>NW_026652278.1:72319867-72919867 GCF_009828535.3 Hylobates moloch
TAGTTCTTGTCCAGCCTTCTTGAGTATTACTCTATGATTGCACAGATTCATATTCAGCCAAAGATTCAAGCACACCCATATGCAGATTTCTTGAGCTCTTTTTTTGTATAATTTTCTTCTCTATAGTACTCTGCCTTGCAAATTCTAACTGCCTTAGACTCCCCATGTAGTGTTACCTTGTTTTGTTCTTAATTTTTATTGTTCTGATGGCTAATGACGTTGAGCTTGAGAATTCTTTATGTATTAAAGATATGAGTACTTTGTCAGTAATTTCCAATTATTTTCTTCTAGTCTGTAGCTCGCCTTTTCATCTTTGTAAAGAGCAAAAGTCTTTTACAGAGCAAAGCCTTTTAATTTTTTTTTAAATTGAGACAGAGTCTCGCTGTCTCACCCAGGCTGGAGTGCAGTGGCGCGATCTCCACTCACTGCAACCTCTGCCTCCCAGGTTGAAGCGATTCCCCTGCCTCAGCCTCCCACTAGATGGGATTACAGGCATGCGCCACTACACCCAGCTAATTTTTGTATTTTTAATAGAGACAAGTTTTCATCATGTTGGCCAGGCTGGTCTTGAACTCCTGACCTCAAATGATCCACCCGCCTCGGCCTCCCAAATTGCTGGGATTACAGGCATGAGCCACTGTGCCCAACCTAAGCCTTTTAATTTTTAAAACTTTTTTCCAGGGTGATAATTTCCTTTTAATTTGCATTATTTTGAATGTTCATAGAAGCTTTATTCATTTCATTTTTTGATTGACTATCAAAGGTGTGGTGGCGGGTGCCTGTAATCCCAGCCTCTTTGGAGGCTGAGGCAGGAGAGTTGCTTGAACCCAGGAGGCAGAGGTTGCAGTGAGCTGAGATCGCACCATTGCACCCCAGCCTGGGTGACAAGCGAAACTCCATCAAAAAAAAAAAAATTGCTTCCAAACGCTAGAGTAACTAACTGTACACAAAATGTAGCTCTGAGCTGCGCAGCCAAAGCAGGGAAGGGAGCAGACGAGTGACATTAGACTCTTTGACTAGTACAAAGATACGTATAAATATATGTACAAATAATAATTGTACATATTCATTGGGGTTTATAGTGACGTTTTGATAGAAATGTTATCATGATTAGATCAGGGTGATTAGCATATCCATCATCTCACTTATCATTTCTTTATGTTGGAAATATTCAATATCCTCCCGCTAGCTATTTGAAACTATATATTGTTATTAACTATAATCTTCCTACAGTGATACAGAAGACTGTAACTTTTTTTAAAATTTCCTTTTATTTGGGTATTTTTAACTGAGATAAAATATACATATATAATTTACCATCTTTACCATTTTTAAATGTACAGTTTAGTGGTAATGAAGATGTTTATTTATTTATTCCCCCTCCTTCCTCCCCTTCCCAGCCTCTGGTAACCACCAATCTACTGTCTATGAGGTGAAGAGGAAAGGTCTAAGATCGTTTGCACATGTTTTCTTCCATTCTACAGGTTCCCTCTTCACTTTTCTGTTTTCTTTGCTGTGCAGAAGCTTTTTTAGTTTGATGTAATCCAAAGTATCATTTTGGGGGCCACGCATGGTGGCTCACACCTGTAATCCCAGCACTTTGGGAGGCTGAGGTGGGCAGATCACATGAGGCCAGGAGTTTAAGACCAGCCTGGCCAATATAGCAAAATCCCATCTCTACTAAAAACACAAAAATTAGCCGGGTATGGTGGTGCACACCTTAATCCCAGCTACTTGGGAGGCTGAGGCACGAGAATCACTTGAACCGGGGAGGCAGAAGTTGCAGTAACCTGAGATTGCACCACTACACTCGGGCCTGGGTGACAGAGTGAGACTCTGTCTCAAAAAAAAAAAAAAAAAAAAAAAAAAAAAAAAAAAAAAATCCAGGTACTGTGGTTCACGCCTGTAATCCCAGCACTTTGGGAGGCTGAGGTAGGTGGATCACCTGAGGTCAGGAGTTCGAGACTAGCCTGGCCAACATGGTGAAACCCTGTCTCTACTAAAAATACAAAAATTAGCCAGGTATAATGGGGGATGCCTGTAATCCCAGCTACTTTGGAGGCTGAGGCAGGAAAAATCACTTGAACCCAGGAGGCAAAAATTGAAGTGAGCCGAGGTCATGCCATTGCACTCCAGCCTGGGCAACAAGAGTGAAACTCCATTGAAAAAAAAAAAAAATCATTTTTGCTTTGGTTGCTTCTGCTTTTCAGGTCTTACAGAAAAAATCTTTGCTCAGACCAATGTCCTGGAGCATTTTCCCAATGTTTTCTTCTAGTAGCTTTGTAGTTTCTGGTCTTGGATTTAAGTCTCTAATCCATTTTTATTTTATTTTTGTGTATGGTGAGAAACAGGGGCCTAGTTTCATTCTTTCCAGGCCCATCCCCAGGAGATTTGGTAAGGACTGTGGCCTGGGACTCAGCATTTAAAAAAATATTCTAGATGATTCTGATTCAGGTGTCCTGTGACCACACTTTGGAAAACTTGCCCTAGGTGAAGTTTGGCATTAGATTTCTCCCCTGGATCAGAATCAGGCCGTGTCTGACCATCTGATAGGGATCCTGAAATGCCCCCAAGCCTAGCATTTCCAATATAGGGCTGGAGGTGACATTGGAGCCATTGATGACACAGAATGTGATGTGGAAGATCACAAATAGATCAGAGAGAGGATACTTGGGTTTTAGTCCCAGCCTAGAAGACTCTGACCAAGCCTTGCCTCGCTTCTGTAAAATACAGTTAAACAGTCACCGCCCTGTCAACCTCAGCAAGCAGGTGAGCACCAACTGAAAGTTCCTGAATAACTGTCATGGGCAATTGGGAGGCTCAACCCCACCCATGTTGCCAGGGAAACCAGACCTCCTGAGCCGGGACCAGACTCTTAGACTCAGTGGCCAGTGTGACTGGATCCAGTGAAGAGAGGAAACCTGCAAAAAGAGCTACCGAAGAAGCCTGCAGGGGTGCTGCTCCTGGCCCTGAGGTTGAAGAGAGGCTTGAAGATGAGGAGAAAGGGAGAAGGGTAGTCCCTTCAGGGCTTAGGGAACCAGGCCCTAACAGAAGTCCAATAAATGCAGGTCTGTTAGGAGACCTGAAGCTATCTTTCAGAAACTGGGTCTGAAGAAGCCTCACAGCTGTTGCCAGGCCTGGGAGAGCTGCCATCAGAGGCCACTGCTGGGGAGAAAGTCCTTCTGCTCTGTCCTGAAGGGGAGAAGGCCATGTCACCATAGGTCTCCTGCTGGGGGTTGGCCAGGATTCTCAGCAAGGGGGTAGAAATGACCAGGGCAATGACAAAATGGGGATTCACACTGA
Source organism: Hylobates moloch (assembly GCF_009828535.3). NCBI lineage: Eukaryota > Metazoa > Chordata > Mammalia > Primates > Hylobatidae > Hylobates > Hylobates moloch. The sequence goes on from NW_026652278.1 coordinate 72,323,171, forward strand.
CCTATGTTAATATATCAAGATACAGTCGGACCAAAGCTTGTTAACACACAATAAAATAGGGAAACCAAAAAGTAGTGGAGAGGGAATAGAGAAATATAATTCCAAAGAAATTGCCTCCAAACACTGGAGTAACTGTACACAAAATGTAGCTCTGAGCTGGGCAGCCAAAACAGAGAAGGGAGCAGATGAGTGACATTAGACTCTTTGACTAGTAGAAGGAAGCGTTAGTGTCCATTTTTCAGAAAAAAATTGCTTTCCTGACTTCTGAGAAAAGGCAGCAAACCACAGTCCCTTCTCATACTTCATAATGAAGAATCCCTAAACCAGGGATTCAGCATTCATAGCAAAGGGAAGTCTTACCCCAGAGGGAGGCTAGTGAGGGACACCAAATCAAAGAAGACAACAGTTTATTTAGGTTAGAAGGAAGAACAAGGCTGCAAAGCTAATGAAGTTTGGCTTCAGGATCGCACAGTTGCAGGTTCTTCCCTCACATTCTCTCCCCTTTCTCCGTCCACCAGGGCAAACTAGAGATTTAAGTTTTCGCTTTTGTTGACTTTACAAACTCAATTCATGGGTACAGATGGGGATTTAAAAACAAAAACAAGGACTTGGAGCAGTGGCTCATATGCCTGTCTGCACTCTGGGAGCTGAGGCAGGAGGATGACTGGAGGCCAGGAGTTTGAAACCAGGCTGGACAACATAGTGAAATTTCATCTCTACAAAATTTAAAATAATAATAATAATAATAACCAGGCATGGTGGCACATGCCTGTAGTCCCTACTCAGGAGGCTGAGGCAGCAGGAGGTTTTGAGTTTGAGCCCAGGAGGTTGATGTTGCAGTGTGCTATGATTGTGCCACTGCAGTCTAGTCTAGGGTGACAGAGCAAGACTTTGTTGTTAAAAAATGTTCAAACATACACAAAGTGAAAGTTGTAAGTGCTCTTCTAAAAGCATTGCATGTGGGAAAATTAGACTAGGAGGCACTTTGACATCTTTTTAGACCACAGATTTCTGGGGAAGCCAGAAAGGAGCTGGGGTGGCAAAACTAGGAGCACAAGGAATGCCTCATTAGCTGTGCTGGGGGGCCAAGGGTGTGGAGAATAAGCCAGGCACCAGGAAAAGGCAGCTGCCGTTCTCTTGCATGCCCTGCATACCTTGCTGGGATGTTGGGATACCATGGGTAAAATGCCAAACCTAGTGTCATCTCTTCTTCAACCCCCTACAATACTTTGTTTGTACTTTTCCTAGGGTAGGTTGCCCTCCTCCCTTTATAGATGCTCATATTTAATCCTTCCAAAAACATGTGCCCTGATGCCAAGGGAAAGATCTTCCCCACCTCTGCATCCAGGAGCTCTGAAGTCTACATGAATGGAAATATATATCCAAAATACACATTCAACATACCATTGGGGATTTGATCCAAATGGAAATCAGAGAAATAGGAGACTCAGTGTGAGCTCCAAGCATGTTTCCAGGCTTACTGAATAAGACACTATAAGTAGCTCTAACCCTGCAGATCAGTTAAACTGCAGCTGAGAGCTGCAGATGATCAGAAGGGTGGGTGCAAGTTTATGTGGGGTTGAAGTTCATAATATTGAAAGAACTTCTTTAGGAAAAAAATACATATATATATATATATATATATATAGTTACAAATATATAATAAGGTCCAAGGCTTGGGGGTGCGAGGCCCTGAAGTTGAAACTTCAAGAACTTCAAGGGTAAATAGCCTGTGTTCTTTGCAAGTGGCTGGCAAAGGCGTCAAAGAGATGGGACTCACCCTTGACTGAGCCTTGAAGACTGGGCAGAATTTGGAAAGACCAAATAAAAAGGGCCGTGTGGCAAGATGAACAAAGACATTTATTTAATACTGCCAGAGGCCTGCTTGGGGAGCCCGTGAACAAACCAGTCCAATTGGACAGAAACATTGCGAAGTCCAGGTGGAAAGAGGAAGGCTGGAAAGTCAGCTAAAGTCAGTTGGGGGTGGTGGGGGTGGGCCTTGAGTGTAGACTGACATCTGAATTATATTTCACTAGTTATAGGAGCCATGGATGTTTATTTTTTAAATGCAGTTCATTGACTTGAAGAAAACAATGTTTTAGGAAGATTAGCCTGGTTTTACTGTTCAAGGCAATGAAGCAGGAGGCACTTACAAAAGTCCAGGCTTGGGTGATAAGGGCCTAAACTTAGGCTGTTGATGAAACCCAGGTTGTAGCTGTGCGAATGAAAAGGAAATACCTAACTCAATGGATTTTGGTGATTTTTAGAGACCAAGAAGAGAAGGATTCCAAGATGATTGAGGTTTCTGCTGAGTATTAAAGAATAACTGTATCATTAAGAGATATGAGAAGGTTAAGAGGGCCAGATTTGAAGGAGAAAATAGAAGTAGAGGATTTTAGATATTTCAGACTAGAGATGATGGGAGAACTATGAATTTTGAGACGGTCTTAGGAAATTCAGGGCTGGAGACTGATTTGGTAATCAGAAGCACCCATTTATTCATTCATGCCATAGGAATTTGGGTGGTAACCTCTGGAAAAACCAGCCGTGTGTTGCATGTCAAAAGGGATGTAAAAGATGAAGTGGTCCCTCCCTTCAGTGAATTAAACTTAGGATCTCAAGAGAGAAGAGATGGAGGTGAAATGAGTGAAGTAAGGCAGGGTCTATTGTGTACAAGAATGAGCAACCTAAATGTGGGGGAAGAGTTGGCTGTGGCATCCGTCACCTACTGGTTTCCAAAGAGTATTAGACTCAGCTGACTCACCATGTGGTATCCCCCACCCACTGTGTCCCTCTCCAAATGGCAGGCTTGTCTGAAGAGAACAATGTCCACAGAGGTTACAACTGTCCTCTGCCCCCTGCGTAAAATGAGTTATACAGACAATAAATATGATGCCGTTCATGAAATTGGAGGGAAACTCCTGGATCCTGGAGGAGGGAGAACTGGATCTGAACCTGAGATGGCTGAGCAGTTTGCATGAGTAAGTGGAGGGGGGTAGAGGAAGCTGCCTTCCAAAAATGGCAGCTACCAAAAAATAGGGAGGATGTTTCCTAGGAGGTGGAGGAGATGTAACCTCATGGGGAAGCTCAACTGACTTTTCTCATGCTGTTCCCTCTGTTGAGAATGGCTGAAGCCAAGAAGCCGGTGTCAGAAACTAAAGAAAGGGAAACAAGAGTCGATGTGGAGGATAAGGGTACAGGGTTGAGAGAGGAATGGGTGACAACTCCACGATTTTCAAGTGAAGCTGAACCCCCAACTTCCAACTTCTTGTTTACGTAGCAGTGAACTGCCTAGAGCTGTTTTTTGCAGAATCTTACAGAGTTGACTTCATGCCTGTTTCTTTAACTTCTATCACTGAAGTGTGTTTCAATTTCCTTGTTTCATGATACCCTTTCTTAAGCTTACGTGAATATGTGTGATACATTTTTAAATGTGACATATGTTAATTTTAGGCATGTCAGAGTAAAACAGCCACTATCAAGGGAAATTTGAAATCGGCAGGGTTTGATCTTCCTCTCAATAATTTGACATCAAACAGTGTGTCTCCCATACTTTTAAGAAAAAACTGTTTGTGCTATACCCGCAAATCATGGGAGATCATACATGTCTGAAGATGCTGTTTCTGAAACTACATTACTCTCAAACCCCTTGGCTGCCTGTTTTTTGTTTGTTTTGCCTTTAATAGGAGTTTTCTTTACTTACATGAATAAAGTGAAGACAGGGAGGACCAGAATAAAGAATACAGTCACAATCAAATTAATTTTGCTACTTATTCCTACTTGGCCACCAAGATACAATAGATGTTGAGGCTGTGAGTAGGATGAGGGTTTGTAGTCATTTCCATAAATGGTCACACCCCATATTAATGGACAGATGGCCCATGTGGCAAGAGAGCTGGTTGGTCAGTGGAACAGGACTTGCTGTATCCAGTGCTGAATAAGCTCACCAGCATCCAGCCTGAGATGAGGGGGGGAAGTCTGAGAAGCTTTGTCTGTCACTTGCAATTACCCAGGATCAACCAAGGTAAGCTTCTCAGCCTGACTGCTGAAAAGTTCTCACCCCAAAGAATCCTACCTTCCCCGATGCAAGATGGAAACTTGCTCAAACACTTAAAGCTATTCTCAATGAGAAACAAAAAAAGGACCATAGATACAAAGTAGGATCCTTTTGTTTACTAGAAGCTATTTCCACAAACTGAACAATTTGGAGACTGAGCATCCTTACACTGTGTATGTAGCTCTAGCAAATCCTACTATTTTACTCTCCTAGCTCAGATTCCTTTGTAAAATGTCAGATGCTGCTGATGTTCATGAGGCTTCTCTTCTGGCACCAGGGTAGGCAACCTGAAGGGCTTTCTGCAACAAAATGCCTAGAAAATGTTGGGTGCAATTTATAAAACATAATTTTAATGCACAGCTGAGCTCACAGGAAGGTAATGGAAACCCCCAGGAGTCAGAACGCCAAGGGGACAGAACTCTGGAGAATGAAGCATAAGTGCCTGCTGTAGCTGCCTTGAAGGTGGAAGGGTATGGTAGGACGGGGCTGTTTTAGGAAACATGGCTTTGAATGCCCACACAGGGAAAAGTGACAGAAACCTTTGGCCTTGCCTATCGGTTGTTGGAACTAAGAAACCCCTCACACAGATACATAAATTTGGGATTATCTAGGAGCAACACAGCACCTTGGGAGATTGAGGCGGGAGGACTGCTTGAGGCCAGGAGCTTAAGACCAGCCTGGGCAACATAACAAAACCCTATCTCTGCAAAAAAAAATTTTTTTTAATTAGCCAGGCATGGTGTGACATGATACTTGAGTAGTTCCAGCTACTCAAGAGGCTGAGCTGGGAGGATTAACCAATGTCTAGGACTCTCAGGGGTTTTGAAGTTCAAATATACACTATCCTTTTATTTTGGGAACTCAAAAAATTGTCTCTAAGCCTATACTATCCCTCCGTGACCTTGCATAAGCAAATCACAAATGTCTACAGGACCCATCCACAAGCCAGGCCTCACAGGAGTCCCACAGATACAGCCCTGCTAAAGCTGAGTGCACAGTCCAAGAATTACTCCATTTAAACAATCTACCCCTTGGCCTACATTTTCTTCCTGCTCCTTCCAGCTACAAGTTACCCCGCTCTGTGATACAAACTGTTCCTCTCACGCAGCAGAATTAGAACCGAAGGACTGTTTTCCCTTCCTGTATCCTATTCCTTGCCTCCTTGAGAGCAGTCCCTAAGTTCCTTATAGCTCCCATGCATTGTTTATACTTAAAATACACCACATGCTCCCACAAATAATACATGCTGGTTTGCAACCTCAAGCTCACAGGTGATGGGAATGATGCCCATGATGAAAGCCTGTGAGCCAGCTCACGTCAGAATCAAGACTAGGGTACAAGTCCTCGGGCTCCTGGCTCCTGCTCTTTCCACTTCACTATTTTGCTTCTCTCTTTCTTGCAGCGAGTATTGGCAATAGTAAAATGAGTCCCACTTCTCTGATAACTCACCAACCACGTTGGAGAAAAAGTATCTGAGAAGTCAGTTGAAACAACCACCACAACAAAAACTAATTCCCAAGACAGATGATCCTTGAATGAATAATTGCCACTTGATTGTTTATTAGAAACATGGCTTCTGTATGGGACTGGTGAGGGCGGGTGTTGGGATTACCTTTCAAAGGGCCATTCAGAGGGGAAAAGCTACCTGTGCTCAAAAACAACCAATGAGGGTCTCTTGAATTACCAGGAAGCTGAAAAGCCCAGAGATGGTGGGCACAGTGAAAGGTTGGGGCAGTGGGGCCAAAGACATAAATAAAGGACTCTGTGTTTTAGGACTCTAGGAGCTCATCACTAAACAAAGTGCATACTCCACACTCCCTGCAGAGGCTGTGTTGCCGTCTGCTGTGTGAGTGAAGGTGACAGCTCATCCCGCTAGCATCAGCGCCACCAGATTGCTGTCAGGATCTCGAGGGCAAGGCCCATGTCTGATTCAATAACCTGTATTCTGAGCACTCAGAAGAGAGCTTGGCACACTGTCAGTGCTCCCTAAAGAAGTTAAATGGATGCTGCATAACCAGGGCAGCCTAGCAGCGTCGGTCCAGAGACAAGGGAGTGACACCTGCTCCCCGACGCAGTATATCCCGTACACCACAGCTCTGAATGTCCACGTTCAACTCATGCAGTGGTGGGGAGGAGACGAGAGAGACCTGAGATGGGGCACCTCTGAATGATCCCCCCACAGCCCACAGGGCTGGCAGCCCCCTAGGAGACCCTGGAAGGGACTTGCTGACAGCAGCCACCTATCTCATGGCTCACACGTCCCCGCCCTTCAGCTTATGTTGCCTTCCTGCTCTTTCCTGCAAAAGAGGCCTCTGCTGAATGCCGCCAGCCACGGGGTCATGCAGCTTCCCTCCTGAGCCTGATTCAGAGGTTTCCACATGTGTAGTCATGGGCTTTGCTACAACTGAGCTGAGGACGCCTTCTTCCCTTTGAGGCCAGAAAGAGAAAGCCCACGGGAGCTGAAGCGCAGATGGGCAGCGCTGGCTCTTCCCTGTCAATGTGTGGATGGCAGAGGCACAGGCCTGGCTGGTACCTGCTGCCCTGGCCTGGGAGGTCACCACAGACCTGTCTCTTCTGTGGTTATCGCACTTTGCCTGCCGCTGAGTCTCTCTGAGGTGATGCTCCTCCTGTCGCTGGCTTGGCCCTCCAACCCAGACTGCATACTGTGGCCTCTCAAAGCAATGTCGCCTGATACTCAGGCCAGAAAGAGAAGGGAGGAGAGTGGGGAGGAGAGGGGTGGAGGCGATAGCAGAACTTCCTTCCAGAGTCTCTATATTCTTCTGTGTTGTTTGAACACAACAACCATATACTATCTCTGTGATTTAAATTCAAATTTCAATGAGAATTAAAAGTTGAAGCTCAGGCCACACTGCTGTGAGTTTTTTAGAGAGAGATGTTTGACTCAAAGCATATCAAGAGGCGGGAAGAATTTTTTGCTGGGCAGTATAACCAGGGCAGAGAAAGGTTTTTATTTCTTAAAAATATTTTCTATATGATAAAAAAGAAAAAGGCCAGGAGTCAAAACTAGACCCTCCTTCGGCCCAATGGACCTAGCCAGCGGAGCAGGGGTCCCAGCCCTCATGCCATGAGGTGCTGGGGAGAGGCAAGGGAGAGCTGGTGCTTCTGCCATGCTCCCCAGCTGAGTACAGGACCCAGGAGGAAGGCCCAGCCCCAGTTGGGGTGCAGCAGCTGCAGACAGACCCTACTCTTCGTGGTCAGGCCACACTCTGAGACACAGTTCAACCTCTGGACAACTTTCCCTGTGAGCCCAACTCAACCCATCCCAGTCCGGCCCAAGAGGTGTCATCGTCATCACATTGAGGGCCAGCTGCCCCATCACAGGGCAAGCAGCCCCCACCCAGGAGGTAACCGGAAGCAGCTTTGCTCCTCTAGAAACAGACACCACGTGAGACTCACTGCCCTCCTAGGGGGTCTCCATGTGTTCCCTTCCCCCATCCCAAGGGAAAGTCTCCAAGCTTTGTCTTTACAGAAGGGAACATTGAGACCCAAAGAACCGGGCTGACTCTGTCCATGTCACAGAGGCACAGCCAGAACCCTTTTAACACAAACCCCTTTGAAAAAGACATTTCTGGGACCCAGAAGGGATTTCTGTGCTCAGAGCCATACCTTCACTCTTCATACAAGAAAGAAATTTCAGTTTACTCAGTACACACACCCGAAGTGAGGTCAGAATTTCCCCTGATTTCATACCAGGAGTTTAAGGAAGCCAGGCCACCAGCTGTCATTCTTAAGCTCTCAAAAAGGCAGTCTCAGGTAGAAATGCACCAATCCTTTTCACTCATGTTTCTCCTGCTTTTGAGTAGCCTCATTAAGAAATGAAAAGTAATTAGGACCTTATTAAGAAGTCCTTTTACACATTACTTCCCGTTTTCTCGATCTCCTGCTCGCCTCAGACTCGTAGTTCGCCTTCGACATGCCGGAGCCAGCAAAGTCTGCCCCCGCGCCCAAGAAGGGCTCAAAGAAAGCTGTGACTAAGGCGCAGAAGAAGGACGGCAAGAAGCGCAAGCGCAGCCGCAAGGAGAGCTACTCCGTATACGTGTACAAGGTGCTGAAGCAGGTCCACCCCGACACTGGCATCTCCTCTAAGGCCATGGGAATCATGAACTCCTTCGTCAACGACATCTTCGAGCGCATCGCGGGTAAGGCTTCCCGCCTGGCGCATTACAACAAGTGCTCGACCATCACCTCCAGGGAGATCCAGACGGCCGTGCGCCTGCTGCTGCCCGGGGAGTTGGCCAAACACGCCGTGTCCGAGGGCACCAAGGCCGTCACCAAGTACACCAGCGCTAAGTAAACTTGCCAAGGAGGGACTTTCTCTGCAATTTCCTGATATGACCAAGAAAGCTTCTTATCAAAAGCAGCACAATTGCCTTCGGTTACCTCATTATCTACTGCAGAAGACAAGAATGCAACCATACCTAGATGGACTTTTCCACAAGATAAAGCTGGCCTCTTGATCTCATTCAGATTCCAAAGAATAATTTACAAGTTAATTTCTGTCTCTTTGGTCCATTCCTTCTCCCTAATAATCATTTACTGTTCCTCAAAGAATTGTCTACATTACCCATCTCCTCTTTTGCCTCTGACAAAGGGTATATAAGCTTCTGTACCCCACTGGGGGGTTGGGGTAATTATTCTGTGGGTCTCAGCCCTGTATCTTAATAAATTTGTATGCCTTTTCTCTTAAAAAAAAAAAAAAAAAAAAAAAAGTCCTTTTAGTTGTCGCGGTTAAGAAGGTGCTCATCAGCTATCCTAGGTGGAGTCCTCGGCCTCCTCCCAGAAGAACTTGTCTTCATGGACCCAAACGTACATTCCCAGGAGCCAATGAAGAGAACTTGAACTCTGCCTTCTCCTGGGTTCCCTTCCCAGGAAGCAATCCTGCCCTGGGGTGGGGGCAGCAGGACTGCAGGGCAAAAAGAGTAGGGGAAGGACCTCACATCCAGGGTATGGGGCTATCTACCACGAAACAGCCAGTAAGGGACATTTGGGGAAGGAGACCAGAGACCCTTTGTGACTCCCCCAGATTAGTTCCGTGTGTAGGTGGAGTTCCAACCTGAAAACCCAGCAAGGAATTGGACTGGGGTCAGGGAGGCAGTGGCAGGGACTGTGGCCCAGCCAATTCATGGACCAGCCTTGCCCGGCCCAGGGTCTGCTTGCACCACGGAATGTGTGCAGTGGCAGGGAAGCTGTTCTCCATGCTGATCAGAAATCTGCCTCCTGGAATGTCTTTTCTTGGGCCTGCTTCTGATGGCCGTCCAGATATGTAGGGTCCAGCCCTACAGGGCTTAGTGGGTGTTCTCCCCGTGTGCAGAGACGAGAGATTGTAATAAATAAAGGCACAAGACAAAGAGATAAGGAGAAAGCAGCTGGGCCCAGGGGACCACTACCATCAAGACGCAGAGACCGGCAGTGGCCCCGAACAGCTGGGCTCGCTGATATTTATTGCATACAAGACAAGGGGGCAGGGTAAGGAGGGTGAATCTTCTAAGTGATTTACAAGGTGAAGCAAGTCACGTGATAACAGGATAGGCGGGCCCTTCCCTTTTAGGTAGCCAAAGCAAAGAGAGAAGGCAGCATACGACAGCGTTTTCTTGTCCGCACGTACAAGAAAGATCAAAGACTTTACTTTCACTATTTCTTCTACTGCTATCTACTACGAACTTCAAAGAGGAACCAGGAGTACTGGAGGAGCATGAAAGTGGACAAGGAGCGTGACCATTAAAGCACAGCACCACAGGGAGGGGTTTAGGCCTCCGGATGACTGTGGGCAGGCCTGGATAATATCCAGCCTTCCACAAGAAGCTGGTGGAGCAGAGTGTTCCCTGACTCCTCTAAGGAAAGGAGACTCCCTTTCACGGTCTGCTAAGTAACAGTGCCTTCCCAGACACTGGCGTTACCACTTGACCAACGAGCCCTCAAGCAGCCCTTATGCAGGTGTGATAGAAGGCTCACCTCTTGCCTTCTAGGTCACTTCTCACAATGTCCCTTAAGCACCTGACCCTATACCCACCGGTTATTCCTGGGTTATATTAGTAATGCAACAAAGAGTAGTATTAAAAGCTAATGATTAATAATGTTGATAATGATTGATAATTGTTCATGATCATCTCTATATCTAATTTGTATTATGACTATTCTAACTATTTTCTTTATTATACTGAAACAGTTTGTGCCTTAAGTCTCTTGCCTCGGCACCTAGGTAATCCTCCGCCCACACAGATATTTGAAGCCAGTGACACTGTCCCCCTAAAACGTCTCTGGATTTGCCGTCAGGATTTGCTGTAGGATGAGTTTTGTAACTTGACCTGTGATCTGTCCTCCAAAGGACAGCCTCAGGAACGCGGGGAATCTGATCGCCTGTATCCTACCTCTGTGTGGGCAGAGGAGCTGCTTTTTGTGGTCAGGGTGATGATGCATTTTCTATTTCATTTAAATTCACTCTCGGCCTTCTTTCCAGATTAGCAGCAGGCCCAGTGTCTCTCCTGGGAACACCCTAGACCCCTTGAGTTGTCCCAAGAATCGCTAGAGGTGGCTCAGTCCTGTTTCCCCTGGGGATAGGCCAAACCTCTCCATTCTCTTGGCGAGAGTTAAGAACCAGCCGCAATTGTAAGCTGCCATTGCTTCTGCTGCTGCCATAGGGTGTTGCTGCTGACCCACTGATCCCAAACAAGAACAGACATTCTTGCCCACAAATAGGATGGTTTTCTTGATGGTTCAGATCCCCACTGAGGTCATGCACGCACACTGAGCTGCTCTAATCTCGTCTTCTAGGCTCATCTACGGGGCCAGCCAGAGCCCTCGCTGCCATGTCATCTCCCTGGATAACTTTTTTTGCAGTGGCCCTCGACTGCAAAAGCCTAAGAACAAATCCAGAGGAAGCTGGCCTCCGAGGAGGAATGCACACGAACCATCCTGTCTCTGGGGAGCTTGGAGTTTTAGTTTTGTCCAAGCTCGCAGGGCAAGGCTGCCCACTCATCTTGCAGAGGGACACAGCTAAGAGGGGCTTTTCTGGAGGTTCTCCTCCAAGCAAAGATCCTGGTTTGGGCTCTGATCTACACACAAAAGTAGCAGGACCCTGCAGCTTTGTTGACAAAACATTTGAAAAATGCACCCATGCCACCAGGCCACCTGCCTATTTCTAGCAATCACCTCTGATTGAATTCTTTAAAAAAAAAAAAAAAAAAATTCTTGAAAATAAGCCCTTAAAAGGATGTTTAAGAAGTCTACCTCTCTCACAGTCAACGGTACCCACTTTGGAAATGGGTCATCTCCCCTTCCTAACTGCCCTGAGGGATGAGGGTAAGAGATGATAGGGCCCCTTGTGAGATGACATTTGAAGTATTTGTTGTCATTGTCCTAACAGAACAGATGCCTCTCTGTCTGCAGGACACTGACTGGGCCATAGTCACTCATGCATATGTTCACAGTATGGTCTATGCACACCCCCTATCTGGCCCTTCCCTAACGGCTGCTGCAACCCTGCCAGCCTGCTGGAGGTGGAATTGGCCAGGCTGGCTATCTCAGGCCTCTCGCCACGGCATTAGCCAGTCAGCACAGATACAACCCCAAGGGTCCACGTGCCCAGGCAGACATAAGGTGGCTGGAAAGGCAGCTGCCCCTGCCCTAAGGACTGTTAGTCCAAACTGCACCATTCTGTAAACACCCCCCACCCATACTCCTGCATTTCACACATCTTGGTTAAAGTGAAACATTCCATGGGGGTTTGGGCCATGAGAAACAGCCTGACCAACCACCTGACTTTCTTACACTTTGCTGCAAAAAAGTACAAAGAACATCACATTCAGCCAGAACAAGGGCCAAACCACCTCATTGTGGGAACATGTTATCAACCTTTTCCCAGGCAACATGGTCCCCAAGATCCCTCCCGCTCAGGGCTATAATTGCCCCAGCCAGTAAGCAGCGGTGAGCACTGGCATTAAGATGGTCCCCCACCTCTGCAGGTCTTATGCTGAACATAGAACCTGCATTGCTGTAGAGCCGCCGACTCTCTTTCTTTAACCCTCACCTTCCCTTTAAAAAACCTAATGAGGATGTCTCACAGCTAAACCTTAGAAACCATGACCTTCACTGAAACTGACTGAGTTTAAGGAGAGGCTCTTAGTCATGGTCAGTTTCCCCTCTCCTCTGGCTCCCACCTCCCTTGGCCATGCTGTGTCCCTTGAGGGATGAGAACACCTGGCTGCTTCTCCAGACACTAGTCCCCTCCCATTACCAGCTCTGGGCTGGGCTGACCACCTTCTCAACCATCCTGGTCAGCATCCTAGGTTCTATCTCTCATGGCAAGCAACCAGCCTATTTCCTTCAATGCCTCCTTCACTGTTTCTTTGAGACTAGAGTAATATAATGCTTTTAACAGTGGAAAGACTAAAAAATGAAGTTATCAATACTCAATAAGTGAGTACATTCTCCCAAATAAATACTATGTGTGTTGCCATAAAAAAGAATGCAGCAGATCCACATGGTCTGATATAGGAAAATTTTCATGGCATTGGGTAGGGAAAAAATCTAGTAGGTGGATTATAATTATGTTTAGGAAAAAATATGAAAGGGGAATATAAGACTATTTTTTACTCGTATAGACATTAAACTGCAACAGTAGTTACTAAGTAGAATTTAAGATACAGCACAATAGACTCCCCTCTAAACATGATTATAAAAAGTACAAACATAGACTAGTCTGTTTTTCTGTCATGAAAACCCATGTACTCACCACTTAGATCTAAAACTACATTTCGCCATACTGCATTATAAATTTTTTTTACTGAGCCATTTCAGAGGAAATTACTTCAGATGCTGCATCTTTAAAGTGTTGAGTTTACATTGCCTCAACATATTCCCCTACAAGATGCCATTAACACCCTAACACAATAAGTGATTCCCCAATACCATACAATTGAGTCCATATGAAAATCTCAATTGTTTTCCAAATGTTGTTGCTGATCACCAGGGGCTTGGTCTAGGTCCTGTTGCTCACCACACAGAAAGCCAATCACTGTGACAACAAGTATTGCCAGGGAAGAAGAATTTATTTGAGTGATGTCAGCCAGAGAAGGGAGACCAGCCTCAAATATGTCCCTTCCCACCAACTAAAGTTAAGGGTTTATATAGTGGGGAGGGAAAACAAGAGGGGCAGGGATGAGAAGTTGGTCAATAGGCAGCAGGCAGTAGTATAAGGGGGTCCAGCATCTCATTGTAACCACATGTGGGAAAACAGGAATGAGGCAGGGATAAGAAGTTGGTCAACAAGGAGCAGGTGCACCTCATTGTCCAGTGGCAGTGATCTGGAAAGTCTCAGTTCCTGGTATCATTCAGGAGGCCTGATGGTTGGTTTCCCGAGAAAGGAACTCAGATAAGACAAATGTAAGTTTTCCAAGCTTCAAGATTTTTGTTTTTGTTTTTTTAAATACGGAACCCTTCACCAATTTGAGTGTCATCCTTACAGGGGCCATGCTAATCTTCTCTGTATCGTTCCAATTTTAGAATATGTGCTGCTGAAGTGAGCACTTTTTTTTTTTAAGACAAGAGTTTCACTCTTTCACCTAGGCTGGAGTGAAGTGGCACCATCTTGGCTCACTGCAACCTCCACCTCCTAGGTTCAAGTGATTCTCCTGCCTCAGCCTCCCAAGTAGCTGGGATTACAGGTGTATGCCACCATGCCCAGTTAATTTTTGTATTTTCAGTAGAGACGGGGTTTCGCCATGTGGGCCAGGCTGGTCTCGAACTCCTGACCTCAGGTGATCCACCCACCTTGGCCTCCTAAAGTGCTACAATTACAGGCATGAGCCACCGCGCCTGGCCCAAACTTCAGTTTTATGAGAAAATTGGGCCAGTTTCAATGTTTATTTGGTTATTCAAGTCTCAACATTCTTTTAATCTAAAACAGTCCTCCCACCAGCCCTCCTTCCCCAGCTCTTTTTAAATCCATAGCATTGAAGAGACCAGATCATTGTCTTATAGAATATCCTTCATTTTAGATTTGCCTGATTGTGTCTTCATTCCCTAAACTTCCTGTAAACCAGCAGTTGAATTGAAAGCCTTGATAAGACCCAGGTGGAGATTTTTGGCAAGAACACATTCCAGTTGACACTGTGTACTTACTTACTTCATGCTGTAACTCATATCTGGTGGTTTCATTATGGGATCTACTAGAATACACAGACAGATCATATACAAAAACAGAACTCTGACCCACAGTCTGCAGTAACCAGTCCAGGAAGCCAAACAACCCCTGTAGCCTTTGGTCCCAAATGGCCAGGACTTGATCAATACCTGCCAGCTTCCCTAATTCTCACCTCTGCTTTGAAAATCCTTTAGTAGGACTAACCAGAGAAGGCCAAATATGCTTCCCTAACCAATCACATAGGATACCCTGCTTCTAGTTAGCTCACCCACAGCCTCCAGATGCCAACAGCCTTTGATCAGGGCTCACCTGAAGCCTCCCCTTTTCCCACCATAAAGCTTTCTCACTCCCGACTGCCTTTGAGTGTCTGCAATGGCAAGTGACCATGGCTGACTCTCTGGGTATATACCAAGCTGAGAATAAGTAGCTGTTGCTCATTCTCATTTGGGTGGTCTATAATTATTACAGAAGTGAAGTGTGATCACAGTTAAGGTAGTAATAGCCAGACCCTTTACACTGTCAATGGACTCAGACCTTTTACTTCATGCATTGCTTATACTGCTTGGATGTTTTCCATGTGCCTATATTAATATTTACAATAAAAGCATGATTTAGATTTTCATTTAGAATTTATCTTAAATGCATCAAATATGCAATTTTAAGTCAAGTTTTGCATGTTTGGCTCAATATATCAAAATAATTTTCTGTGGTTTTAAAATAACAAGGTTTGTTGCTCTTTATATTAGATGTGTAATCACACTGACCTCATAAAAATAAGTTTAACTTTAATTTGAATAAAAGAATGCCACAACGAAATACTGACCATTAAAAAAAAAAAGAATAAAGGACCTTAACCCTGGGCAAACATATAAAAGCATAGGAAAGTCACCCAGTATAATGTCTGGCACATAGTAGGTGTTTTGCAAATATTAGAGCCCATTCCCATGGTGGTGCACACTGCACAAGACCACAGAGGTCCAGCCCTTTTATCTTTCCGGTCCCTTCCAGCCATCACCCATAGTGAATCCCGAAGGCAGCATCTCCACCCACAGTACTAGATGACCACCAACGACTCCTAGTCCTCAGGGGAAACCTCCCTGCCATCTTCTTCTTGGTGGTGGCCAATATACATTTCTTTCTTCACTTCCCAGGACGTTTGAAGTACTTGGTGTCCCTCCCTCCAAGCTCCTCCCTTCCCTTCAGGTCTCAAGGTCTCATCCAACACTTCAAGCTCAAAATATTATATAAGCACCAAGAGGGTGAGCCCAGACGGGCACTCTTCCTTGTCCAATTTCAGGAGAAGATCTCTATTCCCTGTGACCCCAGGATACACAATGGCTGTTCTACACTCAGGAATCACTACATGTGATTCCCAGGACAGGGGCTGCAACTCTTCTGCTAAGAGCTCACATAGCCCCAGGGCTCCCCGACACCCACCCCATACACACACACCCCTCTCCCAGTCTTCTCTGTCTTTCTTGAGGACTG
Source organism: Hylobates moloch (assembly GCF_009828535.3). Lineage (NCBI taxonomy): Eukaryota > Metazoa > Chordata > Mammalia > Primates > Hylobatidae > Hylobates > Hylobates moloch. The sequence goes on from NW_026652278.1 coordinate 72,338,878, forward strand.
GTTAGCATTTTGGTAGCACCTTTGCCAGGGAAGCAGGCTCCCCAGGATGCACTTTGAACCCTCGCCCTACTGACATGGACTTGCGTTCTCCTGCCTCTAGGCTCCTCACCTGGCAGTTCTGCATTTTCAGACTCCCCTCCTCTAATGAGTCCATTTGCCACCACAGCAGTGACTGCAATAGGGTCATGACACCTGTTTTCTGTGTTATGTGTAAAAAAATTAAGATACTGAACATTTATGTATGCTACCTTCTGGGTGTGAAGGAGGGAACACGAATTCACATTTGATTTAGCTGGTATCTGCAGAAAGCAGCAGTAGGGATTTAGAAATAGATAAAAATAGTGTTACTTTTTGGGATGAAGAGTGGCATGAGACTGATACCTATATATATCTATATCTATATAGACATAGATATATATTTGGAGGCGTTGAAACCTGCTTGATTTATTCTGATTATTTAATACACACTGACGCAACTGTGATCCCAAAGTGTGCAAAGTTAAAGCCTTCAACTGCAGCTGAGGGAGAGGGCAGGAATGGTACACCTGGGGACGGTGGTGAGTCAGGAATGACAGGCAAGTGGCCATGACCAGGGCAGCCTCCTCCCCAGGGCCAGGGACAGGGGAGTAGCCTGAGGAGCAGGACCCAAGGGTAGCCCAGGGCCAGGGAAGGTGGCCGAGACCTCCCCTTGGCCTAGGTCAGGAGCTCAGAAGTGCCACATGGCTGAAGGGACAGGACCCTGGAAGGGCCACAGGCAAGGCCAGGAGAGCACCATTTCCTGGGGGGCTGGGGGCAGGGAGGTGCCCTAGAGAAGCCAGGAGGGGTTGCCTGCCCCTGGGGTGGGGGCCAGGCTGAAGGAGGCTGCAGCAGGCTGCAGCAAGAAAGACCTGAGGCAGGTGCAGGGCCTGAGAACCCAGCTGGCTCAGCAGGGGGGCTCCCAGGGCAGCCTGGCCCAGGGAGCAGTCCTGACTCTGCAGGGGATGCCAAGCAAGGGGCCGCAGACCCCTCAGGACCTCCCCTCCTCTCTCCCTGGAAAGGAGCTGGGGAACCCGTGGTGCAAATCTGTGTACCACTCAGTGATGGAGAGAGACTGTGCCCCAAGGTGGACACTGGAGTGCACCCCCTTCACCACCTCGGCCTCCACCGCTGTCCTCAGTACAGCTGCTTCTCGTAAGAGTGCCGGCCATGGACACCACCCTTGATCTGGGCCGATATGGTCCGCTTCTCAAACTTGAGCTCCCCTGAGTACATCATGGACCAAAGGACAGAAAGGCTGTGGGCCCCAATAACCTGGAAGCTGTGCTGGATGCCCACTATGAGATAGGGCATGAACTTCTGAATGGACCCTTTGTCCTGGATGGAGCCCGAGACACCCTGTGTGATCTTCACCTTATCCCCCTCGCTGAAGTATCGTTTCTGGCTGCTGCTGCTCTTCTCCATGGCATCCAGTGAGCCCATGCCCTGGTACTTCTTGAGTTGCACCCTTTCTAAGAAGAAGTACTCACCGGGTGCCTCCATGGTGGTGGCCAGCAGGAGCCTATCATCACTGTGGAGGCTCCAAAGGCCAGGGCCTTGACCACGTGCCCCAAGGTCTGGATGCCGCCATCGACTATGATGGGCACACCAAAGCACTGGGCATACTTGGCCACCTTGTACACAGCAGTGCCCTGGGGCAAACTGGAGGCCATCACTTCCTGGGTGATGCAGATGGAGCTGTAGCCCATGCCCACATGCAGCCCGTCCACACCAGCGTCAATCAGGTTCTTGGCCTGGGCTGCTGCCACCACGTTCCCCCCCAATCACCTGGAGGTGGGGATACTTCTGTTTGATGTAATGCACCATGGTGATCTGATACACCGAGTTCCCTTGGGACGAATCCAAGACTATGACGTTGACGCCCACCTGGGTGAGCAGGTCTAGGTGGTATTTGTCATCCTCATGGATGTCTACAGCTGCCCCGCACAACAGCTGTTTGTGGGAATCCTTGGAGGCCAGAGGGTAGTGTCGATTCTTCTTCAGGTCAGTGTGGGCAATGATGGCCACCAGCTCATCGTGATAACTGACGATAGGCAGCTTCCCTTTCTTGCTATGCTGCAGGATCTCATTTGCCTCTTTCAACGTCACGCCTTTCAACGTCAGCCACCACCAGTTCCATCCTTGGCATCATCACCTCACTGAGGAAGGTGGTGTGGTCCTTCTCAGCAAGAAAGTCGACGTCTCAGGAGGTGATGATGCCCACCAACTTGCTGCCCATGGTGCCCGTCTCAGTGAGGGGGATACCAGAGAAGCCATGCAGCATCTTGGCCTCCAGCACATCACCCACGCTGTGCAAGGGGCTCAGCACAACGGGGTCCGTGATGCAGCCCTGTTCAAACTTCTTGACCTTCTGCACCTCGTTGGCCTGGAACTCTGGGGTGCAGTTGTGGTGAATGAAACCAATACCTCCCATCAGAGCCATCCTGATTGCCATGTCAGCCTCTGTCAGTGTCCACAGGGGAGGAAATCAGCGGTGTCTTCAGCCCTTGTGGGTCAGGGCTGAGGTCGAGTCCACCTCATCATCAGCTATGAAGTCTATGAATCCTGGGAGAATCAGGAAGTCGTTGTAGGTAAGAGGCCGTTGGTGCTGGCGAAGAGCTGCTGCACGGTGACCCCGTCCTCGGGCACGTAGCTGGTGCCGCTGCTGATCAGGTAGTCTGCCAGGCTGCCGCGACACCCCACGACCTGACATAAACAACAGAGTGGCCACCTGCCGCAGGCACACTGCCGCTGCGGGCCAGACAGGCCGGGGACAGGGAATCTCAGTGTAAATGTTTTTATATCCCTTCTACTTTTGGAAAAAAAAAAAAAAAAAAAATGCCCCTGGAAGGTCTGATCACCAAATCCTTCCAGAGAGCGGTCTTCCAAGCCAAGGAGGTATTCAGTCCCACCCACTGAAATCATCCAGTCCTTTATTCACCTGTGTCAACCCGGCTCGGAGGTGTGGCCTGCGAGATCCTTCATGCAATCAAGAAGTCAGGCCTCCACCTGGTCCTGGGGGTCATCTGAGGCCCGCAGTTTTGGAAGAGGAGTGTTTTCTGCCAGCAGTTCCCACAGATGGGCTGGCTTCCCACTGTGGGGACATGCACCGTGCCCACTGTGGGCCTCTGTTTTTCATCCCTGAATTCATCCCCCACAGAATGGTTGTTGTCATATCTAGCTATCTAATAAGCTTGAGGGCACTGTGTCCCCTAGGGGATGCCCACATGCTTGATCATGCAGGCTGATGCAGTGACAAGCACAAAAAGTATCGTGATTATAGTTCCTGCTCTCCTTTCCAGGGCTTTGAGCCCAGCACATGATGTTGTGCGTTTCTTGTTCCACCAACTGGCAGCTGTGGAATGACTAGGAAACCTCTTGGATGAGAGTTTAATCCTCGTGGGGTACCACGAGGGCATCTGGGCACAGGTCAAACTTTCCAAGGGCCTTTTTAACCTCTTTCACTGAGGCCAGGAATGGCTAGATCTCTGCTGCTGCCTACAGGGATTACAATTGTCCCATCCATACACTGGTCTGTGTTGGCTTTTGTCACCTGGGCATGTGCGGCCACCATCTTGACTGCTCGGCTAGTTTTGTCCCTGGGCTCTAGAATGATGTCATAATGATGCCATTATGACAGATCAGCCCAAGGCTGCACACTGACCTAATCAACAGAGCTGTGATTAAGAGACTGAGTCAATTCCCACTTGTGAATAGACAGCATGAAGGCTTTAAATCTCTCTGAACCTGATCAGCGTTGGCAATGATCTTCTGCAGATCCCACAACAGCACAGAAGAATGTATCATCAGGAACATATTTGGATATTGATACAACGTCATCCGCAGTTGGCTTGTCATCCTGAGCTCCCTTCCCAGGCAGCGTAGATATTGCACAGGATTTTGCTGACCCGGGAGTTGGGTTATTAGTGGTAACTCTAACCTCTTAATACTAGCAACATTGACAGCACCATATAATCCATCTATTACACCACACAGGAAAATCAAGCCCAGTGGTACAGGACAGAAGAACTGACTCCAGCCAGGATCAAGCATTGCTTTGGCATTGTTCCCCAATACCTGGGCCTTTCTTCTCCAATTGTTGGGGTAACTGGAGTGAGGAGCCTGAGGGGACCCAAAGATGTTCTCCTGGTAGGATTCCCTCTCATGGTCTTCTGCATTTGTAGACATTTTGATTGGTTCCATTTCTAAGGGCCAATTATCTGTGCTTTAACCTGAAATAAGGAACCTGCCTTCTGATTTTCAAGAATATGTACATGGACACACATCTTTCAGATTCGACTCTTGAGATTTTTGGTTTTAAACAAACAATTGTGTTCATCACAAATGAAGATTCCCTCAAGCAGCAGCCTCCTGGAATCACCTGCTGAGTCCAAATCTTGTAGCCCTTAAAAATACTTAGTATTTTTACTAAGTAATAAGTATTTAGGGTGTTATGAAAAATGCAATTTGAAAAAGTACATTGGTTTTTAAGAACAAGAGGAACTATTTAGAAATTATACAATATATTAACAAAAGTAAATATTTAATATATCTCAAACACAAAAATGCAAAAACTGGTTACCAAACATAAAGAAAAACTTAAACTTGTAAAATACAAAAGTTAAATGTATTTTATCTTCATTCTATTATTAGCAGATAACCTTAATAAAAATGAGCTGTTATTTACAGCAAAATATCATGTAATTTCAGATTTATCACTTTTTATTTCTACGAAAAAGCAACACCGGCATGTATTGTTGCTGAAGGTGAAGCAGCTTTTTGCTTCTGTTCTGTTCCACTCTGTGTTCTAAGATGTGTGTCAGATACCAGCCACACACCCTACATGTGCTCTGGGCACAGCTTGGCCCCACACGGCACTCTAGTCTGCAAGTGGGCACCTAAGGCCCTGCCATTCCCACTTCTTATTGTCATATTTACTTAGTTCTGAGCACCTCTGCCCATCTTTAAATTACTTAAGTGACAGTACATTAAAGTAGCTTAGATGTTCCTAAGCTTCCTCAGAGCACATCACATTTGTGACAGCAATTCAGAAAAAAACAAATTTTCTTTTATTCTTAACGGTACACAGCATAAGAGAACAGCTTAGGCAAGTTTACTGTAACTGACGGTCCTGATATCCTTATCTATAAACTAAAAACTCCCCACAGAAGCTTCTGTAAGTATAATGTTAAATAAGTCTATAAACACAAATAACAGTAACAAGAATGTAATCCAAATGCCCAGTTATGGGAAACTAGTGAAGAAATTTACTGGTAAACCCACTGTGATGATATGTGTGTATGTGTGTGTGTGTACATGTCAAGCTGGCTCAGTGACAGTCCCTAGTTATTTAAGCTAGGTGCTGCTGTGAAGGTATTTTGCAGACGTGATGGATATTAAGAGTATCCTGGGCTGGGTGCGGTGGCTAACGCCTGTAATCCCAGCACTTTGGGAGGCTGAAATGGGTGGATCATGAGGTCAGGAGACCGAGACCATCCTAGCTAACACGGTGAAACCCATCTCTATGGAAAAATACAAAAAATTAGCCGGGCATGGTGGCAGGTGTCTGTTGTCCCAGATACTTGGGAGGCTGAGGCAGGAGAATGGCATGAACCCGGGAGGCGGAGCTTGCAGTGAGCCGAATCTCTGCACTCCAGCCTGTGCGACAGAGCGAGACTCCGTCTCAAAAAAAAAAAAGAGTATTCTGAAAGATCTGGGTGAGCCCGATTCAATCAGTTGAAAAGCTTTAAAATCAGAAGCCTAAAAAGGCCTTAAAAGCTGAAGCTTCCCTGAAAAAAGAAATTCCACCCATGGGCAGTGGCGTCTGCTGTACTTGTGCCTGCGGAGTTCCATTCTATTCATTCTCTTCCGTCCTGACTGCCCATAGACAATAGTTGTGGTCTGTGCCCATGACCTCCCTGGTTCTGGACTTGCTTAGCCAGCACCCACAATCTTGTAAGCCAATTCCTTTAACAAATTTGTATATATATGAAAAACACTGGTTCTTCCTCTCTAATTAAAGCCTGGCCAACACACCCAAAAATTAAAAGGGGATGCTGCTGTTAGAAGGAATAAGGTATACATTTTAGGCCATTCAGGACTCCAATAAATGACAGCAAAATAATAGCAAAGAAAAACCTTACTTTGGGGTTAAGAAATCACAGATTGATACATAAACTTAATTTTGCTCCTCTATTAAAATCCTACTACAAAACAGTAAATATAGTAAAAGAATTTCTTTTAAAAGGACATTAATTTAGAAATACAGAGAAAGCAGAGGGGCAACAACCACAAAATCATTTTAGAAGCTGAAAAGCAGAGAGACCAGTGGCAAATTCCTTAGCACACCTGAGAATACCACACCCAAAACCAGCAGAAGAAAATGCTAAGAATCTTTAAATACACAGAACTGTGGCATTGTTACCCCATGGAAGTTGAGGTGGAGGGGAGGCTTAAGTATGGAATGGGTAAAAGCTGGGTGAGAAACTGATTCCCAGTTTCCAAGCTACAGAGCTACAGCCTTTTCCTCAACATGGCCGAAGCTAGGTGGTTATTCTCTAGAGAGTATAAGAGAGGTTTGGAACTAGGGGATGCCAGCACGGATCCAGAGAATGGGCGCCACACTGAAAACAAAAGGATGAAGTGACCATATGCTGTCATGCTGAATGCTGAGTACAAAGAGTCCTAGCCTTCTTCCCCTACTGGGCTCCAAGATGGGGCCAGGCCGATCCTTCCCATCACATAGGAAAGGCCCCTTGGGGTAATCTGGCAAATCTCTGAAGACCTAAAGAGAGCACTGCTGTGCTTCCCCAGTGAACAGCCCAGCCAGACCATCCTACAGTGAAACTCAAAAGACCACACTCTCACCCATTTGATCTGGACTTTTACATTTCCCAGGTTTCATCATTAGTCGACACCCAGTGATTACCTGACACCTGAAGTTAAAACCTCTAATGTGCAAAACCAAGACCAACGCAAAAAAAAAAAAAAAAAAAAAAAAAAACTTAGAGGAATTGGAATTATGTGGGATGAAGAAAAAAATACTATCCTCAGATAAGATATTGTATTCATGAAACAAGCACAGGAAGATATAAAAGAGTTCTTGGAAATTAAAAACATGTTAGCAAAACTGAAAAACTCAAGAGAAGGGACTGAAGGATGAAAGTTGAGTGAATCGCCACAAAATAAGAGTAAAATGATAAAACGACACTGGAGCAACCAAAAAATGAGGGAGCTGGCCAGATCCCAACACTTTGGGAGGTCAAGGAGGGAGAATCATGAGGCCAGGAGTTTGAGACCAGCCTGGACAACACAGTGAGACCCATTTCTACAAAAAATTTAAAAATTGGCTGGGCTTGGTGGCGTGTACCTGTAGTCCTAGCTACTTGGGAGGCTGAGGTGGGAGGATCGCTTGAGCCCAGGAGTTGGAGGCTACAGTGAGCTATGATTGCACCTCTGCGCTCCAGCCTGGGTGACAGAATAAGATCCTGTCTCAAAAAAAAAAGAAAAAGAGGAGAGGGGAGGGGAGGGGAGAAAAATGAGGGAACTGTCCAAGATCCCCAACACATAAATAAATGAAGCTCCAGAAAGAAGGAAGTGGCCTGCAGCAGGTGCTCACGGCCCTTGCTGTTTTGGTTCTCTGGGTCTGCATGTCCACCCCAGCCTCCAGCCTCAACCCATACATACCGATCCACACACAAGGATGAACACAGACTTTGCTAGTTTCTTTGTTTTTTGTTTTTGTTTTTGAGATGGAGTCTCGCTCTGTTGCCCAGGCTGGAGCGCAGTGCATGATCTTGGCTCACTGCAAGCTCCGCCTCCCGGGTTCACGCCATTCTCCTGCCTCAGCCTTCTGAGTAGCTGGGACTACAGGCGCCTGCCACCACACCCGGCTAAATTTTTGGATTTTTAGTAGAGACAGGGTTACAACTGTATTAATCAGCATAGTCTCAATCTCCTGACCTCGTGATCCGCCCGCCTCAGCCTCCCAAAGTGCTGGGATTACAGGCGTGAGCCACCGCGCCCGGCCAGACTTTGCTAGTTTTTACTTCATCCAGCCCTGTTCAAGAAGATGATGCATAGGAGAAGATAAACCCAGTGACCCTCCTGTGGATTAAGAATTCAGATCCGAGGCTAAGCCTTTCTCCTCAAGTGTTTCCTCACAGGAAGCAGATGCATCGAAGGAGAGGAGGATAGGAAAATCAAAAGAAGAAGTCAACATTCCCAGGAGATTCTCAGCAAAATAGAGGAGAGGTGTCAAGATGAGAGCTGGCACCAGACCCTGAGGGCAGTGATTCTGGTCTGGAGCAAGGATTCAGGACAGACACATCAGGAGCCGTCACCACCAAGATCCCTGTGGGCTTCCCGCAGCTCAGCTGAGGACAGGTCGTCCAGGTGATCCCATCCACATTCTTTCTACTTGGCTTACCTTGACATGATGGAGAAGCTTCCTGCCCTCCAGATCAGCTGCAGATCCTCACTCCATCCCACAGCAGTGCTCGGCTTTGATGTCCTCCCGAAATCGAAAGGTCAGCTGTGGGGACTACAAAAACAGAGCTCAGCAGCCAGCACCCTCCATCCACATTCTTGCCAGATGATCAGGATCTGGTTCACCGATAGTGTGGCCACAGGCCCTGATGGTGGCAGCCCTGCTACTCCCAGGACTCATTCAAGCCTTCCTGCTCCCTGGCTTCCCCAGAAGGGCCCCTTGTAAATTCTTGGGGAAGCTGAGGTCCACTCTGACCTTGAGATCACATTACGTTCTCCAGCAGACTTCATTCAACATTGGAAACACTGTGCTTTCCCCACACAGCTAATCCGCGCTTGATGCTCAATGTTTTTAAAACTGAACAATATGTGAAGAGCAAGGAAATTATTAATTACAGGTCAGGCTAGCACTTACTTTGGTGGAGAGGGTGGGGCATTCAACTGGGTGAAGACATGTGAGTGCTTCTAAGGTGGTGTTCTGTTCCTTAAAGAGGGAAACACTATCCATTTTACTCTTTCAACTATACATTTATGGCCAGACACAGTGGCTCATGCCTGTAATCCCAGCACTTGGGGAGGCTAAGGTGGGAGGATTGTTTGAGCCCAGGAGTTCAAGACCAGCCTGGGCAACATAGCAAGATCCCATCTCTACTTAACAACAAAACTATACACTTACATTGGATATGCTCTTCTCTATGTATGACATCTTTCACAGTTGGGGGAAAAAAAGATAAAAACACACAGTAATAGGGAGAACTAAAGGGGAACCATTAGGAGGCCAGAGACTATATTCTACAGAGGGAGAGCAAATGAAAGAGTATGGACAGACAAGAGAAGGCTGAGGGAACCCACAGGCCAGAAAAGTAGCAGAAGGAGGCAGTACAGAAGGCCCGCCCGCCCTAGAGCCCCCATCAGCTGAGAGGTCCACCGTTCCCACGCCAGCACGTGCACCCTTGTCTGCGGTTTATGTTCACTCTGCATCCCTTCCTGTACTTCACGTTTCTCTTCATCCTTGACATCATGACCCTTGTGGCCCTGTGTCTCACCAACCCCACAGGAGGTGGCAGCTTGGCTCCCCAAGCCTCTGGTTAGCCCACTGCTGTTGAGCCTCAAAGCTTTGTCTCGGCTGGAAAGAAAGGCCTGAGGCTTCTGGCCAGTGCTCGGCCTCTACTCCAGAGCTGCTCAGGGTCTGCGCCTAAACATGAGGTCTCCTTCTGCCTTGAAGCTGGGGTTTCCCGCAGCCTCTGCTAGGCCAGGAGCAAAGTCAAGCTCCATTTGAGTCCTGTTGCCCACCTGTATCACAGAATCACAGCTGTTAGCATGGGAAGGGGCCGCAGGGGTCATCTCGTATTCAATTTCTTGGCCTCATGGCTGGAGTTGAAAATCTGCTCTGCCTTTCCAGAATGATCTGAGCCAGTGTGAGACAGACACCCCCTCCGGCAGGAGGCCCATTTGGCTGTGCCCACAACCCCGCCCCCCAACACGGTCTCCATGAGGGGTAAATAAGCCTCTAACCCACCAGGGTATAAATCCTCTCAGGGCTGCTTGACAGCATGTCTCAGGGCTGCCCTGCAAGGCCCCAGTGTGTCCAGAAAGAGCGATCTCAGTGATTTAACTGCCTTCCACCTGAAAAAGACATAGGATTTTTCCTCCCTTGTAATTATAAAAGAAAACCAAGGTACCTGTAGAAAATCTGGAAATTACAGAAAAATCTAAAGAAGAAAATAAAATCACAACAGCAGAAGTGCAACCGTGAAGGTTTGGCATCACATCTGAGCTCTGGGAAAGAAATCAGCCCTAAAACCAGCAGCCATCGCCCCAACCCTTACACCCCCATCTGCCCAGCCAGTGACTCAAAATCGATCGCGTTAGGCTGGGAGCGGTGGCTCATGCCTGTAATCCCAGCACTTTGGGAGGCCGAGGAGGGCGGATCACCTGAGGTCAGGAGTTTGAGACCGGCCTGACCAACATGGAGAAACCCCGTCTCTACTAAAAATACAAAATTAGCCAGGTGTGGTGGCGCATGCCTGTAATCCCAGCTACTCAGGAGGCTAAGGCAGGAGAATCACCTGAACCCAGCAGGTAGAGGCTGCAGTGAGCCGAGAGCACGCCACTGCACTCCAGACTGGGCAACGAGAGCAAAACTCCGTCTCAAAAAATATATATATCGATGGCGCTGCTGCCCACTCTGAGGATGGCGCGGGGTGTGGGCTGTCAAGGAGGCACAGACAGGCCCTGTCCCTACGGACACAAGGGCCCACTCCAACTACCAGAGCCCCACACAGCTCTGTGACACCCCGTAGCCACAGGTGAGATCAAGACTGCAGGGCCACGGTGGAACTTTACCCAGCAGGAAATGATGAGGGAGGCATCCACACCAGTCTGCCCCCACCAGCCTGGCCACCAGTGCAGTGCGAGTGAGGCTTCTGGAGAATATTCTGCCCCCAGCCCCTCCAAGAAAAAGGATCAGAGAAGGAGGGCTCTGCTCTGCCCCAGGCCTCAACCTAGCTTCCTGCAGCTAAAGGCCCAGCCTCCCAACTTCCTCATCACCCTGCAACACGGAGTTCAGGCCCACGTGGACTGTTCTGAGAGTCCAGCAATGCTGGGTGATCTCCCAGTGTGATGCTGTCAGGTACCACAAAGGAGCCCCCAAGCAGGTGGGGCCGTTCCCAGCCGGGGGCCCCAGACAGGGCCCTGACTGAGAATGCTGCCCAGAGCACTCAGCTCACTCCCTTTTGCTTTTCCCAAGCCTGCAGAATTGAATGTGAGGGCCAGAGGGCAGGCTCTGGGTCTCACACAGATGGGCAGCCTGGCTGCAGTCACCAGCTCATGCCACACTGGACAGATGGGTGGCAGGGAAGGGGAGGAAGGAGTGAGAGAGAGGCTGATGCAGCTGGTAGCAGGGACTGCGAATTGTCATGTGAGCCAGAAAGAACCTACACATCAGCCCACTCCAGCTATGCGCTGCAGAGGAGAAGCTGTCTCAAGTTTAGAAATACAGGAAAGCTGACCGACTAGGAAGAGATGAAAAACTCGCATCTTCAAACACAACCTTACAGAAATTGACCTTTATTTGTTGTACTAAAACTTGTTTAACTTTTGATACAAAGTAACATTTTAGTACAGAAAATCCCAGTCTGTCAGCTCAGTACCTGTCTGTGCACACTGTACCATCTCAGTCCCACTCTGCCTGCAACTTAGAAAACAGCCCCTACCCCCAGAGGGTCTGCGAGTTAATACCTTGAGAATAGTCTACAGTTTTTCATAGTTTGTCTGAGCTAGAAAACTTGTACCTGTAAAACAAAGGACAGCATTGAGGACTGAAACTTGTCTCTTTTTTGAACAACTGTGCAAGAAAATATATCCCTTTTTAAAAAACATCAGTTATGACTAAACTACAATCTAGTGTCTAGAATTACAAAGAATAAAATGAAATCAAAGATTTCTCACTAGTAAAATGAAATGTTAGGAACAGTATTAAAATATAGGTCCTACCCCAATGACACTTACACAGAGCCCAGTACAGTACCTATTATTAACAGGACGCACAGCTTAAGGAGGAACCACATCAAATCTTCAGCCAGACATATCCAGCCTCAGAAGTGCAAAAAAAAAAAAAAAGCCCCCAAACGAAGACACCCACATTGAGTAAGGTGCATGCCGTGAGTGCTGTAACCAAGATTAAAAAGACCTCAGTTTTTCTTTTTAGACTGTTGATAGTGACAACAATAACCATTATGCTTCCTCTAAAAGCTCTCAATTCAATGTCTGAAACATGAATGTTTTCATATCAAAAAGAACTGATGTACCTGCCACCCTCTAAAAAGTTTAAGAAGTACCCTGCAAACATTGCACTGATGAAGGCTGTCATGACTTACAGAGCCTAAGGAAGATCCAATGGCAGGCATCAGCACAGCTGACCACCACCTGGACCCCACCGCAGCCCTGCCCACGCAGCTCTCATGGAGCAGACACAGTGCTCAAGTAATAAGCACAGATGGAAGAGAAACGAGAGGCTGTGGAAGGCAGGAGAGAAAGGCCGAGAGACGAGTTTGTAAGAATGCCAAAGTCACCTTCCCCAGTGCGGGAGGAAAATGCCAAAGGCACTGGTTCTGCTGCCACAGGCAGTCTGAGCACCTGGAGTTGTGACGTCCTTCCAGGAGAGGTGCCACCAAGGAGCAGGAGGTTTGTCAAAGCTCTGGTCCCACCAACAAGAACCTCCCAAAGCAAAGCAGCCCCCACTGAGGTTCCAAGGTCGTTTTGCTGAAGACGGGAACGAAACCAACACCAAAGTGACAGGGGGTTGACAGAGGGGGCAGGGGCTGGGCACCGGCAACATGGAGCCGTTCAAGTAAACATAAACCACCAAATACTTAGAAAAGGCTTGTAAACGAGTGATCCGAAAGGTTCTCTTTGCAGCATCTCTGATCAGCTGGCTAAAGAAAGGTGGGTGCTGAACCCGTCTTTAGTGTTATCTGTTTTGTGTTAAAGCACACGTGTGACAGGGGCAGAGTGTGTGGGCCTGGGCCTGGATCGCACACAGCCGTGGCCCTCTGTCTACAAAGGAGGTGCTTCTGGGTCCTGGTTCGGGATCCTTCCCCTGCATGTTCATAGACGGACAGACTTCTACTTTCAGTCGCTAGAAAAGAGCTGAGCCCGGCGTCCCCTCAGGTGGCCAGCTGCAGTCATCCACAGCACAGCATTCTCCTAGAGTGGGCAGGCTGGAATCCACAGGACTTTATTTTGTTCTTGATTGACCATTGCCAAGATCTGCGTGCAAATGCTTGACAGGGCTCCTCCCTGGATGACCCCTGCAAAAGAGCCCCCCAGACACATGTCATTCAGCTTGGAGTAAGACCCCAGGTTTGAGGCAAGGCAGTACAGCTTGCACTCTTTCTACTATGTGGCTGTCTGCTTTGTGTTCCTTGGCACTCTGCTCCATCCCCACCTGACTCCTTCACCAGAAAGAAATTGGGAAAGAAAATTGCCCCTCTTGAGTTGATCATTCATATGTAAACTGTCCACCCCACTGCAGTTAACACCCTGGGTTGGGTTTGCGATGGTTGGGGGAATCCCAGGGCATCAGAAAGAAGTTTAGAGGACATGTGGTGGTGGTCTAATCATTAGCAGGATTCTGCAGGAAACTACGAGTTTAAGGAGCCAGATAGCTCATGGCCAAGAGGAGAGTCACAGCAAGATGATGACTCCAACTTGGGCCAGCCCTGTACTATAGGAGTTTGACACAGGGGTCTATAGACATCAGGCCAGGGGTACTCCAGTGTGCTCCACATAACAGCACCTGGACACAAACCAAGCCCCCACCTCAACAAGGCACGCTCAGAAATTGACAGTGAGTGTTTAGAAACTGCTATGGAAATGGGACATCGTAATTTTATGTCTGTTGAATCTAACAAGAAAAAAACAGAGCTTACCTTTTGCAAGATTTAGAGTTTTAAATTTTCATCTCTCTAGGAATTGTCAGTGTATTTGGCTAAATACCAGTCTGTGAGGAATTGGAAATGAAAGTTCACACACACACACACACACACACACACACACACACAGGCATGCACACCTGCACATGCACATACCTACACACACACGGGCACCAAGCCCAGGTCCCTGGACTAGATCATAACACTCTCCACAATGCAATTAGAATCCCTGTCCCACTTCTCTTCCGAGAAAACACCAAATGGCGGATGACGCCGGTGCAGCGGGGGGGCCCGGAGGCCCTGGTGGCCCTGGGTTGGGGAACAGTGGTGGCTTCCGCGGAGGTTTCGGCAGTGGCATCCGGGGCCGGGGTCGCGGCCATGGACGGGGCCGGGGCCGAGGCCACGGAGCTTGCGGAGGCAAGGCCGAGGATAAGGAGTGGATGCCCGTCACCAAGTTGGGCCGCTTGGTCAAGGACATGAAGATCAAGTCCCTGGAGGAGATCTATCTCTTCTCCCTGCCCATTAAGGAATCAGAGATCATTGACTTTTTCCTGGGGGCCTCTCTCAAGGATGAGGTTTTGAAGATTATGCCAGTGCAGAAGCAGACCCGTGCCGGCCAGCGCACCAGGTTCAAGGCATTTGTTGCTATCGGGGACTACAATGGCCACGTCGGTCTGGGTGTTAAGTGCTCCAAGGAGGTGGCCACCGCCATCCGTGGGGCCATCATCCTGGCCAAGCTCTCCATTGTCCCCTGCACAGAGGCTACTGGGGGAACAAGATCGGCAAGCCCCACACCGTCCCTTGCAAGGTGACAGGCCGCTGTGGCTCTGTGCTGGTGCGCCTCATCCCTGCACCCAGGGGCACTGGCATCGTCTCTGCACCTGTGCCTAAGAAGCTGCTCATGATGGCTGGTATCGATGACTGCTATACCTCAGCCCGGGGCTGCACTGCCACCCTGGGCAACTTCGCCAAAGCCACCTTTGATGCCATTTCTAAGACCTACAGCTACCTGACCCCTGACCTCTGGAAGGAGACTATATTTACCAAGTCTCCCTATCAAGAATTCACTGACCACCTCGTCAAGACCCACACCAGAGTCTCCGTGCAGCGGACCTAGGCTCCAGCTGTGGCTACAACATAGGGTTTTTATATAAGAAAAATAAAGTGAATTAAGCGTGAAAAAAAAAAAAAAAAAGAATCCCTGTCCCATCCTCTGTGACTGCAAATGCTAATGCCTTGCAAATGACAGACTTTCCCAAAGACGCTGAAGACCGGAAGGTAAAATAGAACCACACTTCACTGAGTTTGTTTCACTTTGAAGACCAGAGATGGTAAGGGGACAGCATTGTTTGTTTGTTTGTTTGTTTGGGGGGGGGGGGTGGTTTGCCAAATCCCACTGCAAAACGGGACTGCCCTGGAGGGTGCCAGGGACAGGTGGGCCCCTAGCCTCCACTGCCCACACTGCTGGCACACTGGGGGCTGCTCCAGTCCCTGCCCTGCCTGGGGACACTGGCTGCACTAAACAGCACCTGTGCTATGAGACAGACCCACCACCGCACATGTGAAAATGAGCAGGCAAGCCAGGCAGGACCTGAGGCCAAGATCGGTGAGCTTAACATTCAACCTGTAAGAATCCTGACATTGGCCAGGGACTGCAATCTGAACACCTGACTTGTCAGTAATGTGCTCATGACAGCACTTGGGAGCATGTAGAAAGTGCGGGCTTCTCTATAGCTAAGAAAACTGCCTTGGGAAGCCTCTGCTTCCTTCCCTGCTGCCTGCTCCCTGCTCCAGGCCCATGCACACCTACCTGTGAAGTACCTGCTGTACTCCTGCTCAACCTTCTGCGCCGCCTCAAACTGCTCTTTGGAATGCCTCTGAGTCACCTTGTCCCTCAGGTAGATGGGGTCTCTCTGCTCCCTGTGGGGACAGCCAGACACCAGGCTGAGCACTGAGCCTACTTCAGGCCCTCTTTCCTTCCTCTGTCCAGGCTAACAGGGGCCCCATCGAGGCAGGGGTAGGCTGTGCGGGGAGGCCCCATGTGCTCCCCACATAAAGCACAGCAATAGCCTGCAGGCTGTTGGGGGAGCTCTGGGCAGATGGGGGAAGGAGGGTCCCTCAGCACACGCACTTGGAACAGATGCACCAGCAGCCCCCAGTGCAGGTCCCAGAAGCTCAGCAGCACAGAAAGGCAAAATGGAGCAGGGCCTTGGCGAGCCCTTGGCCCAACCAGCACAGGAGCCGAAGCTCAGTGAAGGCAACGGCTCCTGAGTCATGAGCCAGCTCGGGGCTGAGTGGGACTGTGCCCAGGCCACCGGCTCCCCTGCTCCTAAGCAGCACGTAGAGAGGAAAGGGGGCTGGGGCAGGAGACGGGAGCTGTGCAGACCAAGCTGGCCATGCCCAAAAAACAGTGGCAGCACCCAAATGGCGGAGGGGCATGGGGAAGGGGCTGTGCTTGGCTGACACCACCTCTGAGTAGGGGACAGGGCCAAGAGGTAAGGGTCATTTTCTACACGTACTGCCTATTTCAAGACCCATAGGCCCATCTCTCATTCCTCAACCCCCTACCCCAACACACCCTGCTCCCTACTTGGGCTCCCAGCCCCACCCACCTGTGACAAGGCCCCAGCGGAGCCCAGGGGGCCAGTCACCTACTTGATGTGCTTGGCGCTCTTGTAGTGGATGAAGATGACAATGGGGTAGATGTGCATGTGGTGGAGCCGCTCAATAGCGTGCGGAGCAATGTCCAGGAGGCAGTGTCGGTTCTGGGGGTAGGGGGTGCAGAGTGAGCCCTGGCGGGCAGTGAGGGGCAGCCAGCCCCCTATCCTGCCACCAGCAGGACCCACCGCACCTCACAGGGCTCTACCCACAAACAAGGCAATACAGCCACATGGTGCACCATGGGGAAACCATACCCACGAAACTCCCAACAAACCTCACTCACTGTGAGGAAGGCCAAGGCTGGGAGCCAGGGCTTAGGGGGCTGGGGGGGTTGGCCAGCCCAACTCCAAACTTCCTTTCCCGCCTTTGACCAGATACAGGGACCTTCTGAAAGCCCTGCCCCGCCCTAGCCTCTGAAGCCTTATTTTTGCCAGACTGAGCGAATGAAGAGCCAGAGTCTGGTGAGCCTTTGTGTGGCTGGGACTGAAGTACGTCTGTCGTCTCTGTCGTCCCAGGCCTCCAGGTGGAGTGCAGGCCCGTGTACTCCCAACCCCCAGATGCTCCACCGGGGCGTTCCCCCCATACAGTTTGCCCACTTTCAGCAATGAGAAGCCAACGCCGTCATCTAACAGAGAAGGAAAGCAAAGCCCAGCGAGTGAGCTGAGCAGCCTGGAGAAACGGAGCCCAAGGAGTGGCTGTGTCCTCGGACTCCGAGTGTTTGCCCCGCAGCACTCCCCACAGACGTCCCCGCCCTCATGCTGCCTAGGATGTTCAAAGGCACCAAGAGACATAGCCCTTTTAGGGGCAGGGACCCGGAGAGAAGGCACGTTCCTGTCCCCAGAAGGTGCATGTGAAATTGTTCAGCACATGCATTTTGGGGACCCCGTTCTGGGATGCCCTGTGAGAGGCCTTTCTGCAGAGCTCAATACTCTCATCAGAGATGAGACTCCCCCCACCCGCCAGAGAGGGAGACGGGGCGGCACACACACAGGAGAACTCCTCCACCCCCGCCAAGGGA
Source organism: Hylobates moloch (assembly GCF_009828535.3). Taxonomy (NCBI): domain Eukaryota; kingdom Metazoa; phylum Chordata; class Mammalia; order Primates; family Hylobatidae; genus Hylobates; species Hylobates moloch. Next base: position 72,356,494 of record NW_026652278.1, read on the forward strand.
TGTGCTTGCAGAAACACACAGCAGCCATGAGGGCAAGCCCAGGCACAGGTGAACTCAGACTAACACAACACGGTGGGCTCACTGAAGGTCTAAGCCGCTGGAGCAGAGGATCATGGACCAGGGGCCTAGACCTGTGCACAGGGGGTCTAATACTGGATGCCTAATCCTCAGACTGCAGCCCTGGGTACCTTTTCTGTGATCTCCTTTATTGACGCCACAGTGGTCACATCGAAATGACCGCTTCTCCGCTTATAGTCGACAAACAGGCAATCTTTGACACCCCGCTCAATGGCCTGCTGGGAGGCCTTCATCACCTCTGCAAAGCACAGACACAGGAAATCAGGGAGCCCCAGGCCCTGCTGAACCCCAGCAGAGGGAGCAGGGGAAGAACACTGCTCAGCAGCTGTCAGTAACCCAGTCCTGTTGTGCATGAATCTGACCGATGTCAGGAGGCTTCTGGAACACTGTGAAATCCGCCCCCCGGTGCTGCTGCCCACTGTGCACAGCTGGGCAGGCAGGCGGACAGGGACATGGAGACAAAGAGCCCAGTAGGCACAGAGGGTGCCCCCTGCCCCTTACCAAGGGGACATCTGCAGAACTTGCCAGGCGCCTCATTCACCAGCATCTCCTTCACCACGTCCAGCAAAGGCCCCAGAATCAGGACAGGCCTCAGAGCGGTGCAGTCCACCTTCTGGACCTGCTGATAGGCCAGGCTCACTGAATCTGAGGGAGAGAGAGCAGCAGCGTCACGGACCCAGCTTGGAGCAGAGGACCTGAGTGGGGCTGGGGAACCCCGCTCCCTGACCTTGCCCACTCTTGTTTGCCTGGGACTCCCCCAGCTTCAGCACTGAAAATCTCATGTCCCTGGCACTACCGGGCATCGTCACCCCTGGAGTCCAGCATGAGCACCCCTCATGCCCTCTATGAACACCAGAGGCAGCTGGTCTCAACCACTCATCCCAGAGCTTCCTTCTGCTCTGATTTTTCCTTGTGGGTCGACGCCTGCTTCCCCTGCCCCATCTCTATTCTCCTCTGTTCTCTGGCAAGGCAGCCTCTGGGGTTTAGCAGGTAGAGCTTCCACTCCCCAGGAAGGTATGGTCAGTGTAACCCAGACGTGCCCAGTGACAGAGGTGAGGCCTCCCCCATCTGCACGGCTAGAACGGGTGAGTGCTGTGAGCCAGCTCTGGCCATGCAGTTGAGGATAACCCTTAAGAAATGGCAGAGGCACAAGATGGAAGGGACCTGGGTCCTGGATGATCCTCAGAACGCAATTGCCTCTCCCACATCAACCACAGCTCAGACTTGTACGTGACAGAGAAATAAACTGCCCATTATGCTTAAGCCACTGTTATTTGGTTTCAGTTAAAGCAGTCAAACCAATATCCTAGTTGATACATGCAGTAAACCTCCCCTTGCACCAAATGAATAAAGTCCTTGCAGGGAGATACGGTCTAAAACCCAGCAAGATCTTCCTGGCGTCTCCCTGGTATAAGTCACTGTGCTGGAATCTCAGAAACATAATAAAGAATAGAACACAGAGTTCCTGTCATTAAAAAGCACACACTTTAGGTAGAGTCACAACAGAGCAACACATGAACAGCAAGACAGCACGCAAGAGCTGCCTGGCAATTCCAGGAGCGGCAGGCTTCAGCAGACACTGTGGCTGGAAAGAGACCACTTGGGCAGGCCCAGGAAGGAAGTGGGATGAGAGCGGTGTCTCCAGAAAGAGCAGGGCAAGAGGGTGAGTATGGGGGTGATGGGGAGGGCAGAGCACAAGATGACAGCAGGCTTGGGAGGAAGGGTCCATGAGAGGCTCGGCCTGGAGGGATCTGTATGCATACACAGAGCAAGGAGTGACTGCAGAGCAGGCAAGGGGACCAGGAAGCAGAAGGCTCAGGAGAACACAAGCACAGTGCCAGCTGCAGCAGCAGGCTCCATGAAGACCAACCTGTGGGCAAACTCAGGGGGAGTAAGTAAAGTCTCTCCTCTTCCCTTGCCCTGTCCCTGTGTGTGTGTTTTTTAGAAGTGATCACTGCTGGGCATGGTGGCTCACGTCTGTAATCCCAGCACTTTGGGAGGCTGAGGCAGGTAGATTGCTTGAGGTCAGGAGTTTGAGACCAGCCTGGCCAATAAGGCAAGACCCCGTCTCTACCAAATATACAAAAATTAGCCCAGTGTGCTCGTGCACACCTGTAATCCCAGCTACTCGGGAGGCTGAAGCACAACAATCACTTGAACCCAGGAGGCGGAGGTTGCAGTGAGCCGAGACTGCACCACTGTACTCCAGCCTGGGCAACAGAGCAAGACTAGATCTCAATAAAAATAAATAAATAAATAATAAAACTGAACATTATCCACATACATCCACAGAGTCTTTTACACAGCACTTCCTAACTTGGTGACTAGCAGCTCTGTTGTTTAAAACTGGAGGAGGGTTTGGTGGTCACATTCACCACCTTGGAACCCCATGTGGTTCTGAGTGAAGGCTCTGAGGAGGGCTCACGGGGCAAAGAACTTCCTCCGAGAGGAGTTTACATAAACAAATCCTTTCTGTAACAAATCTGAACCTCACGGATAAGGCCAGCACTCCTCTCTGATACCCCTTCCCCAACCCCAGTCCCCACTGGCCTTCTTGAAGGTAACCACTATTATGAGCTGGAAGTGTATCCTAGTTCTTCTTATAAGCTGATTTTTATATGCTAAAGAAAACCTAGAATATATATTGTTTAAGTGTGCCTGTGGATACTTTATAACTCACTCCTTGTCCGGGGCTGTGTTTCTGGGAGGCATCCCTGGTGATTCGTTGTGGGCCTCTCTGCTCCTTTTGGGCATCCCATGAACACTTACTTTGCATCAACTTATCCACTTCCCTGCTGATGGACACTACGTCACCGTTCCCTCCATTTACTGGTATAAGAATCATATTCTCAAATTATGGCACAGTCGCTGTAGGGCGGAATTCAATATAGGGCTTAAAAGAATGGTTTGGAAGAATATTACTGAGATGGGAAGATGCTAATAATATGATAGTGGAAATATCTGGATGAAAACAGTATAATGCAGTGTAATCCCAGTTTTGTTGTATTAACTAAAAAACTGATAAGAAATACATTAAAATGTTAATGGTTAAAAAAAAACATATTCTCCCTTAATGACTATTAACATTCCACACTGTGGGGTACCAATTTAGGAGATTCCTGTTCTTCCCTGACAATCTTCTTTGTCAGATGTCCTCACAATTACAGAATTGTAAGACCAGACAGCATCTTATGAGTCACTGACTCCAACTGGAGAAGAAAAACAGCCTAGCCAAGGTCACGGCTAATCAGAGCACAGCAAAGGCATGGTCTTGGGGGTTCCAACCTTAGACCATACTGCAATGGCTTTCTTTAAAAGGTGCTGTGAACTGAACTGTGTCCCCTCAACATTTATATGTTGAAGCCCTAAGCCCCAATGTAACTACATTTGGAGACGGAGTCTTCAGGAGGTAAGTTAAATGAGGTCAGAAGTGCAAGGCCCTAATCTGATAGAACTGTGGCTTTTTAAGAGGAAGAGACACCAGAGATCTCTGTCTCCAACATGTGAGGACACAGCAAGGAGGCAACCGCGTACAAGGCAGGATGACAGCCCTCACCAGAACCAACCACACTGGCACCCAGGTCTCAGATTTCCAACCTCAAGAACTGTGAGAAAATGAATTGTTATTTAAGTCACCTAGTCGGTGGTATTGGTTTTTTGGTTTGTTTTTGTTTTTGAGATCTGCTCTTGCTTTGTTGCCAGGCTGAAGTGGAGTGGCACAATCATAGCTCACTGCAGCACTGAACTCCTGGGCTTAGGTGATCCTCCAGCCTCAGCCTCCTGAGTAGCTGGGACTACAGGCACACGCCACCACACTTGATTAGTTTTTTAAAGTTTTTGTAGAGATGGGAGTCTTGCCATGTTGCCCAGGCTGGTCTCAAACCCCTGGCCTTCAAGCGATCCTCTTGCCTCAGCCTCCCAAAGTGCTGGGATTACAGGTGTGAGCTACCGTGCCCAGCCTGTGGTATTTGGTTACGGCAGCCCTAGCAGACTAAGATAAAAGGAAAACCAGTCCTCCATATATTCCTGAAACACTCCCACACAAGCCCCTAAAGGAGCAAGCATAAAGACATGCAGTGTCCTCTGGGTGGTGAAGAGTTGAGTCCACTTAGAAGACCATTGCAGGTGGGTGCACAATCAGCAGGGTGGGGGGTACCAGGGATGCTATGCAACAGTTGGAAGCAACAAACTAAAGCAGGAATTCAAAACCCACTGTGCATTAGAATTACCTGGGATAACTTTTAAACTACTACACAGGGATTACCACTCCCAGGTATAATGGAACAGTTTGCAGCATCCCTTGGAGAACAACTAGAAAATCTGGGTAAAAAATGAGAAATATCTTTTTGAAGGCATCGTAGAGTGGCAGAGACAAGACAGGATTTGAGATGCCAAGATCCTGGAGAGAAGGAAACTGGAGTATTAGAAGCTGACATTCTACAGGCCTTTCCCCCTTCAGAGCAACTGGAGACTTCTAAAGTGAGAGTGAGGGGCAGAGAACCCAGGCAGAGGGCCGCTGATAAGGACTGAGCACCCAGGCACAGGGCCGCTGCTGGGGGACTGAGAGCCCAGGCACAGGGACTGAGAGCCCAGGCACAGGGCCGCTGCTGGGGGACTGAGAGCCCAGGCACAGGGCCGCTGCTGGGGGACTGAGCGCCCAGGCACAGGGCCGCTGCTGGGGGACTGAGAGCCCAGTCACAGGGCCGCTGCTGGGGGACTGAGAGCCCAGGCACAGGGCCGCTGCTGGGGGCTGAGAGCCCAGTCACAGGGCCGCTAAGGACTGAGAACCCACGAAAAGTTTCTGAAAATCTCCAAAGCAGGTGAGATCAAAACGGAGTTCAGGGCTGCCAGGACCTGGTGGGTCATGAGTCCAGAAGAAGGGAAAGGCAAAGAACTAAGTCTGATATCACAGGTTTTCCCTTAACGCCATTTGCCAAATTCTTAAGCTGTGAAAAGCAAGAAGCTAAGCATCTAAGAAAGTCACTAAGACACTGAGCAGTGTTCCATGGCCTCCCAGTGCTGAAGAGTGAGAAACTGGAAGTCAAAGCTCCCTAGGGAGGAGCGGCCCTAGGGAACACCCCAGGATGGGACCACTGGTGGGCCACCCCCTAGGGTCAGGTTAACCACCAGCTGCACAAAAGCTGCAACCCAGCCTGAGGTCAGCTGAGTCTGTGGCTGGATCGAGGTGATCTGCGAGCAGCGGCTATTTCCAGAGCAGAGGGCAGACCCTCTCTGGAGGCTGGCAACATCACTCAGAGCCCCAAAAATCCCCTAAACATAACTTCTGACATCTCAATAAACAATAACCAGGCATATCATGGGACAGGACCAAGAAAACAAAGACCACAGAAAGAGACTCAGGGATGACCACACATGACAGTTACCAAACTCAGTCTTTACAAACATATGATTCAAGTATTTAAGAGGACAGATGACAAGAGGGAAAGTCTCAGCAGAGAATTAAAGCCTGGTAAAAAAGACTCAAGTGGAAACTCTAGAATGATAAATAAAATACAATTTCTGAAAGTAAGAACACAATGGATGCAACAGAAGAGTGGAATAATGAACAGGAAAAAAGAGTAGAAAACAACCAGTCTGGCTGAATCATGGAGAGAAAGAAAGAAGTGGAAAATACAGGGGAAAAAGAGCCCAGAAGACAGGAGACAGACAGGGTATCGTTGAAGAACGAAAACCCCGAGGAGAGGCGAGATCAGCACAGAAGCAATATGATATGAAAGAAACTGCGGCCAGGAATCTCCAAAACCGACCACACCACCAAGCTACGGATGTAAAAAGTGCTAAGAACCTTCTGAGCAGGATAAACACAAAGAAAACCACACGGGGAAAGCATGGTATGGTAAGAAATTCAGAAGTTTCTTTCTGAGAAAGGAAGGCAGAGAAAACCCTACCCACACATGGTGGTGGACGGGTGGTGGCACTGCCTTCAGCACTGAGCCTGGAAAGATGACTTCTCACCAGCAATGAGTGTGGCAGGCTGACAAGTGTCCCCCAAAGACTGACTCACGTCCTAAGCCCCAGATCCCATGAGCATTACACCTTATGCAACAAAAGAAGCGATGATTCAGTTAAAGGCCTTGGGAGGAAGGGCTTTTCCTGGAGTATCTGGGTGGGTCCCAAATAAAACCCCATGGGTCCTCTGAGAGGCAGAGGGAGTTGAGAGAGAGACCCACGTGGAGGATGAGGTGACGTGAAGACGGAGCAGATAAGATTTGAAGATGACAGTGATGTGGCCACAGCAAAGGCTTGGCGGCAGCCACCAGAAGCTGGGAGGGGCAAGGAACAGGCTCTCTCCTCAAGCCCCGAGGGAGCGAAGGTTGGCCAACAATTTGACTGACCCAGTGGTCCTGAGTGTGGACTTCCGGCCTCCAGAACTATGGGAGGATAAACCCGTGTGTTTGAAGCCACACAGTCTGTCGTAATTGGGTACAGCGGCCACAGGAAACTACTACACAAAGAGAGCCAGGGACCAGGAATGATATCTCTAAAGCACCCAAGTAAAACATCCACCAATCTAAAATTCTATATCCAGTGAGAATCTCCAAAAACGATATTAAAATGGACACTTTCAGACACAAACACTGACAGGATGTGTCACCAAAAAACCTGCACTACAAGAAAAACATTTCTGCAAGTTGTTTAGCAGAAAGAAAACAAAATCAGAAGCACAAAACTGCAGGAAGGAATAAAGAGCAATGGAAATGTAAAAGGCAAAAACCGATGAATAACTGATGTGCAAATGGATAGACTGAGTCAGAGTTAAAGTATCTGTAGAATTAAAACGAGAAAAGTATGGCCGGGCGCAGTGCCTTACACTTTGGGAGGCCAAGGCGGGCGGCTCACTTGAGGTCAGGAGTTTCAAGACCAGCCTGGCCAACATGGTGAAACCCCGTCTCTACTAAAAATACAAAAATTAGCCAGATGTGGTGACAGGCACCTGTAATCCCAGCTACTCGGCAGGCTGAGGCAAGAAAATCGCTTGAACCTGGGAGGCGGAGGTTGCAGTGAGCCGAGATCGTACCACTGCAGTCCAGCCTGGGCGACAGAGCGAGATTCTGCCTCAAAAAATAAAATAATAATAAAATAAAATGAGAATAGTATCAAAGTTAGAAAATAGATAAATGGAGTTAGTGGTTTGATGTCTTAGAATTATCAGGGAAGTGGTCAAAGCCATGATTTTTCTTAGCAGTAAGTCAAAGGTGCACGCTGTGAGGTCTATTTTAACCCCCAAAAGAATAAAATAGAAACAACTAAACACTAGTAGATGTGAGAGGATAACAGTAGATGATAGAGGGGCAGAATAAAACAAACACATGATTCGTTTTTAAAAAGCAAGAAAGAAGGGACAAACATAAACGAGGTAGAATGAATAGAAAACAAACAGTAAGATGGGAAATGTCTATGTAATGGGGTAAATACTCTTGATGTAACAAGACTGCCACAGGGGTGTTCAGATTGTGGAAATTCCTCACACTGCTCACTTTTCTGTAAATGAATGTGTGCATTGCTGTACGTATGTTACACTTGGATAAAATTTTTAAAAAGACAGATTGCCACAGTGGATTTAAAAAGTCCCACATGCTGCTTATAAGGGATATTTAAATATAAAGTGACAGAAAAGTTTGAAGTAAAAGAAAAAGATAAACCGTGCCAAAGATAACCAAAAGAAAACTGGTAATGTCAATAAAAATATCACATAAAATAGACGTTCAGCAAGAAACATTCCTGGAGATCAAGAAGGGCATTTTATAATGATAAAAAGGTTAATTTACCAGGAAGGTATAACAATGCAAAAGGTGTGTGTACCTAACGACAACTTCAAGATATATACTGAAAAACACCTGAAGAGCTAAAAGGAAGAACAGACAAAGGGCTATTTTTCAAAGATGCTAGCACCACTGGACAAATGCCAAACATAATGGAGATGGCACCTATGGAGAAAGGAGCAGAGGGCACAAGAGTGGAGGCCAAAGAGAGTGAAGGAAAAAAACCAAAAAGCAAAATAAGAGAGAAACCTTGCCTTGATTAACAGGTTGGCAATTTTTTTTTTTTTTTTTTTTTTTTTTTGAGACAGGGTCTCACTCTGTTGCCTGGGCTAGAGTGCAGTGGCATGATCACAGCTCACTGCAGCTCTTGACCTCCCAGGCTGAAGCAATCTTCTTGCCTCAGCCTCTTCGGTAGCTGGAACTACAGGCATGAGCCACCACACCAGGCTAATTTTTGTATTTTTTAGTAGAGATGGGGTTTCGCCATGTTGGCCAGGCTGGTCTTGAACTCCCTGCCTCAAGTGATCCACCCACCTCGGCCTCCCAAAGTGCTGGGATTACAGGTGTGCGCCACCATGCCTGGCCTAAACTTTTTCTGTAAGGGGCAAGATAGTAAATATTTTAGGCTTTGAAGGCAAAACGGCAAAATTAAGCAATTGTTATCAGCAAAGGGCTAATAGACTTTTTTACATCTTACATTTTAAAAAGTGTAAAAACCCATGCTCAGCTCACAGACCATTTAAAAATAGGCAGTGGTCCAGACTCGGTCCACGGCCAATAGTTTGCCAACCCTTGTCCCAGCTGATAGTGACAGTGGGCCATGAACTACAGTGTGATCCACTGAACTCCCTAGGCCTAAGGTCTTCATTGTAAAAAGGGAAGAGAGGGAGGGAGGCAGCCAGCTGCCCTACACTCTGTTGCTCACTGCCATCCCCATACCTGATTGCCAGGGAGGGCACATTCTAGGACAGTAGACACACACCAGGGCCCTGGGAGCCACGTTCCTAAGGGCCTCTTGCTTTAAAGGACAAATGCATCATTTCCACAAGGGCTGTCTACCAGGGGATGTCTGACATCTCCTATCACTCAACTCCAGCCCTGGACTAGCATCTTGCCCCAGAAGGATTATATAAGACTTGTTAATCAACACAGGACTGAGGCCAGAAATGCCGAAGTTCTGTAGAAACCGACAGCTCTTGGTCACTACCAAGCAGCCTGTAAGAACCTAAAAACAAATGGCAAGCAAGGCACTCAGCAGAGATTGCTTCTTGCCTACCCAATAGCTATCCCTCCATTCTTCCTTAGTAACTGAACCTCTTACTGAGGCCAGCAATGCACCCAGCTAAAACATGCCTTTTCTTTTTGTTTTAATTATTTTTTGAGACAAGATCTTGCTCTGTCACCCAGGCTGGAGTACAGTGGCGCGATCTTGGCTCACTGCACCTCCACCTCCTGGGTTCAAGCGATTCTCCTGCCTCAGCCTCCCAAGTAGCTGGGATTACAAATGCATGCCACCACACCTGGCTAATTTTTGTATTTTTAGTAGAGACAGGGTTTCACCATGTTGGCCAGGCTGGTCTTGAACTCCTGACCTCAGGTGATCCACCCGCCTCAGCCTCCCAAAGTGCTGGGATTAAACGTGTGAGCCACTGTGCCCAGCCAAAACATGCCTTTTTGACCTCTCTTGCACATGCAAGTGGACAATGAGATGTAAGTTTAAGTCACAGGTTAGGGCTTCCAGATAGCTGCTGAAAGAGGCACGCTCAGCTGAGGCACACTTCTGCCTTACCACCCCTTCCTTCCTCCTGCTGCCTGAAACAGGGACGTGATGGCTGCAGCTGCACTGACAGGTGGTGACCGGGCAGATGGAAGCCACACCCCATAGATGTGGCTCTGAAGATGGCAGCACCCCCCGACCAAGCCGAACACACAGGTTCAGACTTGTGCACAAAAGCAAAGGAAGACTCTCGTTTCTTTAAGTCCCTGTTGTGGAGCTCCTGGATCCACAGCAAACCCCATCTGGAGAGCTCACTGGAAAATGAGCTCAGCCACTTGCCTTCAAAGAGTGGAATGGAGTCATTGGAAAAGGCATCCAAGGCGAGCAGGTCTTTCCCATCCTTGGACCCGCTGCGTTTGTGCTTGTGTTTCCTCCGAAAAAAGGACCGGCGTGCAGCCGCTGACAGCGTCTTTGTGGCGCTATTGTCATCTTTGACTTCAGACATGCTGAGCCTCCTGGAGAATTCTTGGTCCATCCTGTGGCACAGGGGACAATGCTGGGCAGGGCTATCGAGACCCTGCTGCCCTGCCCTTCCTGCCCTTCCTGGTGAGAAAAGCAAGGGTGGGCCAGGCACCAGGCTCCCCCCACACTCCTTGGCAGGTCTCAAGGTTACATCTCCTCCCACGCCCCTGGGAACCCTCAGTACATGCTGCGGGGGTGACACAAACACCAGCACCAGGGCAAGCTCTCAGAGCAGGCGATTTTTTCTACTACAGCATATTCAGCTCAGTGTCAAAAGGAACTGCTAGGACAGCCTTCAATTGGTGACATGACAAGTTACGCTTCCTGCCATAGAAGGGAAATGATGCAGGGATGCAGGCTGCCTCGAAAACACAGTGACAGGAGCCAGATGAAAGGCCACACTATGCAATCCCATCCACACAGGAGTCCAGACAGGGAGACCCATGGGTACCAAAAGTAAAGCAGTGGCTGCCTAGGGCTGAGGGCTGGGTGGGAGGACAGTGGGATAAGGGGCTGACAGCTAATGGGTCTGGGGTTTGTTTGAGGTGATGGAAATGCTCTAAAATTAATTGTAGTGGCGGCTGCACACACCTATGAATATGTTGAAAACCACTGAATGGTACACTTTGAGGGAGCAGCAAGGCATGAGTATCTCCATAAATCCATTTTTCTAAAACAAGTTATGCCTTCTGACCCACCACTGTGCTCTATACAGCACTGACTCACACTAGGAACAGCTTTTTAGACCAGCACTTTTGGCAAAATGTAGAGAGCAGAAGCTAAGATAAGAAGCAGAATCCCTCCTCCAGCAGCCCTGGCCCCAGGCCCCTCCCATGGGACAGCTCCATGGCTGGTGGCCCTCGGCGACCCCTGCCCCACCCCGCCCCAGGCCCGAAGAACACTTACACATATTTGCTGGGAATCTGCCCCCGCTGGATCTTCTGGGCATTCTCGTCTAGCTGCCAAGCCATCCAGGACCCGAACGTGCCCTGGGGCAAGGTGTCATCCACGTAGAGGATGTCATCCTTCTTAAAGCTCAACTCATGCTCCACATCTGCCAGCCGGTCGTACAGGGCCCTGGACCACAGCACAGAAGGAAAACGATCAGGCGGCTCTGGCCACCAAGGACGAACCAGGTGCCTTCTGTGGCCAGGCCCCTAAGGCTGCCATTCTGCTTTGGGCTGTCTCCAAACTTGATCAGGAATCGCCGAGGGTGGTGATTCTTAAAGTGGGGAGCCCTATGTTTTACATAAAGGGGCAAAGACTGCTTTTGCTCCCCTAACACTGAGGGCGCATCCCCATCAAAGAAGTCACCATGATCTGAGGCCATAACTTCCCTTTCCAGGTGCCCTTTCCCAGTTGCCTCCCTCCTCAAAGCCCAGGCCCAGCCCCTGGTTCCTACAGACTGGGATCTCTCTAGGATGGAAATATGTCATCTTCTACCCTAGAGACAGGGAGTTGTACCGCATCAGTGTTCTTATGCTTTCTGTGATCTTGGATCTTAGGAAATGTGAAGAAAGCTCTGAGCTCCTCCTAGAAAGCCTGCTGCCATCCCTAAATGCCCACAGCATTTCATACAGTAGTAAGGGCACTGAAGATGCCTGGAAGTGTGTGTACACTGCAGAGGGATCTGCAAACCTGGCTTGGGAGACACCAGAAAAAGAGGAGCACAGCACACACGAAAACGGGGCTTGACTGCCTCCAAATTCTCCAGGCCTCAAGCCCTAAAGAGGGAGCCCATCTGGTTCTTTAAGCCCTAAAGGGTTGTTCTAAGTCACAATCACCTCACCATAAATAAGCGTGCAGATTGAGTGTCAAGGAATGATGATCATGGCCCCAGCCTTGGGGGGCAAGAAACAGAGAGCCATTCACCAGGAAGAGGGTCTCCAGCGAAAGCCTCTCCTCTGGCCCCAAATCTCCCACCAATTCCCCAGCCACTGGTACCTGATGTAGAAGCTGTCACCAGGCAGGCCCTTGGCCTTCGTGAACTCCTCGGGGCGGTACTGCACCTTCAGGCGGATGCCATCCCTGGGCTTCAGCATCTCCACGTAGACTTCCTCCACTGTCTTGTTCCGAACGTCCAGGCTGCCATACTGCCAGGGATGGGGGTGGATGCATCAGAAGGCAGAAGCCAGGGGGAAGCTTGGGCACCCGAGAGGGGCCAGTGCTGACCATACGGCAGAAATTCAACATCCCTCCTTAACTGAGACTCTGGCTGCCTCCCCTCTGCAGGAAGGGCTGAGTCTTCATGGTCTCCCCAGCCTCCAGGTCCCGTGCATGCTCCCTGGACACCAGGTCCTCTGCCAAGTGGCTGCCCTGCCCTTGATAGCTTATCCAGGAGAAACCCTGCTCTGGTGACCAGCAAGTCTGGGCTTTTCAGAATAGGGACCTTCCTCTTGCTGATGCTGCCTGTGCTTTTATTTATTTATTTTCTGAAACAGGGTCTCCCTCTGTCACACAGACTGAGTGCAGTGGTGCAATCACAGCTCACAGTAGCCTAGACCTCCTAGGCTCAAGTGATCCTCCCACCCCAGCCTCCAGAATAGCTGGGACAACAGGCACACTCCACCACGCCTGGCTAATTTTTTTGTTTTGTTTTCTGTAAAGATAGGGTCTCGCTATGTTGCCCAGGCTGGTCTTGAACTCTTGGGCTCAAGTAATTCTCCCACCTTGGCCTCCTAAAATTCACAGGTGTGAGCCACCAAACCCAGCCCAACTTGTGCCTTTATATTCTCACAAACCATCTCCCCCATGAGGCAGGAGACCACAGAGAAAGACCATCCTCTGTCATCAGAACAGAGTCCTGCAGCTACACCACCTGAGGGCGAGCACCTCCTGGTGCCCAGGGCCTGAGCCAAGGCTCTGCCCTCGGGTTCCCTCTATGGCCTGCCTGGCTTCACAGGGACCTCCTCAGAGGGGCTTGGCAGGATTCTGGGTTTACAGGGATTAAAAATCAACCCTGGCCAGACACAGTGGCTCACGTCTGTAATCCCTGTACTTTGGGAGGCCAAGGCGGGTGGATCACCTGAGGTCAGGAGTTTGAGACCAGCCTGGCCAACGTGATGAAACCCCATCTCTACTAAAAATACAAAAAAAAATTAGCTGAGCATGTTGGCGCACGCCTATAATCTCAGCTACTCAGGAGGCTGAGGCAGGAGAATCGCTTGAACCTGGGAAGTGAAGGTTGCAGCGAGCTGAGATTGTTCCAGTGCACTCCAGCCTGGGTGACAGAGCAAGACTCTGCCTCAACAACAACAAAAGTCAGCCCTGATTGGCTCACCAGATGAGAGGCTGTACTCCTCCGTCTTTGGTGCCACCTGAGATGGCAGCAAGCCCACTGTGCAGGTAGATGGAGGCCTGGCCTGCTCAGCAGCTCAAAACTCACCTCCAGGATGAGGTCCCCTGGCACGAGGCCGTCAGGACCCTTGGCAGGACTGTCATCCTCCACCTCGGCCACAAACACCCCATGCAGGTTCCCACCACATAAGTGCACCCCAAGCTCCAGCTGGGACTTTTTGATGAAGACAACGCGTGGCTCCAGGGTCTTCTTCTTGGCATCTCCCACAATCCTTTCAGGAAAAAAACAAAGTTCCTCAACTGTGCACAAGGAGGAGGCACAAAAAGACAAAGCAGTGGCCAATGTCCTAACTGCTTTCTGCCTGCTTCTTGGGGTCTCAGAACCACAGGGAGCTGAGAGGTGGCCTCTAGTTCTACTGGCTCGGCATTCAGGGCAGGATGCTAAGGTGCACTGGAGATGAAGGCAAGACCCCAGGTCCAAAGCCAGTTGGGGTGGCAGTCAAAACCGTAAATCAGTGCCCCTGCTCCCAGGCCCGGCTATCAATCTCATGCCTTAGAGATCAGGATGGCCTCCCTCCCATGTGGATCACACTCATTTTCCTAACTTAGTACTTCCTAAGGAAAGGTAAAGTTGGCCTCACTGTCCAGAGCACAGAAATGCATTCAGCAAATGTCTACGAAGCAGCTTCTATAGACCAGCAACTGCTAACTCGTGAAGAGGGGCCCCTTGCCATCAAGGCACTTACAATCAAGGGAGGAAAGCTGAAAGTAAGCTGCTGAACACATGGAGGGAGTGAGATGGGACAGCGATGGAAACAGATAAAGGGGGCTTCAGGGGAGACGCCAGCACGGGAGGAAAACCTGGCAGCAGGTAAGTTCCAATGTGACAGACTCTGGTATAGAGAATGCAGAGCTGGCCTCATTCTGTGAGATGCTGCCCAGGGCTTGGTGAAGGCCTCTCAGTTCTGGAGACACAGCTCCTCCAGGACGGCAGAGTGATCATGTCACACCCTGGCCTGGATGGCCCTCCCTGTAGCCCCAGGCCAGGCTGGATGCTGTGCAGCTCCCATAGAGTTCCTTCCTCCTCCTGAGTTCTGCTGCTCCCTCGGCCTGGACTTCTCTTTATGCCCACCCTTGGCTCTTGCCTGTCCTGAACACTTTAATCCAGCTGCCACCTCCCCTGCCACCTCCCCTGCCAGTGATCTTCCTGCCTGCTCTGCAGCGGCCAGCAGTGCCCTCCTGGCACCCTGACTGTGCTGCACATGCCCAGCACTGGTCTGCCACCTCGTTGGGGGAAGCACTGTCATGGGTGGCCAGAGCCCAGGGCTTGGCTGGGTGATGACTGTGGGAATGTGTCCGAAGACAGACTCAGAAAGCAAGTGAATAAGAAAAGGAGAAGAGAAAGAGAAGATGCAGGGGAAAGAACAAGTCAATAGAAAACAGGAGAAAAAGAGAAAGGAAAAGAGAGAGCAGGGAGGGAAAAAAGGAATGCCGTGCTCCCGGCCCAACTCCTGAAGACCTGGTGTGTGGCCTGCAGCACATGAGGCCAGCTGCTCAGTGCCCATGCCACTTGGAGAATGTGCTCAGCCCCACCCAGCTGAAGTGGACACAGGGAAGGCTCACAGCAACATCTGCTGACCTGGAGCTGCTCTGCTTGGCTGGGGGGGTGCTAGGCCCCTCATCCTGCTCCATCAGTGGGTCAATGACACAGGGATGCTCCGGGGTGGTGGTGCCACTGCCCTGGAGAGTGGAGTGGGTACCGGCAGGGTCCAGGTGTGAGCTGGAGACGGAGGACAGGAGGGATAAGGAGCAGTACGAAGCCACCAAGAGCCACCCCGGCTCCTGTGGCAACTAGGTCTGAGCTATAAATGGGGACCGGGTCACACAGCCCTGCACCCTGTGCCCTAAGCAGAGCAGACACATTAGAAGCCTGGACCCATGATATCCACCTGTCCTCTCCCCTCCACCTGTCCTCAGCTCAGGGGCCCTCTCCAAAGGCATCTGGCCTCAGAAGCTGTGAGCGTCCTGTCCCTTTTCCTCTGCCTGTGCATCCCATCTCTCCTGCTGAGCTTGTGGCGCAGCACTGCAGGGCGTGCCTCCCCTTCTTTTCTGCCCTTCGACCCACAGCTCAGGGGCAGATACAGACAGGTGTACAGCATCTGCTCCTGGACAGGGAGCCAAACACTTTGAGCAAGAATCCACCCCTGGGGCCACAGCTCCTGGCTACCACGGGCCCCTGCTGGTCAGGGGGACCACAGCCATCTGTTTCCACACCCCATTTCAGGAGGAGATGGCCTCTCTATATATGCCCCTTTTCCAAAATCCAGGGCTGGTCAACTCTCTCTTTAGCAGCAGTAAGATCCCCAGAACTTACAGCTGGCACCCTGGGTCTCCCTGCAATGAGCGAAGTGCTGCCGCACCCACCTCTCCACCCCCAGCCCAGACGGCCCGGGGAGGCCCGTGCTCACCTGGACCGGGAGTGGCTGCTGAGCTGGTGCACATGGGGGTTGTACTGGGCCAGGATGGTGATGGTATCACACTGCTGCCCAATGATGAGCCGCGCCTGCTGCTCCGTGGCGCTCCGCAGGTTTATGCCGTTGAACTGGGGAAACACCAGGATGGGCTCAGTGAGGGGGTCAGGGCTGTGGACAGGGAGGAGGCCCTGGGGACTTGGAAGCACTGCTGTTCCCTAGGAGGAGGAGAGGGGGAAGAAGTGCAGGTTTCCATGGGCGCCATGCAGGAGGGCAGCTCCCTCTCACCTCCAGTAACTGATCCCCGTACTCGAGGCCGGCCTGGTGAGCGATGCTCCCCACGGTCACCTTGGAGACGTAGATGCCGCCCTTCTCTCCACTCACGATGGAGATGCCCAGCGGCTCTGAGCCCTTCTGCACCTTCACGTGGCGTGGCTCCTCCACATAAGGCCTAAGGAAAAGTCAAAAGTTTCGGGGACTCAGGGTCAAACAAAAGGGTTGGGGAGAGCCTGAGCTCTCCGATCAGGCATATGATCAGACAGTGCAGAAAGGGCCCCGAGCCTGGATGCTCCCATTGTGACACAGCTACATGGGGACACGGTGGGCCCACCTGCGTGACAAAGGATCACATTCCCACAGCCTCACGCAACACGAGCACAGCACACCCAGACACGCAACAACCCAGGCCAAAGACACAGAGAACGGTCCGTGTGAACTATAAACACTGATACACGCGGATTTTCATTACAGGAGAGCAGCTGCCCCACAATATGCAATTACAAACTCCGGGGGGTCTCGAGATGCCCTCCGAGGAAGAGATGGCTCCTGCGATGACATTCCATCCTAAGGGGGGCAACAGAAAATAATCCAGTTTTATGTTTACTGGCTACACAGAGTGATGCAAACTGGTCACGGAAATTAAGCTGCTGCAGACCCAAGCCTTTGTAAAGGGAGAAGGCTGGGAGCAAGGCTGCAGCCATGCACTTGCTGCCCTGGGGCTGTCCAGTGCACCCAAGGGCGCCGAGGCAGGGGCTCGGCAGGGAGCCTCTGGGCAGGCCAACCGCATGGTGGAAGACCTGGGCCTGGTGGCCACGGGCAGCCTCAGAAGAGATCTGTGGTGGCAGAGACATCTGGAAGGTGACAAAGGTTAGAAAGAACATAAGGGACGCTCAGAGGAGAAAGACAATCAGAGACACCCGGAACATAACAGAAAAGACAGTCGAGTGAGGCGGAGCCTCCTGTTGGGACTTCACGCCACCCAGGGCTTCGTTCCTCCAAGGTATGGACACCTGAGATTTTCCTCACAGGATAAAACCATATAACCAAAGGCTGAGGGGGCCAGTCCAGGTCCCCTCTACTGCACATGGTCGGGATAGATTCTAGCGGGGAGGTACCTAAACAACCCCACCCCGGCCACCTGGAGGCAGAGCAGCTTCCCACTTGGCAGTCTCAGCCTGTGGCCCTATGGCCCAGCCCTCTTGGGAAGGGGAGACTAAAATTCTTCTTGAGTTGTCCCTGCTGTCTCCCACCCTCCAAAGTGTCCCCACTTCCCAAACTTGCCCACTCTGGAAGTCCTCCCTTGACCCTCCAGCTCAGACAGATCCACCCCAGCCTACACCCACGGTCCCTTCCGATTCAACACAGATTACAGCCCCGTGCTGTTGAGAACTGCAGAGCCCTCAGCACACAGCCACCCCCACATCACCCTCCTGCCCCAGCCTTAGATGATGAAACAGAGGCCCAGAGCAGAAAGAGGTCCACCTCCGTACAACACGTGTATCACAATAAAGGAGCAAGCAACTAAGTCACAGCAATAGCCACCCAACAGAATGATGATCTGAACCAGGTTCCCAGGTTCCAGTGACATGCAAAGACGTAAGGGACACACCACAGGGTGGGGAGGCCCAATCGGCATCATTTCACTTATATTTATCTGCATCTGCAAACAAAAGTATGCGTGGATTTATGCACAAGGAGGCTTCTTATGCAGGACATTACCCAGTGTTAACAATGGTGTCTCCAGGTGAGGGGATCCAAGCTAATCTTTTTTTTTCTTTCTTTTTTTTTTTGGAGGCAGATTCTTGCTCTGTCACCCAGGCTGGAGTGCAGTGGCATGATCTCAGCTCACTGCAACCTCCACCTCCCGGGTTCCAACGATTCTCCTGCCTCAGCCTCTCAAGTAGCTGGGATTATAGGTGTGCGCCACCACGCCCAGCTAATTTTTGTATTTTTAGTAGAGACAGGGTTTCACCATGTTGGCCAGGCTGGTCTCGAACTCCTGACCTCAGGTGATACGCCCGTCTCAGCCACCCAAAGTGCTGGGATTACAGGCATAAGCTACCGCGCTCGGCCAGAGATAATTTTTACTTTATAGTCTTCTGAATGATTTGAATTGTTTGTAATATGCATAGAAGTTTTCTCTAAACAATAGCTGCTTCTCAAAAGAGGTTATAAACTATTACAAATAGCTAAAAACATAACATTAAGGGAGATGTGATTATGTACATAAATAATGAAGCATGTAATGTATATATATATTTCCAAAGGGTAATGGCAATTGAATCTCTTGTTGAAGAAATTATCTGTGACTTTTTTCCTCTTTCTACTTTTCTGTTTTTTATTTTTTGAGACAGAGTCTCGCTCTGTCACCCAGGCTGGAGTGCACTGGCACAATCTCAGCTCACTGCAACCTCCGCCTCCCGGGTTCAAGCAATTCTCCTGCCTCAGCCTCCTGAGTAGCAGGGACTACAGGTGCCCACCACCATGCCTGGCTAATTTTTGTATTTTTAGTAGAGATGGGGTTTCGCCATGTTGGCCAGGCTGGTCTCGAACTCCTGACCTCCAGTGATCCACCTGCCGCGGCCTCCCAAAGTGCTGGGATTACAGGCGTGAACCACAGCACTCAGCCTTCTTTCTACTTTTCTATGTCCTCGATTTTCCATAATAAGTATAAAATACTATACTTCAGAATCTGGGAAAAGGGGCTATTTTTAAAAAGAAAGCTGTTGCTCAGTCAGGTCACACATGTCAAATTTCATCTCCAATCGGATCCTAACCACCATGAGGGCAGGAGTCACTCACATTTTTCTCCTTCCTGGAGCAGGTCCTGGCTCTCCGTGCCCTGTGGGGAGCTAAGGGAATGCTTGGCAGTGGGTGGCAAGGCCCTTTCCACGACTGAAAAACCCACTTCACTTGGGGAAGGTCCCGTCCTCTCCGTGGCCAGGGCCGGGGCTGAGTAAAACAGGCCAGCATGCTCCTTCGCGTGCCACATGGTAAGAGCTCCATCAGCATTTCCTCTGAGTTATACCCGATTCCCCTATTGGGGCCAGGCCTCTGTGTTTTGGTGTCCTTCCGTTACCCCTCAGGTTCTCTGGTTTGTTGCCTTTTAAGTTCAGATTTTCAAGTCAAATATAAGATTTTCTCTGGCTGGGCGCAGTGGCTCACGTCTGTAATCCCAACACTGTGGGAGGCCGAGGCGCGCAGATCACCTGAGGTCAGGAGTTCAAGACCAGCTTGACCAACATGGTGAAACCCCATCTCTACTAAAAATACAAATACTAGCCAGGCGTGGTGGTGGGCGCCTGTAATCTCAGCTACTCAGGAGGCTGAGGCACAAGAATCGCCTTGAACTTGGGAAGCAGAGACTGCAGTGAGCCAAGATTGCACCACTGTACTCCAGCCTGGGCGAAAAGAGCAACACTCTGTCTCAAAAAATATATATATTTTCTTAACATAGGGCCCACCCCTGCTGAGGCTCACAGCTACAGAGGCCTCAGCTTTCTGGATTCAAATGAAAGAGAGTATCTGTTTTTCTTTTGGTGATTAAATAAAGGTAAGTTTATCAGAGCTCTTTAAGATCTACAATCTAGACAGTAGCTGTTAAATATAAACACAATCTAGTAAGTTCCATCTAGGGGAACAACAAAGAGGGATGTGTGTGCACAGTGTGCAGGGGTGATGGATTCCATGGAGGAGGTGCCTCTGGACAGACAGCAAGCCTACGGTCAACCTGAAACCTAAGATGGACCTGCATTCTAAAATGAACCAGTACCAGTAAAAAGCTAGGCTGCACATTTATGCTTTCTTCCTGTGTATATTTTATTTCACAACAGAAAGCTTCAAATGAGAGGGAAAAAGCAAAGGGTAAGAATGAGTCCCGGTGCCAGCTGCTAACCACGTGGCCACAGGTCTGTCACTCCAACGTCTGGATCCAGTTTCCTAAACTGTGAAACAGGGATAACAATAATGACACTGGCAGGGTCCCTGTAAGGATCTCGTGACTTAGCCACATGTAAAGTGCTTGAACAAGGGCCCAGGAAAGTGTAAATGGTGCCATGATGGCACAATCACCGTCAGGTTGTTTCCAGCATCATCTACTGTGAGCCCACTTGGCTCCCTGCCTCGCCATCCACACACGCCCCACCTCCCTGCATCCAGTGCCCCATGGCACTTACTGGTGACACCAGCAAATGCTGGGACACCCAAACTACTCCTGCTGCTTCTACTAAGCCCCTTCCCTGCAGAGCCCAGGCCCGCTGCCGGGATGCACACTGTCCACTGGTTTACCCACGCCACTGATGACCGGCCACGCTCACCTGTCCTTTCTCCGCTCCCCGAGGGACGCGGGGTTGACAGCGATTCTGGGCAATGTGGAGGCTGAGGTCTGGGACTGGCTACAAGAGGACAGGGTGTCGATGTTCAGGGGTGACTGTGGAGGAGTGCTGCATTCAGAATGTGACACTGAACCTGCAGAGAGGAGTGGGTAATGCCGGTGTGAACTCCCATCTCACTTCCCCAACAGCCAAGACCAAGAGGCAGATGCGATCCAGACACACAGCTCTATCCCCACTGCATCACATAGTCTGGAGCTCAGATGCTAGGCTCTGCGTTGCCCTCTACCCCCCACATCACCAGGCCTACTGCTGGGCTCAGTGAATTTTTACTGACTGACTGAGATGACTATGAAGTTCTCAGCTAAGCCCAGAGACTCCACCATGAGGAGTCAGACCGCAGGAAAAGCAGGAGAGATGGGAGTGTCAAGAAGTCCTTACCTCTGTCAGAGCCCACGACATTCCGCGGATATCTTGGTGTTGATGGGATTTTAATGCGTTCCGCCTTGAACTGCAAGTTAGTCGAAGAACCTATTGTTCCATAAGGCAACAAAACTTCAGGCCTCATGGTTAAACACCACCCTGTCCTCCCTCTCCACCAGGCTACCAGTTAGGATGATAAATGCAAAGCTGCGCCCTGCTGTTTATTCCCGAGGGAGCCTTGATGTGGAACACTCAAGAAAAGCAGACGTTTAACATTTATCTCAATAAACTGTGCAGGCCCAGACTGCTCCAGAACAGGAGCGCACAAGTCTCACTTGCAGCCATGGAACAGCAGCCTAAGAGACACGGCGGCTGCTCCATCTTTTCTCCCCAGCGCCAGAGTTCCCCAAGATCTCCATGAGCTACCTCTGTCCGACTCTCCGCTGGGGTTCACTTTCCATACAAAAATGTATGAAGAGCCATCCAAAACAGTCCAGAATGAGGCCAACAACCTCAGGGACACAGAGCAAGGCTCCTAGTTGAGGGGTCACCTGAACGACCATAAGGCCCCCGCAGAAAGCGGAAGGCGAAAGCAATGGCTCTGACAGCAGCATGGGCATGGCTGGCCCATGAAGGAAGCAGTCCTTCTCAGTAGAGAAATGAGCTCAGTCCCAGGAGGTGACAGGAGCTAGTGTGGGGAGCCCACCCGCAGATCTGGACATTAGGATGCAGGCAGAGATGAAAAGCTTGGCACCCTCTGCAGCACAAAGTCCGAGTGGTGCAGTTACCGAGGCGGGCGCTGGAGGGCAGTGAGTTGGACCCATGGGTGGCTCTCATCTCGGAGTAGTCGCTGCAGGTCCTGTGGCTCAGGTCCAGGCTCAGGCGTCCCTGGTGCTGGACACTGCGTAAAAACAAGAGGTGAGGAGTTCGGGAGGAGAACCAGGAACAGATGTGGCCACTGGGGAGAAACACACAGACCAGCCAAGGCTTCCCAAGCGGGCAGAAGGGAGGCCCAGGAGCCACTGATTATCAGCCGAGGATAGCAGGCTGCCCTCAGCCACTCCTGGAGGTGGCATCCACCAAGGGCCTTCAAGCAGTAGAAAAGGCCACACACATGGGGCGGCCAGTATCATACCCACTCCAGTCATAGGGTCAGGATTAGGCTCACTAGGAGGAAGTGATAAAAAGCAGAGGCTTTGCAACCTGGGTGGTCTCGGGGAGGGGGAACCTGTCCTCCCAGGAAGTGGGTAAGGAGAGACAAGATGGGCACAGAGGACTTTGGGGAGGGGACCTATGTGCCTCACTCGGGACAGCGTGCCTAAGAGACTGGAGGCAGAGCAGGGATCGCCCACATCAGGCTGCCCTGAGGCCAGGCCTCAAGAGCATCTTTTTCCGGCTATGTAATGAGGTGACATCTCTTCCCTGCTTAAACTCTCCATTGGTGTCCACTGTCCTTAGAATAAAATCCAAACTCTTTATCACAGCTGCAGGTCCCACAGGGTTTGTGCCCTGTGACCTCAAACCTCTTCTTGATTCGCTGCTCCTTTCCCAAGCTCCCACCACTGTGCCTGGGTGCCCTGGCCTTGGCACCGATGGCCCTTGTCCCTGGAGGCTCCAGCCCAGGTCTTGTGCAGCTGGCCTCTTTCATCCTTCTGGTCACAGCAGCATCCCCTCTGCCGCAGGGCCCTTCCTGACCACCCACTCTAACTTGCCACCCTCTTCCAAGTCACAGCCCAGCCTGTCACCCTGTTTGACTGCCTTCATAGCCTCTCGGCACCATCTGATATCACTTCATTCATTTTTTTTCTGTCTGCCTCCCACATTTGAAAAACCACACCACATGAGCTAGAAGCTAATTTGTTTAGTTCAGCATTGTATCCTCTTATAATTAGGATAGACCAAGGCATGTAGTAGGTGCTCAAAAAATATCTGTCAAATGAATGAGTAAGAGTGGCCTAGAGCCAGCCCACCCTCTTATGAAGTACCAGTTTCCTCATCTTCAAGACAGAGACAGTAATAGGACTTAGCCCATGAGGGTGCTGTTGATTCAGTGAAATGATATTCATAAAGGTCTGAGCACAGTGGCTGGGGCATAAGCACTCAAACATCAGCTGCTATCACTATCGTGTCCTTCCAGTACCTTTTGAAACCTTGTGCTGATGAATTCAGAAAGCAGCCCTAAGGCTCCCTTTCCCTGTGGTGCTATAGTCAGTCCCCTCCCAGGCAGGCAAGGAAGCTTCTCCACCAATGAGCCTCTTTATGCGCCGTGGTTCCATGTCCAGGCAGGCTTGGGCAGCTGGGGTACAGAGAAGCGTAGGGTCCCTTCACATACCTGGGATGCAAACCCTGGGAGCCAGCATCTCGGGCCGCAGGTGGAGAGCTGCAGGGGCCGACCCTGTGGCTGCGCACAGTGTAGATGGGGTTCCGCAAGATGGAGCTCACGGTGGTGCTGGGGGTCAAACTCCGGGGAACAGTGCCTAGAAATGGGCTTGGTGAGAAAAGTCGCCCCAAAGGACCCGGCCAGCCCAGGACTTATACAAGCCTTTTCCCTGTATCCCAGGATGCAGCTGCAGTCTTTTGGGAAAAGGACTTGGGAGATGAGTTTTAACCACCAATTCACAGTGTGGCTGTGGCTCCTGGCCTGTCTCCATTTGTAAAAAGGGGGGAAGTCTCTTTCATGCTTCCTATTTCCCAGGTTGCTATGGGGAGAAAGCATTTTGACAAGCTGAGACATGTCATGGCTATAAGACAAAACATCCCAGACAGGGCAGCACTTCCCAGTTCCCTGGACCTCAGGGCTGAAAACACATGGCAGCTCTCTGAAATGCTGCCTCCCCTCTCCCTGGAGACTAGGCATCCCGAGTTTACACCGACCCTCAGCCCCAGCCCCTGGCTGGCTGACTCACCCACAGATGGCCTGCTAGGGTATAGCGGGGGGTTGCTGTGCCGGCTGGAATGCCCAGGCGAGTAAGGTGCCCACTCCTGGAGCTCCGGGGAGAGTTCTCCACTGGCTGGGACACACTTCTGTTCCTGCAGATGCAAGGGCAAGAGTGTCTGCTAGAAAGAGTGGAGCGTGGCCAGGCGCAGTGGCTCACACCTATAATCCCAGCACTCTGGGAGGCCGAGGTGGGCAGATCACCTGAGATCAGGAGTTCGAAACCACCCTGGCCAACATGGCGAAACCCCGTCTCTACTAAAAATACAAAAATTAGCTGGGCATGGTAGTGGGTGCCTGTAATCCCAGCTACTTGGGAGGCTGAGGCAGGAGAATCGCTTGGACTCGGGAGGCAGAAGTTACAGTGAGCCAAGACTGCACCACTGTACTCCAGCCTGGGTGACAGAGTGAGACTCTGTCTTGGGGGGGGGGAAACAGTGGAACGCTTGGGCAGCTCTGCAAGCCAGTTTCTGCCCCCCAGGAACCAGCTCCTCCCACTGGGGCACAGAAGCGGACAGCTGGAGAGAAGTGCTGCCCATTCATGTTGCCTTACACATCTGCAAGGAAGCAGCTTTACTTCAGAAGAAAACCACAGAGAATGAATCTTTCACATAGAGATCACGTAAAAGGTGAGAATGCACACATGCATCAGGCACGTACAACTCTGCCCAATGTGCAGGGCTGTGCGAAGCTCTTTGTCCCCAGTGAGCAGTGTGGACTGCTGCCTGAGATGCTTTCCACAGTTCCCAGCAATCTCACCCTTCTGGAAACTATGACAGCACACACAGTCAGGCCGTCCTGCTGCCCACTCAGCCTCACACGTGCCACCTCGTCTCCCTAGCCCTTCAAGTCTATGCCTAGGGCAAGTCTATGCCCTAGGTTTTACTGTGTAAGTTCAAAAGCTTCTTATTAAAAAAGCAAACCAAATGCTATGCCCAATAAGGTGTTCCCCTCCTGCGTCACACTCCCACTACTATGCACTTCCACGCCACTTACCTACCTCCTAGCTGGGCCACTTCCCACTTGAGTCCAACAGCAAAGGCAAAGGCACCAGGCTAAACAGGAGCCTGGGACACTGGTGCAGGGCCACTTAGCAGCCCTCCTTCGGCCAACTGCCTCCCTCTAGGCCTCCCCTCCCCACACCCTGGGGCTCAGCTATACCTCCAGGAACTGAGCAGGAATCACTACTGGAGCAAGCTTAGGCCGAAAACTGGGAGCAGATTTTGGCCGGCGACGCTTCTGCCCCAGCTCGTCCACCTTCTGGGAGGTGAGGTCCTCATCACAGGATTTCTTGGCCGGCAGGTGGGAGGAGTCCCCATCTCCTTCAGGGTAGTAGCTGGAAGCAATGCGGACCCTGGCCTTGCGAGGGGGTGATGCGTGCATGGGCTCCCCGGGGTCCACGTCGGGGGGCAGGGCGCTTGGGGGACTAGTGGATGGGGAGCTGCCCACCAGAGTGGCTTCTGACTCAGAGCTAGTCTCCAGCCTGTGCTGGAACTTAATGGAGTCACTCCTTCTGGGAGGTTTTGGGGGTGTCAGAGGCCCCGCCCTCTTGGAGAGCTGAGGGGAGTGAGCAGACCCAGGACCTGGAAGCAGGTAGTCTATTTTGGGGGGTGTCTGGGGGCGTTTGAAAGTGTTAGGGTCAAAGATGGACTTTCTTTGCTTTGGCTTTTTATAAACAGAGAGCTTCTCAGGCACTGCCGTGGAGCTGAGCATGGCCTTGGGCCAGGTCCCGCCGCTGTTGGAGCCTTCAGAGTCTGCCTTGTCCAAGGAGGCCTCCCCAACCCCACAGGGGCCCGCCTCAGTCTCAAAGGGCAGCAGTGGCCGCCGGCCACGCACGTCCACCAGCCCAAAGCCACGGTCCCCAGAGGCATCTGAGCGGAAGGAGCTCAGGCTACGCTCAGAGGCACTGGGACAGGCCTGGGGGCAGACCTGCAAGGGTCCCCCAGGGAATGGCTTGTGCAGAAAGGAGCTGCTGCCTCCTGGGGGGCCTGGCTCCTTCCTGTCTTCCAGCCTGTCCGTGTAGAAGATGTCTGTCTGCGTGGAGTTATTGTGCTGTATCAAGTTCCGTTTGTTATGAGCCTGGACCTCCGGGCCATGGGCTCGAAAACTCAGCATCTTATCAGAGTCTTTGATATTTTCAAAAATGTTCTGGCCACTCCACGAGGAGCTCTGAGGGAACACCTAGGCAGGGATTGCAGAGGAGTGAGAGAGAGAATGAGATGGCAGGACTTGGAGCTGCCACTGAAAACCGTCCCCAGAGGTAAAGCAATGGTCAGGAATGGGCCACCTGCCCCTTAAAAAAGAGACAGACAGAGATGCACACACACACAAACACATATGCTTCTCCCTAATGGAGAAGTTTTCTCATGGCCCTGGTCACTCTGAACTCAAAGAAGAGTCAAAGTTTTCTTAACTTTGAACACTTTCTGAAATCACCTGGGCCAGGCACGGTGGCTCATGCCTGTAATCCCAGTGCTTTGGTAGGCTGAGGCAGGCAGGTCACGAGGTCAGGAGTTCGAGACCAGCCTGACCAATATGGTGAAACCTCGTCTCTACAAAAATTACAAAAATAAGCCAGGCACGGTGGCATGCACCTGTAGTCCCAGCTACTTGGGAGGCTGAGGCAGGAGAATCACTTGAACCCAGGAGGTGGAGGTTGCAGTGAACTAAGATCACGCCACTGCACTCCAGTCTGGGCGACACAGCGAGACTCTGTCTCAAAAAAAAGGAAATTACCTGCATAATGTCTTGAATTTTTTTTTTAAATATTAAACATAAAAGTAAAAATTCATTGTTAAAAATATATCTCTTGTGGTACACCCACACAACGGAATATTAATTAGCACTAAAAAGAACTGAAACAACGTGGAGGAACCTTAAGTGTATATTATATTAGCAAATGAAGAAGCCATTCTATACACTCTGTGATTCCAACTCTATGGCATTCTGGAAAACACAAAAGCATGGAGGCAGTAAAAGGATCAGTTGTTGCCAGGGGCTTGCATAAATATGGGGAGCATAGGGAATTTTTAGAGCAGTGAAACTACTCTGTATGATATTACAGTGGTGGTACATGTCATTACCTGCATCAAAACTCACAGAAAATACACCACCAAGACTGAACCTTAATGTAAACTATGCATTATAGTTAATACTAATGCATCCACATTGGCTCACTAATTGTAACGCATGTACTAACTACACTAACGCAAAATGCCAAAATTGGGGAAACTTGGGGACAGGAGTGGGGATGGTGGTGGTGGGGTGGTTGAGACAGTACTAAGAATTCTGTATCAGCCCAACTTTTCTGAAAACATAAAACCGCTTCCAAAAAAGTCAATTAATTTGAAAACAGTTAATTTAGAAAACATCTCTTAATAGAAAGTTAGAAAAAATAGGCCCAGCCATTTCCTTAAGAGATGTTTTCTGAATTGGGCCTATTTTTTCTAACTTCCTATCATTAAACTTTTCAAATATGTAGAAAAGTATAATAAATGTCCATAAATGTACCATCTAGATTCAAAAATATTTCACTAAATTGTCTTTTTTGCCTATATCTATAATGATACTACAGAACATTGGAAAGCAAGTTACAAATAATCATGACATGTCACTTCCCTTCCTTTTTTTCCCTCCCTTCCTTTTTTTTTTTGAGACAGAGTTTCGCTCTTGTTGCCCAGGCTGGAGTACAAAGGCGTGATCTCAGCTCACTACAACCTCCGCCTCCTGGGTTCAAGCGATTCTCCTGCCTCAGGCTCCTGAGTAGCTGGGATTACAGGAATGCGCCACCACGTCCGGCTATTTTTGTATTTTTAGTAGAGACGGGGTTTCTCCATGTTGGTCAGGCTGGTCTCGAACTCCCGACCTCAGGTGATCCACCCGCCTCCCAAAGTGCTGGGATTACAGGCATGAGCCATCGCACCCAGCCTCTTCCTTTCATTTTTGAGATAGGGTCTCACTTTGTCACCCCAACTGGAGTGCAGTGGCACGATCACAGCTCACTGCCACCTCGACCTCCCAGGCTTTTTGTATTTTCTGTAGAGGCAAGGTCTTGCTGTGTTGCTGGGCTCAAGTGATTCGACTGCCTTGGCCTCCCAAAGTGTTGGGATTATAGGCATGAGCCACCATGCCCGGCCATGACACATCACTTCTAACAACTTTAGCTTGTACCTCCCCCAAATAAGGCCATTCTCCTGTATAACAACCCCAATGCCATCATCATACCTAGGAAAACTGGCAACAATTCCCTAAGATCATCCAATTATCGGGTCCAGATTCAAATGTACCCAACTGTGCCCAACATGGCCTTGACTGCTGTTTTTTTATTTCAGACCAGCGTCCAGTCAGGGTTCCTGCCCCCCCCTGCACTCGGTAAATCCCCACTCTGTTCTCAAGGATCCTGTGACACTGAGGAGTAGCATGGCTATGTGGAGCCGGGGCTCTGCCCATACTCCTGACCATGAGAGCAGAGCCAGGTCCAGCCCTTACCTTCAGGAGGGACAGGGTCAGGGAGTCCTGGCAGCTCCGCAGCAGAGATTCACATTCATTCAGAGACTTGTTGTCCAGTGCAATGCCATTGATCTAGAGCAGGACAGAGAGCATGTCAGGCCACAGGCAGAGCGGCCTCAGGCCTACCAGTCAGGGTCCTCGCCTACCTAACCTCCTGTGCTAGATAGTCACCAAATGCAAGGTGCCAAAGTCAGGAGTTGGCAAAGGATAGAGGCCTTCCTGGTGAGGCCCAAGGAGTCCAGCTAAGGGGATTCTGAGGTAGAGGAACACAAAAGCCTTCACAGCAGGCTAGGGGAGGAGCATGTCCTTCTGGGATCAGAACACCAAGGACCCGGAGGGAACGTCTTGGCACTGCTGTGCCCTGCCATGTGGTGCGGGACCTTGGCTCAGAACTTCCCAGCTCCTTGCCTCCACAGAGGAAATGGAAGATAAATGCATGCATGTGGCTCGGGAGAGCGGGGGACTAAAAACAAGACCATGGATAGGAAAGGCCTTGTAGAGAAAGTACCATGTGAAGTGGGGCCCTGTGAGTGTTCACAAAGAACCTCTCAACCCTGCTCCCAGAATCTCTGCCCACATCCCTCACAGCTATGTGCACACCTTCTTAAGAAGTGTATGTGCAACCAGTGAATGACTAAACTGTGATACACCCACATTGCAGAACACTGCTCAGCAATGATAAGGAACAAGCAGTCAGCACACCCAGCCTTTTGGGTGGATCTTGCAGGCGTGGTGCGGAATCAAAACAGCCCAGCTCCAAAGGTCACAAACTATATGATTCCATGTCTGTAACATTCTCAAAAGGACATCACAGAGATGGAGAAAAAATCAGCTGCCAGGGGCAGGGATGGGAGGGAGCAGGGGGTGTTACTACAAATGGGCAGTGGGAGGGAGACCTCAGTGCTGATGAACAGCTACGCATCTTCATTATGGTGGTGGCTAAATAGAACAACATGTGTTTAACCACACACAACCACACACACACACACACACACACACACAGTACCAATGTCAATATGCTAGCTTTGATATTATACTCATGCAAGGTGCAACCATGAGGGGAAGGAGAGAGAAGAGTACATAGGACTCCCCTGTACTATCTCTGCAGCTTCCTATGAATCTATAATCATTTCAAAGTCAAGTTTTTTTTTGTTGTTTGTTTTGTTTTTTTTTTTGAGATGGAGTCTCGCTCTGCCCCACAGGCTGAAGTGCAGAGGCATGATCTTGGCTCGCTGCAACCTCCGCCTCCCAGGTTCAAGCAATTCTCCTATCTCAGCCTCCCGAGTAGCTGGGATTACAGACGTATGCCTCCATGCCCGGCTAATTTTTTTGTATTTTAGTAGAGACAGGGTTTCACCGTGTTGCCCAGGCTGGTCTCAAACCCCTGAACTCAGGCAATCCACCCGCCTCGGCCTCCCAAAGTGCTAGGATTACAGGCGTGATCCTAGCCTGACTTTGCCTGGCCAAAGTCAAGTTTTCTTTTTAAAATATCTGCAGAGTGATTATCTTGAAGTAGTAAATTAATTTGTGGTTTTTTCCTTATAACAAATCTACATTTTAAAAATTTTCATAGTGGCCATATAGCTTTTACACTCTGGCTCCCCAAAAAATCTGAAAAACACTGGCAAAGATGTGAGGCAATGAGTTCCCCCACACACTGCAGGGAGGACTGAAAAAGCCATGATCTTTTTGGAGCAAAGGGAGAAGATCTCACTGGATGTTAAACATTCATGCCTTCTGACCCAGCAAACCCCACCCCCAGGAATGTATCCCAGGGCACACTCCTGGGTCCCTATGAAGTGGCACGCCAGTGGCCATGCAGCACGACACAGATGTAAGTAAAGGTAGAGATGCCCGGACTATCCCTCGGGAGGGACTGGTCAATGACTTAAGCTGCTGCCACTAAGGAATGACACACAGTTATATGCCTTGGGGCAGATCTAAAGATGTGAATGTGGGCTGGGCATGATGGCTCACACCTGTAATCCCAGCACTTCGGGAGGCTGAGAGCAGATCATTTGAGGTCAGGAGTTTAAGACAAGCCTGGGCAACATGGTGAAACCCCCATCTCTACTAAAAATACAAAAAAACTAGCAGGGCGTGATGGCCCATGTCTGTAATCCCAGCTGCTCAGGTGGCTGAGGCAGGAGAATCACTTGGACCTGGGAGGCAGAGGTTGCAGTGAGCCAAGATCATGCCACTGCACTCCAGCCTGGGCAATAGAGTGAGACTATCTCAAACAAAAATAAAAACAAAAAGATATGAATATGGAGGGACCTCCAGGACATGCTGCTAAAATCTGGCTGGGCGTGGTGGCTCACATCTGTAATCCCAGCACTTTGAGAGGCCAAGGCAGGTGGATCACCTGACGTCAGGAGCTCGAAACCAGGCTGGCCAAAATCGTGAAACCCCGTCTCTGCTAAAAATACAAAAATTAGCTGGGTGTGGTGGCGCATGCCTGTAATCCCAGCTACTCGGGAGGCTGAAGCAGGATAGTTACTTGAACCTGGGAGGCAGAGGCTACAGTGAGCCAAGATCACACCATTGTACTTCAGCCTGGGTGACAGAGTGATACTCCATCTTAAAAAATAATAATAAAAATAAAAACAAAAAGCAAGATGAACAACTGAGTATATTATAATCCCATCTGGGTTACTTCAACCCCCCAAAAATGTGTGAGATGTTTTGAAAGTGTCTGGGACGTAATATAATAAATTGTTAACAGTGATTGCCATCGGGGTGGGAAGCAGTACGCAAGAGGTCTAGCCAGAGGAAGAGTTGTTGTCGCTATTTGCCTTTTGTACTATTGGAATTTTGTATGTATGCCATGAAAAAGTGTATGGCATTTTCAGTTTTTTTGTTTTTTATTTATTAGAGACAAGAGTCTTGCTCTGTCACCCAGGCTAGAGTGCAGTGGCGTGATCTCGGCTCACTGCAACCTTTGCCTCCCAGGTTCAAGTGATTCTCCTGCCTCAGCTGGGATGACAGGCACCCACCATCAAGCCCGGCTAATTTTTGTATTTTTAGTAAAGACAGGGTTTCACCATGTTACCCAGCTGGTCTCGAACTCCCTACCTCAGGTGATCCACCTGCCTCGGCCTCCCAAAGTGCCATGATTACGGGAGTGAGCCACCGTGCCCCACTGGCATTTTCAATTTTAAAAGGTCAGAAGTATTAAATTTGCGTGTCCTATGACTCAGCAATCTCACGGCATTTGTTGCTTAGTCTCAGAGATACCATTACGTGTCTCCAGAGGGTCTGTGCACACAGGTAAAGTTCAATGCAGGACTGTTTGCAATTGCAGACCCTGAAAACAACTTCTACGTCCATCAATAGGGGGATAATTTAAACTATATATAATCAAACAACAGAATACCATAAGGTGGGTAACATTAGCCAGGCTACACTTGGAAAGATATCCAAGGTAGGATGCAAATTGCAGATCCCATTACAGTACATAAATAGCAAAACAAAACCAAGAAATCTGTCTAGGTATATTTAGATTTGTAGGGGCACATATGGTTTGGGCTGGGTGCTTATCTTCTAAATGGGGGCAGGGACAATCTCTAGGAGCAGGATTAAAGGGGGAAGAAAGGGACTGCCACTTTTCACTTTACATATTTTTGTATCGCTTGGCTATTTTACAACAAACAGGACTTGCTTTGGTAACAAAAAAATTTAAAAATAAGTATTACATTTAGTCAAAAAAAAACAAAAAAATTTAAAAATAAGTATTACATTTAGTTAAAAAAATTAAAAAATTTAAAAATAAGTATTACATTTAGTTAAAAAAACAAAAAAATTTAAAAATAAGTATTACATTTAGTTAAAAAAAAAAGGGGGTGGTGTTTAAAAGTCACAACACAATGATGTCAATTTTTTAAATTGTCCTTGATAAACATTCATGTGAATGTTAAATGTAGAGAACTACATTTAAAATGTTAATAAAGCTAGGTGCTATGGATCATGCCTGTAATCCCAGCACTTTGGGAGGCCAAGGCGGGCAGATCACCTGAGGTCAGGAGTTCAAGACCAGCCTGGCCAACATGGTGAAACCCCATCTCTACTAAAAGTACAAAAGTTAGCCAGGCATGGTGGCGCACGCCTTGTAATCCCAGCTACTCAGGAGGCTGAGGCAGCAGAATCACTTGAACACGAGAGTCAGAGGTTGCAGTGAGCCGGGATTGCGCCACTGCATTCTAACCTGGGTGACAGAGCAAGACTCCATATCAAAAAAAAAAGTTAATAAAGGTTATCTACAGGTGGTACCAAAGCAAGTGGTTCTTATTTCCCTCTTAGGCCTTTGGAGGTTGCAGTGAGCTGGGATTGCATCACTGCACTCCAGCCTGAGTGACAGAGAGAGATGAAGCAAGGTTATCTACAGGTGGTAGCAATGCAATTGATTCTTACCTCTCTCCTAGACCTTTTATTTCCTAATTTTCTACAGTAAATAGAAACATACCATCAAGAAACCTATTTTTAAATGTACACATAGTACAATGCCCAGAACAAGGAAAATATAAAAACTCTGCTCATTACTTCTTGCTCAAACCTCCCAAACGTAATCTGTCTATGCACGGCAGATGACCCTGGCTCCAGCCTTGAGACTTACTGCAACGATCCTGTCTCCCACAGCAAGAGACCCTTCTTTAGCGGCAGGGCTTCCGGGCAGCACGGCAGCAGCATACACTCCATTCTCCAGACTGATGCCACTGTCTGAAAGCCACAGGAGGTCACTGGGTAGTCCCCGGCCTCGCTGCCCAGCCCTGGGTCACCCTACCTCATCTTTGTTACCATCTTCTTACAAAAGATGTCAGCAGGCTGCGCCCTGTCTACCCCTGCACCCTGCCCCAGTCCCACCAATCGGGGGCTCAGTTACATCTACCCTGGTGAATCAAACACTCAGAAAGCAAGACTCAGGGCCCAGACCACCTCCTGCCAGGAAAGTACATGGGCTACATTTAAATGGCACTGGCCCCTCATCCTTGTGAATGAGATGCTCTAAAGGGCACCCCCGGCCTCTGTCCACAAAAAAGGGCCCCAGCCACCTGAGGCACTCTGCCATGTCCACAGGCCCGCTACCTTTCTGTCCACTGAGGTTGATGTGCAGCGGCGTGACCACCTTCCCACCCAGAGACTTCCTCCGCCGCACGACCATGTTGATGGCCCCCTCCCCATTGAGGAGCGCCTTGATGGCCTGCTTCTTGTCCTTGTTGATGAGGTCCACATCATTGATTCTCAGCAGCCAGTCGTTGACCCTGAGAAGGGGCACAGCCAGTTCAGCACCCACACAGGCTGTGGGACCAGCGGCTAGCCACCCACCACTCTCACTCAGGGGGCTGACTGCCAAGGAGTGGGTGCCTCACATACACGCTCAGAAAATCTCCTCTTGCAGGAGCACACAGTGGTGAAATTTGCAGATGCTGAGGTTAGACAGCCTGGGTTCAAATCCTGGCCCTACCACTTACTAGTTGTATAACCTAGCCCCTCCAGGCCTCAGTGCCCTCATATGTAAAATGGGAGTGATAATCACACCTACCTTGTAGGGTTGTAAAGATTAATCAATTAATTTCTATAAAGTGCTTAAACCAGTACTCAGCAAATTGTCAGCACTGTAATAGTGTTAGCTATTTTATCATCATGACTATTTCCCTGAATGAGCATGCCATGTACATCCTGGGCTCTCACGCATACCCCCTGAGCACCTTCCCACCCAAAGGAGCAAAAGACAGTACCTGGTAACTAAAGAATAATCAGATTCAGAGGCAACTGAGAAGCACTGTTTCTTTTTGGAGCATTATTAGCTGCTGAGACTGCAGGCCTTGGACAGACTGTGTGTGAGTCTAAGGCTAGGAAACGTTCACCTAAGTGCTACCTGGCTCTCTTCGGGTCCTCTGCACTGGGGAGAAGGGCCCCACCTTGCCTCCAGAGCCTGGGCCTCAGCTCTTACCTTAAGCGGCCATCAGCAATGCTTCCTTTGTCCACTTTAGTGACAAATATGCCACAGTCCCCCGGGAAACAAGGCTCATTCACACCTTCTGCCATATCAAACCCCAGTGCCTTCAAGTCAATATCCTCCTGCAAAAACAGCAGCAACAGCAACGCATTTCACAAAGCAGTGACAGAGACATTTGGCTCTTAAGCCCCCAAGCTGCTCACTCCAATGTGGGGGACTGTCCCTTCACCTCATCTGATAAGACACTCCATCCCCAGGATGGAAACCTATGAGTATCTGCAACCTGCCCCTTCTGGCCACTGCAGACAGACATCCCTGTCAGCGTACTCCAAGGACCCTGCCCTTCCCCGGATGCAACCCAGCCTGGACAGCTGCTGGGAAAGGATGCCTTCTCAAGCCTGGGAGGAAAAGGAGAACCTCCAAACTTGGAGTGGTGAAATACTGCAAGAGGGTCACCCTCTCCTCCCTCATCCATCAGAGAAGGAGAGAAGAACCATTAGAGGCAGCTTACCGTCTCCCTCTCGAACTCTACAACTTCCGTTTCCCACTCCATGGAATCCGTGTCAATGGCCGAGTCGTGGGAGCTGTGGGCCATCAGCTGCCGGAACCGGGCCTCCTTTTCCAACTGGGATTCCATCTGTTCCCTGTGAACAGACAGAGCCATGGTGACAGCCCCTTGGGAGGTGAAACATCCCACCGTGTAATGGCTCTGAATCTCACGAGGCAGGCCGTTTGAAAGAGCTAAAATGGGCTCCTTTCCCCCTTGTTTCCCAATAACTCAGAGAGTCAGGTCAAGGCTTCTGGGATATCTGTGAGTTTTCACAGTGGTTTTTTAAAAAAGACAAATTCTCCCCAAATTTATCTAGAGATTTAACACAATTAAAATCAAAATGCCAGCCGGGCACGGTGGTTCATGCCTGTAATCCCAGCACTTTGGGAGGCCGAGACAGGCAGATCACCTGAAGTCAGGAGTTTGAGACCAGCCTGACCGACATGGTGAAACCTCGTCACTACTAAAAATACAAAAATTAGCCGGGCGTGGTGGCATGTGCCTGTAACCTCAGCTACTCGGGAGGCAGGAGAATTACTTGAATCAGGGAGACAGAGGTTGCAGGGAGTGGTGGTCACACCACTGCACTCCAGCCTGGCGACAGAGTGAAACTCCATCTCAAAAAAGAATAAAATTTAATTTAAAAAATAAAATCAAAGTGCCAACAAGATTTTTCTAGATATAGACGGCTATTCTAAAACGTATACAAAAAGGCATCAGAATCACTAAAACTATTTTGAAAATGACTAAAGTGGGAGGAAACTCTCTACCCAATTTAAGACTTAGTATACAGCTACAGCAATCAAGACTGTGTGCTGCTGTCAGGGAGACAGACACACAGGTCTGTAGAACAGAATAAGGAACCTAGGAATGCCCCAAGTCACCAAAGGTGCATAAGTTAACAGAGGAAGGACAGCCTCCAACTAATGATGCTGGAGCGCCTGCACATCCATAGCCAAAGAAATGAATCTCAACCTAAACTGCTAATGCCAACTATATCACAAATTGAAATGCAAACTGACAGAAGAAGCAACAGAAATACCACTTAAATAGTTATGTTAGGATGAAGATGTAGTTCTTAACATTTCCTTTAATGCCATTGTTACAATTTTAAAAAATGTTCACTGGTGGCCAGGCGCGGAGGCTCACGCCTGTAATCCCAGCACTTCAGGAGGCAGAGGTAGGCGGATCACTTGAGGTCAGGAGTTCAAGACCAGCCTGGCCAACATGGTGAAACCCCATCTCTACTAAAAATACAAAAATTAGCCAGGTGTGGTAACATACACCTGCAATCCCAGCTACTCAGGAGGCTGAGGCACAAGAATCACTTAAATCCAGGAAGCAGAGGTTGCAGTGAGCAAAGACTATACCATTGCACTCCAGCCTGGGCATCTCAAAAAAAAAAAATTTGATAGATTTGACTTCATCAAAATTATAAATATTAGCTCTGAGAAAGACCTAGTAATGAAGATGTGAAAGACAGACTCAGAAGCTTCGTTATATCCTCAGGTAACTTGCCTGTGACACCCTTCCAGAAATCTAGGCCCAGGCTGCCTTGCCAGCTCATGAACGCTGCCCACTGGGCTCCTGACCTACTTGTGTTTCCTGCTCCAGCAGACAGGCTCCAGGGCCGCACCTTTGCCTAGGCTGTGCTCTCACTAGCCAGCTCTAGAATGCCACTCAGCCTCCAGGGCAGAGCACCAATGCCTTCCAACGCTGCCCCAGCCCCTCCCCAGGCCAGTGCAGCTGAGCTCAGCATTCAATGCTCACTTTACCTGTCTCATCTGGCATTACCAGGGAGTGCCTGAGGCTTCCCAGGCAGCAACACAGACCCCCTCACCAGCATCCTGCCAGTTAGAGAACTTAGCAGACAG
Organism: Hylobates moloch; assembly: GCF_009828535.3. Classification (NCBI taxonomy): domain Eukaryota; kingdom Metazoa; phylum Chordata; class Mammalia; order Primates; family Hylobatidae; genus Hylobates; species Hylobates moloch. Next base: position 72,393,220 of record NW_026652278.1, read on the forward strand.
GAGGCACAAATGCAAACATGCTGAATGAACACACAAGCTGAATGCACAAGCTTCAGGCAACTCTGGCCCAAACAAGAGGCAACATGTCCCATGTTCACAGCCCAGAGGTTCTAGGCTTTCCCTTCAAAGATAACCCCTTGATTCCATCACATTGCTAGACCCAAGATGGCTCCTGTGAAGAGTCTTGCCTTGCCTCTTAACCCCTAAAATATTCCTGAGAGCACCCAAGCTCCAGAGAGTCTGGGTTTTTATAGAATAAATAGAGTTCTTTGTCTCATTAGGAGTTTTACTGAATGGGAAAGAAGAGAAGCTGTTGTCACTCCCTTCTGAAGTGCATCACTTGAGTGTGCAAGGCTTGCACACTTGTACTCACACACGAGCTTCTCACTGCCCCCTCACCACACTAACAGCTAGGGAAATGTCACACAATGGACAGAGAGCCACTGCTTTCCAACTAGATTTGGGTTTTAGACCACGGCCTATTGGGCTCTGCCAGTTTCTATGCTTAAACCCTGATCTTCGTATTTCAATGCACTACTAAAGGCCACTGAGTGTTTAAATGACACCTTGGGAGGCTGCTATAACCGAGGGGAGGATGTCTGACACCCCAAACAGTCTTCCAAATGGGCGTCCAAATAACACAGGCAGAACTGCTGGATGGGGGTTGCAATTGCCTTTAAAACTCTAAATCACAATCTGTCATCATTTTACTCATTTACGTACTTGTCTCTTAGATGGACCTGACCTTGGTCTGTGTCTCTTCCTGTGCACTGTGAGCCCATGAGGAAAGGGACTTGGTATGCTTGTCAGTGCCATTTCTCCAGTGCCTCTAATGGAGGCTGGCCCATACAGAGCAGGTACTTGAAAAATCTCAGTGAGTGAGTGAGTGAGTGAGTGAGTAAGGGAATGAATGAATGGATAACACATGTATGCCTGCCCCAAATGGACTGCTTGGGAACATGGCCCTCCCTTCCTAGTGCCTTGGCACATGGTACCTGCCCTGTGTCTAAGAATTTTTGGCCTAAGAATTTCTAATTAACCCAACATGGAGATGACATTCGAACCCATTCTACACACTGACACAGTAAGGCAGAGTGAGGTGAAGGGACAAACAGCCAGGTCAACATAGAAGGATGAGGCCCTGGCCAATGCACTCAGCATTGCCTTGCCCGGAAGGGAGAGGGGTCCCGGGCTCCCAGATGCATGCCCACTCCAGCGGGTGCCCGCCCGAGCCTACTTGAGCTCCTTCAGCTCGCGGCTGACATCATTCTTCTGCTTGCGGGTGTCATCCAGGCTGCGCAGGGCCTCGGCCAGCTCGCTCACCGCACGGTCCCGCTCCCGCCTCAGGTTGTCACACAGTGTCCTGGTGGAAGGAGCAGAGGACAAGGTCACCTCAAGAGGCACAGGGAAGCTGCAGCGGATGGCCTGGTCACCTCACTCCAAATACCTGCCGGCACCTGTCCCATCCCCAGATGCACAGGAGCGCTTGGGAATCTAGGGGTAAGACCACCTAGGCCCGCTCCAGTGCACGACAGAGGGAACATAGAGGACCTAGGCAGGGAAGAGACACACCCACAGTCACCTGGCAAGAAGTGTCAGGTTCCCGATGCCCTGTTTCACCCTCAATGTGCCTGGGGTTAAGGACCACCCTCTGCACACACTCACTGTTCTAACGCCAACATGGGGGCTGGGGGGTGGCTCTCCTCTGCATGAAGCATCCCCCATCTGCCTTGCAGGCCTGTGCTCCAGCACTACCACATGTCTCATATCTACCCACATGCAGAGCTTTCTAGAGCTATCCCTGTACCCTACAACTAGGATGGGAGCCCCTTCGGATAGCAGCCAGTCCTCATGCATCTCTGTCTGTCTTAGCTCTGTGCAGGTGCAAAGTACAAGCTTGGCAAGACTCTATGAAAGAGGACCCCAAGGAGGCAGAAACAGATGACCTGCCTGTGGAGGGGCCTGGGCTCTGTGCCCCCTCCAGAAATAGATATACCCAGAGGACTGGTTCCTACCTCTCCATGGCCTCAAATCTCCCCCAACCTCAGTCAGAGCCAGGCTGAGGACTGCCCCCTGGAGACACCCATGGAAGGGGTCCGAGCAGAAGCAGATAGGGAGCAGCCCCTGGGCCTCCCTCCCCTTGCACTGGGCACCTAACTGTGCTCTCCACTGGCAGGGCCTCACCACCTAGCCATCCTCATCTCCTGACCAGCCCCTATAGGCATTGGTTTCTCCCCTGACCAACCACAAGGAATCTTTTGGAAACCTCCCAAATAGCAAGACATTATCTCTCCCCACCCCAAACATCACCACCACCATAGCCTCTCCTGGTTCCTCCCCAGCGAAGAATCAAGCCCACACTGCTTGGCTTCCCTTTCAAGGCCTCTACACCTGCCCCTGGGAATCTCACCAGCCTGCCCTCCCCATGACTTGCTCACGTCCCTGCCCTGAGCACACTCCACAGGTCCCCTCCAGCTGCAATGCCCTTCCCCCTTTTCCACCTAGAAAAAACCCCACTCATGCTTCCAGTTCTAGCTCGAATGCCACGCTCTCTGGGGAGACCTCCCCACACCCCAGGGAGCCCTGCATGCCCCCCACAGCCCTGGAGCTCAGTTACACATCTTCCTCCCTCACCACCCTGCCCGACCAAGCCTCTCCCAAGGTCTCCTTGCTCCAGAGATCTAACACCCTGGCACACAGTAGGCGCCCGGTGAACACTGCTGAAAGGACACATTTCGGATGTGCTCTTCTCATCAGAAGCCCTCAAATAAAAGAGGTCTGCCTCATGCCCCTTCACAGGGGTCTCACGTGGACATAGTACACACTCGGGACACCTAGGGCTGAGTGAGATGGGAGGGAGAAACAATGGAAAATTCTAAAACTAAGAGGGAAGGCTAGGGCATCAACTAGGGGTGAGAAAGGAGGAGCCCAGGTCCCTCCCACCTTACCTGGACATACAGCAAACAATTCTGACCCTCCCAACAGACCGTAGCAGGTCCCCGCATCCTGGGGAGATGCGAGCCCACGCCAGCTCGAGGGCACCCCGTACCGGATGCTGTCACGCTCTGCTACGATCTTGTCTCGCTCCTGGAAGGCCCAGTCCCGCCGGCACTTGGCCACATCCGCCTCCTGGAGGGCTTCCTTCAGCTCCTGGCACAGAGCCTTGCACTGCTTTCGAAGGATTTCAACCTCCTTGTTGGCTCTCCCAGCATCCATTGTCACCGTGTCTTTGATCTGGTGGGAGCAAAGGGCAGGGAGAGGGAGAGGTTGCTGAGCCTCAAGGACCAGGAGTCCCCCGCACCAGTGTGGGGGGTCAAGGCTGAGGCTCTAGCGAGCTGGATGGAGGGAAACACGGAGCCCATCATAGCACATCCCCTCCACCCATACCCCCAGTGACTATACCCCACAGCCACGGTCCTATTAACCAGCACCCTCTAGCCCCCACCGTGTCTGTGATCCTGGTTTTTATAATCTGGCATACTGAGTTATTTTTAAAGACAAAAATACACCGGTATTCCTGCTGGTGAAGTGCTGTGTATCTCAGTTCATTTAAAAAGCTGAAATCTGAAGCATTTGCATCCCTAGAGAGTTATATGCGCCACTAAAATTTCAAGTCAAACTCTTAGTAGCACTCATATGAAAAGCCCCCTCCACACCTCTATAATCCTTAGGAAACACGGGGAAATGACGGATGACAAAGCAAGTGTTTACTGCAAGAATAACTCCTCCCCCTGCTCGAGGCTTTCCAAACACGCAAAAGATAAGCACGACAGCAGAGGCGCTGATGACACTGGTGTCCCTGCCCCGAGACTCTCCACCCCCAAGTGCTAGGACACAAGAAGACACACACGCACAGGAACAAAGCTTCCGTTCCCTCTAAAGATCATTCTCCAGACAGCAGGAGACAGCAGCCTCTACAAAAAGCGTGTTCAGAAAGATCTCAGACATAGAAAACAAGAGAAGAGAATGAAGTTGACAAGAAAACACCTGGAGTCAGGTGATAATTCCCCTCACCTCTCAAAACAGAGGCAGAGGAGCTGAAAAACAATTTGCACAAAAAGGACCATCAAAACTTGAGGGTGACAGTGCAGTGGCAGGCTTTGCTCAGACCTCACAGTTCCTGGGAGTCATTCAAATCATTTCAGCTTTGATTTTTTTTTCAGCTTTACATGGTATGCCATGTTTGTTTAGTTTGCTATTTTCAAAAACAAAAATCCTTCTTAAATTTTCATTTTAAAAAGAATTATTTGGGGGCAGGGTACAGTGGCTCACACCTGTAATCCCAGCACTTTGGGAGGCCGAGACAGGCAGATCACATGAGATCAGGAGTTTGAGACCAGCCTGACCAACATGGTAAAACCCCATCTCTACTAAAACTACAAATACTAGCCGGACATGGTGACATGTTTCTGTGGCCCAGCTACATGGGAGACTGAGGCAGGAGAATCGCTTGAACTTGGGAGACTGAGGTCACAGGGAGCCCAGATGGTGCCACTGCACTCCAGCCTGAGCAACAGAGGGAGACACGGTCTAAAAAATAATAATAATAAAAAATAAAAAGTGTATTAATTTACTCAAGAATTTATGATAAACGATACTTTTAAAAATTTACATTACACTTGCTGTTTTACAATATATTTATGGATAGTTTTAGAGCTGACATGTTACCACATGGATTCCCTGAAAGGTTTCTCCATGGTGCTCTGGATGAGCATCTAGGAGGAAAGCCCCAGGTGCAGACAAGACGAGAGGCAGTGCAGGAGGTGGGCAGCTCCTCCAGCCCACAGCTCCCTTCCTTCCCCTGGGCCCCGCGCCATTGCTGGTCTCCAAAATGAATTCATCCCCAAAATACTGCTTCCTTATAAGGAATACAAGAAGTACTATACTTAGTTTTAGTGAGGGGGGAGAGGGAAATGAGGTACCTTAAAAAAATGGTAAAATTTGGAAGCCCAGAGGACCCAAGTGACCAACTGATTGATTCTGATTACATCTGAATCAGTGAGGAACCGCTGGATCTAGAAGTGACTCGCCAGGGCTCCCCCATCCTGCAGAGCTGACTCCTGATCAGTACCGGCTCCTCTACCCCAGGCTGCCTCGGCATCAGATGTCAGTCTGAGTCTGCTCTAAAAGCGCCACCTGCAGTCTCCTTCTTTCTGTGCTGGGTGAACAAAGGCGTGGGAAGAGATGGGCTGGTCTTCACAAAACACTTGCCAAACCCAGGCATGAGGCCGGTGAGAAAAGTCTGTGGGCTGCAACCCAGCCCCAGAGGGCCAGAGCACACTCGAGGGTCCCACGGGAGGATGGGGCCCGAGTGTGGAGGGGTGCCCCTGAGCAGACGGCTCTCGGGTGAGGGCACCTCCCTCTGCTTCCTGGGCAGCTTCTCTTGCTATAACAGCCCTGCCTCTAAGTTCTGGAAAGGCCACTGCTGCCTTGCCTTATCCCCTGGCACTGTCCAGTCTGTCCACCACAACTGAGCTCAGCTCCTCAAGCAGGACCTGTAGCTAGACGTGTAACTGCATTCACGGCAGCAGATGGCAGGAGTGTGGGGGGCTGCCCTTCTACAGACAGGGCTCGGTGAGCAGGGCCCATCTGGGAAAGTGCGTTGGAACCTGGGAGATTTCTGCAACAGGCAGCAGTGGCCTACGGCTTCCAGTGGTGCCAACCTCAACTCCCCAGGCAGTTCTCCTCCTGCTGGGAGCAATGAGCCTTCCCCGGACAAGGTCAGCTCCTGGCCTGAGGCAGGAGGGCGGCCTTGGGGGAGCTCCCAAGGATATCTCCCCTCTGGGAGCTGGGAAGAAGGAGGCGAGGGAGGCGAGGGCACAGCCAACCTGGCAAAGACCCTGACAGGCCCCCGGCCTCCCCGTGCTACCTCTTTGCTCCCTCTTTGCCCCAGCCCACTCAGAAGAACACAGAAGGGAGAGAGGGTATGGAGAAGGAAAGGGGAAAATGGAGCAAGAGGTGTAGACAGAAGACAGGAGCATGCAAGCACGACGCCAGAAACTGAAGCCCAGCCCTCGGGCTGAGCAGGATGAAGATGGCTCTGCGGTGAGGGAGCTAGACCTGCCAGAAGGCCCCCCACAGCTGATCCCTGACAGACAGCAGCCAGTGGGGTGGTGGGGCCAATCCCCAGGGTGCCTCACTGCCCACCCCTCCTGGCCTGCTCTTGCCGGTGGAGTGCTCTTTATCCATGAAGCCAGACCAACTTGAGAAGGAGCTGAAGATTTCAGCTCTCAGAGCTGACGGGGCAGCAGCGGGGGCTCTCTCCTGCCTGCTGACTCAGAACGGGGCCTGGAAAAGATCCCTGCCTCAGCCAACAGGTGCATTTGATGCCCAGCCAACACCCCCTGCGGAGGATGGAGGCAGGCTCCAGGCTGAAGGGCTCGCCTGAGTGCTGGGAAGGCGGTGGCTGCCACAAAGACGTCAGGCCTGGAGGTCTCATTGCTGGACGCCAGCACCACAGGGAACTCAGGTGTTCTTTGTGCATCTCTGTGCTTTCTACATTTCTACAAACAGTCTTCACGATTAACTTCGAAGATCTCAAAACTTGGCCAGGCGCAGTGGCTCAGGCCTGTAATCCTAGCACTTTGGGAGGCCAAGGTGGGTGGATCACCTGAGGTCAGAAATTTGAGACCAGCCTGGCCAACAGGGCAAAACCCCATCTCTACTAAAAATACAAAAATTAGCTGGGCGTACTGGCAGCTATCTATAATCCCAGCTACTCGGGAGGCTGAGGCAGGAGGATCACTGGAACCCGGCAAGTAGAGGTTTAGTGAGCCGAGATAGTGCCACTTCACTCCAGCCTGGGCAAAAGAGGGAAACGGCATCTCAAAAAAAAAAAAAAAGAAAGAAAAAAGAAAATCTCAAAACTCCATCCACACGGGCTCGCTGTCATTCCCCAGGCGTGTGCCTGACATTCAGTGACATTTCAGAGCAGTTACTGACTCGGTCATTTTCCAAGTTTCCTTCTTCATCATTTTGTTTTCCTTATTTGATATTGACATTTTCCCCCAACAATTATGTGCTCAGATACCAGGATGTGAACATGAGTTCATGGTTTTTCTAGGATGATTACCAAGTTCTAATGCATTATCTTTACTTATTAAAAATTTATTCTAATAGACTTTTCAAAAATTTCATTGCAGTAAATACTTCTCTTCACACTGGCTTTTGCCTCAAGGGTCTGGAGAAGTCTTGGTGGTTCCTTGTATGAAATTCCCATTACTTGGTTGGCCCATTTTTACCCACAGAAACAGTTTAATGAGGTTCACCCTAATCCTAACAGAGTAGTAAGATTCAGATGGGCATAATAATGAATGTCCATCTCAACTCACTGTTGATTTGTGCAGGCACAATGATGTATTTTCTATATTGAATCATTTGTTCATCACAACCACCATTCCATTGTGCAAATGAAGAAACTGAGGCTGGCTGGGTGCAGGGGCTCATGCCCGTAATCCCAGTACTTTGGGAGGCCGAGGCAGGAGGATCACTTGAGGCCAGGAGTTTGAGACCAGCCTGGGCAACATAGTGAGACCGCATCACTACAAAAAAATTAAGAATTAGCTGGGTGAGCTGGTGCTCACCTATAGTCCCAGCTACTTGGGGGGCTGAGGTGGGAGGATCACTTGAGCCCAAGAGGTCGAGATTACAGTGAGCTATGATTGTGCCACTGCACTCCAGCCTGGGGAACAGAGAGGCTGTTTCAATAAAAAAATAAAAAATAAATTAAAAATAGAAACTGAGGCCCAGAGGCCAGGCATAGTGGCTCACCAGGCAGTGAATTATGCTTGTAATCCCAGTACTTTGGGAGGCCAAGGCAGAAGGATCGCTTGAGTCCAGGAGTTCCAGACCAGCCTGGCCAACATGGCAAAGCCATGTCTCTACTAAAAATACAAAAAATTAGCCGGGCGTGGTGGCACATGCCTGTAATCCCAGCTACCTGGGAGGCTGAGGCACGAGAATTGCTTGAACCCAGGAGGTAGAGGTTGCAGTGAGCCGAGATTGTGCCACTGCACTTCAGGCTGGTCAACACAACGAGACTCAGTCTCGAAGGAAAGAAGGAAGGAAGGAAGGAAGGAAGGAAGGAAGGAAGGAAGGAAGGAAAAAAAGAGAAGGAAAGAAAGAAAGAAAAAGAAGGAAAGAAAGAAAGAAAGGGAGGCCTAGAGAGGTTCGAGACCACATGACTGAGGAGGGCCATCTCCCAGCAAGGGGCCTGTGTCTCATGCATTCCCCACATCCCCTACCACTGCCCAGGCCTGACGAGGAGTTGCTGTCGGTTGAAAGACATGCTGGTCACCCCTTGGGCATCACCTGCCTCACACTTGGTACAGCAGGACCTGGTAGTAATGATCCAATGCATACCAGCCCTGCCAATCTGCCTGACCTTTAAACGCCTTGCTTTTTGCTTCTCATAAACCACCTTTGAAAGCTGCATTCTAACTGACCTGCACAGAAAGGCAGAAGAATAGAGGGATGTGAATATCTGAGAACTATTCTGATAGGAAAAAAATCTGTTGTGATCAAGTCCAGAAGCTCTAATCAGAGCCACACACAACATAGACTGAAGGGAATCTCCATGGGCCCATCCAAGCCCCAGCAGGGCTCAGCTAGACCTAGGGCAAGGAGCTCCATGATGAGGAGAGGTTGACAGGTAGGAAGGAGACAGAAAATCCACATTGGCCACCCAGGAGTTGAGCTAGGTGGCCCAATCCAATGCTACCAAACATCCCAGCCCCCCAACCCTGGAAGGGCCCAGCCCCCCAAACCTGGAGGTGTGGCCCCCAGAGAGCAAGGCTTTAGGAGAAGAATGTTGGGCTCAGCCTACTAGCACATCTTCCCAGCAGGAGCCTGAAATACTTTTTCAAGAGCAGATTTGAGCAGATGCACACTGCTGGTGAAAAAGGGCCCCTGAGGGTGCTCTTCCAGACACAAGAGGCCTAACGTATCTATGGCTTTGGGAACTTGGCCTTGGTATCTTGCTTCATAATAAGCAAGTCCTTGAGATATCACTGACTTTCAGCATGGGACTGATCTGCAATTACGTAGCAGTGGGTTTGGGTGTGAGAGTGCTGGTGTGTGTCATCTGACTCTTCCTGGTGTGTAAGCTCTGGGCATCCACGACTGTGTCTGGCTCGCCCTCCCCCCTTGTCCCCTGTAATCGAGACTAGAGCTGGGCATTAAGCATGAGCTCAGGAGTTACCTTGGCAGTGTCTGATAACCCAGCTTGCACTTAGGCCTCCAATGAGAAGCCCTTTACTCCAACTCAGGAGGCGTCTAATCCGGACACCATGCACTCTGCAGCCCCTCTTCCCGGGACGCTGTAGGACAGGCTGAAAGCCAGCCACCGGCCCACCCACCTACCTGCCGCAGCGCCTCCATCTCCTCATTGGCTGCCTTCTTCTCAGATGTGCTGCTCTTGAGCTTGGACTCGGCCAGCTCCACTTCGGTCTGCAGCTTGTCCAGCTCAGAGATGACCTGGTCACGCTCACTCATGATGAGCTTGTACTCGCTGTACACAGCGTCCCGCTCCTCCCTGTATTTCTCCGACTCCTTTGCTGTCTTCACCTGCGTGGTTCTCAGCTCGGTCAGCTCTGACTGCAGCAGCTCCATCTCCCACTGCAGGTCCTTGTTCTGCGCCGTGGCCTTGTTCAGCTCATGGTGGATCGCCTCAAACCTGGCGAGAGAGGCGGCGAGACGTGGGAGGGGCGGGGGCCCTGCTCGGTCAGTGGCCGGCTGTGCTGCTGCCTCCAGCCAGCTCTACTGTGCTGGACAGTCAAGCGTGAAGTTTCAAGTGAAGTCACTCTCTCCACCCCCAAGAGAGAAAAGTCATGGAGTACCAGTGCCCCCGGACCTGGAATTTTTCTCAGCCCTTTACAAATGCCAGGAGTTGAACTGAGGACATCATGCCCTCCACTCCACTAGAAACAACAGCATATTTCTCCCACAGTCAAGCCACATTAATTTTTTAAAATAATAAAAACAAAACAATGCCAGGATAACAGCATAAAGAGGCCTTAACGATCATTTAGTCAAACCGCCTCATTTCACAGTTACGAACAGTACAGCCCCGTGACAAGGTCATCAAGTTCGCTCGAAGAGCACAGCTCGGTCCTTCCAGGCCGGGGGGCATCTTCCACACAGGCAGCCTGCAAATCAGAGCCCATGGCTCCAGACCAGCCATTCTCAGTGTGCTCCATAGACACTGGTTCTGCATGGAGCTCCATTACCCCTAAAAAAGTATATTATCTGATGTCTTATGTTTGGGAAACTCTGCATCTTGGCCCCCTCTTGGAGAGTCTGTCTACTGCACAACACCACACTGAGGGGGCTCTGAGAAGTCCTGCAGCAGAGACATCTGTCTGGGTTCAACCTGGCAATGCTCAAACCTATTTATCCCCAAAGAGCACTTTTCATGTGAAACTGATACATGCCCCAGAGAACTGGTGATTCACAGGCACATCCTCTGCAAAATAGTTTGAGGGCATATATCACATCTCTAAAGATGACAGAAGACACATGCCCCAGATAATTAACTTTCCTATTTGCTAGGTGGGCGACTGCCACAGAGGGGAGAAGAGCATGGCAGCGACCAAAGAAACAGGATGCTCAGAACACACCCGTATTTATTAAGTATTGTGCAGAGCAGTTAACACGGCAGACCTGAGATTTCTACACGCTCAGAAAGGCCCACTTGCAAGGCTAACCACTGAATGGTGTCCGTGAACCCGAAGGTAAACAGGGATGTTCAGATGGCAGGAGAGAGCCACGATTCCCAAGACAGATTCAGCATCAAAAAAAAATGTTTCCTGGTCAGAAGCATTTTTTGATTGAAAAAGCACAATAACTCATGCTGTTCTCATCCCCTGGCGGTGGCTGGGAACCTTATAGGACCCATTTGCCCCCGGCCCGCCGTGGCCCTAGCCCTACCTCCTCAGGGAGAGGGCACACTGGTGCTGCAGCTGGATGGCCGTGTCCCTCTGCTGGGTCAGCATCTCTGTCTGCTTCAGCAACCGCTGGTTCTCCTCCCCCAGTTGCTCCAGGCGGCTCAGGTCTGCGTTGTGGATGGCGACTTTCTCACTGTACCTCTTCCGAAGCGCGTCATAGTCCTTCTTGACCACCTCCAACTTGTCCATGGCCGTGTCATACAGCTTGTTGAGAATCTCGGATGACCCGTTGTGCTTCAACACCTGGAGACCAGACAGTTTCACTTACCAAGGGTCTGGGGGAGGTGGTGGAGGAGACCTGGGATCCCACTCTCATTTTTGTCTATCTGAGGGTGAGACTGATTGCAAGGGGCGGGGGTCACCCTAAGGCTTTTGAGAGTCTTGAGGTCCAATTCTCCAGGCCCTGCAGTCACACTGGGCTGATTCATTTAGATTCACTCAGTCACAAGTATTTACTAAGTATTGTGCAGAACAGTTAACACAGCTGACCTGAGATTTCTATATGCTTAGAAAGGCCTGCTTGCAAGGTTGACCCTACTGAATGGTGTCTAGGAACCTGAAGAGTAAACAGTTCTCTAGGCTGATGTAAAACTTTTCTTCCAGTGATATAAGCAGCTCTGGTACTGAGCCTGTACAAACAAAGTGGCTTATGCTGAAACCTGCTTTCTTCTGGGAGTCCAGAATCTGGGTACATGCTAGGCAGGGGTTCCTACATGACCAGCCCCCCAGTAAGACACTTGGGCACTGAGTCTCTAATGGGCCTCCGTGGAGGCCAGCACTTCTTGTGTGTTGCTGTGATTCCATGCTGGAGGAATTAAGTGCATCCGGTGAAACTCCACCAGAAGAGGACTCTTGGAAACTCAGGCCCAGTTTCCCCTGGACTTTGCCTTACACACCTTTCCCCCTTTGCCAACTTTGCTTTGTGTATTTTTGTTGTAATAAATGTCAGCCATTGAGTATAATTACATACTGAATCTTGTGAGTCCTCCCAGAAAGTCATATAGCCCAGAATCAGGTTATGTAAATCGGACCTAAAGACTCTCAAAAGCCCTAGGGTGACCCTCAATGGTGTAGGGTCCCCCTGCATCCCATGCAAGTAGCTAATGTGTCTAGCACTGTTCTAGGGGCTGGTGATGCCAGACAGGACAGAAAGAGGCTGTGCCCTGTGGGCCTTTTATCCTAATTTGGAGGGTGTGGACACACAGATAGGCCAAATAAAGTAACTTCAGAGCAAGGTAAGAACTATCAAGAAAATAAAAAATAAAACAGAATAATGGGCTGGAGAGAGCCATCTGAGCAGCAGAGTGGAGGGCTGTGAGGGAGGCTAAGGCTGAAAATGGTTGTTGAAGAAGGTGACTTCAGAATTCAGAGGCAAATGAAGAAGAGCAGAGAGAGCACACCGGGCAGAGGGGAGGGCAGGGGCAAAGGCCCAGAGGCAGGGCCTGCAGCGTGTTCTAGGGACAAAGAGAGGGGCAGGGTGGAGTCGCAGGAGCCCAATGCACAAGGGGAGGTGGCTTCAAAGGGGACCTGGAGAAGTGGGCATGGGCATGGGGGTGGCCATGGCCACAGGCCTCACAGTGAAGATTGTCTTCTGAGTGAGACAGGAAGCTGTGGAGGGTTTTAAGCTAGACAGCATTCTACTCCAAATGACAGGCACTAAAGTTCATTTGGGGTGCTGTTATAGAGAAAAAAACAAACCAAGAAGATGAGTTAAGAGGTCGCCAGGGGGGCTGCTGGCTTCGGCTAAGCACCTCATGGAATCTGAGCCCTGGGGTGAGTCACTCCACCTCTCTGGGTTTCAGCTTCCGGATTCCTCAAATGCCAAGGCTAGACCAGGAAAGCTCGTCTGGCCCTTCCAGCTCCAACAGCCGAGGAATCCCCTGGCTCATTCAGTGGGAGCCTGGGTTATCAAGTGTTTGCAGCCTAGAGAACCAGAACCTGGGACAATGGAATATTCCCTTTGGAGTTAGGGTCAGCTCTCAATAAACACGAAAAACACAAAAAGCAAAAGAGGGCTTAATTTAAAAGTCAGACTCATAGCAACAAGAAAGTAAGCTCCTCCCTCTAAGACCTAAGCATTAGATTCTAGGACTGTAGACTCTTAAAGAGGAAGTCAAGGAACAGGGAGAAATGGAGGGAAGAAGGGAAGGAAGGGGAGGAGAAAGAGAAAGAGAGAGAGAGAAAGAGGGAAGAGAGGGAAGGGAGGGAGAGAGGGAGGGAGGATTGGTTCATTTCAGGCTCGTTCTTTTTCCTTTATTTATTTTTAAAGCAGAACATTTTCTTTCAAGGGAAATCTTACTAGTATACCAAAAATATATAACTTATTTTAAAAAGCAGTACACAGGTATCTCAGGCAGTCAAAATCTTCACTGTTTTGTAAAATGGCATCACTGTTGCAAAACAGGAATGCACACTGAGAAACAGAACCTCACTGACAGTGCCCACTCTACATCTAAAATTTTTCTTTAAAAAAAAAAAACACCTGGCCAGGCACAGTAGCTCACGCTTGTAATCCCAGCACTTTGGGAAGCCGAGGTAGGCAGATCACCTGGGGTCAGGAGTTTGAGACCAGCCTGACCAACATGGTGAAACCTTGTCTCTACTAAATGTACAAAAATTAGCTGGGTGTGGTGGCAGGCACCTGTAATCCCAGCTACTTGGGAGGCTGAGGCAGGAGAATCACTTGAACCCAGGTGGCAGAGGTTGCAGTGAGCCGAGATCGCGCCATGGCACTCCAACCTGGGTGACAAGCGCGAGACTTTGTCTCAAAAAAAAAGAATGGGCTCACCCATGACCATACCTGGTCAATGAAGGACACTCCTGACATCTAGTCAACCAACGCCTTCTACCCATGTCTGGAAAGGTCCAGCATCTAAACTGGATTGCCCTGATTGGTGAACAATACCTCAAAAATGCCAATTAAAAATTACTTCAAGCCAGGCGCAGTGGCTCACGCCTGTAATCCCAGCACTTTGGGAGGCCAAGGCGGGCAGATCACAAGGTTGGAAGTTCGAGACCAGCCTGGCTAACATGGTGAAACCCTGCCTCTACTAAAAATACAAAAATTAGCCGGGCGTGGTGGCAGGCACCTGGAATCCCTGCTACTGAGGAGGCTGAGGCAGGAGAATTACTTGAACGTGCAGTGAGCCAAGATTGTGCCACTGCACCGCAGCCTGGGTGACAGAGCAATACTGTGTCTCAAAAAAAAAAATTACCTCAAATGTTTTACTCTCTAAACATCCCCTAAGCCAAGTGAGAACCCCATTGGCTCCAAATGAGTCTGGTTTGCTGGGGAACAAAGGAGGCTGCCATTGCCTGAGTTCCCCACAAGGTGGCAGCCGCGGGGAGACGAGCCAACACTCTCCTGCAGCAGCTTCCCGCCTTCTCAGCTCAGAAACAAACTCATTCTAAAGGCAGCCTTGAAATGACACAAAGCCCGGTTCTCGGCGGTAGCCTGCAGAACCCACCTCCACCAGTGCACGGCAGAATCAGGAGTCTATACCATGGTTCGGCCTCTTTGCAGTCCCCTGAACGGCTAACCTTGAGGGGCCTGGATCCGGGCCTGTGTGACAATCCAGGGACGTTTCAGGGCCGTGTGAATCAGGCTGCCAGCAAGAGCCATGAGAGTGGGCCACGAATTCCCAGTGCGACACGGTGGGTCAGGGAAATCCCAGCGCAGACCTCGAGGTCCTTTCTGCTGCTCCCCCCAGCCTTCATAACATGGTAGGATCCTCGGGTCAGAAGACCGAGAGAGAGATCAGGCCCCATATTGCTTGCTTCCACCACGATGACCGCCACCCTTGGCCCGCTCCACAAGTGAAAGCTCCTTGGGATAGGGTCGTGCTCACCTGGAGCTACTCCGCCTCCCTGCAACTCCTAACCTCAGGTTCTCACTCTAGCCTTGGAGTCAAACAGAATAACCTGTTCCCACAGGGCAGCATCCAGATACTCTAAGAGGCTCGCAAGCCCCCAAACACCTCTCACCCTTTCTCTACAAACAGGACGCAGTGCCAGGCCTGTGCTATGTAACCAACAGCCTCTGAACAAAGCTGGGGAACCAGGTCACGGTTAACTCCAGAGAATCCAAAAAACTAAATCTATTGGTCTAGAATTTTTCCCTCTCACCATTAGAGGATTATGTTCTTGGTAGGTATTTCCACATGCACGTGCACACACGAGTGCACACACACACACTTAACTACAGTCAAATGTTTAGCTTCCCAGCAAAAGCTAATGAAGAGAGAACATTTAAATTTGGCCCAGAATTCTAAAATTAAAGTGATCATAGTTCACTGCAACCTCAACCTCCCAGGCTCAAGTGATCCTCCTGCCTCAGCCTCCCAAGTAGCTGGGATCACAGACACACCCCACCACACCTGGCTAATTTTTTATCTTTTGTAGAGATGGGGGTCTCACTATGTTGCCCAGGCTGGTCTTGAACTCCTAGACTCAAGTGATACATCCACTTTGGCTTCCCAAATTGCTAAGATTACAGGTGTCAGCCCCTGAGCCTGGCCTGAATGTCAACTTCTCACTCAGGCAGGCAGCAGTCTTTAGAGACTATGCCCCTCCAGCCTGAGCACAGGACAGTTGGCCTGTGAGTTCAAGGGGCTTAGGAGAAACGGGTGGAAGTTGCACAGGGGAGGCACAAAGACAGCCATAGTCTGAGCTGTTCCCAGCAGGGAGGCCAGGAAGGGACCAACCCTCCTACCTGTACCCTACACTGGTCAGAACACTCCTCTGTGGGCTTCTCTGTAAGGCATGCCCTTCAGCCACCAGGAAACCCCTCTCCTGCTTCCTTCCTCCAGGCCCATCAAAGGGCATTCATTCAGGATACCTGGGACAAGAAAATCGACTTTCATGAATTACAAGAGAAAGTATATTTTAAAGACAGGGGAAAGGGCAAGGAAGAGGAGAGAGAAGACTCTCGGGGTCTGAGAGGTTTCCCAAATAGATTGGCAGGACCTAGGAGAACATGTGCACTGCCCTGGTCCCAGGAATTCTCCTGTAAGGCTCAAACTTCAAAACGTGTGTGCAAAAGAGCACAAAGACATGTGTGTCCACTGAAACATGGTTTGTAAACACGGGAAGATGTTGACCACCAAGACGCTCCCAGAATTCGATTAACACCTGACAGACAACAAAACAAGCAAGGACCCTTTTGGATGTGCAAATTCACAGAAAATGTAAGGAAACCCATGATATATTGTAGGATATTTTTTTTAAAGTAGGTTTCAGGGAATAAAAAACAAAAGTACATGGGTATTAAATGTGACATTTAAAAAAAAATCTACAAGGATACACATCCATCCCAAGAGTTTACACAGAGGATGGTCATTTCCACAAAGCTAGGCTGGGTCTGAGGAGGTGGGTGGCTGCCCACATTGGTTGAAGATTTTTTTCTATTTTAACTGAAGAATACGCACTATTTTAGTAAAGAAAAAAAGATGCAGAAACACCCTCTACTTAGATTCCCCAACCAAGCCTTGTCAGGGTCTTCTGGGCATTCTTGACACAGCCTAGAAGAATCCAAGAAGGCGCACTCAGACTGCCCAAACCCAGAGATGGGGATGCCAGGCAGAGGCCCTCCCCAGCAAAACACACATACAGACAAAACACCTGTGTGCTGCTCTCAACCACGGCGCCCCCTCCCCCAGGGCTGCCTCATTTCCTCTGAGATAAATCATGCAGAGGGCCAGGAAGCCCCACAAATCCCTCAAGCAAACATGCAAGTCAAACAGCACCATTTACCCTGCAAGGGCCTCTTCAAGTTTACAAGGCGTGGGAGGAACCCGGCAACAAAACTGCCCTTGTCCAGAGAGGTTGACCTTTGCCCTCGGGCCCAGCGGGGAACAAGCCTGTGGCCATCCCCATATCCCCGCTTCCTCTGCTGCTGGCCTACTGCCACCTGGGCATCCCACAGCCAGGCATCCACCCCACGCCTGACGAAGGCAAGAGGGCCCAGGATGCCGGGATGCGGGGCTGGCCGCCCAGCAGCTCTGAGATGCTCCCAGCCCTGCTCCCTGTGGCAGCCAGGCCTCTTCTCCTGGTGGGGTCTGGAGGTGGCGTTTGCTGAGAGGCACTGGTCCAGCTGAACTGGCCTGGGGGACCCCAATGACCAGGATGCATCCCTACCCCAGCCCCTGCTGCCAAGGACCACAGCGGTAGGAAAAAGAGAGCAGGGAATGGGCTGCAGGGTGGGGGAGGAAGACCCTCCCCTGTGAGACAGACAGGAAAGGGAGAGGGGGACGGGGGTGGGAGGGACGCCTCAGTCTGAATGTCTGTAAAGCTGAGCAGGTGCTCAAGAAAGTCAGAGAATGGGAGGCAAGGAAACTTTACGCTTCTTGAGGGCAGAGTGCTCTTTCTAAAAAACAATTTTTTCAATTAAACAATTTCTTGTAGAGATAGTCTATGTTGCCCAGGCTGATCTTGGACTCCTGGAATCAAGGGATCCTCCTGCTCCTTCCAAAGTGCTGGGATTACAGGGGTGAGCCACTGTACCCAGCCTGGATTTCTCTTTTTATGACAAGGTGAAATTCTGAGTCTTTTTTTTTTTTTCCCTCTCTGAGTTATAATTTACATACCACACAAAGTGTGCAATTCAGTGTTTAATATATTCACAAGGTTATGAATCCACAAAGTTGTGCAGCCACTACCACTATCTAATTCCAGAACATTTTTATCACCCCAAAAACAAACCAGTACCCATTAGCAGTCACTTCCCAAACCCCAAGCCCAAGACAACCACAAATCTGCTTTGTGTCTACATAGATTTCCCTGTTGTGGACATTTCTTGTACCTGGAATCATAGTTTGCGGTCTTTTGTGGCTGGTTTCTTTCATTGGCTGTCATGTTTTTGAAGTTCAAACACATTATAGCATGGATCAGTACTGCATTCCTTGTTATGCTGAATAATATTCCATTGAATGGATAGATCACATTTTATTTATCCATTCATCAGTCAGTGGACCTTTGGGTTGTTACCGGTTTGGGGCTGCTATGAATATTCACACCTCAAGTTTCTGTGTGGATGTATATTTTCAGTTCTCCTGGGTGCACACCTAGGAGTGTCGCTGGGAGGTCACCTGTTAGCTCTGTTTAAAACAGTTTTTTGAGGAATCACTCAGCTTCCTTTCACAGTGGCTGTATCATTTATTCCCACCCACAATGTATACAGGTTCCAATTTCTACACATCCTGGATGAGACAGATTTAAACCCAGACTTGACAGGATTAGAATAATATCATTAACGACCACAACACTGACTGAGCGCCTCATACACATGGGCATGCGGCGCCAGTGCCTTCCAGGCAGTGTCTTCATGACAGCCATATAGGCCAATTCTGCTGCACTGAGATGTGCCAACCTCACACTTTC
The DNA here is from genome assembly GCF_009828535.3 of Hylobates moloch. Lineage (NCBI taxonomy): Eukaryota > Metazoa > Chordata > Mammalia > Primates > Hylobatidae > Hylobates > Hylobates moloch. The sequence continues at coordinate 72,411,540 of NW_026652278.1, forward strand.
TAGCAAGGCTGTGGGGCTTCCCTTGGACCGAGGTGGAGCCACATACACCTCTGAAATGATGACTCTCTCAAGGAAGTATAGAATCCAAACTAAACCCCAAGGCAAAAGGTTACCTCAGCCAAGTGTAGACCAAGAAGAACAAACTGCCAGCAGGCAAAACAGCAAGAAAACAAAGCATACGGCAGGGTGCAGGTGAAGGCCGGGAGGGGCCGCCTGCCCTCAGGTGGGGGAAGTTACCACGCCCCCAGAGCAGATAAGGGGCTCGAAGCCTTAGAGGGCCATCCCCTCGGGCAGCTTCCTGGGAGCTTTGTTTCGACACAGTACCGCCATCCTTACCTGCTTCACATGCAAGATTCCTCCAAAGGATTTCTTCTGAGGTTAAAAATATTTTTGCCTCTTTAGAAACTGAAAACCTACAGTCTTTAAATCTGTTTGCTCTACGAAGCTCCACTGACATGCACAAGGAAGGGTCCCTGCAGGGGGAATGGGTTGTGGGCAGTACTGACCAGAGCTAGCACAGCACTTTCTACTCTCTCATTTCATCCTTAGAGAAATGCTCTAAGAGGACCACCCCCACCTCCTGAACCTATAAAGTGTGGGAAGGGTGTTGTCGCAGCTTCTCTGAGCCATGCAGCAGGTGCAAGAAGGGACAGCCTTCCTGCTGCCGGCTTTCCATTACCAAGGCTCAGTCAAGACCTATGGGCTAAATACCAACCTCTGCCCCAGTCACTGGGCCTGACCTCACACAACCGATTCCACTAATCAGAGGGCACACAAAAAATACCTCTAATAGCTCCAAGTATATCCATCTTAGGGTCCCTTGCTGAGCCTGCCCTGGTTACTCCACATAAAACCTCAGTCAATATCGGAGAAAGGAAAATAAACAGCAAGTTTTTCAACAGAAGCAAGTTTTTCAACGGAATACGGTTTCACTGGAATATGGAATACTCCTTTGATCTAAACAATTAAACCTTAAAGCCATTAGGCAAAGCAGAGCAAGACAAGGACCTACACTGGGGCAGGTCACCCCAGAGGGGATATCATAGCTGGCATGGAATGAGGAGTGGGTCCTGGCATGGCATGAGGAGACCAGGCCTGACAGAGAGAAGACATAGGGTGGAAGAGCCCACAAAGGGTCAGGAGGGGATGGGAACGGGATGGGGGACTGCAGAGGGTATGGGAGGCAGCTACACATGGGGGATTGACCAAGTAAACAAATTAAGAATAACAGGAATCAACTGGGCATGATGGCTCACACCTGTAATCCCGGCACTTTGGGAGGCCAAGGTGGGTGGATCATGAGGTCAGGAGATCGAGACCATCCTGGCCAACATGGTGAAACCCTGTCTCTACTAAAAATACAAAAATTAGCCAGGTATGGTGGCATGTGCCTGTAGTCCCAGCTACTAAGGAGGCTGAGGCAGGAGAATCGCTTGAACCCAGGATGCAGAGGTTGCAGTGAGCCAAAATCACATCACTGCACTCCAGCCTGGGCGACAGAGCGAGACTCCGTCCCAAAAAAAAAAAAAAAAAAGAATAATAGGAATCACATTTTTCACTGTTTTTTTGTTTGTTTGAGGAGGAGTCTCGCTCTGTCACCAAGGCTGGAATGCAGTGGCGCAATCCTGGCTCACTGCACGCTCCGCCTCCTGGGTTCACGCCATTCTCTTGCCTCAGCCTCCCGAGTAGCTGGGACTACAAGCACATGCCACCATACCCGGCTAATTTTCGTATTTTTAGTAGAGACAGGGTTTCACCATGTTAGATGGTCTCGATCTCCTGACCTCGTGATCTGCCTGCCTCGGCCTCCCAAAGGGCTGGGATTACAGCTGTGAGCTACCACGCCCAGCCTTGTCACTGATGTTTTTAAAGGAAGTTACAAAAATAAAAGAAGTGGAAACCAAAATGAACCTGTGGTCTTGGATTAGAACTGAAAGTGTCAATGTGAACTCATGGCTTTCAATCTACATGTCTGATATAGAAATAAAGATATACATATGTGTATGTATATGTGCCTGTGTGTATGTGTACACTTAGCTACTCCCTACTTCTTTCCACTGAGAGGGCCGGGAAACAGTGCTAACTCAAGCTACAAGCACATCCAGCACTTGGTTGGCTGTTGTTTTTTTTTTTTTAGAGACAAAGTCTCACTCCATCGTCCAGGCTGGGGTGCAGTGGCGTGATCATAGCTCACTATAACCTCAGATTCCTGGGCTCCAATGATCCTCCTGCCTCAACCTCCTGAGTAGCTAGGACTACAGGTGTGCCACCATGTCCAGCTAATTTTTTTTTTTTTTTTTTAAGAGATGGGGTCTTGCCATGTTGCCCAGGCTCATCTCAAGTAATCTCTCACCTTGGTCTTCCAAAGCGCTGGGATCACAGATATGAGCCAACGTGCCCGGCCCAGCATTTACTTCTCAATACTATTCTCCATTAAAAGGAATGAGGACTACTTGGGAGAAATGGCCAGTCTCCAGGGGCTGGGCCTACCTGCTGCTGCTGGGCACGGAGGTCACCGATCTCCTTCTGGTCCTCCTCGTGGAGCCGCTTCATGTCCTCCCACGACTGCTGCAGCAGGTTTCGCTCCCGCAGCAGCTGCCCATTCTCCCGCCTCAGCATGTCCACGTCATCCTTCAGCCGAGTCTGGTCACTCAGGAGCCGGCTGTGGAGTGTGCTGAAACACCCAGTACATGCTCAGTGAGCCCCAGCCAGCCCCTCACACCCCGCCCCACCCCAGGGCATCACCAGCCTCAGGTCCCAACACTTCCTGTAGATACAGCAGACAGGAGCCAATGGCAGCTAGGTCTGCAGCACTCAGAGGCAAGCCAAAACCTGCTAACAACCCAATTCGAGAAACATCCAAATTACCACTTACAAACCTGACACCAAAAAGGGCACATGTATCTCCAGGGAAGGGAGACAGGCCCCTCTGGTACAGACCTAGTGCCTCCAAATACTGGGGCCTGGGCAGATATCAGCAGGTGGACAGGCAAAGACCCTCAGGGGGGTGCTGGGAGACCAAAGGGAAACACCCCTTGGGCCTATCCTACAGGAAGAAGCTGCAGTAGGGCCCCTGGACAGAGACCCAGAGGCCTGCCTGATCCCTGCTGCATGTTCTGAATCACTTTCCTGTCTGCCAGGTCTCTGAAGCTGGCAATAAGATGTGAAGGATTAATAGCCTTGTTTTACACTTAGGAAAACTGGGGCCCAAAGGCACAAATCCACTTGCTGTAGGTAGACTGCTTGCTGCTTGCACAGGGACGGGACTAGAACCAGAACCCCTAGCTACTAAGTCCAGAGAAAAGAAGGGCAAAGGCAGCTGTCTATGGGTGTTGGGGGCCCTGGCCAAGCAGGCCTCACTCACTGGTAGAAGTCAGTCTCCTTGGCCACCTCCTCACACCTCTTCAAGGCGTTGGTGTGCTGGTTCTGCAGGCTCTGCAGGTCCGACATGGCTCGCACGCACTGGATCTTCAGCCTCTCATAGTCAGGATTCAGCCTGTGGTAGGGCCTGGCCCAGAGAGCGAATGGCCCCATGAACACAGGCCCCAGGATTCACATGGACGGGGAAGCCAGGTCCTGGATTAGGCCACCCCAGTGGTTCCCCAATACTGGTCTTCTATGCACCACACACACCTGGGTGTTTGTTAAACTCAGATACCCTGGCCTCACTCAGACCCACAGAATCAGAATCCCCAGGATGGAGGGAGCCCTGGTTGCCTGAGCTCTCTGCATGGGCCTGGAGAGCTGAGAAGGTGCCAACTTGTTCTGTAGGAACTCCCAGGAGTCTGTACAACAGGTCTGAGTCCACCAGAAACCTGTGATGAAATGTCTCTTCTCTGTCGGCTCGGCGTGGTGGCTCGCACCTGGAATCCCAGCACTTTGGGAGGCCGAGGCAGGTGGATCACTTGAAGCCAGGGGTTTGAGACCAACCTGAGCAACATAGTGAAACCCCACCTCTAGAAAAAAATACAAAAATTAGCCTGGCGTGGTGGCATGTGCCTGTAGTCCCAGCTACTCAGGAGGCTAAGGTGGGAGGATCACTTGAGCCCAGGAGGTTGAGGATGCAGTGAGCCGAGATCACACCACTGCACTCCAGCCTGGGCAACAGAGAGGATCCTGTCTCAAAAATAATTAATAAATAAATAAAAATAAAATATTAAAGAAAAGAAATTTCTCCTCTCTTTAGAACAGTGACTCTCAATCTTGGGTACACATTAAAATACCAATGCCCAGATCAATTACATTAGCATATCTGAGGGTAAGACCCAAACGTGAGGATTTTTTAAAAACTCCCCAGGGGATTCCAATGTGCAACCAAGGTTAAGAACACTGGCCATGAGCAGTGATCTCAGAGGGGGTTCCCAGACCTGCAGCACAATATCACCTGGGAACTTGTCACAAATAGACATTCTCAGGCCTAGCCCCAGCCCCAGCCCTCCTGAGTCAGGTGTTCTGAAGGGAGGGAAAGAGAGGCAATGATCTGTGCATTAACAATCTCTGTGGATGATTCTGGTGCACGCTCAAGTTTGAGGACCCTTTTTCTAGAGCAGAGGTCAGCAAACTTTTTTTGCAAAAGGCCACACAGTAAATACTTTAGGCTTTGCACACTACATAGTTTCTGTTGCAACCACTCAATTCCGCCTTTGTAGCAGGAAAGCAGTCATAGACACTTTGTAACCAATGAGCATGGCTGTGTTCCAATAAAACTTCATTTATAAAACAGGCAGTGGGCCGGTGGGCCATAGTGTGCCAACTCTCATGTGCTAGCACATCCACGTCTTCACTTATCCTGCCTTCGGGCCAACTGACTGAGGGGCATATCCTCATGAATACAAGCTCAGGGATCAGGCTCTGCAGCCCTAGCATAATCCCAGAGGCACAGACCCTTGCTCCTGAAGGAAAGAGGTGAAATTGAAGTGTTTACACCAAGCCCCTCTCCCCTCCAGACCTCTACCAGCATGGGAGCTAAAGGATAAACCACTCTCTGGCTCTCCTCCTTCCCAGAAAGTCCTCTTAGATCATGCAGGTAGATAAAGACTCTCTCTGCCCCACCCTATGGGCCACCGTTCCCTTGTATCTACCTCTAAATCACAACAAAAGCAGCAAAAATTTTCTTCAAAGCAACAAAGACACCAGGTAGAATGTGCTCTGTTTAAAACACATCATATGGGGCCAGACACTGTGGCTCACGCCTGTAATTCCAGCACTCCAGGAGGCCAAGGCAGGAGGATCACTGGAGCCTAGAAGCTCAAGACCAGCCTAGGTAACAAAGAAAGACCCTGCTGCTACAAAAAAATTAAAAAAAAAAAAAAATTAGTTGGGCGTGGTGGCACACACCTATAGTCCTAGCTACCCGGAAGGCTGAGGTGGGAGGTTCACTTGAGCCGGGGAGGTCAAAACTACATTGAACCATGATTGTGCCACTGCATTCTAGCCCAGGCAACAGAGCAAAACCCCGTCTCAAAAAACAAATAAAACACATGCGTGGCAGGGAACAATTAATATGTTTACCAACCACATAAAGCTTCACTCAACTTAGGCAGGTCTAGGAGACAGTGGTAGGGACACACACACACAAACACACACACAAGAGACAGTGGTAGGGACACACACACACACACAAGCCAACTTTGCACACAAGCACACCACTATCACAGGCCTTGCCACATGTGGGATGGGGACCTGCCCCACAAGCCTACGGGTCCTGCCCCTGGGAAGCATTTCTGGACATGAGGTGGGGGAAAGGGGACACTCAGGCAGCGCAGCCTGGACCCCCAGAAGCTAGGGGTGTCTGCGGGTGACAGCGCCAGCATCAGGGTAGTAACCCCAACCATGGGGCCTGGGCAGGGGAGACGGCGCGATTACTACCTCTTGTCGAAGGCCGTGCCGTGCGTAGCAAAGGCCAGGCGCTTGCGGAGCTCGTTCCTCTCCCGGGTCATCAGCCGCAGCTGAATGGAGAGGTTCTCCACCTTCTCGTTCACTTGCCGGTCAGTGAGGAGTGGTGGTGGGGACGGCGCCTTCCCGGTAGTGCCTGTGGAAGGGGAATAATACAGTGAACTTGCGTTCATCTGGCATTCACGAGGCTCCCGGTGCTGTTCTGAGCTGTTGGCTTGTGTTAGCTATTCGTGACACCCCAAAAAGTGGGTCCTCTTAGCATTCCCCTTTCACAGATGAGAACACTGAGCCACAGAGGGTAGCAGGTAGAACTGAAAATGAGTGCAGGGCATCTGGCTCCAGCATCCAAGCACTCAATAACCCCCAGTAACCGCCCCAGCAAGGACCCTAAAGACGCACACTCTCTCCCCAACCTGGCTTTCACACCTCCAGGATGCAACTATTTTGGCCGTGATCCTTCCATCATCCCCTGGTTCAGAAATACCGGCTGTTACCCACCACTAAGCCCGGCACATGGAGCAGGACAGACCAACCTGTGCCCTGAGGAGAGTGGAAGGCATGGCTCGAGGAGGAAGGCGCACCTGAAATCCAGTGACGCTACTAAGGACCAGGGCAGCTGGGGCCCAAGGGCCGTGTCCCCGCCCTCCTCGACCAGGGCTGGACACTGCATGGCTCCCTTTTTGCAAGCCGTCCACCCGCCTGACAGACCTGCCCAACCAGCCTGGGCGTGCAGGCTAAGAGGAGGGCTGCTGGCTCCCAGCTGAGGTCAGTGTGACGCAATTCAAGTTGGTCCTGATGCCTCCAGGCTACTTAACCCTCACCAGCCCTCATCACCCACCCTAGGACTGAGTGTCCTACAGGGAGCCCCACACCTTATGCTCCTAGCAGGCAAGAGCCACCACTGCCACCACCACCTCTGACAAGATCGAAATCCATTTCTAGGAAGAAAGCACCTAATCCCAGGAGAAGAGACTAATCCATGCTGCTTTTATATTGAACCCTGTCAATATGTCTACCTGGTATCTCAACCAACCCTTAGAGACCCTTGGTGGGGTCAGAGGAGCTCACAGCAACCATCCAATTTATGGATGGGATCTGGCAGGCTGACTCGTGTCAGGGGACACAGTGTTTGTTCCACACTGGACACACAACGCACAAAGGGCATAGGACATGATAGGTCTTCTGACTCTCTGTGCTATCCTGACCACCCCTGTCCCACCGATCCTTGTTGGCCAAATGTTCATGCAAACCAAGAGTCCCCCAAGACAAAAGCAGTGGCTTGGGGCCTTCCAGAAGGGCCAGGGAGGATAGGGAGCTCAGGGCCAGGCATGACAAGCCAGACCACAGTGGGAGGAGGATCCTCAACTCCCAGTGCTGTGCTTTTCAGTCTTTTCAGGTTGTGGAACCCCAACCACCTGACTCCAGCACCCCCTGAAACGCACGACAGTCATGTGCCACATAACGACGTTTCAGTCAATGATGGACCACATGTAGGACATGGTCCCATAAGATTATAATAGAGTTAGAAACAAAAGAAATATGTATTAAAAGAAAAAAGATTAAATCACATCTCTACAAAAAATACAAAAATTAGCCAAGAGTGGTGGCTCACGCCTGTAATCCGAGCACTCTGGGAGGCCAAGGCACACAGATCCCTTGAGCTCAGGAGTTTGAGACCAGCCTGGGCAACATGGCGAAACCCCGTCTCTAACAAAAAATACAAAAAAATTAGCTGGGTGTGGTGGCACGCGCCTAGAGTCACAGCTACTTGGGAGGCTGAGGTGGGAGGATCGCCTGAGCCCAGGAGGTCAAGGCTGCAGTGAGCCGAGATCACACCACTGTATTCCAGCCTGGGTGACAGAGCAAGAACTTCTCTCTAAAAAAATAAATTAAAAGATTACCATGGAGATGAAAAATTCCTGTCACCTAATGACGTCTTGCTGATCCTGACCCTCTGTAGCCCTAGGCTGATATATGAATATATTTGTGTCTTAGTTTTTAACAAAAAAAGTTTTAAAAGTACAAAAAAATTAAACAGTTTTAAAATAGAAAAAGCCTGTAGAATAAGGATATAAAGAAAGAAAATATTCAGCTGTACAATTGTTTGTGTGTATTCTTTTTTTGTTTGTTTGTTTGTTTGAGACAGGGTCTTGTTGTCACCCAGGCTGGAGTACAGTGGTGCAATCTCAGCTCACTGTAACCTCTGCCTCCTTGGCTCAAGCGATCCTCCCACCTCAGCCTCCTAAGTAGCTGGGACTACAGGCATATGCCACCACACCCAGCTAATTTTTTTGTATTTTTTGTTAGAGACAGGGTTTCACCATGTTGCCCAGGCTGGTCTCAAACTTCTGAGCTCAAGGGATCCGCCTGCCTTGGCCTCCCAAAGTGCTCGGATTACAGGCGTGAGCCACCACACCTGGCCCAATGTGTTTGTGTTTTAAGCTAAGTGTTATTACAAAACAGTCAAAAAGTTAAAAAAATATAAAGTTTATAAAGTTAAAAAGTTACAGTAAGCTATACTTTACTACTGAAGAAAGAAAAATATTTTCTATAAGTCTAATATAGCCTAAGTGTACAGTGTTTACAAAGCCTACAGCACTGTACAGTCATGTTCTAGGCCCTTACATTCTCTCCCCACTCACTCACTCACTGACTCACCCAGGGTAACTTCAGGTCCTGCAAGCTCCATTCATGTAAGTGCCCTGTACAGGTGGACCATTTTTTATCTTTTATTCTGTACTGTTGCTGCAGCTTTTCTTTTCTATGTATAGACACACAAATACTTACCATTGTGTTACAACTGCCTACCATAGCCAGTACAGTACCATGCTGCACAGGTTTGCAGCCCAGGAGCAACAGGCCATATGGTGTAGCCTAGGTATGGAGTAGATACCATCTAAGTTTGTGTAAGCACACTCATGTTTACACAACGACTAAATTACCAAATGACAACGCATTTCTCAGAATGTGTCCCTGTCATTAAGCAACACAGACTGTGTTTAAAAGCCACCAGCACCATGGCAACCAGGATTTCTGTGCTCCGGGCCACACCTTTGGGGTCAAAATATTCTTTGGAGGTGAGGCCAGGGGTCAGCATCTCCTCTCCCAAAAGGGTTCTCCTCTACAGCTTCAGAAGCCTTCCCACACCTTTCCACCAAGAAACCCTCAGCTTCACTGCTGTTCCCAGCAGTTTTGTGGGTCAGGTGGGTGATGGTGCTGAGTCATCTGACTGACCATAACCTACCTGACTCTCCAACAAGTGAAGCCTCCTTCGAACCTGCCTGCTACTCAACCTCTAACCAAGCCCAGGGGGAGGTTATATTCCAGGCATTGATTTCACCTTCACAACAATCTCACAAGTGTGTACTGATAACATCGTCCCCATTTCACAGGTGATAAACTGAGGCCCAGCAAGGTTAGGTAATTGACTCAAGTGCCCAGGCAGTCTGGATTCGAAGCACATGCACTTCACCCTCACACCTCACTGCCTCCCAAATAACAACCATCAGTAGCACGCAATGCAAGCCTGGCAGGTTTTTATTTTTGTTTTGTTTTGTTTTTTTGAGACAGAGTTTCACTCTTGTTGCCCAGGCTGGAGTGCAGTGGTGCAATCTCGGCTCACCACAACCTCCACCTCCTGGGTTCAAGCGATTCTCCTACCTCAGCCTACCAAGTAGCTGGGATTACAGGCATGTGCCACCATGCCCGGTTAATTTTTTGTATTTAGTAGAGACGGAGTTTCACCATGTTGGCCAGGCTGGTCTCAAACTCCTGACCTCAGGTGATCCACCCACCCACCTCGGCCTCCCAAAGTGCTGGGATTACAGGCGTGAGGCACCGCACCCGGCCATGCGTGGCAGTTTTTGAAATGCTTTTCATACATTATCCCATTCGATCCTCATAAGGTAGATATCACTGTTATCCTCATTTTGCACATCAGGAAACACAACCTTACCAAGGTTAAATAGTGTGTCCGGGTCACAGAGCTATGGAATATGGAATATAAACCTTTAAATGGTCCTAGAACCCAAGGCATTAACCTCAAAGCTTGCACATTTTTGGATCTTAGGACCTCTGTACTTATCTGGCACTCCAAAGGGCTTTTGTTCACAGATGTTATGTCTAATAAAATTTACAAGATTAGAAATTAAAACCAAGAAGAATTTTTAAATATTTATTTTTTTAAAAATCAAAACTCCATTATATATTCACATAAGATTTTTTATGAGACATTAACCACCCTTTCCATTACAAAACAAAGCAATGCGGCAGGAACAGCATCATTGCTTTGCATTTTGTTACACAGGCTGTTTAACATCCAGCTTCACGGAGACAGCTGGAGTCTCATCTCTGTGTAATATCACACACCGAGGATGGAACCTTTAGAAAACTAGACTCTAAACCCATGTGAGGATGGGAGCATAAAAGATCAGTGACAACCTAGTATCATTATGAAAACAGTCTCACCTCACAAGCCCTCTGAAAGGACCTCAGGGACATCGGGCCACACTTTCAGAATGGCTATTCCACGCTATAGTCAAGTTCAAGAAATAGCAGAGAAACATCAAATGTCCAGTTTCACAACAGAAAAGCACCACCAGGCCCAGTAACCTGCCTTTGGGGAGACAAGAAATTTTGAATTTTCATCCCCATTGTGTAAACGAGGCAACATAAAGATGCAGCCCTGGCTTTCGAGGAAGCTGGAGAGACGAGAGGAGGCGGCAGGACAGAAGGAGGGGCTCAGAGCCATCCCAACACATCCCATCTCTGTCTCCAGACGTCTCAGTCTACAGCCATGAGGACCTGGGGGTGGCTGGCCACACAGATAAAGTAGCAATGACATGTGCCAAGCACTGCCCAAGCACTGGGTTCTGTGCTAAAGACACTCCACCTTCAACTCATTAATCTCCACAGCTCCCTACTGGGGTTGTGCTAGGATCGCTCTTTGAGAAACATGTCAGAAAGACTATATGGCTAGGAAAATGGGATTCCCATGCACATTCGGCTCTGACGCCAGAGCCAACACCTCAACCACTCTACAACGATGCCTCCTAATAGGGAAGGATTCCTGTTCCACTTCTCCTGGCCCAAAGGCTTGAGCAAACAGGACACATACAGAAAGTAAGATCAACCAGACCCGAGATCCATCACACAGCAGGCTCTTTGACCCAGCAGAAAGTGCGGCCAATGCCTCCAGCCTTTTGTAACTGGGGGATGGGGAGGGCCAAGGAGGGCCACAGGGGACCTCACGACCAATCTCAAGATGTGCTATGCCCAGAAGTTCCAAAAGAACAGCAAGGGTTGCAGAAAATCCTCTCAGTCCCCATTCAACTGAGGTTTTTGTCTTTTTACTTGCATCTAGGGGTTGACAGATATTCTGAAAATGATGCAGTCCTACCATCCAAATGGTTGTCAGGATCCCTCAAATGGCTACCAAGACCAAATTCTACAGCGAAGGAGCTCACTACTTCCCAGCAGAGCCCATCTTATCTCTCTCCCTAAAATTATGCCCTCTACTGAGTTAATCTGTCCCTGGACATTCCCTCCACTGACCCTTGATCTATCCCCTAAGGGCTACAGGGAACAACTGGATTTCTTATATACAATAGACTTGCAAGCATTTGAAGACAACCCTGAAGTTCCTTTACCACCATATGCCCATCAGAATGGCTAAAATAAAAAGCAATGCCACCAAATGCTGGCAAGGATACAGCTGGATTCTCAAAACTGGAATTCTCCAACACTGCTGATGAGAATACAAAGTCATGCAGCCACTTCAGAAAACAGTTTGACAGTTTCTTATAAAGCTAAACACCCAATTGCCATACCACCCAGCAATCCCATTCTTAGGTATTTTACCCAGGAGAAATGAGAATTTATGTTCACACAAAAACCAGCACACAGCTGTTTAGAGCATCTAGGGAATGAATAAACAACTGTATTATGTCCTTATGATGGAGTATCACTCAGCAATTAAAAGGGATGAATGACCGATACAACTGTGGACGCACACAGGGTGTGGGGGAAGCTGGAATGCCCTGCGTTAAGCAAAAGAAGCCCGACTCTAAAAGTTACATACTACACAACCATTCATATGACATTGTGGGAAGGGCAACACTACAGGGACAGAAAAGAGATCAGTGGCTGCCAGGGACTGAGGGTGGGGAAAGGGCAGACTGCAAAGGTGCAGAGGGAATTTTTAAGATACAGAACGCAGTGTTCTGCATCTTAAAAGTAGCAATGGTTGCATGACTATTTGTCAAAACTTGAACTGTATACTTAAAAAAAGATACATTTTACTGTATGTAAAGTATATCTCAATGAACATAACCTTAACAAAAAAAAAAAACAACTTTTTTTTTTTTGAGACAGGGTCTTGCTCTGTCACCCAGGCTGGAGTGCAGTGGCACAATCAAGGCTCACTGCAACCTCGACCTCCTGGGCTCAAGCAATCCTCCCACCTCAGCCTCCCAAGCAGCTGGGACTACAGGGGTGTGCTACCATGCCTGGCTAAGTATTTGTTTTTACTTATTGTAGCGATAGGGCCCCACTATGTTGCCCAGGCTGGTCTCAAACTCCTGGGCTCAAGCAATCCTCCTGCCTTGGCCTCCCAAAGTGCTGGGATTATAGGTTTGAGCAACCATACCTAGCCTAAACATTTTTTTTTTAAGAAAACCAAACTGTAATCCCCTGAATGATGCCATCATCCTAAGAGTGATGCTGACAAGTAAAGAGATGAGGACCAACCTCCTCTGCTGTCACTGTGGTTATTTACAGTAAACTTTTTAAAAACAGGCAAAACAAAAACTAACATAAAGCTGGGTTGTCAACAAAAGCCTCCAAAGTAGCTGCCAACAAAAGCTTCCAATGCAGTTCTAACCTTGTGCAGTTGTTCTTCTGGACTCAAATGCAAAGCTGTCAACTCTCCCGTGACCTCAGGCTTTCCTTACCCAAGTCTGGCAACCACTGGAGAAGGAGGCAGATTGTCCTTTTCCTTTTGGTGTTCAGGATCAGATTTCAGAGGTAAGGGATTTGGTTTGGACTAAAATGGCCCAAAACAGGAAGACACCAGACCAGGAGCAGGCTCTGAATGGTGGACAAAGAGCAGCCAGCCCTGGGCTGCTCTTTTCACCCCCATTTTGTAAAGGAGGCAACAGAAAGACACAGCCCTGGCCTACGAGGAAGCTGGAAGAGGAGAGAAGGAAGCAGGACAGAAGGAAGGGGCTCAGAGCTGTCCCAGCACAACTCATCTCAGTCTCCAGCCATGAGCGCCCCCCTCTGACCTGGGTGTAAGAAGGAGGGCAGAAGGGAGTGTCCCCATCACAGGAATCCTCAGCTCCTTCAGTTGCCCTGGCTGCTGCAGTCACCACCACCGAGGCTCAGCAAATGGACTGGCGGATGGGTGGATTTCTCAGCCACCGCCCTTTGTCCTGGCCTCCCTCACTGTCATGCTCCCACCGACCCTGGAGGCACCTCCTTGGTCTTACAGCTGGGCAGGTCTCACCTTTGCTTCCAGGCCTTGTATGCCTGTGCTTCCAGGAGCCAGAGAGATGTCCAGGTAAACCTCCTGGCCACCTCCAGGCCCTGGCTGCCCGGGAGAGGCAAAGCAGTGGCAGAGCACAGTCATCAGAGCACCACATCATCCTCACCTACAACTCAGGACACCCAGAGACATCCAGGAAAGACCCAGGCCCTGCCTGGGGTGAACGAGTGCTTCTTAAAGCACCTAAGCTTCACTAGAGAACCTGCTAGGCAAAATTTCAGGTCCTACCTGGACCCACTGAATCAGAAACCCTGGGAGTAAGTCCCTGCAGCACTCTGTGTCGTAAAAGCCCTCCGGGTGATTCCGATGCCTGGTAGGGTTTGAGAACCTCTGTTCCAGACGAAAGTTGCATTTGCTGACCAGAGTGGACTTATTTCTCCCTTGTTTTACTGGCTATCCAGCAGCCACTGCCTTTAAAGGAATCCCCTGTTGATGTCCTCAACAATGAAGGCCTAAGGGGGACACCCCTCTTAGTCAATGAGTACATAACTCCAGATCAGTGTTTCCCCAGCTTGGAGTGAAAGGAGGTTAGATTCCAATGCTGCAAGCCCAGGCCCCAGATCTCCAGCCAGATCAAAGACTTGCTTTCGAACCCTTGACTCAGGGTCTGGTTTTCAGAACCCAAACCACCATAAGCAGCCATGGCCAACTACTTCCCAGCTGCGTCTGAGTCCAGAGCACCTTTCCTGGAAGGCCCAATTCAAGGGCTACCTCCTCCAGGAAGCTTTCGCTGATTCCCCTCATTAGAACTAACTGCTTCTTCCCTTGAGTTACTTCTTTCTTTCTGCTCTACACAGAGCAGAATAGCTAGTCGTGCCAGACAGTGCCTGTCTCCCTGGCAGTGTGATAACATTCAGGGCCACGTTCACCGTGATCCCTATGAGTACCAAACACCTGCCCCACAAGGAGGAGGCATTCACATCTCTGATAAATTGGCTTTGCAAAGGGTTACCCTGATCCAAAAGTCTGGGCCAGGAATGAAGGATCAGAGGTCACAGGGCGTCAGTGGGCAGCCCCCACTTCCCTGATGGCTCACCCCACCTTCCCCTGTCAACCAGAAGAAGCACTTTCAAGGAATCTTCCCTGAGATACGAGGGAAGCCCTCCAGCTCTTTCTCCTGCCAATAAGCCTGGAGACCTCTCCATTTAATAAGAAATCTCCTGCTATTTCAATCTTCATGGAATTTAAGGCTTGCTTTACAAGTGCTGCCCAAGAATGTCTCTTCTTCTCCTTAAAATCTCCCCAGTTTTCCAAGATGAGAAATAAAAGGCTACTGAGAAATTAGGTCAGGATGAATGGGGAGGAAAAAAGTATTGATTGCCTGAAACGAGTGTGCAGTCCCCAGGCAGATCCACCGGGTAGGGTCGGGGGCAGGTCACAACAACAGGTGCAGGAGGCGGGGGAGGGCCTCGGGGAAGCTCTGTGTGCTTAGCTGATGAAAACCTATGAAAACTGCCCGAGGAGGCCTTGGCACAAAGACCTGCCACCTTTAAGGCTGTTGGTAAAGGTGTGGCGAGTTGTGAGTAGGGCCAGGCTGGAGATCTGAGACCGGACAGACCGCCTGAGAGAACGCTGTCTACACGCCCAATGCTTCAGCCTCCGATTTCTTCTCATGCTGAACACAACCTGCCATTGTTTTCCCAGCCGTTTCCATTTAGGGAGATGTAAATGGGAAAGTGGAAGTGATGTTCTTATTATAAGGATCTTGCTCTTGCCTTTCCTCAGGTTCCTAAGATCACCATATGACCTTACCAGTGGCCCCTCCTGCCAGGGCAGTGTGTGCTTGCAAAGACTTCTGCCTCTCATCAGGTGTGGCTGAGCCAGCAGGAACTCCCTGGCAGGTGCTAGAGTGCTCCCAGCCAGGGCCAGCCCCACCAGGCACTCCACCCCGAGGGACTGGTGCAAGCCTGGTACAGACATTCCAGTTCCCTTCTCAGGGATGAGGTTGGGCCAGCCCATCTCAAACTGGAGGGCTATTAAGCTGTAGAAACCCTCAGCATTTCTGATGCAGCAGGGATGGGAGGAGGCTCAAATCTGCATCTCTAATGAGTGCCCCAGTGGTCCAGCGACCAGGCTTTGTGAGACACTGGTTTCGGCACAAACAAGCAGCCAACTGTGGTCAATGAGAGGAGGCCATACTGATGGACTCTGGAACAGGTTCCTTTGCTCATAAGAACCCCGCCTTCTTCTTCTGCCACTCACCGCAGATGGCTACAGAGCACTTGGAATGTGGTGGATTTGCCTGAGAAACTAGAAATTTAAATTTCATTTTAATTCATTTAAATTTAAGTAGCCACCTGTGGTTAGTGGCACCCATACCGGACACTGCAGACCTGGACACTGTCAGGTCTGGATGTGATGGCTGGAGCTGCTGCTACAGACACCCCGCCATGAGACTGCGTGAAGACACCGCACAGAGGAGGGCACAGCTGCATCCCCATGTACTGGCTGACCTCAGCATAGCCTCATATGGGAGCTCATAAATTTCCTGATTGGTTAAGGTGGTATGAGTGGGTGTTCCCTGCTGCCTGCACCCAAAGGACAATGGCAACCTCAAGCAGAAGAGCAAGAGAAGCAAAACTCGGTTCCCTGTGAACTCGAGAGGCTTTGCCCAGAAGGGATGCAACCAGTTATTTCAGCATTAAATATCCAGACACAGACAGCACAGACCCATCCTGCTCCGAGAAACACATCAGAGCACTGCCCTCTGCCTGCCTGTGATGCCCAGGAAGAGCACAGGGATACTGCTGACAGCTCCATCGCAAGGACTGAGTCAGCTTCAGGTGAGTGCAGAACCAACTGGTGGGTCACGGCCATGACGCTTCTTCCAGAGTATGCGGGGGTCCAGCCGCCCAAGAAATATCTTCCTACTCAGGCTGGGAATTCCACCATCAGCAGTAATTGCTATGGGTTAGGCAATACCCCTCTCTGGAATCCCCTTTTAGAATGCACACGTGCCTAGGAAAGGTAACCATTTAACCCTTGAAATGCCGATGGGAATGAGTTTGCTGATTGCTATCTGTTAGACAGATATTGATGAAGAGTGAAAAACTAGACAGGTCAGAGGAGTATGCTCAGGGCTTACCCAGTCCACCTTAAAAAGCCTCACCTTCCCCATCTACTGATCCTGACTGCCCCACTCCATGCACTTCCTGAAGGGTGAGTCCCACATTCCAAATTCCAACAATCCCATCATTCCATTGATATGTGTCCGGACACCAAAAGCAGGCAGAACAAAGTAATAGGATACCGTTGGGAGCTTTGAATTGCAGTCCCAGAAGGGCCCGCCCTGAGCCCTAAACAGGATGAGGGTTATGGGAGGAACTGTGTTTTTATGGGTGGAATTGTGGCCCCCTCAAAAGATGCTAAAGTCCCAATCCAGTAAATGTGAATGTGAACCTTATTTGGAAAGGTGAAAGCGTTATCTTTCCGAGGCGCATTTGCATTCTAAAAGGGGAGTCCCGAGAGGGACGCTGCTCAGCCCACGGCAGTTATTGCTGATGGTGAAATAGTCTTTACAGATGATCAATTTAAGATGAGGTCTTGCTGCCGTAAGGCAGGCTCCTAGGCCAATCTGACCAGTGTCCTTATTAAAAGGGGAAATTTGGAGACAGACACACGGGAGGGAGAACATCATGTGAACACAAAGGCAGAGATCAGTGTGATGTCGGCAAACCAAGGAGCACCAAGGATTACCAGCAAGCCACCAGAAGCGAGGAGAGAGGCCCGGGACAGATCTCTCCCTAGCGCCTTCAGCCTGCGTTGGCCTCGCTGATACTTTGATCTCGGGCTTCTGTCCTCCAGAACTGTGAGACAATCAATTTCTGCTGTGTAAGCCACCTGGTCTGCAGCACTTTGTTATAGCAGCCCTAGAAAACTAAGATGCAACTCCCCCGCTGGTCACTGTCTTCCCTCTCATCGCACTGCCTTCCCTTACTGTAACTACTTATTTAACTGTTTCCCACCAAAAGACCCTAACATCCAGGAGTGCGGGGCCCACATCTGCCTAATTCGCCACTACGGCCCAAGCCCACCTCTGGCACACTGGAGGTGTTCAAGATGTGAGCTGACATACGGAAGAGCTGTCCTGACTAGTTCTAGAATCTCAGGCATGTGACTTCCCCTCCCAGAATGTCAATTTCCCCATCTCTCTGCAGGGGGAAAAGAAAATAATTGGAGTAGATGACCTCTGTGAGTCCTTCGGGCTCAAAAGATGCCAGGTCTCACCACTGAAGGTGTCTGCATCCATCATGGTCAGATCAGGCCATGAGAAACCCCACTAGAGGTGCTAAACAGAGGGAATGGGTCACAGAGGTATGGGAAGGCTGAGAGACCACTGCGGTCTTCCTGCTGGACTTCAGAGAAGGGCTGGCCTCATTTTATGGGCTTTCTGAAACCCATGTTCAGAGAAACAAACCCAATTCAGCATGGACCTATCCCCAAGGAAACTCCAAAAGGGGTGAGTCTCCTGGGCAGTGGTCACTGAGTTACTACAAGGCCTTTGGGGTTGGGGTGGGGATGGTGGGACAACAGGCTCCCCTAGAAGTCCTGTGCCCTGACAAAGTAAACAATGGCAAAACATGTGCTTCTCAGCACTCACCTCCCCACCCCCTTCTAACATCAGAACTGGGTTTTTGCTGATGGGAGAAAATGTAAATGAAATCAACAGAAGGATGATCCTGTGAGTAATCTGACAAGGGAGAACCAGCTTCCTCTCCCATGAACCCCAGCTGCCCTGGCTTCCACCCAGACCCCTGGCCCACCCAGTGTCCTCCCCAGAAGGTGGTACTCACCCACACTGCTGAGGGAGCTGCTGCTTTCTGAGTCTGAGGGCATGGTGGACAGGACGCTGTAGGTAGAACCTGGGGAAAGAGGGGAGACAGTGTTACTAACCCCAAGGGGTCACTTGTGTTCACCCCAAGCCACTGTCAGACCAGCTGATCATCAGTCAATGCCAGGCCATGAAAGCCACATGCACCAGGCACTAGAAATCCACATCCAGGGGCCAAGCAGAGGAGGCGTGCTCAACAGATCTGGACTTCGGTGTTTCTGCCAGGCCTCCCACCTCACTTTATCGGCCCCTCCTGCTCTGGGCAGGCGGACAGAGAGGAACTTGGAGTCAGTCAGCTGGATTCTTGTTGGGACATCTGGGGAAAGGCTTAGCAAGGGAGTGACATGCCCCAGGTAAACATGAGGTGTGGGGGTTTCCTCCAGATTTCTATCAATGTGATTCTGGCTTCCATGCAGAGGGTAACAGAGCAGAAATTAAACAACAACTGAACTATCTGTTCTTTCTCTGACTGTTCTGCTCTTTAGGTCCTAACTGTATTCAAGCTCAGTTCTTAATAATTTAGTTAGTATCTGCCCCCTTATTAAAAGTTACTCCTAAAATGATGAGCAATTATACCATCACCAAAGCCAGAGGGTAGCACTTTTTTTTGTCCACACTTAATGTTAATTCCTGGTTGTGGACACACAACCACTGCGGTTTGGTTTGAATTCAAATATCTTCAAAACCAGATGTTACCCTCCCAGCACCGGGAAGCCCAGTTTCTGAACCTAGCTCTATGTAGGTGCCCATAGCTGGGTCGTGCTGAGCAAGTAGCTTTTGTTTTCTGGAACTCTGTTTCCTGGTCTGCAAAATGAAGGAGTTCAACCAGATGGCTTATAAGGTCCCTCCCCCATCCCCCATCCCATTTCAGCAATTTCCATGATTAACGGAAACAGAAGGTACATTTTGCTCTTCAAGACTATGGATGACATAAAATTAAAAGGGAGGGCAAACTGACTCAGAGACTAAATTGGGAGTGGACAAAGCATAACACACAGAGATGGCAGGTCAGATAAAACAAGGACGAATCCAGTGTTTTGTTCTTGGAGCCAAAAGAACTATACAATGAAGAGCGGTATGTACCAGGCCAAGTGGGTGAGCTGGAGATGGAATTTTTGCAATAAGAGCTTTGAACAAGCCTTAGGGCTCTGGCATCAGAAAGTTGCCAAGAACTAATGAGATCCTGGGCTCCACAACCAGAAATGTGGGGACCAAATTTAAGGAGCTCCCAGCAGGGTGCGGTGGCTCACACCTATAATCCCAGTGCTTTGGGAGGCCAAGGTGGGCAGATTGCTTCAGCTCAGGAGTTTGAGACCAGCCTGGGCAACATGGTGAAACTCCATCTCTACAAAAAATACAAAAAATTAGCTGGGCATGGTAGCATGCACCTGTAGTCCCAGCTACCTGGGAGTCTGAAGTGGGAGCATCACCTGAGCCCAGGGAAGTCAAGGCTGCAGTGAGCCATGATCATGCCACTGCACTTCAGCCTGGGCAACAAAGTGAGATCCTGTCTCAAAAAAAAAAAACACTCTTCCACTGCAATTCTTGACTGGCCACCCTACATGCATCTTTGGACGGGAAAGAGGAGAAATGAAGAAATGGAGGTAAATGGGGGAGAGGGCGGGGGAGGGAGATGCACAGTAGGTGGGAGGCCCCTGGGGGACAGGAGAGACCTTGAGGGGAAAGCAGGGAGACTTTGCTGGGGAGGCAAGGACCATGCAGGAGGGCAGAGAGATAGACTGCAGGCAGGTGAGCTAGCAAGCGTGTCCATCAGAAAAAGAGATGAAGGGGGAGAGAAAAAAGAGAAAGCAAGCAAAAAGCAACTTTGGTAATGGCAAGCACTAGGACAGGCATGACCGGCAATGACCAGTAGCCTCATTATCACATTTTCAGAGACTCTCTGAAGAATCTGAAGGCGTTGAGCATGGGCTGAAGAGGATGACTGGGGAATGGGTAGGTGTCTTGTCTCTCAATACGACTGTCAGAAGGGATTAGATTTGTTCTTGATGGCCTCCAGCAGCCAAACCAAGAGCAGCGGGTGGATGCTGGAGAAAGCTGCATCTCTAAACAGGTCTGGATGGCCACGGTCAGCACTGCCAGGTGTGAAAAGCCTGAGGGTGAGGGGGTGAGAGAGTGAGGGAGGCCCAGCACTCAGTGGCATGGGTGTCATGGGGAAGTCTGCACATCTGAAGGGAGATGAAACCAGAAAACCCAGTCAGCCTTGAAATTCTATGACCCTGCTAATAATGAATAACCCATGCTCCACCTCCCATATCTGAAGTCCAACCCACACTATTAGTTTTGCTGTACATTCAATATCTCTACATTTTTGTCTTAACAAAATAATAAGCATCACATCGTTTTTTGTTTTTTTTTTTTGAGACACAGTCTTGCACTGTTGCCCAGGCTGGAGTGCAATGGCGCGATCTCGGCTCACTGCAACCTCGACCTCCTGGGTTCAAGCGATTCTCCTGCCCCAGCCTCCTGAGTAGCTGGGATTACAGGTGCCCACCACCATGCCTGCCTAATTTTTTCTATTTTTAGTAGAGACGGGGTTTTGCTATGTTGGCCAGGTCGGTCTTGAACTCCTGATCTCGGGATCCACCAGGCCTCAGCCTCCCAAAGTGCTAGGATTACAGGCATGAGCCACCACGTCTGGCCTGCATCACACGTTTTTTTAACCCATCTCTCTTTCTACATCATACACATTAGGTGTTGCTTCAATATCTGTGAAATAAAGTCAAATGCAATTCGGGCAATCCACTGATATCTTCAAAGAACAAGAACCCAACACAATGTCTATTTTCTAAACTCTACCATTTTTTAAATAGTATTTTTTCTTTATGGGGGCAAGGAAGGCTAGCTGCTGGCATGTTGGTGGATTGTTTTTGGAAGACGTCTACTCAGGAAAGCAGGCACAAATAAATTCCCCCACTCTCACCTCCAGAAATCTCTATGCTCAACCCATCCCAGCTTACGACACTGGCAGCCTGCGCTCTGGATGCCTCTGCTGGAACGCTCCCCTCTTTCTTACTGTTGGCATCGGCAGCGCCCCATCTTCCAGTAAACTGCCCCTCCTCTTCAAATCGTCTCTCTCCTCCCCCGTGGCAAGTTTCCACTGTTAATTAAGCTTGGCAGATGCCCTTCCCTCTCTCTGCCCACCTACCTCCCTGGCTGGGGGAGTCCGCGGGCCAAGCGACACGTTCTGTTCCTCTTCCCTGTCCCTGCAGTCCTGACTGGCCTCCGGGGCCTAACCAGGGCAGCGTGACATCTTTGTGTGCATCTCTGGGCATCACTCCCACCCCCATCCCAGGGAGCTGGCAGGGCTCCTAGGAGCTGGTGGGGGGAGTGGTTAAAATTGGACAGGACCCAGTTTTTACAATGTTCCCAGAGCCTTGGACGTCATTAAGGGGGAAAAAAGGCCCAAAGACGACATTGTCTCGGTCATGCTTTGTCTCTGCGGTTATTGTTGTCCTAAAGGCCTGTGTGGTCAGGACTGTCAGGAAAAGGCAAAAGAAGCCACTGTCCCCCAAAGTCACACAGTGTCCTTTCAAGGCCAGTTGCTTCCATGGGGCAGAGGGGCAGGTGTCGGCATCATCTACCTCTGGGGTTTCGCCATCAAATTTGGAGTCAACAGAAGTCCCATCTAGGCCGAGCACACTTTGGTGCTCCTCATCCTCTGTCACAGCCCAATCCAGGAGGAGACAATTTCCCCAGGTTCTCCTGAAGGCACCTCCACCCAACCTGCCCTGAAACCTAGGATGGGCTGCTGTGGAAGGAGAAACAGTGTGGAGGGACATTCTCTACCTCGCAGAGTGCCCAGGGCTAAGGGGGACTGTAGGATCAGCCACCTGATGTGTGTGTGTGCGCGCGACACACACACACACGAGAGGAGGGCACCAACCACAAACTCATGCAAGCTACCAAGTACCGTGCAGAGGTGCTGATGAGACCCAGGGAAAGTTGGATGATTTCCAGAAAAGGGGAGCTTGAGGCCAAGTTTAGACGTGGACATGTGGGCCAGAGCGTGATATAAGGAGATTCTTTACTATCAAAGGAATTACCTGGGCAAGGTAAGCTCTTATTCAGCAGATGAGGGTGGGGTTTCAGAATGCATTTCTCACAAGCCCCCAGGGCACATGCTCTACACACTGGCCCAGAGCTGGAGTCCGCAGGTGGGATGCACATGGAAGCTGCAGCCAAAACCCTGGGAGAGGTGGAAGGAAGCCATTGGGAGGAAGCCAGCCTGGTGACTCTCTGGGATTGGCCCACGGGCACTGTCTGTGTCCTTTCCAAGGGCTCAGCCCCTGCTAATTCTGTTTACCCTGTGACTCAGTGCCATTGGGTCAAGAAGACCACTTCAAAAGAAATTCCAGTAAAAATCACCCAAACAATAATGGAATGCCCCAGCCCTCCCAGGCCCCCTCCCATAGCTCATGGGGCCCAAAAGGGATGGAAGCACGCCCCCAACACACCCCTTCCATTCACCTGGAGCTTGTAAAGGCCCTGGTGACTCACGCTTCCTCTTCGTGAAGCCGGCAGTGGCTGAAGGAACTTGTTCCAGCCTTGAACCAGCACAGAGTTCTCCCTGTCCTCCAGAAGAGCCCAGGCAGAAAGGCAGAGAGCTGACAGCTCACGGTCACGGGGAGGCCAGCACCCCCTACCTCAATCCCCAGGGAAAGGAGAGGGAGAAAGCAAGCTGCTACTCTCTGGAGCGCTGGGGTCCCTGAAGACAGAGCAGGAAGTGCTGCCTGGGCCCCAGGAGAACAGTCACTTTCAGGGCACCTGCCACATCCTGCCACCCTCCTCCAGCTCACACTGAGGAACCACAGCCTACAGCAGAATGACCGAAGGTGTCCAATCGCTCCCAGACTCGCACGTGTCAGCCAGGTTTCCAACACGTGCCCCCCGCCTAGCATGGCACTGCGCCAGGTTCGGGAGAAAGAATGGCAAGCCAGGGGCTCAAGAGCCTGGAGGTTACTCATCTGCTGTGAGTAGCCTTCAGAAGAAGGCCCTTCTCTCTGAGCCAAACAGTAATGATTGCAACACAGCTGGGGCCAACCTGCCTGGAGTCAACTCCCAGCCCAGCCCCTTATTAGCTGTGTGCTGTTAAGGAAGTCACTCTGCCTTTCTGTACTTCCACACTTATCAGTAAAATGGGATGATAGAAGTGCTTATCTCTTAGAGCTGTTTGAGGATAAACTGATTTAATGCAGGTTGAGTAGCCCTAATCCAAAAATCTGAAATCCAAAAATCTCCAAAATCTGAAACTTTTTGAGCACCAACATGACACCACAGCAGAAAATTCCACACCTGACCTCATGTGATGGGCCAGTCAAAACACAGGCACAGGATACAGTTTATTCTGCTTCCTCAAAGGAAAAACAAAATTATCTTCAGGCTATGTGTATATAAGGTATATATGAAACACGAATACATTTCACATCTAGACTTGGGTCCCATCCCCAAGATATCTCATTATGTATATGCAAATATTCCAGAATCTGGAGAAATCCAAACCCCAAAAACACTTCTGGTTCCAAGGATTTCAGATAAGGGATATTCTGCCTGTCTGTGAAAAGTGATTGAAACACTACCTCGCATAGCCGGTACTCTAAGTGTTAGCTGCTGTTATTATGGTCAGTCCAGACCTGCAGAGGGCCCTTCCAACTCTGCTGTTCAATTCCTCAATTACCTACATGGAAAGCTGTAATCGAATGACAAGTCACACAATCCACAAGCAAACTGCTGCACTGTATAAGGCACTCTCAAGAAAAATAATAGCAGCTAATAGGTACTAAGCACTACTAAGTGCTGGGACTATGCTAAGCACTTTGCATGTATTGCCTCCATTAATTTCCATAACAACCCAGAGGTTGTCATTATTAGTCCCATTTCACAGAGGAAAAAACTAAGAGTTAGAAAAATTAATTTGCTGAAGGTTGTGCTAGGGCTACTAAGAGTGCAAACAGGATAGAAACCCAGGCAGTCTACCCTAGCACCTGTGCTCTCAAATCCTACACACAATACTGCTGCCTGGCTCCACAGGGAAGAGCAGTCAGAGAGGACTTCATGGATGCAGGGGCCTGGAGCTGGCCCTGGAAGGTGGTGGCCTTGGATAAGCACATGAGAAGCCCTATCAGCTTGCAGGAGACAATAGGCAGAACCCATTTCTCTGGAAGGGTAAGAAGTCTCAGAGCAGGGCTGGCTTGGGCCAAGGCCTCCCAGCCTCTATTCCCTGGGAATGGGCTCATCTCCTCCCTGCCCACCTCCCCACACCGAGACAACACTCAACAGGCATTCTGAGCTGAGCCACTTCCACCCAAGTGGGAAGAAAGAAGGAGCTGTGGCTTCATGGCCCCCATCCCATACTCATGCCTGTGCTGGCTGCAGAGGGGAGTCGCAGGGTGTGGGCAAGCCTGCACTCAAGAGCCACTCAATTCTGTGAACTGCAGAGATGAGGAATGAGGTGACAGCGTGAAAGTTGCGGAGTGCTATCACCTTTGGCAGAGCCCACCTTCTCTGTTTTAAAGACCTCCTGGGATGCTGGGGGGACAGAGGGCTCAGATCCTACTATGGGGCTACTAGGAAGCCTGCTTGCAGAACCATGCTCAGTTCTCAGGAGGGAAGAAAGGTTGCAGGGAAAAAAAAGAAAAAAAGAAAAAAACTACACTCAGCGCAGCCCTAGCCCCTCCCTAGGGGCTCAGCCTCCTACCCTTTAAAAGCATGGCCCAAGGCTGCAGACACTGAAACCCAAACTTGGAAGCGGACAAGGCCCAGTATTTCAGGGAGGTATAGGGTGACCATGGCCCTGGAATGGAGCAACTGGCATGTCATCAAGGAAGTCCTGCTCATGCGCCTTATATGCCACCCGAGGGTGGGAAAATCCTGCTCTTGGTTTGTAAGTTAAGACGTAATATTTGTTTTCCTCATCTGAGATAATGCTATAGTATTCTCCACCAAGTTTTGGAACAAGCAGCATCACTGTGCTAAAAAAAAATCATAATGATGTAGATTCCCCCTATTTCTGGTCGTTATAAGAACTGCTCACCTATCTTTAAAAGGTAAAGGTGGCCAGGTGAGGTGGCTCATGCCTGTAATCCCAGTACTTTGGGAGGCTGAAGCAGGAGGATCACTTAGGTCAGGAGTTCAAGACCAGCCTGGGCAATATAGCAAGACCCCATCTTTTTTTTTTTTTTGAAAGAGAGTCTCACTCTGTTGCCCAGGCTGGAGTGCAGTGGCGCAATCTTAGCTCACTGTAACCTCTACCTCCCAGGTTCAAGTTATTCTCGAGCCTCAGCCTCCTGAGTAGCTGGGACTACAGGCACGCACCACTACGCCTGGATATTTTGTATTTTTTTTAGTAAAGATGGGGTTTCACCACATTGGCCAGGCTGGTCTCGAACTCCTGACTTTAGGTGATCCACCCCAAAATGCTGGAATTACAGGTATAAGCCACCACACCCAGCCGATCCCATCTTTTTTTTCTAAGAGGAAGGAAGGAAGGAAGGAGGAAGGAAGGAAGGGAGGGAGGGAGGGAAGAAAAAAAAAAAAAAGTAAAGGGGAGGGGGCATTGCCCAGATGATTGGAGATTTCATCTCAGGTATGCAGTGAGATCTGTGTGGGGTGGCAGGAAGGAAGATGATGGCTGCCAAGCTCTCTGTCCATTCTTTTTTTTTTTTTTTAACTTTATATTTTAAAATAAATAGAGACAGGGTCTCTCTTTGTTGCCCAGGCTGGTCTCAAACTTCTAGGCTCAAGCAATCCGCTCTCCTCAGCCTCCCAAAGTACTGGGATTACAGGTGTGCGCCACCACACCTGGCTTTTGTGTCCATTCCTTAACACATTCCCTAACCCCTTCCCACTGGACTTTTGAGGCCATTTATAAAATAATGAACTAAATTGCCTGAACCTGCGAAAACTCTCACATCAATTTTGCCCTCTGTGACTCCCCTCCCTTCCCCACCCAAAATGCCCCAAGGCAAAAATATGAAAAGAGAGGGAAAACAAGACATGTGCACCCAGAATTAATCATTCAGTACCACGCAAGACCCTTCACTCGCTAACTACTGGACTGGTTTTGGTCTTTTTCTTTATTTTTTTTTTTCCTCTTTTAAGTGGCAAGTGACAGGGATTTAAAAAAAAAAAAAAACTGGCACATAAAGGAAAGATGGAAGTTTGTTGAATTTCGAAGGATGAAAAGAGTCCACAGTTGGATAGCCTGCTTGTCTTCATCAGCGAAGCAAAGGCTCCTGGAGGCTTTGGGATGAGCACAAAGCCTGTGTCTGATGAAAGCCACCCTCTTTGTTCTGCCTCCCTTCAGAGCTGCCGGGCTGCAGGTTGGGGATGGGGGCAGGGAGGGAGGGAAGGCAGTGGGAGGACCTAAGACCATCAAACCGGACACCAGGTGGGACCACCTCTCAGTTCCTGCTTTCCATCACCAAAACCAAGCCCTGCTCCCTGCTGTCACTCCCGGCCAGACTAAGACAGTTCTGCACCTAAAAGGCACAGGAGGAGGCCCAAAGAGGGTCTGATGAAGGAGGAGGACGGGTCATCGTGCTATGCCCTGGAAGGTGGGGGTGGAGGGGGGGACAACGAACATAGCCAAGCCTGACAGCACCCGCAAGGCAAGGAGCATGCTGAAGGAGTGGAGCAGGGCTGGCCGCAGTGCCTCTGCCCCGCCATCCTGACAGCACATGTCACACCAAACCCAGACAGGAAATCTGAGCAGCACGGGCACCCAAGGGGCAGCCAAGCCTCCATTATGCTCCAGCCGGACATCCCCCAGGGACCATGTCTGCCCTGGAATAAACTTCTGATAAGCCCCAGAAGTCACAACAGGCAGGAAGCAGCTCTCTGAAAGGCACCGGGTACCCCCGGCTCCCTCCTGCTCTGGCCCGGTGCTCAATTTCCACTAGTCAGTAAATGGAGAAGAGGCTGCCTCCCTCCCACACAGGATGGAGCACATACCTTGCAGAGTTCACTGCCCTCCCCACTCCCAGGGCAACTGTAGCAAGGCAGGCTCTGCGTCAGACCGGCTGGCTCAGGCCTGCCACTCACCAGCTGTGTGACCTCAAATAAGTTGCTTCTACTTTCTGTGCATTTCCTCATTTATAAAATAGGAAGAATAGTAGGTGATGAGAACAGAATGAGCAAAGAGAGGGAAAGCCCTTAGAACAGAGCCAGGCGCACAGCAAGCGATCCACAAACACCAGCTCTCGTTACTGTTACCGTCTCGCAGGCTCCTAAGGAAGGCAGGGCATGGGGTGGCCTCTGCAGTGTACACAGACAGCAGATGCTATGGATGGGACCTGGAGGACAGTCACGCAGCCTTCCCTTGACTTCTGGAATGTTTTGCTGGTTAGAAGCTCTGCACTGAATACTCTGTGTACCTCCCATCACCATCTCCCTCAGGAGCTAATGCTTCCCCCTCACCCCAGCCATGAGTGTCGCCTCTCAATACCTGAATACAGCCCTATCTATGCCTGTGGATAAGGAGGATTCCTCTCCCCTCCTACCATTCCATGTGGCCATGGCAATTCCAAGCCATCCCCAGCATCCCTTATGATTTCTGGTTCTCTGGTTCACAAAGAACAAACCAGAGTGCTCACGGTGTGCCTGGAATCACACCAGGCTTGCACCTCCACTCATCCAGTCCTGGCTTCCACCACCTACACACAGACATCAGTCAGCGCCCTGTAAAAGATGCTACTCATTGATGGGCATGTCTGTCCCCGGAAACACAAGGCCCACTCATTCACCAAACGCTGGGTTAATGCTGGGTGAAGTACTGGGATGCAGCAGGAAGCAAGATGGACAAATCCCTGCCCTCATGGAGATCACATGAACAGGGTGACAGGGGTGGGGGAGAAATTAACAAACATAAACTGTATTGGGTAGTAAATGCTATGAAGAAAAATGTAGCAGAGTTAAATGGTAGGTGGTGGGGGTAGAGAGGAGATGTGGCTATTGTACAGTGGTGGCAGGGGTCTCTCTGGGCAGGTCATCTTTCCTCAGAGACCTAGAGGAAGCGTGGAGTGCCAGAGGAAGGAATAGCAAGTGTAAAAGGCCCTGGGGCCACCCCATGCAGGGAGACCTGTCTGCTGTGGGTGGAGGGACCTGCACCAGAGACAGTACTGGTCACAGGGGCAGATGAGGTCACAGGGGCAACAGGACAGCTCCAGGCAGAACCTTATGGGCCACACAGAGGATGCAGGGCTTTACTCAGAGTGAGATGGGAAACCTCTGGAAGAATCTGAGTAGAGGAAAGCCATGATCTGACTTACATCTACTTAGGCTCATTAGATGATTTGCTGAGTGTTGTCCATAAGCGGGGAAGCACAGAAACAAGTCAGACAGCAAACTCGCAAGTCCAGGGAAGCAATGCTGGGGGTCTGGACCAGGGTGACAAGAATGGCATCGGTGAGAAGTAGCTGGATTTGAGGGATATTTTGGAGCTCTTCTTTCTTTCCTATTCCACATTTGGCTTGGAGCAGAGCTGAAAGGATCTGCTCACAGGCCCAATGTGGAACAGGAAAGAAAGAAAAGTCAAGGATGACTCCAGGGTTCTTGGCCTGGAAACTGGAAGGATGATGTTGGTCCTTGCTGAAAGGGGGAAGCCTGCAGGAGAAACAGATGGGGGAGGGAGTTGAGGAATCATGAGTTCCCGCGGGGCCTGGTCATGCGTGAGGTGCCTACAGACACACAAGGGAGATGTCAGGCAGGCAGATGGATGTACAGGCCTCAAGTTCAGTGACAAGGTCATGGCTAGAGATGTAATCTGAGAATTGTCAGCATATGCTTTGTATTTGAAGTGATGAGCCTTGATAAAATCACCCAAGGGAGGAGTACAGACAGGAAGGGCAGTGGAGAGGTCCAAGGAATGAATCTGAGCATGCAGGGGCTAAGGGATGAGAAGAGAAATCAACCAAGAAGACAGAGGAGAAGTGGGTAGTGAGATGGGAGAGTCGACCACACAAGTAAAGAAACTGAACACAGCCAGGTGCGGTAGCTCACACCTGTAATCCTAGCACTTTGGGAGGCCAAGACGGGCAGATCACCTGAGGTCAGGGTTTCAGGACCAGCCTGGTCAACACGGTGAAACCCTGCCTCTACTAAAAATACAAAAATTAGCCAGCCATGGTGGTGCATGCCTGTAATCCCAGCTACTCAGGAGGCTGGAGCAGGAGAATTGCTTGAACCCAGGAGGCAGAGGTTGCAGTGAGCCGAGATTGCACCACTGCACTCCAACCTGGGCAACAGAGCAAGACTCCGTCTCAAAAAATAAATAAAAATAAACAAGCAAACAAACAAACAAACTGAACACAACTGCATGTGGCCAGGTCTTAGAGAGGTGTTCAGATATGCCCATGTTTCTTAATGGTGAAGGTAAGACAGACACACTATCCTCCCGACTCCTGATGAAGCTGAATCTGCACTCCACCTACCCCTGAACTTCCCCAGTTATCAAGGAGGCTGATGGAAATGAGGCAGAGCATTAGGGAGACCCTTCAATGTATACTAGGCATCCTACATGGCACAACTCATGTTTTTGTTGTTACACTCTACTCATATCAGGTAACATTTATTGAGTACTTGTTGCAGGAAAGGCACTATTTGTATGGATTATTTCATTTAATTCTCCTAACAATCCTGCAAGATGGGTCACTATCAACTCACCTTCTAGATGAAGAAATGTAGGCTCAGAGAAGCCAAGTAACTTGCCCAAGGCCACAAAGCTAGTAAGCAGAGGGTCCCAACTCAAGCAGGACATCCACTAACCCTAGACCTCCTTCTTTTTTTTTTTTTTTTTTTTTTTTTGAGACAAAGTCTCGCTCTGTCACCCCGGCTGAAGTGCAGTGTTGTGATCTCAGCTCACTGCAACCTTCATCTCCCGGGTTCAAGTGATTCTCCTGCCTCAGCCTCCTGCGTAGCTGGGGTTACAGGCATGTGCCTCTACGCCTGGCTCATTTTTGTATTTTTAGTAGAGATGGGATTTCACCATGTTGGCCAGGCTAGTCTTGAACTCCTGACCAGACCTCCTCCTTTCTGACAAGATCAGAAAAAGTGATACTCACTAGTTCCTTGTCCCACTGGATAGAAAAAGATGCAAGCAGGCATCCCTCGCCCAGTGTCAACACTCAGGGAACAGGAGGTACCTAGTAATCACTACTGGCAGGTCAGTAGCTCTTCTCCAAGCAGGCGTGCTATCTCGTGGCCAGCATTCAGCACTGTGGCCAAGGCCATCTTTCCAACAGAAGGAAAAAAGGGAAACATGAGAAAGAAGGGTTCCAGTCACCTCTGTCACAGTTCAGCTGCCAGCCTTGTCCTCTAGTCCTGGCTTCAACCTCTCTGGCCTTGTCACTCCTCTGGCCATGGACTTCTCTGGTCCCCCTCAGAAGAGACCAGTACTGTCTCTGAAACAAGCTAGATAAATATCTCCATCCTGGGTCTTTAGAAGGCAGCAGGAAATGGAGTGGGCCAATGGAGTTTCAGGAAGCTATTTATGATTCTGATGCTTAGACCAAATGCAAAAGAACTGTAAAGGTGTCCCTCCCCCACTGTCCCTTAGTGCCACACCATCCCATAATGGCATGTTCCATTAATCTCAGTTCAAGGTAAGCTGAGTCATCAGCCAGAGAAAATGATGGCTCTGGGAACTGCCCAAGTCACATGGCATAAGCTGGGCATTAGGCAAGGACATGGCATCCCAGGCTTCACAGGTCGGGGACATTCTGTCCACAAAGGCCAAAGAGGGCAACTACAAAGGAAAGGTCTTATCTAAGACATCAGCAAACGGGTGCTGTTTCTGCCCCCTCTTTCTTCAGTGTCATCTACACTGCCCTCCTCATCTACTTTGTGGGCTGCATTGAGAATCACTGACCACCAAGGCAACTCAGCCTGGGTCTGTAGTAGCAGCAACTAGGGCTCTGAGGTCATGGAGAACCCCTTGCCCACCACAATATTCCTGCTGAGTTTGAATTCGTCAGGACCCCTGCCATAGGGCGGGAGGCACAAAGTGACCCCATACTGTGGAAAGGGCACAGGATCAGGAGCTGGATGGACATGGGCTCCCTCTGCTTCGGCCACCTCCTAATCAGTGACCAGGAGCAAATACTTTTTCTGAGCCTCGGTGTCATTTGCACACTGAGACTAAAAGTCTTTATACAGTCAGTATTTCACAGGCTGTCGTGCAGAGCAAATGAAATACTGGATGCTGAAAGCGCTTCGTAACTGCTAATAAATGATCCATTTTTCACCTTCTCAGGAGGCTCAGGTCTATCTCTGTCCCCGACTCCACTGCAAATCTTTCCCAGTCTTCCTTCATGCTTCTCTCTGCTCTCCACTGTCAGACTTCTCTTCCAGAAACTCCTTCTTCCTTCTACTCTTATTCAAAACACAAACAACAAAAACAACAAACATGCATACAAAAGGAAAAGGAATTAAAAAGCAAGAAGGCCAGGTGCAGTGGCTCACGCCTGTAATCCCAGCACTCTGGGAGGCTGAGGCAGGTGGATCACTTGAGGCCAGGAGTTGGAGACCAGCCTAGCCAACATGGTGAAATCTCGTCTCTACTAAAAATAAATAAATAAATAAAATCAACCTAGTGTGGTGGTGCACACCTGTAATGCCAGCTACTCAGGAGTGTGAGGCACGAGAACCTGGGAAGCAGAGGTTGCAGTGAGCGGAGATCACTCCACTGCACTCCAGCCTGGGTGCACTCCAGCGAAACAATGTCTCAAAGAAAAAAAAAAAAAACACCCAAGAGCTTCACCTCCATTTCTCTCCATTAGAGGTGTCCAAAATCTCTGGGCCCTCAGGGTGGACCACACCTCACCTAGTTTCACACAATTCTATGCTGACTTTCATTACTATGGGTGAAAGCTCCAGCTTCTGGGCCTTGTAGTTCAAGAATGCCCGGGGTTTTTGAACACAGGAATAAGCAAGCAGGTATAAGCTTCAGGAACCTGTCTCCAGCAACTGTGAACTGGAAGGATGGAAGCAGGGAGAGCCTGGAAGCAGACAGAACAGTTAGGACGTTCCCACAAGAGCTGCCCTTAACTACTGGTCATGGGGTACGGGTAGGGAGAGGGCCCAAGACCACGGGTAGGGAAGAATGGAGGATGGTGCTGAGGTTTGTGGTTGGGGCATCCCAGAAGGTGACACAGTTAACAGAGGCAGAGGATTGAAGAAGGAGGAATGAGATCGTTGAAATCCATCAGGTAGAATGCACTAAAGAAAATCCCTGTAAATACAGCCTGCTGACACTCAGAAACTGGAATGTGGCACCATGGAGAAAGCTTCAGGCTAACACAGTCCATTCCAGAGTCACACCATTGAGCCTGCAGAATGTGAGTGACAAGCCCAGAGTCACTAATTGGTAATGTAAAGCCCTTGGGTTAGAAAAAAACATAAGACTCAATTTGAACAATGTCATTGGGAAAGAAAAAGAAAAAACAGAGGAGAGGGCTGGATCTATGGACCCCCTAAACAGTGACTATGAAGTAACATTGTTCTTTTTTTTTTTTTTTTTTTTTTTTTTTGAGACGGAGTCTCCCTCTGTTGCCCAGGCTGGAGTGCAGTGGTGTGATCTCAGTTCACTGCAACCTCCGCCTTCTGGGTTCAAGCAATTCTCCTGACTCAGCCTCCCAAGTAACTGGGATTACAGGTGCCTGCCACTAGGGGGGGCTAATTTTTTGTATTTTTAGGAGAGACAATGTTTTGCCATGTAGGCCAGGCTGGTCTCAAACTCCTGACCTCAGGGGATCCACCCACTTCAGCCTCCCAAAGTTCTGGGATTACAGGCGTGAGCCACCACGCCCGGCCTGAAGTAACATTGTTCTAAGCGTATACAGTTCAGAATCTGGGGAAATACTTCCTGTGAAGACAGGAGAAAAAAATGAGAGTTTCTGGAAGAGACATAGAAAGATCACTTGGAGCAGGGGTAGAAGGAGAAAGAGAATGACACATCCTAGAAGGCAGTGGGGTGGAGGGAGCCTGGAGGGGCTGGTCTGCCACACCAAATGCTAGGGAGGACTCGGAAGCAAAGAAACATCTGATCTGGTATTTGGAGGCCAAATATACCATGCATGGAGTCAATTAAGCAGGCAACTGATTGGCCCTGTTTCTCCATCTGAGAATTGAAGGGCTTGGATAAGACCAGAAAAAGGCACAAGGTGCATCTTGAAAGAGCAGCCATGCATCACGCCGCCTGCCTGAGTACTGTGCCTAAAGCTATACCTCAGCTCACTGGGAAAGGCCTCCACAATGGATCAGCAACGTCTGCCTTGGGCAAAAGGCAAGAGTACCTCATCCCTGGAGCACATGGTTTCTACAGGCCGGTCCACCTCCAGAGACATGGTTCATGGTGGTCGGTGCCTAGCAGGCTTCCTGTAATTAATTACTCATTGGAATTAAACTCTGCAATCTAATCTGCATCTCTGACATCCTTTAAATGACTGTGATTCAAAGAGCGCTCAGGGAAAAATAAAAGGGCAATTATCTTTTTTCCATCGACTTCTTTTGAGGCCCCAAGAAACAGAAAGTCTGAGAGTTTGGCTATCAGAGGCGCTCTGGGAGGCCCTGCCCAAAGCAGATGATCCTCCAATCCCAAGACGGGCCCTCAGACGTTCCAAACATGCTTCCTCTCTGATAAAGTAACACCGTCCAGGAGGGTTCACCCTCATTTTCACAGTACTCGGTGTGCATTTTGGAAATGGTGGCCTTCAGAAGGCCATTCCTGAAACTGCTGGGACTCTTTCCAATGTTTTACAGAAATGTTTACCTGCAGACATCCACTGAGGTATCCAGCGCTCACCTTTGTCACACCCAGAGCAGGAGTGAAGAGCTTTTAAATGAGACTTTGGGTACTAATACACTCAGGCTGTCACCTCCTATCCCCCCGCAAATAAAGATAAAACAGCACAACCATTCTTCGCCCTAAAACCCTACAGCAAGCTTTCATCATGACCCATTCCACACCTGTCATCTCAGTACATTCAAGTGCTCACATGGGCCCTCAGCTAGAGCATGAACCCATTCTTAGATACCTACGCTCAGAAAACAGGCCCATGCTACTCTTTGTTTAAATGCAGAAAGAGGAGCTCCCTCTAAAACACTCCAAGCAAAATCTGGACACACAATGCCTTCAAATTGCCCCAGGTCAACCACAGAAAATGGAAGAGGAGATCACAAAAGCATTTCAAATGCAAAAAAGGATGTAGATTATCTTTCACACATGGGCAACCCTCAGAAAAGTTGATTTTGAGTAACAAGGGAAAATATTTCATTCACTATCTTGTGCAAAGAGAAAAAAATGAAAATCCACATCCGTGACCCTGGAGTACAGCAAATGGAATCAAAGTGTGCCAGCCCCCAAAGATTCCAGCCTCCTGCAGCTCCTGACCCTCCGGCCATTTGCAGGGAGCTCTGCAGGCAGTCTCATCTCAATGGACTAGGACCCTCCAGCCTGCACCACTATTCCTGCTCTGTTCTCCCTGCCCCCTGAGCAAGGCAAATGCTTAGTGAAAGTGTGAAGAGTAAGAGTTGAATCTGCATTTTCTAGTCAGACGTCAGCCCTCTCATAGTTTGAGGGGCATCCCCTCTACTGTCCAGCCCTGACATCCTACAGGTGCTCAGAGGGGGCGTGACTGAGCCAGGTCACACAGCAAGCTGGTGCCAGTGCCAGGAGTGAAACAAGCCGACAACTCTGATGAGCAGGATGAGAGGAGGAAGGGGATGAAGGAAGTGCCTTCCAGCAAAGGCAAAAGCACTGGAATCCCTAGGTAAAGAAAGGTCCCCCCAGATAAGCACCTGGACACCCTGTGCAGGCTGTGAGAGCCAACAGGGAGGGGCAGTCGGTCAACGGAGCTTCTGGTCAATGGCCCCCAGCCTGGCTATTCATCAGAACCATCCAAGCTGCTCTTTAAAAATGCTGGAAAAAAATAAAAATAAAAACCAAAAATGTCTCAGGACCCCTTCCTATGCCCAGGAATCAGCACCTCCAGCATTCCAGGCTTTTAAGATGCTGCTCAGAGTCTCTGGTGAGTGGCTCAGTTGGGGTATACCACCAGGGTCTGCACACACATCCCAGGCTTCCTGCCCTCTGAGCTTCCTGAACACTGCCACTGACCCTTAGCCAGAAATGCTTGCCCCCTTAGGGTACCGTTGTCACTAGAGAACTGTGTAAGAGTAGTAATGTTCCTTTTTTTTTTTTTGGAGATGGAGTCTCTGTCACCCAGGCTAGATCTCAGCTCACTGCAACCTCCACCTCCCAGGTTCGCCTCAAACTCCCGAGTAGCTGGGATTACAGGCACACACCACCAGGCATGGCTAATTTTTTGTATTTTTAGTAGAGATGGGGTGTCACTATATTGGTCAGTCTGGTCTTGAACTCCTGACCTCAAGTGATCTGCCTGCTTCAGCCTCCCAAAGTGCTGGGATTATAGGCGTGAGCCACCGCGCCCTGCCCGTAATGTTGCTCTTATGGACTGAAGTGTATTCCCCTAAAATCCGTATGTTAAAGCTCTAACCCCTTCTGCAGTTCCCCAAAATATGACTGTATTGGAAGATAAGGTCTTTAAAGATGTAACAAAGTTAAAATAAGGCCATGAGGGTGGGCCCTAATCCAAAATGACTGGCATCCTTATAACAGGAGATCAGGACACAGACATGCACAGAAGGAGAACTGCATGAAGAACTGCACGGAGAACATGGCCATCTGCAAGCTAAGGAAAGAAGCTTCAGAAGAAACTTGCCCATCTGACGCCTTGACCTTGGACTTCCAGCCTCTAGAACTGTGAGATAATCCATGTCTGTTGTTTAAGCCTCCTGGTCTATGATACTCTGTATGGCAGCCTTAGCAAACTATACAGTTGCAACCATTTACCCATGCTCTG
The DNA here is from genome assembly GCF_009828535.3 of Hylobates moloch. Taxonomy (NCBI): domain Eukaryota; kingdom Metazoa; phylum Chordata; class Mammalia; order Primates; family Hylobatidae; genus Hylobates; species Hylobates moloch. Next base: position 72,447,706 of record NW_026652278.1, read on the forward strand.
TGCAGCCCCTTCCAATACAGACGTCACCCACATACACTATCTCACTTAAAACTTCAGCCCCCGGGACAAACGTATTGCTGTTAGCCCCATTTTACAGACAAGAACACCAAGGCTCTCCAAGATCAGGGAACTAACCCAAGATCATTCAGCTAGAAAGTCAATGACCAGATGCACCCACCTCCCAGCCCTTTGCCTATAACTGCTCCTGAGCTGCCTGAGTCCTCAGTCCTCTCTGACATCCGTCCTGGGCCCACTCAGCAGCTGCAGTCCTACCCCACCAGGATGAACACTGTTTGAGCCCACTGTGCCTTCTTTCCCAGCCTCAGACCCCCAGCAGACACTTCAGGGGAACACTGACTTGCTATCATCTGTAGTTTTTGAAACTTCTTCTTTCTTTTATTTTTTAAATAAGCACTGTTGCTTTGGTAGTCAGAAAAAAAATTAATATTAAAGAGAAAAAAGCTAACACGGTTAAGAGATTCTATTGAATCTGTAGCCTGTGTGGAAAGAAAGAAGTGATCAAAAGCAATATATTTGGAAAGACTACTAAGAATAAAAACGAAAAAAAAAAAATACAAGCTGCCCTTGCCAATGTCCCATCAGCTGAGATGAGATAAGAGACTCATGGGGCAGAAGTAAGGCTGCTGAGGCCAGAGATCCCAGCCAGGCCATCTCCAGAAAATATCTATTTTTAAAGTCACGTTCCATTTCATCACATTTCAGAAAAACAAAGAAGAGACCTTGAGGGACAGACAAACAGGCTCCAGAGCCACACGCCTTTGTGTGTTCTCACAGCAGCAGCAGCCGTGCCTACAGCCAGCCGGCGATTTTCATCTGAAAAACTCAGATCTCTCATGGCAGAAAGAGTTCCACACCAAGCTGCCATCATCATGCAGCCCAACAAAGTGGCAATTTTCATATTTCCTAGGGCCTGATGGGCTCCCAACTTCTTAGTTTAAATGGAAACTGTCAGACAGGATTTTGTGCAAACATGCAAGTTTTCCTCGGGGGCAAACATTCTGAGTCTACAACTTGTTCTTTCATTTTGAGAGCTTTTTGTCCATGGTGACTACATCAAAGATGAGAGAGGCGGGCGGGGAGGGCTGTGGGGAGCACCAGAGAACAGAGCAAATGCGAAGTGCAGGGAGAGCAGAATGAATTACTAGGAGGCAAAGTGCGGCAGGAACCTATGTGCCTCGCCTCCTCCTGGGCAGCAGCCTCAGAGGAAAGACCTTGGCTGGCTCTGCTCCCCACCTTTCCTGCAGCCCCTGCGTGGACAGCCCAGTCTGTGTCAGCACCTCTTCCCTCGGGTGACCTACAAGGTCCTGGAGAGGAAAATGGTAGCAAAGAATGTGCAAAAAACCACGATGACAGAGGACAGCAGAATTCCCATATGAATAGGATTAGGTAAGAAGGGGTTAAATGTGTTAATATTCATCAGGCGGAGCTTTGCGACCTAGTTTTAGGCAATGGTACTGACTCTTCTGGAATCATTTTAAAGGGCCACTCGCTTTTTCATTATAAGTCCATTCACTGGAGCCTCTTAAGATAGTCTCAAAAGACAGATAGGAATGCGCCCAAATCCACCTGTGCACCAACACCATGTGCCAAGCAAATGGAATCCTCGGGCAAGGACACCCATAAGGACCATCCCAACCCCCGTTAATACGTACATGTTCCTCTCAAGCTTATGCATTAAACCAAGTCAACTAGTATTTTCCAAGCTCTTTTAAGATGTGTGGTCTTTTATATGTGGGTTGTTTGTGTGTTTGAGGGGTAGTGACGAAGACACCCCCATCAAGATAACTGAAAAAGAACTGCCCAAACTGAAACATTCAAATCTCCAAACGTCTCCCTTCCCCCTAGGTGTTTGCATGCCAGTGGATAAGATGAACACCTGGCTGTGAAGCCCACAGGTAACCTCCCAGGCCTCACAAGCCCACAGGTAACCTCCCAGGCCTCACAAGCCCACAGGTAACCTCCCAGGCCTCTGCCAAGCAGAACCAATGGAGTCTGTTGACACAAGTCACTAGAAAAAAAAAAAGTCTCTGCAACTCTGTGCTCCTCATTATCAGAGAAAATGAGGTCTGTTCTGGGCCTCCCAGCTCTGAGCTGGCTGCCCTGGGTGCAGCCTTCCCCAGAAACTCTGGGTTTCCAGCCCTCACGCGTGCTGACGGCGCACTCTGTCCACCAGCTCACGACAAAGGCCACTTGTTTCCCATGAGTGTCCAGAACAGTGGCTAAACCAGTCAGCCCAGTAGGGGACTGTGGTCCTGCTGGATGGGCGGTGACAAGAGCTCACTGTGATCTCAGCAGACAATTAGCAAGGCGGTGTTGAGTTACCGAGCTCCAGCAGGTCACCTGCTAGGCTGGGAGAATGGACAGAATGCAGGTTCTAGACCCAAGAAGGGGTCAGGCAGGGTCACAGGCTACTTCATCTGCCTCTGTATCTTTATGCTAAGCACTGCACCCTCTGACATTGGAGGGCAAGAAAAGAAAAGGTGTTACAAGGAGGAGGCTAGAACCTGTCCCAGGAGTAACCTGAGAATTGAACCAGTGGTTGACAACCATCCTAGGAAGTATTTGGAAATGTGTGGAGACATGGTGCGGTGGACACAATGACAGGGAGGGGTGCTATGGGTGGGAGCCAGAGATGGTGAGCATCCCAAAAGTGCAGAAGATCCCAAAGCCAAGAGCATCCACTGAGATATACTGAAGTCAGTTCCATCTACCCCAGCTGCTCTGACCATACCTGAACCACTGTACTCAGCACAAAGCCACAACAAATGTGGAAGGCAGGGAAGAACCAAGAGTTGCAAGAAGAAAAAAAATACAACATGCCCAAAAGGTGGTGATGAGGAAAAGGGAAACTTAGACGCAAATTGGAGCCAAAAACCTATAGACAAAAGCTAGCAGCAAGCAGTTTCTCAAAGAGGGATGCCCCTGCCAGCACTGATGCTGAGCTGCAGCAGGATGTCTTCAGCTGGAGGGAGCTCTTGAGCACATCAGCAGCCAAGGTCTACCTATCCTACCTCCAAGCCTCTTGTGCTCATCACTTCCTCTCCACTGCCACGATGTGGCCACACCTCTCATAGCTCAACTATCTCATCCACCCCATGATTCACCTTGGGTCTGGTCTCTAGGGTTCCAGCTTTGCCATTTACCACCACGGGCAAGGTACATAATACCTCTCTGCACCTCTGATTCCTCCTCTATAATGGCACACAGAGAATGAGGTCAATAATTACACTTTATGGCCGGGCATGGTGGTTCACGCCTGTAATCCCAACACTTTGGGAGGCCGAGGCATGCGGATCACCTGAGGTCGGAAGTTAAAGACCAGCCTGACCAACATGGAGAAACCCCATCTCTACTAAAAATACAAAATTAGCCGGGCATAGCGGCACGTGCCTGTAAATAATTATGCTTTACACTTGGATGTCTCAAGGTAGCACTGGAGTAGTTATTCTGAGCTACTGGAATATCAGCGAGTGCCACCTCCAGAGGGAGCTTCCCAGAGCCCAGCCCTGTACCATCTCTGAGCTTCCAGGAGTCCCCAGCTCTCCAGCCTCAGAATAAAACCTGCCTGGAAGCTGGCACTGGAGGGTCTCCATGGGCCCAGCCTAACCTGTCCACACCCTCCCAAGGCTCCCCCTTCTACCACCCATGCCTCTGGCCAGACTATAGTGCCACTTGCTCATCACACCCAGCCCATTCCCAGGTGTTCCCATTCAGTTTTCTGATTCCACCATCACTACTGCCTCTACCAACATCCCAGCCGACCCCTCAGGCCTAGATCAAATGAGACCTCTCTGAGGAGTTTCCCAGATCCCCCTACCCAGGAATGACCTGCTCCCCTATCTCCCTATGCATGCCTCCCTATGGTTCTAGTTGATGTCTACTAGGCCTAGCTTCACCTATGAGGCTGGGGTCAGGGTGGTTTCATGGATGTGTGACCTTGCGCAGTCTCACAAGGCCCACAGTTGGCTTCACACTCTGCTGTTGCCATCATGAAATCCTCAGTGATTTATGTGCTGCAAGGAGCTCCCAATTTTCATTTTGCGCTGGGCCTGCAAACTGCAAACTGCAGATGTGGTCCTGCTGAGGACTTCTCAAGGATGAGGCTTTGGTTTATTTCTGCATCTCACAGGCTGCAACAGTGACTGGGACACAGCAAGGACTTAACAAAGGAAGGAAGGTGGTGAGTCTCCATGTCTCTTTGTTCTGTGAGCAGCTGTCACCTCACACAGCTCATTATTCATAGGCTGGTGAGCTCACCTCTGTCCCCCAACAGACACACACACACACACACACACACACACACACACACACGAGAAGAAAGCAACAATTCAGCTCAGCTCATTCCCAAAAGCCACATTCCCTCCCACCCCGCTACACATCACTCCCACAGGACATCACAAAAAATGGTCCCTGGATCCTACTGAAAATGCAGCCCCTCAGCACTTCCTCTCAAACACTTTCTCCCAGAGCAGGTGGCTGAGGGCTGGTGTGCTGAAAAGCTCACATTCTACATGCGGGAACACTGACTCCAGAGCCATCCGGCTCTGCTGCTTGCTGGCTGTATAACTTTGAACGAGTCCCCTAGCACAAGGCCCAGAAAGGGGGAACCCTCAGGGATCTGGCTGTCCCCAGCCCTGCCCCTCTCTCTGACTCGACCCTGCCTCTTTCTGTAGGTTGGCTCAGAGACACAGGCCCCCAGGGATCACAGCACCCTGCCCTCATCATCTGCATTTATGGTCCCCACAAGTGCCAGACTCAGGAGGACGGACACACCCACAGGCCAAACAAGGCATTAGGAACCAGGGATGGCGCAGCTTCCTGGGATGCCCCAGCTAATGGAATCGCACCCAGTCCTGGCTCTGATCGCAGTAGCACATCTGACACGTGCCCTCAATCCCTCCCTACCTCGTGACCCATAAGCAGCCTGTTGGCACGGGCACATAGCCATTAGCCAAGCAACCTGTGAGAAAAACACTGCCTGGCCATGCAAAACAAATGTAGGTGGCCCAACAGAAAGTGAGGACTTGTTTGTGAAAAGGTACATGCATGGAATGCAACAGCCTCCTCCCTCTGCATCTGACTTGGGAGCACTTTCATCATAAAATTTTGGTTGATACTAGATGTATTCTTACTTGTAAGAGAGCACAGTTATCAGGAAGAGTTACAGAATGTCAACAACAGAAGGGACCCCAAAAATAAAGTACTCCAGTGCCCCATTTGACAGATGGGGAAACTGAGGCCTCTGTGTTCCCAGAGCCCCAGCCTGCTCCCCTTGGACACTGCACCTGTGCACTGTATTGCCACTGACTGTTTATAAGCCACCTCGCACACCAGACAGTGAGTTCCTGGAGGCCAGGGTGGTACCTTCATCTCTGCTGCCCTAGCTTCCCTCACAGGGCCAGGGAGCCAGGAGGCACCCAATAAAGGATTGCTGAATTTCAAAACAATACGTGTACATGATAAATATATACAGTATTTGTCCATTTTAAAGGGTAATCAAGTTTTTAAAATGAAAATAAAGGATTGCTGAATAAATGAACAACCAGAGAGGCGGCCACGCAGCCAAGGACAAACACAGCTGAATCTGGAACACTGGCTTCCTGCTCTCCTCTCAGACTAAACGCAGTGGGTACTGGGTCACTGGGAGAATGGCAAGGCCAGTGTGCTGTGTGTGCAGGGACAGGGCACCCCCAGGCTGGGAGCCAAGCCTGGTCCCAGCTCTGCCTCTGGCATTGGCATTGGCGTGCTAGCCATTTGACCACCACAGCAGCCCCTCTCTGAAGCTCAGTTTCTTCCATTCTTGATTGCAGGATAAATAAACCTCACCTTGCCTACCAGTGTCTCAGCAAGGAATGAGAGACAGAAGGAGGTGAAAGTGCACTGAAGACCTAATACACAATGCATACTTAAGCGGGACTGTCAGGGGACAAAGGTATTTACTGGGGGCCCCCCCCCCCCAGTAATGCTGCCACATTTTCCTTATCCACCAGCCCATTTATTCCTCCATAACCCTGTTAGGCCATGAGAACAGACATCTCAGCCCCACTTTACTGAAGAGAAAACAAGGTCGAGAGAGGCCATCGATAGTGTCTGTCCTCCAGTGGCCCTGCCAGACCAAGGGGTTGGAGGCACGGCAAAGGGCTCCAGGAGTCCCTGCCCGCCCCAGACAGCAGCACCTGCCAATCTTGTGTCTCAGTGGGCAGCAGTGCTGGGCTGTGACTTGCCAAGTCCACAGTCAGTCCCTGAATGCCATAGGGAAGCATCTGCTGTGGACGGTCCCGTGCTTGGGGACAGAACGACATAAGTCCAAAGTAGTTCAAATGGACCAGCAAAAAGTAACCAAAACATAGCCAACAGCCTGTGGACTAAAAGTCATTGCAGACACCATTACCTGGTTTTCTAATTCTCCCTGGAGGAAACTGGATCAACGGGGGATGGGGGAAGGGACGGCAGTTTTTGACCCTGTACTCCCTGGGCCTGAACCCTTCCCAGAGCTGAGTCCTCTTCTCCACTCCCTACTGTCTCCCTACCCCGCACATGGCCCGCGTGGGGCCCTCCCACAGGTGGGCTGATTTTTCTGTCCCTCAGGCAACCAGAGCCAGTGGACAAAACCTCTGTTCCCAAACTCCAAGTCACCAATGGAAGGCCTCACATAGGAAGCTATGGGTGGAAGATGGTGCGTGTCTACTGCCTGGTGGTTTTGGATCTCTATCGCCTACTCAGAATCTGAACCCTAGCCTGTGTGTGTGAGAGGCTGCATGTGCACATACAAAAACAGCAAGGTATCTATAAGGGGGGTCAGGATTGCAGAGGGGCTACCTGTGTGAGCTCTGGAGCCCAACTGCCTTCCTGGGAATCCCAGCTCACCCACTGACTAGCTGTGTGACTCAGGGCAAGTTCCTTAACCACTCTGTGTCTCTGTCTGAGCCTCATTCTCCTTGCCCCTAAAACAGGGGTAAGCAAAGTACCCACCTCCCAGGATTTTTGTGAGGCTAAAATGAGATAACACCTAGCACACTTGCCAGACAAGAAAAGTTCTATTTTTCCCCGGCACAATGTTAACAGGGTTGCCTCTGGGATTTTGTGCGCTTTTCTTTTTCTTCATTAATTAAATTTTCTACATGAATGTGCATGCTTTATTGTCAGCAAAGAATAAAGCTTTTTTTTTTTTTTTTTTGATGGGGTAGGAAGAACAGCTCAGAATCCCAAGTAACCCTTTCTTTTAAACAGAGGACGGAAGCAGCCCTCTCTCTGCTGGTCTAGTTTAGGATTACCTGGATGGGCAAGGAGTTCTACTGCCCAAAGCAGCCCAACCTTTTCTGCTCCCTGATTCCCAGTGTACCCCTTCTCCACCTCTGCCCATCCAGAAAAACTCAAATCTCACCTCCTCCAAGAAGCCCTCGCTGCTAGCTCAGCACCTCTCTTCCTCCTGGGGAACAAGGCCTTTCCTCACTCTGCCCTCCCCTAGCTGGCACTATCCACTCCAGAGGTCTTGTACAGTCTCTGTTCCAGGGGCAAGGGGTTGGCCAAGACCTCAGCACAGCGGTCTTGAGGGGCAGGGCCACCTTCCTTCCTATGTCCTTTCAAAGCACTCGCTCTGCTTTTTTTCTTGGAACTTCGATACAACCTTATGAGAGGTGGACATGGGTTCAGGGAAGAAAAGTGATAAGCAGGTCACACCGCTGGACTTAACCCCAGTCTGACCAAGTCCATCAGGGCTCACTCTGCAGCCTCAGGCTGCTTCCCATGGGAGGCCCACAGCACGCACTCAGCTGACAGACCCTCACCCGCAGGGCAGCACTGCCCTGGCCCGTCATCAATCTCTTCCTCCACCCTGTCCCCGCCAACGCCGTTTCACTACTCACGCCCCTTCTCCTTCCTCCCCAGGATTTCCCTTCTCCCCTGGCTGTGCTTTGGTCTGCAGTGGCCCTGGCTGATGTTCTGAAGGTGTTCAGAGCTAAGGAGGCCAGTGACCCCACATCAAAAGGGGAAAGGAGAGAAAAAGTTTCTGAGCTTTGTAAAAGATGCTACTGGTTTTTCTCCGTTTTATGTCAAATAACCTGTAACACTCCTGGCAATGGTACATTTGAGCCCTGGGTATGGAAAAGAATTTGGCAGGACAGTTTAAAATGTCCAGACTTGAAGGTGTCAGATTTCGTAAGTGAAGAAATTCAGAAGCAAACCTCAATTCACGGACACTGGAAAAGTCCCTCAGCTGTTCAGACTACAGATTCTGTAAAAAGAGGATAGCAGATGTCCCCAGATCTCCCAGTTCCCTCCCAAGTTTCAAGAACTCTAAGGCTATCCTGGGGATATCAGTAGCCAGCGTAGGCCGAGCGTGGTGGCTCACGCCTGTAATCCCAACACTTTGGGAGGCCAAGGCAGGCGGATCACTTGAGGTCAGGAGTTGAAGACCAGCCTGGCCAACACGGTGAAACCCCATCTCTATTAAAAATACAAAAATTAGCCAGGCGTGGTAATGCACGCCTGTAATCCCAGCTACTCAGGAGGCTGAGGCACAAGAATCGCTTGAACCCAAGAGGCAAAGTTTGTAGTGAGCCAAGATCCCGCCACAGCACTCCAGGAGACTGTATCTCAAAAAAAAAAAAAAATAGTAGTGAATGTAAATGTCTATATCATAACAATGTGTTCTAACAAAGATCTGTCAACCATGGATAATCCAGATTTTATTTGGCTAGCATAACATTAGCACAACAACCAGTTGCAACATGTTTCTTTAGAGACTAGATTTTTTAAAAATCTATAAAAGGCAGGTATAGGACAATTAGAGAGATTTAAGAAGAACTATAGACTAGAGGATATAATTGCATCATTGCTGAGGTTCTTGGGTCTAATAATGGTGGTGTGTCATGTAGGAACATGTCCTGGTCTGTGCATACTTCAAGGTTTAGGGGTAAACTGTCCTTATGTCCACAACTTTTTTCCAAATGAATCAGAAAAACAAGTTTCATGTGGATACATCTGCAGAGTGAGAAAGTAAAAAAGCAAATATGGGCCGGGCGCCGTAGCTCACGCCTGTAATCCCAGCACTTTGGGAGGCCAATGGGGGGTGGATCACTGAGGTCAGGAGTTTGAGACCAGCCCGGCTAATATGGTGAAACCCCGTTTCTACTAAAAATACAAAAAAAATTAGCCGGGCATGGTGACGAGAGGCTGAGGCAGGAGAATCGCTTAAACCCAGGAGGCAGAGGTTGCAGTGAGCCGAGATCACACCATTGCACTCTAGCCTGGGCCACAAGAGTGAAATTCCATCTCAAAAAAAAAAAAAGCAAATATGGTAAGCTGTCAACCACTGGTGAGTCTAGGTGAAGACTAAACAAGTGTTTATCGTACTTTCCCTTCCATTCTTTGATGGATCTGAGCATTTTCAAAACAAAATGTCAGAGAAAAAGAGTATCATTAAAACGTTTAAAACAGAAAATCTGAAGAAAAATAATCCCACTGCCCAAATAATTCTATGAAATATTTGTTGCTTACTGCAGGAAAAAAAAAAAATATGCATCAACAAATTAAAAAGCCAGGAATGGTGGCTCACACCTGTAATTCCAACACTTTGGGAGGCTGAGGTGGGTAGATCACCTGAGGTCAGGAGTTCAAGACCAGTCTGTCCAACATGGTGAAACCCCATCTCTACTAAAAATACAAAAATTAGCTGGATGTGGTGGTGCATGGCTGTAATCCCAGCTACTCAGGAGGCTGAGGCAGGAGAATAGCTTGAACCTGGGAGGCGAAGGTTGCAGTGAGTGGAGACTGCACCACTGCACTCCAGCCTGGGCAACAGAGAGGCACTCCATCTCCATAAATAAATAAATAAATAAATAAATTAATTAATTAATTAATTTTTGCTATTTAAAAATTGATTTAAAAAGAAGTGAGTAATGTTGTGCTACTGCTGCCATGTTTTATGTACCCCAAAAGGGAAAATATCCTAAGAGAATCTTCCCTCTTAATAAACTAATGTTTAGGCAAACAGATAAAAACAACACTTAAAGAAAGAATCTTTCCTCTTAATAAACTAATGTTTAGGCAAACAGATAAAAACAACACTTAAAGAAAAAATCTGGTTGACTCATGCCTGTAATCCCAGCACTTTGGGAGACTGAAGTGGGTCAATCACCTAAGCCCAGGAGTTCGAGACCAGCCTGGGCAACATAGTGAGACCCTATTTCTACAAAGAGAGAAAGAGAAAGAGAGGGAGATGGGGAGGGGGGAAAGGGAGAAAAGGGGAGAGGGGGAGATAGGAAAGAAACAAAAGAAAAGAGTGGAAAAAGAAAAAAAACTCTATCATATAATTTCTTAGTGGTAGAATTAAAGAAAAAAAAAAAAAAAGGATGTGGTTCCCAAAATGAGGGCCTATACAAACATAGGAGACATGATGAAGAAGTTTGAAAATATTCTATCCAAATATTCTGGTCCCCTTGCCTCTGTGTCACTGGAGAGTGGTAGAATTTCCAGGCAGGGTCTATCTCCTTTCCCATAGACAGTACAGCCCCTGAGGCTCCCCAGAGACCCTCCGAAGTCCTGTGATTGCCCATTCAGGAGTGTGGGACCACCAAGGACTACTCAAGACCAGCATGGCTTCAAGGAAGCTTTGGCCTCAGGGTAGCTCCTGCTACCACAAGCACCTTCCTCCCAGGAGCCAGAACGGTCTTCTCCATCAGCGCAGGTGACCAAGTGGCACATGGCTCACCCGGCCACCAGGCTTAGGCCAAAGCAGCCCTGCATGTCCCCATCAACCTGGCCTCCCCAAAGACCTGGATTCTGTTTCCACATCTCCACCCTCTACCACACGTGGACTCTGCAGTTCCCTGGGACTTCGCTTTTCTAGGAGGAGAGAGAAAAAGAGAAGCAAATCCTGAAGTGCTCGTTAGGATTTAAAAACCTCTCCACAGAGGGGAGCTGGGGAAAAGGTAGGGGAGACAGTGGTAGCAGCACAATCTGAGGATGGGTCCCCTGCCAGCCTCTCGGGCACACAGGGAGCAAAAGGAGAGGCAGAGGCACATGGGAGCAGGGGCTGGGAGATGCTGCATGGTGCAGGCTGTGGGCTTGGCTATTAAAGGCAGAAAAGGCCTGCCTCCTCCTGCCAATAGAGTTATCTTTTAATCCGAACCCCGGATGACACCACCTGGCACCAGCACAGGAGCAGCTCCTGACGGCACACAAGTCATGCGGCTGGGCCCCGCGTCTATCCCTTCAGGTCAGGGCTTGCCCTGCGTACTCCTGAGGAAGTGGGCCCCTGCCCCCTCCATGGCCTGACTCCTGACAGGCCTGTGCATGCCTGAGAGGGCCAGGCAGGCGGTGAGGAAGTGGAGGAAGCTCCGTGCTGTGCAAGGTCACCAAATGCTAGATGCAAAGACCCAGAAAGGGAGGGCACTCACCCAAAGTCACCCACGCCGGGACGGGGCAGCAATCCCAGGATTTTCCTCCTACCCAGATGCGGCAAAGAGATTTGCAGCCCACGACAGCTGTTATCAACTAGCCAGTGCTGGAAAACAGCAGGTAGCACCCCAGACCTGCCACTCTCCACGTACTCAGACAACTCATGGCCCAATCTGAAGATGGCTTTCCTCTGAATTCTCCCACATCTGTGCCCTGCAGATCCCGTTTCTGAGGTCCCGTCAGCCTTGAAGTTGGCAAGGGCTAGGGTAGCATGTAACCTGCCTCCCTAGTAAGGATGGCACTGACTCTGCTGTGGCAGCATCCAGGCCAGGCAGCCATCCAGGCCCTCCCAGACTGGGGGAGCTCAGCACTTCCAGAGGCAGCCACCTCACCACAGACCAACACACCCTGCTGCAGCGTTCTTCCTTGTGGGCAATGGAAATCTGCCAGCAGGAACTGGTAGCAGAAAACTCCCCAAAGCCTGTTGCAATTCTCCACCCCAGCACAGTGGGCGTGCCCTCAGGATTCCAACAGCCAAGGGCAAAATCCCGACTCACTGGCTTGGGACTCTGGGCACGTGACTTACTCTCTCTGTGCCTCAGTTCCCTCATCTGTAAAATGAGGAGAGTAGTGGCCTTCATCTTAGAGTTGCTGGGATGAGGGTGGGACGAGATGATCCTTGCGACCTCCCGGGGCACACACGAGTGGTCAACAAATGCTTTCTATGGCTACACTACAATGCACAGTTCCACAGGCTCGGGCCCAGCTTTCTGCCCCTCTCCTAACACTCATCCCACTTTCTCATGACCAGACTTGTGCTCAGCAAGTGTCCAATCCTATAGGTTTGCTCAGGGGTAGCTGGCTCACCAGGGACACATTTTAAACTCTGGCCTCTTCCTCCAAAACTTCAGCTCAGAGCCCTGGCAAGCCATCCCTGCTGCCCACCGGATATGGCTGACGAGAAATCCAGCAAGAGACCATGAAAGAGGAAGGCTCTTCTCACTCCTCATTCATCCTTATCTTGCACCAGTATCCTCCACACAACACCAACACCCAAACATAACAGCAAATGGATATAATCTTATCAATTTCGTCCTCCACAACCTTCTACAGCTCCCTCTGGCCTAAAGTCAAAAAGCCTTATCCCAGACTTTAAAGGGAAGAGATAAACACTTGGTGAACATCTGACTATGTGTCGAGTTCTCTGCTCTATACTGTATATATATATTATATCATTTAATAACTCCCCCTAAAGTTCGTCTTATTACTTGCATCTCACAGGTGAGGAAGCTGAGGCTCCAAGACACTAGGCAACTTACCTAAGTGTCACAGCTCAGAAGCAGAAGCAGATTTGGAGGCCAGATCTGGGAGGCCACAAGGCTGAGTCCTTGGCACAGCCTCCACTTCCTCTCCAGCTCATATCCTGCAACCCATCCCTGACCCAGCCACTGTCCAGTCACCATGGTGCCCATGGTCACCTGGCATACCTGGCTGTGTCCTACATTACTGCATATCCTCACACTCCTGCTTCTCCTGCCTGAAACGCACCTACCTATCATCTAATGAACTTCTACTAAGCCCAGAAAGTTCTGCTCTCAAGTTATCTCCTTCAGGAGACAGACCTTCACCCCCTTCCATAAGAGAAAAACAATCCCCTTTGGCTGGGCATGGTGGCTCACACCTGTAATCCTAACACTTTGGGAGGCCAAAGCGGGCGGATCACTTGAGGTCAGGAGTTCAAGACCAGCCTGGCCAACGTGGTGAAACTCCATCTCTACTAAAAATACAAAAATAAAGCCTGGGCACAGTGGCTCACACCTGTAATCCCAGAACTTTGGGAGGCTGAGGCGGGCAGATCACGAGGTCAGGAGTTTGAGACCAGCCTGACCAACATGGTAAAACCCCATCTCTACTAAAAATATAAAAATTATCCAGATGTGGTGGCATGAGCCTGTAATCCCAGCTACTCAGGAGGCTGAGGCAGGAGGATTGCTTGAACCCGGGAGGCGGAGGTTGCAGTGAGCCAAGATCGTGCTACTGTACTCCAGCCTGGGTGACAGAGCAAGACTCCGTCTCAAATAAATAAATAAATAAATAAATAAATAAATAAATAAATAAGCAAGCAAGCAAGCCGGGCATGGTGGCACACGCCTATAGTTCCAGCTACTTGAGAGGCTGAGGCAGGAGAATGGCTTGAACCCAGAAGACGGAGGTTGCAGTGAGCCGAGATCACGCCATTGCACTCCAGCCTGGGTGACAGAGCGAAACTCCATCTCAAAAAAAAAAGAAAAAGAAAAGAAAAGAAAAGAAAAAAGAAAAACAATCCCCTTCCTTGGATGTGTTTCCCAAGAGCCCACAGCAGGGCACAACTTACCAGTCCCCAAGTCAGCTATGCTGCCGTCTGCTCCCTAATGTGGATCATTCATCCTGACTCTACTACAGCACAGTATGTTTACTTGAAGAAGTAAATAAATGATGTTCCTTCTGACTTACAGACCAAGAAACAGGGCCATCAGGGCAGACTTGACCTTTACAGGGACAACTGGTAAACAGCCCATCTACAGTAGCATCCTGGAGGTTACACCTGGCAAAGAGTTACCCCTTGGCTGGATGCACCTGAGCAAACCCATCTGGACTAACTCTGGTGTCAGGAAGTAGCACATCCACACAGTGCAGCTATGGCCCTCTGAGGAAAGACTGCTGCATCGCATCAGAAAGGCAGCATCCGTGACTTCTGAGGCCCACGCTGATGGGCGGGGAGGCACCTTGGGGCCTCCTTCCCACACTGCGGACATTGGCTGGGAAGCCCACACCCCAGCCTCCTCGCACTCTCACTTCTAGGCACAGGATGCAGCAACCACGGGCAAAAGCAGCTCCTCTTTGCTGACCTGGACATAAGGACGCCAGGACCCACAGTGGGCCTGAGCCAACAGCACCCCGCTCCAACGGTGGAGCAGCCCAAGGTCCCCCTGGGGAAGGGCTGGAAAGACGAGCTCTCCGTCCTGACCCACTTCTCCCTGCACACTCTTCCCAGATCTGGCCTGGACCAGCCAGAAAGCCAACTATGAGATCCTCCTCATCTTATGACATTAGTAAGAGAAATACTCACTCGTATGCTGATATTAGCACATTAGACTCCCCAAGGCCACTCCCACTTTACAGAGGAACAAAGTGACACCCAGAGCCAAGTCCCCAAACTGAGCTCCTCTCACTCGCTGCCACCGAGCTGCACTCACACCACAGCTCTCCCTTAGAGGGAACAGACAGGTGTGTTCTCTCTCTCTCTCCCTTCCAGGACAGGCTTGGACACTGAGGAGATGCCATGCCTATTTCCCAAACACCACGGAGTAAAAGGATCCCCTGGGGACCAGCCCACATCCAGGTTCTGATTTACAGATCTAGGGTGAGGCCGAGAGGTTTAATCTTTCAGAAGCTTCCCCAGTGACTCTGAAAAAGCCAATCCAAAGACTGCACCTGGGGAACCCCAAGCGTGAACCCAGGACTGCTGTTTCAGCCTAGCAATTTGTATCAACAGCCGTTCAAAGTCCACACCCTTTGACCCAACAGCACCACTTCTAGGAATTCATCCTGAGAAAATAAAGAACCATACAAAGATCTACGGCATGAGGAGATGCACCGCAGCATTGTGAGTACAGAAAAAATGGGAAATCTCTACATCTCCAATCAAGGAGAACTGGTGACATAAATCTCAATCGGGCAAGACTGTGCTCCCATTAAAAACGAGCCATTGAGGGCCAGGCGCAGTGGCTCACGCCTGTAATCCCAGCACTTTGGGAGGCCGAGGTGTGCGGATCACGAGATCAGGAGATCGAGACCATCCTGGCTAACACGGTGAAACCCCGTCTCTACTAAAAATACAAAAAATTAGCCGGGCGTGGTGGCATGCGCCTGTAGTCCCAGCTACTCAGGAGGCTGAGGCAGGAGAATGGTGTGAACCCGGGAGGCAGAACTTGCAGTGAGCTGAGATCGTACCACTGCATTCCAGTCTGGATGACAAAGCGAGACTCCATCTCAAAAAACAAAAAACAAACAAACAAACAAAAACGAGCCATTGAGCATCCCTCATTCAAAAATCCAAAATGCTCCAGAATCCCAAACTTTTAGAGCATCAACATGGGATAGTAATACCTTTGCATTCTGAAGGTTCAATGTACGTACACTTTGTTTCATACACACAAGTATTTAAAATAGTGTATAAAATCACCATTAAGCAGCCGGGCACAGCGGTTCACGCCTGTAATCCCAGCACTTTGGGAGGCCGAGGCAGGCGGATTGCTTGAGGTCAGGAGTTCGAGGCCAGCCTGGCCAACATGGAGAAACCCCATCTCTACTAAAAATACAAAAATTAGCCGGGCGTGGTAGCATGTGCCTATAGTCCCAGCTACTCAGGAGGCTGAGGCAGGACTGCTTGAACCCAGGGAGGCAGAGGTTGCAGTGAGCTGAGATTGTGCCACTGCACTCCAGCCTGGGTGATAGAGTGAGACTCTCAAAAACAAATAATAAAAAATAAAAATAAAATTAAAAATACAAATATTAGCCGGGCATGGTGGTGGGCACCTGTAATCCCAGCTACTGGGGAAGCTGAGGCAGGAGAATCGCTTAAACCTGGGAGGCAGAGGTTGCAGCGAGCCAAGATCGTGACACTGCACTTCAGCCTGGGCAACAGAGTGAGACTCTGTTTTGAAACTCCATCTCAAAAAAAAAAAAAAAATCACTTTTAAGCTATATGTAGAAGGTATATATGAAACATAAATGAATTTCATGTTTAGACTTCGGTCCCATCCCCAAGATATCTCATTATGTATATGGGAATATTCCAAAATCCAAAAATAATCCAAAATCTGAAATACTTCTGGTCCTAAGTATTTTGGATAAGGGATATTCTGCCTGTTACAGCATCAGACCTAAAACTTGGAGCCCACTTCAATTAGTGCAGGAAGGACTGCAGATGGCATCTGCATACACCATGAAGATGATAGAACTCCTTTCCTGACATGGCTGAGGTTCTACTTGAATATTCCCAGAAAACAAGAGCTCTCACAATTCCTTAACAGTGGTTTCTGGCAATTAAAAGGCTGCTCTAAGTCAAGTGTGGTGGTGTGCACCTGTATCTCAGCTACTCAAGAGGCTGCAGTGGGAGGATAACTTGAGTCCAGGGGTTTGAGGCTGTAGTGCACAATGATCACGCCTACGAATGGCCGCTGCACTTCAGCCTGGGCAACATGGCAAAACCCCCATCTCAACAAAAAGAAAAAGAACATGTTGTTCCTCTCATTCTCTCTTGCTGCCACCATGTAAGAAGTGCCTTTTGCCCTCCGCCATGATTATGAGACCCCCCAGCCATGTGGAACTGTAAGTCAAATTAAACATCCTGTTCTTCCAAAAAAAAAAAAAATGTTGCTCCTAATCCTGAGCAGAGTTTTACTTTCCTGAAGGTAAAATCTCCTGGCTCCAGCCAGGCGTGGTGGCTCATGCCTGTAATCCCAACACTTTGAGAGGCTGAGGGGGGTGGATTGCCTGAGGTCAAGAGTTTGAGACCAGCCTGAGCAACATGGTGAAACCCCATCTCTACTAAAAATACAAAAATTAGCCGGGTGTGGTGGCAGATGCCTGTAATCCCAGCTACTCGAGAGGCTAAGGAAGGAGAATCACTTGAACCCAGGAGGCAGAAGTTGCAGTGAACCGAGATAAAAAAAAAAAAAAAAAAAATCTCCTGGCTCCTTGTCATTTTAAAAAATATTTTCATAGAGATGAGTTCTCACTGTGTTGCCCAGGCTGGGCTCAATTGATCCTCCCACCTTGGCTTCCGAAAGTGCTGGGATTACAGGCATGAGTCACCTCACCCAGCCCATCTTCCTGTCTTATGCAGTATCATAAGCTCAATAAACACGTGGAATGGAGTGGTTGTTTTTCTAGACCATTCATACTTTTTCCACTATGGCCAAGATGAGAACATGGGTTTTTGCAAGCACCGCTGTTGCATATTCACAATGCCATCTTTAAATCAAGTGTTTGCGCACCTCTTCCTTCCCCAATCACCTAGCTAATCATCCTTGTCCCTACATTAAAAACACCCTTGTCCCTGCTGTGTTAACTATCACATGACCTGAAGTTGTCCCTCCCCACCTGGTGACTTTAACAGCTATGTAACAGCATGGGTAACTCTTTACCAAGACCATTTCTGGGTGAACAACCTGCCTGAGGTTGCCAGCTCAGCCAAGACACAAGGTGCCACAGAGCTGAGTGATGGAGCACAGCCAAGATCCTCCCCTCAAAGACAGCACTAGAATAGGAAAGAGATGTATTTATTTCCTCTTCTCTCTCTCGTCTTATTTATTTCCTTTTATTCCCATTTCCCTTCTCTCACCCACAGTCAACCATTCTCTTGTGTTTATCTGTTCGTGTTCTTGCAAGACGGGTATTGTTCTATATCAGCAATCTACATAATAGCACTGCATCATCCATGCTCTATTTCTTATGTTTTCACTGAGCACTGTGCATTTAAACACATCATGCTGCCTGCCACGTGTGCTTCTCACCAGTCACTTGGAATTGCTGCGAGGAACTACAGACTCATACCCATCCATTATACCCATTTGCTCTGCAGGAATGGACATCCAGCTCTACCTCACCACCACAAACAACACTGCAGTGAACACCCTGGACCTTCCCCTTAGGACCTGCATGAGAAACTGGGGAATTTACACCCACAGGAGGGGCTTCTGGGTCGGGGCTTTGCTGGTACCCTGCCAGAGGCTCCAGGACAGCTGCACCTGCAAAGGCAAGAGTTCCTGCATCCCCACACCCACTGCTGATAGACAGCATCCAGCTTTCTAGCTCCCACCAGTCTAAGAGGTGAAGCAGGATCAAGCTCAAGGTTGTGTTCCAGTATGGATTCTTACCAAACCTGACTGAACCGCACCTGCTAAGGGAATGGCAGGAAAAGCATTTGCACAGTAAGCATCACTGGTGTGAAATGGAAACAACTGCTCATTGTAAGTCTCCACTGTGAGGCCTCACTTTCTTGAATTGTCAGGGACTACTGGAACACAAATGTCATGCACTGGCCTATAAAATGCCATCAATCCCACCTTCTCCCACTGGCTGAGGCTCCTCCCGAGGAGGTCGACTGTTCAGGATGGGCAGCAACGGTGCTACGCTCCACTTTTTTTTTTTGAGATGGAGTCTCACTCTGTTGCCCAGGCTGGAGTGCAGTGGCGCGATCTTGGCTCACTCCACCATCCACCTCCCCAGTTCAAGCGACTCTCCTGTCTCAGCCTCCCGAGCAGCTGGGAGTACAGGCACGTACCACCATGCCCAGCTAATTTTTATATTTTTTAGTAGACATGGGGTTTCACTATGTTGGCCAGGTTGGCCTTGAACTCCTGACCTCAGGTGATCCACCTGACTCAGGCTCCCAGAGTGCTGGGATTACAGGCATGAGCCACTGCGCCTGGCCCAGAGCTCCACTTTTTTATTTGCAATCACATCATCCTTCTATTGATGACTTACCTGCAGCTCACACTACACACCACTCACCACGTGATCTGACAACACTGAAGCAGTCTATACCTGTTCAATGAGTACCAGCAAGGTCAAGTTGCTCTAAAGGTTGCCAAACACTCAATCTCTGTGCTTGCTTACTTCATTACAGACCAGGAACCAGGAGATTGCAAACCAGCACTGGTCTGTAGACCACACCCTGAGTTGGGGGTAGAGTAGGGAGAAACCAACCAACCAACCCACCCTGGATGTCATGGCTGGGCTCCTGCCCCCATATGCCACTTAAATAGCCACGGGACTGGGACAATCATAGGAATAAAAATAACCAGGCCGGTGCAGTGACTCATGCCTGTAATCTCAGCACTTTGGGAGGCCAAGGCAGGCAGATCACTTGAGCCCAGAAGTTCAAGACCAGCCCGAGCAACATGGCGAAACCCCGTCTCTATAAAAAATAGAAAAAGTAGCCAGGCACGGTGGTACACACCTATAGTTGCAGCTACTCAGGAGGCTAAGGTAGGATAATCAATTGAGCCTGTGAGGTGGAGGTGGCAATGAGCTGAGACCGTGTCACTGCACTCCAGCCTGGGAAACAGAGTGATACCCTGTCTCAAATACATACATAAATATAGCAGCTTATGCTTACACAGTACTTACCATGTGCCACGCACTGCTCTCAACACTTAATAACTTATTTAATCCTCACAATACAAGGTCCTATTATTATCCCCATTCCACAGATGAGGAAACTAAGGCACAGAGAGAGAAAGCAATTTGGCCAGGGTCACAGTAAGTGGCAAATTCAGGATTCAAACCCAGTATCTTGGCTCAGGTACAGGCTCTTAATTACTCTCCTAAACTGACTCCCGAGTAACCCGGCCTTCCCCACCTGCTTCCTCACTTGTAAGGTCAGGTAAGGAACCCTAAAGGGTTGCTGGTGAGATCAAATGAGAAAATAAATACAAAAATAATAAACAAAGTATCCTATGCAACACAACGCCTACCACCTACACAGCATACAACCACCCATGTGTGGCCATGAACCTGCAGCAGCCACCTACCTTTCACACGAGCCACGTGAGGGTGGGGGAGTCACAGATCCCACTGGAGAGGTGAGGACATGAGGCCTGGAAAGCAGTGGTACCCTCAGCCCCCTCTCTGCTTAGCCATGCTCTTCTCCTCCCCAAAGAGACAGCCACAACACAGTAGCATGTCCCACACTCCCCAGAGGACACACCAACTCTATTTCCAAACATCCCCACTATAACTCTCAGACTTGAAACTGGGGAGAACGCTGGCTTTCCAATCCTCCTAGCAACTCACAGAAAGCCAGTCAGACACCTCAGGGGATCCTGGGAAGGCCAGCCAGTCTACATCCTCACCTACCCACCTGCGGCCACCGGGTCCTCCTTCACACATCACAGACCACCCATCAGCCTCCCACCCCATGCCAACCCAACCCGTTCCTCTCTCCAGCCCCAGAAGCCTCACAAGAGAACCAGCCAAGGGAAAATGACTGGAAGGACAGCAGAGGCTGGCTGGCCTGGCCTCATTTTTCCAGCACCTGCTGAGCGAATGCTCCAATCAGAAGCCCCGAATTACCAGACAGACCCGCCAGTCACAGAATGGATTCTCTCCCAAGTCCTGCTGTGTGCTGTCCCCTCGCCAGGCCTGCCTCCCTCCTTCCAGCCGCCTGCCTATGCCCAGCTCACCATACACCCTCCTTCCTTAGGCACCGAAACTTCAAGCAGCCTCACCTGTCCGGCATGATCTGTACTACTAGATACCCACTCGTTCAAGTTTTCCAACGAGACAATAAACTCCTGGGGGGTCAGGGGGCAGAAGCCATATTCTTTGTTGCCCTTCTGAGAATCTGACGGATTTTTAGACACAAAAACACTTGCCATGTGCTATAAAGCACAAAATGGAAGGTGAGAAGGAGGCAGTCAGTAAGCCAGGCCGATTATTTTCTGGTATTTCCAAAAGCTCCACAATAGAGCAATTAAAAAGGAAAACCTTTGAAACACAACAGCAGGATATATATGTTCCAGCTAAAAGAACAAATCCAGGTTGGAATATTGTTCATGGTAGGTATCTTTTCATCTTTGCATGCTCGGCACTTAGCCAAGCCTGGTAAAGAGCAGTAACCAGGTACTTGCTGGAGAGATGGACAGATAAACTCTTGTCGGAATCTGGGCTCCACCCTAAAGCTTGTGTTATCTCATGCAAGGAGAAGACACTGTGGCCAGCTCCACTGAGTTCTCATGAGAAGCCTTAAGATGAGGGAGGTTACAGAAAACCAAACACCGCATGTTCTCACTCCTAAGTGGGAGTTGAACAATAAGTGGGAGTTGAACACATAGACACAGGGAGGGGAACATCACACACCGGGGCCTGTCAGGGGTGGGGGTCTAGGAGAGGGATAGCAATAGGAGAAACACCTAATGTAGATGACAGGTTGATGGGTGCAGCAAACCATGTGTATACCTATGTAACAAGCCTGCGTGTTCTGCACATGTACCCCAGAACTTAAAAGTATTTAAAAAAAAAAATTTGAGGCAGGCTGAGGACAAAAGATCAAGACTACATGAAATTTCACAACTTCCCACAGAAACAAGGACAGCTGGTCACCGTTTTGTTCTCTCTCCCTGGGCTCACAAAATGGGAGGAAATGCGACAAGATACAGAAAGGTGGTTTGCCATTTCCTAGCGAAAATGAGTGGGGGAATACATAGGTGTATATATACTCACATCCACAGCCCCTAAACTCTAAACCGCCATGGGTTTAGCTCTGTGTTTTTCAGGAGAAGGACTCAAAACCAGCATATTTTAGTTTTGTTTACTTTCCTGCTTTTTCTTGGATCCAGCTCCTACTGAGGTTGGCTATCAGGGTGGGTCCCAACTCAGTGTCCATGGGGCCTTATCCTCTTATCTTTATAAAAGGCTTTTTTCCCTGGGACAAGAGGCCGAGTGGCCTCATTTTCCTGCCTGAACTCTGCCCTGTGACTAAGCAAGAAGAAGCCACGGCAGCCAGCACCCAGAGTTTCCGCCGTGTCACATAAAGGAGTCATGGGTCTCCTGCCAGCATCGGACCCATTCCCTGACTCAGCACTCAATTTAGATATCACGTCCTACGTCTGCATCCAGAAAGCCCCCAGTGTGACAGATGCTCATAACACATCTGCTGAATGAATGGACAAATGCTGTGACAAGGAGAGGAGAGGTAGGCAAGGCTCAGACCACAGAAATGGGGTCACAGGGTAGCCTGCAGTACCGAGTACATGCAGTCCTTATCAAGAAGCTGACAAGGACTCCAGGGCTTGCCTAGCCTCTCAGCAGCTGATGGCCCTGAGCAGGCTACCAAACTCTACTGGCAGAGTACGCCCATCTGTAAAAGATAAATATCAATTGCAGAGGCTGATAAAAGACTTTTTTCACTGATCAGGAATGAAAGGCTGTAGCCCAAGTCCAGAAACTGCGATGCTGTGTCACTTGCTCACCCTCACTGCAAAGGCTGGTGCCCACAAAGCCAGGAGAAGGTCAGAAAAAACCAGCCACGAATCTGAGACTTCCCACCCAGCCTGCTCCTGGTAAAGAAGTCTTGGAAGGAACCCCAGCCTGGCCTTACTGGCCACCCAGGTTGGAGTGCAGTGGCCCAATCTCAGCTCATGCAACCTCTCTACCTCTCAGGTTCAAGGGATCCTCCCACCTCAGCCTCCCAAGTAACTGGGACCACAGGCATGCACCACCATGCCCGGCTAATTTTTGTATTTTTTGTAGAGATGGGGTCTCCCTATGTTGCTCAGGCTGGTCTCAAATTCCTGGGCTCAAGCAATCTGCCTGCCTCCCAAAGTGCTGGAATTATAGGTGTGAGCTACCACGCCCAGCCAGAATTAAAGTATTTTAAAGTATTACTTCTTACGTTAAAATATGTAAATAGAATTAGATTTTGTTTCCTTTGTTTTGCTATCACCTTCCTCAATATTGGCTGGAAAGATCTTTACTACATTTGGATAGCAGATTGGCAATGGTCAAATGATGTGCAGATTTAATTTGGGGACTCAGGGGCCATCTTAGAGCCAGGGAGATACCATTCAGACAAGCAAACTAGCGTGGACTCTGAGGAAGAGGTTTGAGAGGCATGCCACATCTATAAAAATCCTGTGGGCAGGGAAAACACACCCTGGCTTGAGGTGGCTACCAGGGCAGCAGCTCTGAGTCAGAGGTGGCCATCTCTAATGGCACCGCTTTCCACATGGGCAGCCCTGCAGCCCCCACGGCAGGCCGCATGTCAGCAGGAGCTTGTTTACGCATAAAAACGAACAGTTCTCTCATGCAATAGAGGGGTAAGGCAAACTAGTGATAACATTTTTCTTAAAATAAATAAGTAAACAGGCTGGGTGTGGCAGCTCATGCCTGTGATCCCAACACTTTGGGAGGCTGAGGAGGGAGGATCACTTAAGGCCAGGAGTTCAAGACCAGCCTGGGCAACACAGCAAGACCCCATCTCTATGAAATTTTTTTTTAATTAGCTCAGCATGATGGTGGGTACCTGTTGTCCTAGCTACTCAGGGAGGCTGAGGCAGGAGGATCGCCTGAGCCCAGGAGTTCAAGATTACACTGAGCTAGGATCATGCCATCGGTCATGACAGCATGGGCAACAGAGTAAGACCCTGTCTCTCAAAAAAAAAAAAAAGATAATTTTTCTATTTATATCTATCAATCAATTTATTTATAGAGATGGGGTGAGGTCTCACTATGTTGCCCAGGCTGGAGTGCAGTAGCTATTCACAGGCATGACCCCACCACTGATCAGCATGAGAGTTTTGACATGCTCCATTTCTGACCTCCTTAGGCAACCCGGTGGTCCCCCGCTCCCAGGAGGTCACCATATTGATGCCAAACTGGCCACCCGATTAGCATAGCGCATTACAGCCCAGAACTCTTGGGCTCAAGCGATCCTCCCTCCTCAGCCTCCCAAGTAGCTAAGACTACAGGAACATGCCAGCATGCCCACAAGAATAATTTTTCAAAAAAAAAAGTAACCACTTCTCACTGCAATTGACCTTCTGATGGGATTTTCACTCTGCTCCTCCCCACATCACTGTCCTGGTTAACAGAGAGTGGTTTTTACTCACCACAGAGTGGCTATTTGTCTTTTTTAAAAGCACAGTTCATCCCAAGAGGAAACCTACAAAGGAAGCAGGTGAAGACAAGAGTACCCAGTGAAAACACCATCCGCAGCCTCTGGCTCCAGTGGTGACTCACCACCCCAGCTCAGTTCACGCAAAGCAAGGTGAGGCTTTCAGATGGTGCTTCCCTCTCCCACATGGGGAGCATCTTAAACCAAAAGCAAGCAGACCAGTGGTTTTCAAACTGCGTTCTGTGAAATGTGGAGAACCCCAGGGAACCCTGTGGAGGAGCCTCAAGAAGGCCACAAGCTCAAGGGACAAGCTCCAAGCCTATACTCCCCATCAGTGCCTCTCTTATCTATTTTACAGATCTGGCTTTCACCTAAGAGTCTAGTTAACAAAAAAGATCTCATGGCTAAAAAAAATAAAAATAAAAAACTTAGGTCATAAAAGACATTTACACTTTGTACGTGTTATTTCTTTTAATTGTTTGTAACAGCCCTGTGGGGAAACCATGGCTAAACAGTTTTAGGATTGCAAGTAGCCACCTAGAACAGTCCATTCCAGAGCTGGATAGCACCAATCATTTTTAAAAGTTCTTCCTGAAACAACCGGCCTGGGCAAGGGGAGCTGCCAGGGATTATAAAACAGACTTCAAAGACAACATCAACTAAATGCAGTGGGTGGCCCTTGCTAAAATCCTGATTTTAATAAGCCACCAATAAAATGACATCTTTGAGACAAACAAAAGTGAGCATCACCCAGGCAACTTGGTAACATTAAGAAACTATTATTAATGCCTCATCTCTTAGAGACACATCTTTAAGTATTTATAAGAAAAATGACACGCTGCCTGGGATTTGGTTGGGAGAGATAGGTGATCATTACATTATCCTCTCTGTTCTTCCACATGTGTGAATGTCTTTTTCATTTTTTACTTTTTTAGAGCTGGGGTCTGGTTCTGTCTCCCAGGCTGGAGTGCAGTGGTACACTCATAGCTCACTGCAACCTCAAACTCTCGGGCTCAACCAATCCTCCTGCCTCAGCCTCCCGAATAGCTGGGGCTACAGGCAGTGTCCCCTTGCTCAGCTAATTTTTTTTATTTTTATTTTTGTAGACATGGGGTTTTGCCGTGTTGACCAGGCTTGTCTCAAACTCCTGGGCTCAAGGGATCCTCCTGTCTTGACCTCCTAAAGCACCAGGATTACACGTATAAGCTACCATGCCTGGCTCTTGAAAGTCTTTAATAGAATTTTAAAAGGAAGAAAGACAGGGAGAGAGAATGGTTATTCCTTAAAATGAACTCAATTCTACCTCCAAGTAACTTCTGGCAATCAGCCCATGTTCAGCTTTCTGGGATCAAAGAGAATCAGGTCTTATCATGTGCCCTGCACCATCTGAAAACGGGTAGCATCTAAGTCCCTCTAAGTGTCCTTTCCTCAAAAACAAGCTCTTCAAGGTCCTTTTGGAAATGAACTCCTCACAGGTCACAGCAATGCCCTCCTTAAAAATGTGGGCTTCAGGACCAAAGAATTGTGAAGGTGTGTTTTGAGCAGCCCAGAGAAGCATGGGCCTCCTCATCCACTGCAGGCCTCTGCCTTGGGCATCTCTCATTTGAACTCCAAGTATGGCCTATGCCCTGGGATGCCTCCTGATTCCATGCACAGGCTGGGAGTTTGTTCTCTACTCAGGGACAAGCTACCCCCAGTAGCTCCAGAGGCGGCAGCAGCAGCTTGCTCCTGTCTCACCTAAATCATCTCCAGCCTCACCAAAGCCCTGGGCGAATACTATTAGCCCCTCTTCTACAGATGGGGAAGAGAAAGCAGGCCCAGGAGGTTAAGCGACTTGAAGTCATACAGCTTAGGAGTAAAGAGCCAAGATTTAAACCCCAGTCTGTGGGGGTCCCCAAGAGTGGACTCATGACCTTCAGATGTCTCTAGTCCCGCAGCCTTGCTCCCTGGCTCCAAACCCACCAAGAATGCCCCCTGGGTCACTCATCCATGTCCTTCTCCTCCCAGGAGTAACATAACACTCTGAAAGCAGAGACCACCTTCCCCGCCTCCTAGTCCAGCACCTCCCAGGGGCTCAGCAAAGACTTGCCCAAAACTTAACCAGTCCCAGACCTGCAGCCGCCAAACCACCAGGATGGCTCTCCACAAATCCTTCCAAGACTCTCCCAGAAACCCCAACTGTGGCCCAAAGCCCAGTTCTCTTCACTCATTTCTAGTCTCTAGAGCAACTCAAAGAACAATGATCACAAAACCAGACTTCATTCTTGGCGAACTCCATAGGGGAAACAGGACCAGAGAAGACACACATCTATAAAACAATGACTACTGGCCCCAGAATCACATGTGACTATTTCAGCTGGTATCAGAATTTAAAAGACTAGGGGCTGGGCCCAGTGGCTCACACCTGTAATCCCACCACTTTGGGAGGCTGAGGCAGGTGGATCACGAGGTCAGGAGTTCAAGACTAGCCTGGCCAAGATAGTGAAACCCCATCTCTACTAAAAATACAAGATAAAAACACAAGTTCAAGACCAGCCTGGCCAAGATAGTGAAACCCCATCTCTACTAAAAATTAGCTGGGCGCAGTGGCAGGCACCTGTAATCCCAGCTACTCGGGAGGCTGAAGCAGGAGAATTGCTTGAACCCGGGGGACGAAGGTTGCAGTGAACCAAGACTGCACCACTGCACTCCAGCCTGAGCAACAGAGTGAGATGCCGTCTCAAAAAAAAAAGAAATTGGAAAGTTTAGTGTTTTGGTGCTCTGAATGAGAGGGCTAGGGGAAACGTAAAAAAATGATGGTATACATTGATGCTCCAGTTTCATACATTAATGTTTTAATTTCCCAAAAATGCATTCCTCAGAACACTGATGTCTCCAGATGCTCCATGATAAAGGACTCTGCAGTTAAATCAGTTTGGGAAACACTGCCTAATAAAGCCACTCTAGTGAAGCCCCAAAGCACACTGGCTTAGCCCTCTCAAGGGGCCTGCAGAAAAGAACCTAGCACTGCCTGGATGCATTTGACCACAGAACCCTTTTAGGGCATAGCAACACTAACATCCCAGCAAACCAGCAGTTAGAAGATGTTTCTTTGGGAAATGCTGATCTAGGCCTTTTGAAAGAAAGTCTCAATAGCCTTGTTATCCCGGATTTGAGACTGAAAAACCAAACCAATCCTGAACAGGATAAGGAGGAAGTATCCACAGAGCAAAAATAACGAACATACTTCAAGGCTTTTAGGGATGAAGATGTAAGTACTGAAAACACAAAGAAAATGTGTGAGCATTCCTTGGCTGCCAGATATGAATGCCACTGGGATTGTTTGGTTAACGTCTGGCCTCCAAAGAGTCACATGTAGGACAGGTGTGGTGGCTCATTCAATAATGGATTGTTTGAGGCCAGAAGTTCGAGACCAGCATGGGCAATATTGTGAGAGCTTGTCTCTACTAAAAATAAAAAAAAAATTAGCTGGGCATGGTGGCACATGCCTGTAGTACCAACTACTCAGGAGGCTGAGGCAGGAGGATTGCTTGAACCCAGGAGATTGAGGCTGCAGTAAGCCATAATCATGCCACTGCACTCAGCCCAAACAACAGAGCAAGACCCTGTCTCAAAAAAGAAAAGAGTCACAGATAACTACTGAACTGTCCTAAGACTTTCCAAACCATATCTGAAGAAGAAAGAAAAAAAATTTTTTTTTTTTTTTTTTTTTTTTTTTGTGAGACAGAGTTTCGCTCTTGTTGCCCAGGCTGGAGTGCAATGGCACGATCTCAGCTAACTGCAGCCTCTGCCTCATGGGTTCAAGCAATTCTCCTGCCTCAGTCTCCCAAGTAGCTGGGATTACAGGCACACACCACCAGGCCCAGCTAATTTTTTGTATTTTTAGTAGAGAAGGGGTTTCATCATGTTGGCCAGGCTAGTCTCGAACTCCTGGCCTCAGGTGATCCACCCACCTCAGCCTCCCAAAGTGCTGGGATTACAGGCATGAGCCACCACGCCTGGCCAAAAACAATTTTTAGAAGAAAAAACGAAAGAAAATGCTATCCACCCCCATGTCAGGGTGCTGTGAACAGTATGGATTTCCTTAATTAAAACTCAGAGTAAACAGTATGGTACCTTCTCAAAAAATTGAACACAGAATTACCATATGACCCAGCAAGTTCACTTCTGGGTATAAACCCAAAAGAAGAGAAAGCAGGGACTCGAAGAGATATTTGTACACCCATGGTGTCATAGCAGCATTATTCACAATGGCCAAAAGGTGAAAACAACCCAAGTGTGTCCATCAACAAGTAAAGAAACAAATAAAATATAGAATATATATATATAGGAATATTATTTGGCCTAAAAAAGGAATTTTGACACATACTAAAATATGGATGAACCTTGATGACTTTATGCTTAGAGAAGTAAGCCAGTCACAAAAAGACAAATCTGTATTGACTTCACTTATAAAAGATATCTAAAGTAGTCAAATTCTTAGAAACAGACAAATTGAGAGGCCAAGGCGGCCAGATGGCTTGAATCCAGGAGTTCAAGACCAGCCTGGGCAACATGGCAAAGCCCCGTCTCTTAAAAAAAAAAAAAAAAAATACAAAAACAAAAAATTAGTCAGGCATGGTGGCCGGTGCCTGTAGTCCCAGCTATTCAGGAGGCTGGGGTGGGAGAATGGCGTGAACCCGGGAGGCGGAGCTTGCAGTGAGCCGAGATCACGCCACTGCAGTGCAACCTGGGCAACAGAGCGAGACTCTATCTGAAAAAAAAAAAAAAAATACAAAAAGGAGCTGGGTGTGGTGGCAGGTGCCTATAGTCCCTGCTACTCAGGAGGCTGAGGTGGGAGGATCGATTGAGCATGGGAGGTCGAGGCTGCAGTAAGCCATGACTGTACTACTGCACTCCATGCATTCCAGCCTGAGCAACAGAGTGAGACCCCATCTCCAAAAAAAAAAAAAAAAGAAGAAGAAGAAGAAGAAGAAAGAGAGAGAGAAAGACAGCAAGAAAGCAAGCAAGCAAGAAAGAAACAGACAGACAGGAAGTATTCATATAATGGTGACTGTCAAGGTCTAGGGGGCCATGTAGAGTTATTATTCAATAGGTACAGACTTTCGATTTTGCAAGATGAAAAACCTCTAGAGATGGATGGTGTTGCACAACAGTGTAAAAATACTTAATGCTGGCCAAGCGCGGTGGCTCACGCCTGTAATCCCAGCACTCTGGGAGGCCGAGGCGGGTGGATCACCTGAGGTAGGGAATTC
Organism: Hylobates moloch; assembly: GCF_009828535.3. Lineage (NCBI taxonomy): Eukaryota > Metazoa > Chordata > Mammalia > Primates > Hylobatidae > Hylobates > Hylobates moloch. Next base: position 72,477,046 of record NW_026652278.1, read on the forward strand.
GAGACCAGCCTGGCCAACGTGGTGAAACCCTGTCTCTACTAAAAATACAAAAATTAGCCAGGCATGGTGGCGGACGCCTGTAATCCCAGCTCCCAGGTGACTGAGGCAGGAGAACCCAGGAGGCGGAGGTTGTGGTGTGAGCCGAGATCACGCCATTGCACTCCAGCCTGGGCAACAAGAGCAAAACTCCGTCTCAAACTACAGAATGGTACATTTCAAAATTATTAAAAATTAATGTTATATATATTTTCACAAAAAAAGGTTCAAGGCCAGGTGTGGTGGTCATTTGAGGTCAGGAGTTCAAGACCAGCCTGGCCAACATGGGGAAACCTTGTCTCTATTAAAAATACAAAAAAATCAGCCAGGCGTGGTGGCGCATGCCTGCAGTCCCAGCTACTCGGGAGGCTGAGGCAGAAGAATTGCTGCAACTCGGGAGGCTGAGGTTGCAGTAAGCTGAGATCGCGCCACTGCACTCCAGCCTGGGCAACAGAGTGAGACCCCGTATCAAAAAAAAAAAAAAGGTTCAAATGGTAAATTTCATGTTATGTAAATTATTATCACAATTTTGTTTAAATCCTCAAAGCAAATGGGTTATGAGCCTTAGTGTGAAATGAACGTCAAGGTGAATAGTCAACTAGGAATTAGAGGGATAGACTGCCAACATGGGACACTCCAAACATCTCTGTTTGGTTTAAAATGTTTCTGTAGCACTTTTGTGGAACACAGTCTCAAAACGATCAATAGAGATACACAGTTCAGAGGTATGCAGTCTATCCCAGGTAAAAGGCGAAAAAAAATCCACTTTCCCCCCAGCGCAATCCAATTTCCCCCTAGCGCAATCCCATTTAAGATTCTTCCCTGGTGAACACAAATAGCATCCCTACTGCCCAGGCCAACATGCAGCTCAGCCCTCTTTCTCTACGTTTGCTACCTCTGTGGCTCACATCTTGCCAGGGTTTCAGGAAACGACTGTAGAGCCCCCTCGCATGGGGCAGAACATACAGGTGGTTGGAATGAGGTGGGACAAAAAAAAAACTGAGACAACAGCCGGGAGCAGTGGCTCATGCCTGTAATCCCAGCACTCTGGGAGGCTGAGGCAGGTGGATCACCTGAGGTCAGGAATTCGAGACCAGCCTGGCCAAGATGGCAAAATCCCGTCTGTACTAAAAATATAAAAATCAGCTGGGGGTGGTGGCGCACACCTGTAATCCCAGCTACTCGGGAGGCTGAGACAAGAGAATCACTTGATCCTGGGAGGCAGAGGTTGCACTGAGCTGAGATTGCGCCACTGCACTCCAGCCTGGGCGACAGAGCAAGGCTCCATCTCAAAAAAAAAAAAAAAAAACAGACAAAATATTTATCCTACTCTGCTTACTTTTTCAGGAAATGGAAAGCCAGAGTATCAAAAACCACTCAACACTAACATTAAATCAGATTAACGGCAATCCTGATGTAGATAGAGCTGGAAGGGGCCCAAAAATCAAGTCCAACCCAATCACCCAACCTCCTTGGACCAAATGCCACCTGGGAAGTGCTCAAAACCCCACAGGAATGAGCAAGTCCCCCGTCAATGCTCAACCTCTTCTGTTTTGACTGTTGAACTTGGAAAAAAAAACAAAAACAAAAAACAAGCACCAGGAAGCTAAAAGGCTCTGCCAAGGTCAAGATTTTGCAGTTAGGAGCAGATCTCTAGTTCAGGGCTTTTTTTTTTTTTTTTTTTTTTTTAAAGAAAAGTTCCTCAGTATTCTTTTGAGGACATCAAGTTGACATTCAAATTCTATGTGTAGAAAGGGAATGACTCTCTACTCTTACAACAGACAGTGTGGGTGCTCCACATGGCTCCTGGCAGCCAGCTCCACACCACCAGTACCTTATGGGCAACCTTGGGGACTTCAGACATCAATGTCACACCACCTGCTTCCATCACAGACATACCGTGGGTGGTGATATCCGTGTGTACCTCTGGGGCTTGCTCAAGCCTTCCTCCTCTCCCACAGCCTCTGCCACCATGAGGTCACCACTTAGGAATCTGCATGTGTATCTGAAGAGGATCTGGACAAGGATACATCATTCACTGTACACACAGCTGACTATTCATTCGTTCAACGAAAAGTTATTGAACACCTATCTTGTACTAGGCTCTATTCTGGGCATGAGGACTATAACAGCAAATTCGGCTCAGGGAGGACAGCTCTGACACCTGCTTGGCATAGTATACAAGGAGCTCCCACAGAACCCTCAGAAACAGGAGAAGATTCCCAGTTTTCTGGCTCTAAGGCTAGTTGCTGTCTACTACTGCCACTGTTGTGCTATATTGCTCAGGGTAACAAAATGCTCTTCCATTTTTCCTACCATGGATTGTCAAATAGCACAGTGAAGTAGTTAGTGTTTTAATTACTTTGTAGAGGAGATAAGCTCGGAAGGGTTAAAAACCTTGCCCAAGGTCTAAAACCTTGTAAGGTCTGATCATTACTACCTAGACCCACCATCCCACTCCAGCAATGACCGCCTGTGCTAACTGTATTATCACACAAAGGTGGCAATGCTTGGAGTGGACATTCATCTGCTCTTTTACCTGCGTGACATCACTGCTGCTTGTCTTCCTTTAGACAACTGCTCTGCCTCACTCTAAAAACCCACATAGCGTTGGAATGGGCTGCCAATCACAGTAGCCCATCACCTTACCCTGTGGTTCCACTGCTGGGCACAGTGCCAAAGCTGAGCCAGTCTTAGTCCTCCAGCCCTGGCCACAGTGACCGGGCCTCATGTGGACACATAACACTGGCCAGACCAATCAGAATCCTACCATGAGGTTTGTCTGCCTGGGCTGATAGGATAGAGCTCCCTTTCTTCCCTGGTCAGGGGCTGTGAACATGAACAGAGGGGCCTGAGGTCATGTTCAGACCCATGGGAAAAGCCCACAGCATCGATCCAAGAGGTCAAACGTCCCAAAGGCCAGTTTCCACCATCCATCCAAAGGTTGTGGAATATTCTAAGTCAATACATTTCTCTTTTTCTACCTAAGATGATCTAAGTTTCTGTCATTTTGCAATAAAGGTACCCTGAAATGATACACAGATAAAATCTGCTCTTCACTTAGAAACTTCTTCTCAACCATTAATTTCAAACGCCTCTGCCACTTCCTCTCAAATAACACAATTAAAACAACCTAAATTAGCCACGCAGGGGGACATGTGCCTATAATCTCAGCTACTAAGGAGGCTGAGGCAGGAGGATGGCTTGAGCCAAGGAGTTTGAGGCTGCAGTGAGCTATGATTGCACCACTGCACTCCACTGTCTCTAAAAAATAAGTAAATAAAAAAAAGAACCAAAAGAAAAACTACAACAGCTGGAGCTTTTAACTTATGTCCCTTGCCCTGCTGACCCTCCAGGGCAGAGGGGATAAAGAAAAGGTGGCTGGTACCCGAAGGAAGTAGAGAGAGAACAAAAGGCCCAGGCAACCTCCACTGAATAATAAATAACCCACACCTGACAATCGGCACCCAACTGCACTAGTCCCAGTGGAAAAGCCTGGCAGGGTTATTCCCTTGGGGAAATAAAAATAAACTTCCAGCTCTAACTTCTGACAGTGTACAATGCCTAAATTCAAACTCCCCACTCAGCCTAGCTATCAAGGTCCTCCAGATTACCTCTGCATCCCCAGTTCCCTTCCACCCAGAGCCAAGGCCAATCCCCTGCTCTGCTCAGGCTGGGTAAACACATGGCTCCTCTCTACGGCTCAGCCTCTGTGGCCCAGCATCTATGGCCCACAAGTCCTCCCTCCATCCCTCCATGCATTCAGAGCTTCGCTTCAACACCAAGTCCCAGCACATTCACGAAGCTCTCCTCAGCTTCTCCAGCAGATGCTGCTGGCTCCATTCTCTTAAGTTTGATGAAGCAAGTCAGCCAGTTCACTAGTAAAGTAAAGAGGAGGCACGGGAGGTGTGGGGAGTGGGAATGAGAAGGAAACATTAGGCACTGAGCACTCGAAAGGTCCAGCGGGCACTCACCGAGTTCTGCCATTTCTGCCTCCCAAGAGAGGCCTGGTGGGAATGACTTGAGGAGTCCCACATTTAGATGGTAATGAGAGCCACTAGAGGTGAATGAGAGTATCTGGGGAAAGTACGTAGCATACCAAGTTGCTTTATAAAAGAAAAAGCCTGTTTGTGCATCTGTATCAGCTGATCTGTCTCATAATGTCACTCTCATGAGTGTCCCATTCCCCCAACAAGGCGGCAAGCTATGGACTAGAATTACATCCTGTGCACCCCAGCCCCTGTCTACACCCCAGTCCCACCTGGGCCAGGCACTTCAATGCTCACGGTGACAGAGGCAGGCAGTGCAGCACCATTAGCCCCATCTTACAGATGAAGATACTGAGACTCACCCCAGGGGCAGGGAGTTGAGAATCCTCAAGGGAAAAAACCCAGGTGTTTCCCTGAATCAAAGGGAAAAAACAAAGGACTGCATGGGGCTCCAAGTGACCAAGCTAGACTCAGTTACTGGGAAAAACATAAGACCCAACTGAGCCACTCAGAAGTAAACAATTCTGTCGTCTACCTACCACCAGCTGGGGCGAAAGGTGTTCTCTTGTTCCCTACAGATCCATGTATCAAATCTGGGAAAAGAGAAAGCTACATAATTTCAGAGTCCCCCAGTGACTGGAAATGTCCTGAAATTGTAGTGGGAAGGCCTAACCAGGAACAGGAAAAACCACCCCTAGACAAGGAATCAGGGGCACTGGGCTTGGCCTTGACTCGGGCACCTTTCTGCCCTGCGGCTTCTTCCTTAAGACAGGGCCCTGGAACCGAATGACAGGAAGATCATAAGACACCACTCATCTCCCTGGGGCTGCCACAGAGTTAATGAGACATGAAGATAGGACACAAAATACTGAACGACAATGCCCTGTCAATACTGGAATAAGAGCCACACCTCCAACAAAAAAACCACAACACTGTGTGTCTCCTAGCCACTCCACACCCCCAGGCCTGAGCGTGGTGGGTTTAAATATCTGGGGATCTAACTCAGCAAGAGGTGCCCCGATGGGTTGGGTTTGCTCACCGGCCCACCAACACCCAGGCCCATGTCCTCCCCAGTTTCCTTCCAGTTCCAGGCCCCACGTGGTAGGCTGCTGCCGATGCAGATCCCTCAGCACCCAAGTGCCAGTGGGGGATGGGCATTCTGGATCAGGAGCCCACACAGGGTGTGGAATCCATCAAGGAAGCTCCTAGGTGGGTGATGGCATCACCTCCAACAGAGAGACGGTGCCAAAGCAGCCACCCGTTGACGCTAAGGATCCCAGGGAGCCAGCTAGTTCCTCTCTCAGGCTCCGCAATGGCCTCAAACTGAGGCCAATTCACACCCAAAGCACGGAGTGGAAATCACTCAGGAGTGGAAGGAGGCAGGACCAAGTGCTGGGTTTTCCTGACTATAGCTCCTCAAGGAAGAAGACTTCCATTCCTTCAGCCAGAGCTGCTCTCTTATGCACTGAGCTTTGACCATAAGGAACACTTTCTGGCTAAAAGAAAAAAAAGCAAAAAACTGGAGACCTACAACACAGCAATTCACCCTTCACAAAGGAGCCTCCCCACCACTGGGGCAGTGGCTCACGCCTGTAATCCCAACACTTTTGGGAGGCTGAGACAAGCAGATCGCTTGAGCTCAGGAGTTCAAGACCATCCTGGACAACATGGAGAAACCCATTGCTACAAAATATACAAAAATTAGCTGGTGTGGTGGCATGTGCCTGTGGTCCCAGCTACTTGGGGGGCTGAGGCAGGAGAATGGCTTGAAACCGGGAGGCGGAGGCTGCAGTAAGCCGAGATTGTGCCACTGCACTCCAGCCTGGGTGACACAGTGAGACCCTGTCTCAAAAAAAAAAAAAAAAAAGCCCCCAACACACCAGTTTGCTGACACACCGTGTCATCCTCTCCCCCAGGGGCTTCAGGTGGCATCTTGCCATACCAAATACTGTCCTAACTTTTTTCTTTTTTTCGAGAAGGAGTCTTGATCTGTCACCCAGGCTGGAATGCAGTGGCACCATGTCAGCTCACTGCAACCTCCACCTCCCAGATTCAAGTGATTCTCCTGCCTCAGCTTCCCAAGTGGCTGGGACTACAGGTGCCCACAACCATGCCCAGCTGATTTTTGTATTTTTAGTAGAGACGGGGTTTCACCATGTTGGCCAGGCTGGTCTCGAACTCCTGGCCTTAAGTGATCTGCCTGCCTCGGCCTCCCAAAGTGCTGGGATTACAGGCATGAGCCACCATACCCAGCCAACTTTTTTCTAATGCATTAAATAAAATGAACTTAACTTCTCCTTGAAAAGTATTTTTCTAAGGATTTCATGATCCTCTCCAAAGTCACAGAACTCTGCATTGTGGTAAAACTGGAGTCTGAAATCAATGCCCTAGGGGATAAAATCCAAACCCTAATCTCTGCCTTCCTTAGAGGTCAAAACTAGCTCCTAGAACTTCAGCCCTATGAGGCCCCACATTCTCCACCAGGCACGGAAAGGGTGAGACCTAATTAATGGCAATTGATCCATCAATCAATTTTCAGAGATTAAGGTGAGCGTTGATTCACATGCTTCCCAACGCAGACTTCTAGTCTGTACTAAGTTCTGTGTTTTAGGAAAGACTTTCGGAAACAGATCTTAACTTCTTCATTGAGAGATAGATTAGATAGATACATAGATACAATTAAAAAGAAAAAAATTACTTTGTTGAGATCCCCTCTGTCCTTATCCTCATGGCCACATCTGACAGTCCCTTCCTAGCATCTCCCAAAGCACTATCCCAGGAAAGGACTAGGTTTGCCCAGCAACTCTGACATGACCACAACTGGGGGGAAGGAACGCAGGTTTGAGGGACAGAGATGCAAGTCAGAAGCTCAAAGTGGAGACAGGAGGGCCACCAATGAAATGACCTGCTGTGTGGCCAGCAGTTTAGTCTCTCTGTCAGTTTCCTGCAGCTATAAAAAGTGAGGTTAAGATGGCCAATATAAGAGAGCTGTTACCAGGAATGCCTTATAAAATCATTCCCTTAATAAGTGGGGCTTTTAACAGCCAAATAAATGGGTTCCATCAGCCTTTGACCATCAAGTTGCTAAGGGCAGTTCCTCAGCCCTCTCGGTTCACTTGTTTTTCTTTCATACATATATCTTTATTTATGTTTACTATACCTATCGATTCACTGTTAAAACAAGGACAAGACCTAGAAAGATGGCACTTTGTTTCCTGGCTCTGAACAAGTTAAATCCAAAAATAGGTTATAATTCAAAATTCCTGGGCTCAATACTTTCTGAGCATTTTAACCACTCCAAGCCAGAGTTTTCTCTCTGGCAAAGAATAACAGAAAGCTCACACAGTGGCAACGACAATTGAACGTGATAAAGCAGAGCGCCTGCCACAATAGTAGATGCCCAATAAATGCTAGTTCTCCTCCTCCCTCAGTGCCATGTCTTCTTCCTCCACCTGCCTTGTCTAAAAGGTTGGCTTCCACACTCCGCGGCCAGGCCAGGACAAGCCTACCACTTGTCACAAACTCCCGCCAGTATCCGTTCTTGCACCCAGACACACACTTACAAATCAGTCATCCCCAAGACCAAAGACACAGGGTTCCAAAAGGCACCCTCAAAGGAACCAGTCACCAGCCTTCCTCCTTAAGCAGCTCGGTGCTCTCAGGGAGAGAACTTAGCCCCAGCAGCCACTACTAGGATTTTCCCATGGTGCAATGCAACTTCCCCAACTTTTCCGGGCCCACAGTTTCCAAAGAAACCCAGGCAGGCACTGTGCACAATCAGCCACAAGTCTGGGCGAGACTGGGCTCTGAACAGAGGAAAGGGAGCTGGGACAGCCAGAAAATGAAAAGGCAGCGGTGGCCCCGGCACAGGAGGGCAGGGACCAAAATTTAAGAGTAGGGGTCCTGGCCCAGGTCCCATTCTTTTAGGCGGTACCCTTGGTTAAAGGCTAGCAGAGGGTCCCAAACGACTAGCGGATGGTGAGGAGCCTCAGAAAAGGGATTGATGGGCATCCTCCGAGGTACCCCCTACCCGCTACTGGACCTGGTGGCCGCCGGGGACCCTGCCGCCGAGGCACCTGAGAGTGAAGGCCTTCAGCGGGGGGGCATTGTTCACAGCGCACGGCGGGACTGGAGGAGGCGGCGGGACTTCGGGGTCCGCGCACCGCCGCCTCCCCAACTGGGCCAGAGAAGCGAGTCAACCGAGGCCATCGCCAGGTGGAGCGGCGGCCCCGGCGAGGTCCCCCTCGGCCAGCAGGAGGGAGAAGCGGAGGGCGCGTCCCAGAGGCGGGGGCCGAGGGTCTGCCACTCACCCGCGCCTTCGGCGGGCTGCGGCGGCCCGACGACGCCGTTCAGGTAGAGAATGGGCAGCAGGTGAGGCTGCGTCTTCTCCAGCGCCGCCCGCAGGTCCTGGAAGTGGTCCCGCTCCTTGGCCAAGAGCAGCTTGAGCAGCAGCTCCGCCTTGGCGCCTCCCGCCTCCTCGTCCAGCTGCCGCCGCTCGCCGGGACTGAGCGCTCCCGCGGCCTCGAGCAGCCCGAGCACGGCTTCCACCTCCGTCATGGCCTGGGCCAGGCTCTGCTGACACTGGGCGAGCAGCTCCCGGCGCTGGGGCTCCATGGTGGCGGGCCGCGCCGCCCCGCCCCGCCGGACGCCTCCCGGTCCCCCCGAGGCCGGCGGGCGGGCAGGCGAGCGCCTCGGCAGCAGCTCTAGCGCGCCGGGAGCCGCGAGGCGGCGGTAGCCATGGGCCGGGGCTGGGGCCGGGGCCTGGGCGGGCTAGGGGCCCGGGGCGGCAGGCGGCGCTCAGCAGCGGCCGCCTCCCGGGCTCCGGAGCGCAGCCATGTTGGCTGCCGCGGCGGCGGGACTGGAAAAGGAGGAGGAGGAGACGGAGGAGGAGAAGGAGGAGGCGGAGGTGGGGACGGCGGCCGGGGCGCGCCCCGAGGCCGGGCTCCAGCCGGGCATGCTCCCCCTCCCCCTCAGCCTCCGCGCGCTCCGCCCGCCCCGCGAGAAAACTCGCCCCGAAAGCCGGGCCGCGCGCCGCCCCCAGAGCGAGACTACAACTCCCGGGAGAAAGTCTCCTGGGCCGTGTTCCCCGGGCCCCCGACGGCTCTGGCCCGGCTCGGAGGCCGCCTCGGCCCCCGTGCACCCCGGCCCGGCTCACCGGGGCCCCGCGGCCGCCACCCGCTCCGCCGTGGCCACAGCCCCGCCGCCGCCGGCCCGTCCCTCTTCTCTCCCCTCCCCAGGCCGTCCCTCCGGGAGGCTGCAGCAGCGGAGGAGGGGACGGGCAGAGGGGAGGGGAGGGGAGGGGTCCCCGCCCCCGGCCCGCCCGCTAGGCGGGGACGCGGCGCCTGCTGGTTACCGGTCCCCCGAGGCACAGGCGCTGCCGGGGGTGGTGGACACGGAGTCAGGCCTGGCACGCGGCCAGCCCACAAGCTGCTGGAGACCCCCTCATACAAATCTTGCCCCCAGTCCAGTGGGTCCTAATCTGAGAACTCCAAAATAAAGCCTGGAGACAAGTGGTGGAGAGGGTTTCCCCTAAATTTGGATATCTCCAGATTAAGACCTCCGCCGAATCCGTGAGGCTTTCCCTCTCCAAGGAGCTCCTAAGTAGAGAATTTCCCAGTAAAATCCCCTCAACTGCGGTAAATAGGCTGTTTCCCGCGCCAGCATTTGAGAAGAGCTGGTCCCCAGAGTGTAAAGGAGTTGGGATGTTGGCAGGAGGAAGGGTGTGTCGTAGGATGAGGAAGAGAAAGATGGGCGTCTGCGGTGCAGTCCTTGGTCTTTCTGGCAAGTGAGGCGCTCTCCCCCTAAATGTCTCTGAGGGAGACAAATCAGCGGACTACCTTGCTTCCTTTGATGACCTGGAAAGAATCTGCAGTCCCCCTTAAAGCCCAAGAATGTCTTCTCTTCTACGACAGCCGTTTGTGGACACATACTGCTTACCTCCCTGACTGCAGGACAAGGTCCTTCAAAGCTGGAACCCTTACTGCGCTCAGTGACCCTGCAGTGCTCCTCTGTAGAGTGGGAACCAAGGTCCATTTCAAATATCTGCTTTGGAATGAGTGGATCTCGCTGGGGGTGGGAGTCACTTTGTCTACCCATACTGCCAGTCCCAGCCACATGCCTTCTCTCTTCCCTCAAAAAGCAATGTCTTCTTAGTCTGCTTCTTCAAGGGGAGAAGTTTTTATTTATGGAAATGAACTCACTATATGGTAGAAAGAACAGGAGTATCAGAATTTGCACTTTGGACTTGGACTCCCCTCTAAGCAGCTGCACAAGGTGGAACAAAGCAATAACCCTTGCTGATCTGTTTTGTCCTCAGGAGAAATGGTGGAGGGAGAATGTATTAGATCAGGGGTTCTTAGCCTTGGCTTCATGAATAAGCTCAAGGATGTCAATGAAGCTTTTGACATGATCTCAACTTTTTTGTGAACATTTATATATTTTTCTGGGATGGGGTCCATAGAGTTACCAAGTTCTTTAAGGCCTCCAGATGGACCCCAATATGGCAGAACTGAACTATTTAAAGATACCTGCCTGCTCTGGTAGTCTGACCCTCTATGGCTAAGCAAGGTTTTAGGGGAGTGGAAGGCTGGCCATTGCAACAGTATCAGGGTTCCAGACAGGCTCCCTGGCTCTTCCCTCCCACTCCTGCTCCTGAGATATAGTTCTTCTTTCTGGCCGCCACTTCCCTTAGGGCAACCCCAGAGCTTAAATCATCAGCAAGGCAGTCACCTTTCAGGCACCTTTCATCTGCACCTTTCAGGCACCTTTCATCTGGCATCTGTGTTCTTAGCTGGATTAACTAGAAAGCTAAGTGGAGGAAGGAAGATGAAAGTGGAGGAAGGGGAAAAGAGGAAAAGTTGGAGACTAATTTGGCTTATGGTTAGAAGCATATTTTTTGGCCAGGCGAAGTGGCTCACGCCTGTAATCCCAGCACTTTGGGAGGCTGAGGTAGGCGGATTGCCTGAGCTCAGGAGTTGGAGACTAGCCTGGCCAACATGGTAAAACCCCGTCTCTAACAAAAATACAAAAATTTAGCCAGGCATGATGGTGCATGACTGCAATCCCAGCTGTTCGGGAGGCTGAGGCATGAGAATTTCTTGAACCCGGGAGGTGAAGGTTGCAGTGAGCTGAGATTGCACCACTACACTCCAGCCTGGGTGACAGAGCAAGACTCTGTCTCAAAAACAAACAAACAAACTTATTTTCTGGGACAGAGTCTCACTTTGTCGCCCAGGCTGGATTGCAATGGGGCAAACACAGCTCACTGCAGCCTCAATTTCTTGGGCTCAAGCAACTATCCTGCCTCAGCCTCCCGAGTAGCTGGGACCATAGGTGCTTGCCACCACACCTGGCTAATTTTTTTAATATTTTGTAGACACAGGGTCTTGCCACATTGCCTAGGCAGGTCTTGAACTCCTGGGCTCAAATTATCCTCCCGCCTCAGTCCCCCAAATTTCTAGAATTACAGATATGAGTCACCACCCAGACCAATTTTAGGATTCCTTTAGCAATGACCTTGGTGTGACCTTGTACTTCTGCAGCATTTTATACCTTCTGGGGCACACCCTTGTAGTGGGTTGAATTGTGTTCCCCCAAAAGATATGTTCTAGTCCTAACTCCCAGTACTTGTGAATGTGACTTATTTAGAAATAGGGTCTTTGCAGATGTTGTAATCAAGTTCAAATGAGGTCATACTGGATTAGGGCAGGTCCTCATCCAATAACTGGTGTTCTTATTAGAATAGGGAAATTTGGATGCAGAGACACAGAGAAAATGCCATGTGAAGATGGATCAGAGACTGAAGTGATGCGGCTGCAAGCTGAGGAATGTGAAGAATGGCCGGCCACCACCGGAAGCTAGGGGGGACGCCGGCACAGATTCTCCCTGAGAGCCTGCAGAAGAAACCAACCCTCCAACACCTGGATTTCAGACTTCTGACCTTGAGAAGTGTGAGCCAATAAAACAACTGCAGTGGAGTCAGTGGTTCTTGTTTTAAGCCACCCAGTTTGTGGTCATTGGTTATGGCAGTCCTAAGAAACTCAAACTCGCCTCAGCACAGTGGGGAGGTGAGAAGGACAAAGACTGGGTCCCTATTTTACAAATCACCCAATCACTTCACCCTTCTACTGCCTAAGGACATCTCTGTAGATTTACCCACCTTTCCTACTTTATTCTGGTCTTAGAAAAAGAGAGCTCCTCGTCTTTGAGGAGAACCCTTCCATGCTCTGGATATAATCTGTGTATCCCTCTCCTCCCCCCCAACACACGCACTCACACACAGTCTGCTTCTGCTTTGGTTTGGGTCCCTTCTCATTTGTCAAAAACAGACTTGAGTCTCCCCATTCTCAAGGGTCCTCCCTTTCCTTTCACGTTTCCTTCGGAAACAATCATTGCTTGACATTGGGACCTCCACATCTCATAGACTGCTCACTGCTTGGTTGGTGCTTTACAATCAGCTTTTTTTTTAAAAAAAGTTCTTGTGTTTGTTCGCTTTTTTAAATTTATTTTATTTGTTTTTCTGGAGACAGAGTCTCACTCTTGCCCAGGCTGGAGTGCAGTGGCGTCATTTTGGCTCACTGCAACCTCCACTTCCAGGGTTCAAGCGATTCTCCTGCCTCAGCCTCCCGAGTAGCTGGGACTACAGGTGCACGCCACCAAGCCCGGCTAATTTTTGTATTTTTAGTAGAGATGGGGTTTCGCCATGTTGGCCAGGCTGGTCTCGAACTCCTGACCTCAGGTGATCCACCCGCCTTGGCCTCCCAAAGTGCTGGGATTACAGGCATGAGCCACCACGCCCAGCCTGTTTATTTAATTTATTTATTTATTGGAGACAGAGTCTTGCTCCGTTGCCCAGGCTGGAATGCAGTGGGCTCACTGCAACCTCTGCCTCCCATGCTCAAGCGATTCTCCTGCCTCAGCCTCCTGAGTAGCTGGGATTACAGGTGCATACGACCACACCTGGCTAATTTTTTTTGTTGTTGTTGAGATGGAATTTCACTCTTGTTGCCCAGGCTGGAGTGCAATGGTGTGATCTCAGCTCACGGCAACCTCCACCTTCCAGGTTCAAGCGATTCTCCTGCTTCAGCCTCCTGAGTAGTTGGGATTACAGGCATGTGCCACCACACCCAGCTAATTTTGTAATTTTACTAGAGACGGGGTTTCTCCATGTTGGTCAGGCTGGTCTCGAACTCCCGACCTCAGGTGATCTGCCATCCTTGGCCTCTCAAAGTGCTGGGATTACAGGCATGAGCCACCGCGTCCACCCTATTTATTTATTTTATTTATTTATTGGAGACAGAGTCTTGCTCTGTTGCCCAGGCTGGAATGCAGTGGGCTCACTGCAACCTCTGCCTCCCATGCTCAAGTGATTCTCCTGCCTCAGCCTCCTGAGTAGCTGGGATTACAGGTGCATACGACCACACCTTGCTAATTTTTTTTTTTTTTGAGACAGAGTTTCACTCTTGTTGCCCAGGCTGGAGTGCAATGGCATGATCTCGACTCACCGCAACCTCCACCTTCCAGGTTCAAACGATTCTCCTGCTACAGCCTCCTGAGTGGCTGGGATTACAGGCATGTGCCACCACACCCGGCTAATTTTGTAATTTTAGTAGAGATGGGGTTTCTCCATGTTGGTCAGGCTGGCCTTGAACTCCCGACCTCAGGTGATCTGCCCTCCTTGGCCTCCCAAAGTGCTGGGATTACAGGCATGAGCCACCATGCCCGGCCTTAATTTTTATATTTTTAGTAGAGATGTGGTTTCACCATGTTGGCCAAACTGGTCTTGAACTCCTAGCCTCAAGAGATCCACCTCTTGGGCCTCCCAAAGTGTTGGATTACAGGCGTGAGCCACTGTGCCCCGCCCTATTTATTTATTTTTAGAGATAGATTCTTACTCTGTCTACCAGGCTGAAGTGCAGTGGCACCATCATACCTCACTACAGCCTCCAACTCCTCAAGTGATCCTCCCACCTCAGCCTCCCAAGTAGCTGAGACTGCAGATACCATCATCACACCTAGGTATTTTGTTATTTTTATTTTTGTAGAGACAGAGTCTCGTTATGTTGCCCAGGCTAGGCTCAAACTCCTGGCCTCAAGCTATCCTCCTGCCTTGGTCTCCCAAAGTGCTGGGATTACAGACATGAGCCACCATGCCCCACCTATAATCAGGCTTCTGAGTACAACTCCCCATAGAAAACTGTTGTCTCCCATCCTGATGCCACCTCCAGGCCTTATCCTTCACACCTCCTCTACTGTCAACTCTGCTGGGCTTCATCCACTGGGGACATCTTGTTCTCCCACCTTCCTCTCCCTCCCCCCTGGCTCCTTTCTCTCTAAGGTTGACTCTTCAATCCTCTTCTGTCCCTCCCTTCTGCAGAGGAGCTGGACAGAAATGAGCTCAGTGCCCAGCTCTGACACTCACTGGCTATGTGTCCTGGGGCTAGGTACTGTACTTCCCGGAGCCTCAATTTCTGCATCTCTAAAGTGGCAATAAGTATAACCCTTTGGTAGGGTTATTAGGAGAATTAAATGATAGGACTTATACAAAGCCCTCCACAATGCCTGGTGTCTGGCAGGCATATAAACTCCCTAATGTTAGAGCAGGCAACTCCTGTAGGTCAGAATGCCTGATTGAAATGCTGGCTTGGCAACTTATGAGCTGAGCAATGTTGGGTAAACCTCCATCTGCCTCGCTTTCCTCCTGTGTGAAATGGGGATGTCAATAACAGTATCAAAGTAGCTAGCGCTCAATCCGTGGTAAGTACCACTGTTCTTTTGGCTTCCCTGTGAGAGGAAAGACTCCACAGCATGTAGCAACAGGTTTTGAACAGATGTTTTTAGTTTCCTGAATGAATGGTTGTGGACTCTAGCTGAAAGATTTCCATTTAGCTTGTCTTCAGACAGCGAGGCAGGGGCCCCCAGTACCTTGTTATCTGCTGTATCTCCACAGCACTGTACCAGACATGCGGTAGGTGCTCAATAGATAGTATTTTTAATTAATAGGTGAACATATGAATGAATGAACAAACTAAAGAGTTTTGCATTGAGGCCCTACTTCAAAATAATATCAACTAAAAATGGGAAGATGGGGAAGGAAAGCACCTCAAAAAGGAGAAGTGGCTGGGCGCCGTGGCTCACACCTATAATCCCTGCCCTTTGGAAAGCCAAGGCAGGATTGCTTGAGCCCAGAAGTTTGAGACCAGCCTGAGCAACATAGTGAGACCAGTGTCTATAAAAAATAAAACAGGAGAAGCATCAGAAGCAAAATGAGAGAAGGTCACAAATTCTCCCTGGTGCCACAGGAAATGGGTGGCAGGTTGGGAACGTAATGCAGGGACCATGAACTCTGCCCACTGCAGAGTGGCCACTGCTGGGGCGCTAAGCACCAGGAGCTTCACCCTGTCCTGCTTTGTCCTGCTAATAAACTTGGCCTACCAGGCCCCACTGCTCTTCCCAGCTGCTCAAGTGACTGAGGAGGAGGATTACTTGAACCCAAGTTCGAGGCCAAATGGGGTAACATAGTGAGACTCTGCCTCTAAAATATTTTCTTTGGGTAATAAAAAAGAAAAAAGATGCCCCTGCTCAGAAATTCAGACCTAAACTGATGGCACCAAGGCAAATATAGCCCTGAGGGCACAGCCCCCTCAAGCTTTCTGCAAGCACAGTGCTGTCTGGGAGTATTAACTCTTTGACTCTGAGCCCATTCTTCACATTTCAGCTTAGATGTTAACCTTTAGGAAGCCATGCATGCCTTACCAATCTCCTTGGAAAGGGTTTGGTGTCTCTGCTACATGCTCTCATTGCAACTTTTTACTCCCTTTATTAAGGTTTATCAGTGTGTATTTTTTTGTTTGTTTTTGTTTTTGTTTGGTTTTTTTTTTTTTTTTTTTTTTTTTTTTGAGATAGAGCCTCGCTCTTGTTCCCCAGGCTGGAGTGCAACGGCGCGATCTCAGCTCACTGCAACCTCCGCCTCCTGGGTTCAAGCGATTCTCCTGGCTCCTGTCTCAGCCTTCCAAGTACCTGAGATTACAGATGCCCGCCACCACTCTCGACTAATTTTTGTATTTTTAGTGCAGATGGGGTTTCACCATGTTGGCCAGGCTAGTGTCAAACTCCTGACCTCAGGTGATCCGCCCACCTCAGCCTCCCAAAGTGCTAGGGTTACAGGTGTGAGCCACTGCGCCTGGCTTATCAGCGTAATCCCAGCTACTCGGGAGGCTGAGGCAGGAGAATCGCTTGAACCTGTGAGGCAGAGGTTGCAGTAAGGAGAGATCGTGCCACTGCACTCCAGCCCAGGTGACAGAGTAAGACTGTCTTAAAAAAAAAAAAAAAATTACGTTTCTTTTCTATATTCCTGTGATAAACAGAATATCTCCCCTTCCAAGCTCCTAAAAGACAATCATGCTCCAGTCCCTGGAACCTGTGAAGATGTTTTGTTATATGGCTACAGGGACTTCACAGATGTGATTAAAGTTCTGGACTTTAAAATAGGGAGAGTAGGTCGGGCGCAGTGGCTCACATCTGTAATCCCAGCACTTTGGGAGGCTGAAGGAGGTGGATCACCTGAGGTCAGGAGTTCAAGACCAGCCTGGCCAACATGGTGAAACCCCATCTCTACTAAAAATACAAAAATTAGCTGGGCGTGGTGGCACGTGCCTGTAATCCCAGCTACTTGGGAGGCTGAGGCAGGAGAATTGCTTGAACCCGGGAGGCAGAGGTTGCAGTGAGCTGAGATTGCACCACTGCACTCCA
This sequence comes from Hylobates moloch, assembly GCF_009828535.3. Classification (NCBI taxonomy): domain Eukaryota; kingdom Metazoa; phylum Chordata; class Mammalia; order Primates; family Hylobatidae; genus Hylobates; species Hylobates moloch. Next base: position 72,493,821 of record NW_026652278.1, read on the forward strand.
GCCTGGGTGACAGAGTGAGACTCTGTCTCCAAAAAAATAAAAATAAAAATAAAATAAAAAAGGGCGAGTAGGTTGGGCACGGTGGCTCACACTTGTAATCCCAGCATTTTGGGAGGCCGAGGTGGGTGGATCACTGGAGGTCAGGAGTTTGAGACCAGCGTGGCCAACATGGAGAAACCCCGTCTCTACTAAAAATACAAAATTATCCGAGTATGGTGGTGCATGCCTGTAATCCCAGCTACTTGGGAGGCTGAGGCAGGAGAATCGCTTGAACCTAGGAGGCAGAGGTTGCAGTGCGCCAAGATCACACCATTGCTCTCCAGCCTGGGCAACAAGAGTGAAACTCCATCTCAAAAAAAAAAAAAAAAAAAAGAGGAGAGAGAGAAAAAAAGGAAAAAATAAATACATAAAATAAAATAGGGAGAGTATCCTTGAGTATCCAGGCAGGCACAATCTAATCTCATCATGTGAGCTCTTAAAAGCAGAGAATTTCCTCCACCTGGAGGCAGTAGAAAAGGAAGTCAGAGAGATTCCAAGCGTGAGAAGGATTTGACCAGTCTCTGTTGGCTCTGAGATGGAGGGGCCCACATGCAAGGAGCTAAGAGTGGTCCCCAGCTGACAGCCAGCAAGGAGCCAGGAACCTCACTCTTAACAATCACAAGGAACTGGATTCTGGCAACAACTGAATGACCTTGGAAGTGGATTCTTCCCAGAGGCCTGGAGAAGATCCCAGCGGCTACCACCTTTATATCAGCCTTATAAAAGCCTGAGCAGAGAAACCTGCCAAGCTGACCTGGACCTGTGATCTACAGAGCTGTGAAATACTAAATGGGTGCTATTCTGGTTTTTTGTTTTTTGGTTTTTTTGAGACAGAGCCTTGCTCTGTCACCTAGGCTGGAGTGCAGTGGCGCAATCTTGGCTCACGGCAAGCTCCACCTCCTGGGTTCATGCCATTCTCCTGCCTCAGCCTCCTGAATAGCTGGGATTACAGGTGCCCGCCACCATGCCTGGCTAACTTTTTGTATTTTTAGTAGAGATGGGGTTTCACCATGTTAGCCAGGATGGTCTCGATCTCCTGACCTCGTGATCCGCCCGCCTCGGCCTCCCAAAGTGCTGCGATTACAGGCATGAGCCACCATGCCCAGCCTTAAATGGGTGCTGTTCTAAGGCTCTAAGTTGGTGGGATTTTGTTATGGCATTAGAAGACCAACAATCCCCAATGAGCTATGAGCTCTGTGGGAGCAGAAAGGACATCGACTTGTTCATTATTGTACCCTCTGTACCTACCTGCCTAGATACTGCCTGGGACACTGCCCTAGGCACTCAAAAACATCCTGTGATAGGAAGAATGGATACCTACCCTTCCACCAGCCTTTGCTTTTGGAGAAGTTATCTATGGCAGAATCCATTATTCCACTAGTGATTGGAGGGAACATTTTCAAATAAAGATACTGGATACAAGGCTTTCTCTGCAGGCTAAGTGAGCAGAGGCCCCACTCTGGCCTTGGATTTTATGTTCTAATGGATAAGTTACAGCTGTTCCCTGGAGAAACAGATCCTGGCGCTCTGCCCTGTGTGTGCAGCTCCTTGGAAGTACACAAGGCTGCCAATAAGAGCATGTGTACATGTGTCTGTGCATGTTAGTGCATGCGTGTGCACACATGAGTATCCATGCACTCACACTGACGAGTGTGAGGGCACTGTGAGCAGGAGAGGAACCATTTCCAGGTGGCTGTGGGTGTCTGTGAGTGCAAACTGCACAAGTGTGAGTCTGAACACATAGATGTGTGTGAGCAGAGGAGCAGTTCTTTCTAGGACAGGTTTCCTGTCCCACATGGGAAATTGCACGTGGCCCAACATCCGAGATGCAACATTTAAAAGGATTCCTTGCAGAGTTTCTTAAAAGAATGAACTCCTCCAGGATGCTGAAAATGGAATTCTATTTAGGAAAATGCCATATTGCACACACCTTTTTAAGAATGCTATATCTATGAAATGAACTATGCCTGTTTGTTAAAAATTACCTTCAACTTGGCTCTTGGTAGCTTCTCAAATCATGAAGACATTTTTCTTCCAGACTGCTTTTGTTCTTAGTTCAGGAATGGCCCAGAGGCAAATATCACAGGATTTTAAAACAGGGAATCTGGCTGAGCATGGTGGCTTATACCTGTAATCCCAGCACTTTGGGAGGCCGAGGCAGGCGGATCATAAGGTCAGGAGATCAAGACCATCTCGGCCAATATAGTGAAACCCCATCTCTACTAAAAATACAAAAATTAGCTGGGCGCAGTGGCGCATGCCTGTAATCCCAGCTACTCAGGAGGCAGAGGCAGGAGAATCCCTTGAACCAGGGAGTTGGAGGTTGCAGTGAGCCGAGATCACGCCACAGCACTCTAGCCTGGCGAAAGAGCGAGACTCTGTCTCAAAACAAAACGAAACAAGCAATCTGAGAGAGGCCCAGACCTAGTCATGAATCTTGCCCAGATACCAAGGACAAGGCAAGATTCTGAGATGAGAGATTCAAAGCATTTGAGAACCTCAGATTAATCCTTAGAAAGGACTAGTGAATTATTAACGATGAAATAAATAAAAATACTATTTATTAAGTGCTTACTGTGTGCCAAGTTCTTGGCTAAGCCCTAGGGCTACCTAACCTCACTTTGCAAATGGAGAGCTAAGAAGTTGCTTGTCCAAAACCACACGTCAATTATTGTCAAAACTGGAGTGGGAATTCAAGTTTATCACCTCAATTCTTTGCAGCAACCCTGTGAGGCCTATGCCCTAGCTCCTCAGCCGTCATCCCTCCTTCCTGTTAAAACACTCCTACAATGTGTCTCTTTTACAGGAACCAGTTTGAAGTCACAGCTGGAAAGGATCTGACACTCTGTGATAACATCATCCTGGTTACTTCTCCCAAAAGATTGACAGTTTAACCTGAGGCCTGAACAGCCTTCTCGGTGAACCCCAGTGGGCCAAGCAGATTATCTCCTGGTCAGCCTAGTCTTCCAATGCACAATGCCTCATGCATTGTGGGAGTCACCTCTTCAGAACAACATACCACTCCCTCAATTCCTCAAGAATCTTCACTAGCTCCCCATTGCCTGCACGGCATCCAAAGCTTGCTGTTTTCTAACTCATCTCCTATTGCTTGGCCCAATATTCCAGTGACTGACCCTCTCTGTCCTCCACCAATACAATGTGCCCCTTCTCCCCCAGGGCCCACTTCTGCCTCCTCTTTGCCTGTCCAAACTCCTCTCATTCTCTAGGGCCAGGAAACTCCTGCTGACCTTGCCTTTCCCTCCCAGAAGTCCTGATGTGCTATGCTTTGAATTACCTCTTCCTCTTTTGCTGTTATCTATTGCCTTGCATCATTCATAAGTTTGGCCTGGGATGTCTTTGCCTCCCAGACATACTAGGGACAGGGACCTTGTGCTGTTATTTTTCTCACATCCCTCACAGTGCCTGTGACAGAGGAAGGCCTGGAGTAGATGCTTCAGAAATACCTGAGAATTGAAAAAACCAAGGCAAGGGAAAGTATGCCAAGGGGAGCTTGCATCTTTCTGTCCTTTAGGTCTCAGTTTATAGGTTATTTCTGCATATCCCCACCTTGTTCCCACCTACCCCACAAATGACCAAAATTGGATTCTATGAGCAGCCATTTTCCTTCCTGGCATTCATCACATTTTATACCTTTTTTCTTTTTTTGAGACGGAGTTTTGCTCTTGTTGCCCAGGCTGGAGTGCAATGGCACGATCTTGGCTCACTGCAACCTCTGCCTCCTGGGTTCAGGCGATTCTTCTGCCTCAGCCTCCCGAGTAGCTGGGATTACAGGTGCACCCAGCTAATTTTTTGTATTTTTTTTTTCAGTAGAGATGGGGTTTCACCATGTTGGCCAGGCTGGTCTCAAATTCCTGACCTCAGGTGATCTGCCCGCCTCAGCCTCCCGAAGTGCTGGGATTACAGGCATGAGCCACCACGCCTGGCCACATTTTATACTACTTTTATGTGACTCTGTGTTTGCTGACTGCTTTCTACTAGACTCTAAGCTCCACAGAATACCTGTTCAGTTCACCTCTATATCCCCAGTATCTAGCTTGATGCACAATAGGGGCTCAAAACTATTTGTTGAGGCAGGGCGTGGTGGCTCATGCCTGTAATCGCAACACTTTGGGGGGCCAAGGAGCGATGTTCACTTGATCCCAGGAGTTTGAGACCAGCCTGGGCAACATAGGGAGACCCTGTCTCTACAAAAAGTAAAATGAAATTTTGCCGGGCGTGGTCGCAGCTACTTGGGAGTCTGAGATAGGAGAATCACTTGAGCCCAGGAGGTCGAGGCTGCAGTGAGCTATGATTGTGCCACTGCACTCCAGCCCAGGTGACAGAGCAAGACCCTGTCTCAAAAAATAAAAACAAACAAAAACCTCACCTACTTGTTGAAAGAATGAATTAGGGAGGCAGAGGAGATTACTTGTTTTGCGTATTTGTAATTGTCCTCAGGAACTCTCCATAAGAACACTTCCATTTTCAGTCTAGACCAGGGACTCAGGTCTGAGAGGACCAGTATCTCTAGGGTGGATACAACCCCAGCCACAAAGCATATTGAAGCAGTCCCCATTTCCTGAGCACCAAGTATGTTCCAGGCACTGTACTGAGTGCTTTGCCCACAGGCCCCAGTTACTCTTCACCACATCCATAGACAGTAAGCATCATAAGCAGCTCCATCATACAGATGAGGGATCCGAAGCTGTGCATTGCTACCCCTCCCAGCCTTTCTAGTTGTGTGTAGTTCCCATCTTGCAGGGGAAGAAAATCTCAGGAGTGGCTGAGAAGTCCCAGAAGAGCTTTTGCACATGCATCAAAAGTGCCCCTACCAGGCCGGGCGCAGTGGCTCACGCCTGTAATCCCAGCACTTTGGAAGGCGGGCGGATCACCTGAGGTCAGGAGTTCCAGACCAGCCTGACCAACATGGTGAAACCCCGTCTCTACTAAAAATACAAAATTAGCCAGGCGTGGTAGTGCATGCCTGTAATCCCAGCTACTCGGGAGGCTGAGACAGGAGAACCACTTGAACCCGGGAGGTGGAGGTTGCGGTGAGCTGAGATTGTGCCACTGCACTCCAGCCTGGGCAACAAGAGCGAAACTCCATCTCGAAACAAAACAAAACAAAACAAAACAAAACAAAACAAACAAACAACTGCCCCTGCCTTCCAAGGAAGGAAAGCCAGCTCTTGGGGAATAAGCCAGAAATCAACAGTGGCCCTGCCTGCCCTGCCGGTGGGTGCAGACATGTGGAAACCAGATGCAAAGGGGACCCATGGGCCCAATCAGACTCTTGGAGGTGATGAGAATGCCCCGAAGCCAGAAACAGCTGGCTAGAAGAGATGGGTGTAGCTTGGGAATACTGGTGTGGGTAAAACAGAAACCCACTTGGGCACCAACTCTTCCACGGCATTCAGAGTCCCTTTCACCCACACCTTCTCTATTGCTCTTCCTTTTCTCCATGTAGCCATAGCAGTACCACCATTCCACACTGAGGCTCAGAGAAGCAAGTCAGCCTGCTCAGGATCACGAAGCTGGAAAGTGATGACATCAACCACCTTAAAACAACTCCCCACAGGTGTGGGCAAGGCTGACCCCCTTTATGCAAACCTCCTTTGTGTAGAAGCAGCAGCTGGAGAAACAGCTGCCAGATGGAACACTGGCCTTCAGTTTCCAGCTGGGAGCCATCCAGCTCTATGCAGCTTTACTGGAGGAGTTCCTTGGAGGAAAAGCTCCTCCATGGGAAGACTCGTTTAAGCAAACACGGTCATATGAGGTGTTGCAGCAGCAGCAGGCCACAGCAGAGATAGCTGCTTGGGTGCAGAGCCATGAAGACCTCTGAGACTGAACGTACAAATGGGCAATGGCCAGACTATATTTAAAAATAGAACTCCAACCCACAACCTGTAGCAACCAATTCAGAAAGCCGACCCACCACTGGCAACCAAGTCCAGGAAGCCAAACAACCTCTGCAGCAATCAGCCCAAAATGGCCAGAACTTGACCAACAACATCCTAATTTTTGCCCCAATGTGCAATTTAGGACCAACTGGAGGAAGCCAGATGTGCTCCCCTAACGAGTCACATAGGATGTCCTGCTTCTAGTAAGCCCACCTACAGCTTCCTGATGTCAACAGCCTCCAATCAGGGCACACCCAAAGCCTCCCCTTTTCCCACCACAAAGCTTCCCCACTCCCCTGCCCACCTTTGAGTCCTTTGACAAAGGCAAGTGATGGTAGCTGACTCCCTTGCTATAGCAAGCTCTGAATAAATAGCCTTTGCTCATTTTCATTTGAGTGGGCTTCATTTATTTCCATACCTCCTAGTTGCCTAATTGTTTTATGACTTGATTTTCTTATCTGTGAAATGGGACCATAATTTTGGACATAAATCTTTTGGGAGGAAAATGCCTTGAATTGCAGGGGAGTCCCCGATACATCCCCACTCCCTGGGTCACCTCTGATCTCAGTTCAGCTGCCACATAACCCACCTCCCTCTTGTTCTGAGCATAACTGGGCACATCTACATGTCCAGTTCCTTCATTTTTTCAGGGGAGGACCCTGAATCCAAGCAGGAAAATGCTGACTTACCCGAGGTCCTCTCCTCCAGAGGTTTTTAATGACCCAGTCTTGCTCTCTGGTTTCCTCCCTCCTGACTGCCCAGGAAAGCAAGCACAGGAGCCTTTTCAGCAACTCTGCGGGGTCTGGCTTCAATGTATGGTGAAACTGCGGAGGCTAAAGGAGGAAAAATGCACACAGGAGTGAGTTACCAGGTGCCATAGAAGCTTCCCAACCAGGAAAGGCCAGTTGTGGCCTGCATACGGAGCTCTGCCCTCCATAGGGAGGTTTTTCTTCCTTGGTTTCAGGGAGCATGAGCCCCACCCAGGTTTTCTGAGCCTCTTGTATTCAGGAAGGCTGGCTGGCTCTAGAAAAGTCCCTTCTCCCTTCCTGGGTTTGTCTCCACCCAAGCCTGGCTCCACCTTCTCACTGCAAGACAAAAGCAAAGGGGATCACAAATCACAGTATTTACCATTCTAGTAGTAGTGTGCCATATACGATATTAACTACGTTTCATATATAAACTCTTTCAGTCCTCGGAACAGCCCTCTGATATATATATGTACCATTATTAGCATGTCCATTTAACAAATGGGGAAACTGAGTCACAGAGCCATCATATGATGTGCCCAAAGTCACACAAATAGCAAGTCGAAGAACAGGGATTAAAACCCACATCCAGAGATGAGCTCTCAAACACCTTATGGTACCACTTCAGAATGTTTTCAAATGAACACAAGTATGAATAGGACATGGTCAACCGTAGTGGCTCATGTTTATAATCCCAGCACTTTGGGAGGCCGAGGCAGGAGGATCACTTGAAGCCAGGAGTTGGAGACAAGGCTGGGTAACATAGTGAGACCCCATCTCTACAAAAAAATAAAATAAAATAAAATTAGCTAGGCATGCCGGCACACACCTGTAATCCTACAGAGAGGCTGAGGTGCAAGGATCACTTGAGCCCAAGAGTTCGAGGCTGCAGTGTGCTATGATTGTGCCACTGCACTCCAGCCTAGGTGACACAGCCAGGTCCTCTCTCTAAACAATATCAAAAAAATCAAATACTAATAGAACAGTATTTTGCATGTTCCAGAGTTGGGAGCAGGATTCATTTATATTTCAGATAAATGTTGGGTTCTTTCTCATTTATTCTTAGTTCATTTGGCTTCCACAAACATTCACTGACCCCCAAGGGAGATACTGAGAGATACGAATAAGGCCTTCTCCACCTCAGACCTAGCACTTTCCTGGGAATGAGGAGGCCACTCTGCTAACCCCCAACCCAGTCACTTCAGGGCTTCCCAGATGGTGAAATATCGTTTGCACTCGGAAAAGAGCAGGACGCACGTATCACCAGACAACACACATAACACTGGAAGAGCTAGTTTTACATCCAGATTCCTGGGCTTCGACCTAGGACAAGAGCCTGAGAAACTTTTTTTTTTTTTTTTGAGACAAGGTCTCGCTCTGTCACTCAGGCTGAAGTGCAGTGGTGCAGTAATAGCTCACTGCAGCCTCAAATGCCTGGGCTCAAGGAATCCTCCCACTTTACCTTCCTGAGTAGCTAGGACGACAGGCACGCACCACCACATGGGGCTAATTTTTAAAAAATGTTTGTAGAGGCGGGATCTTGCTTTGTTGTCCAGGCTGGTCTCAAACCCGTGGGCTCAAGTGATCCTCTTGCCTTGGCCTCCCAAAATTCTGGGATTATAGGTGTGAGCCACTACACCAGGCCAAACCTAATTTTTTTTTTTTTTGAGACAGAGTTTCGCTCTTGTCACCCAGGCTGGAGTGCAATGGCGAGATCTCAGCTCACTGCAGCCTCTGCCCCACCCCACCCCAGGTTCAAGCAATTCTCCTGCCTCAGCCTCCCGAGTATCTGGGATTACAGGCGGCTGCCACCATGCCCAGCTAATTTTTGTATTTTTTAAATTTATTTTTATTTTTTTTGAGATGGAGTCTTGCTATGTTGCCCAGGCTGGAGTACAGTGGTGCAAATTTGGCTCACTGCAACCTCCATCTCCCAGGTTTAAGCAATTCTCCTGCCTTGGCCTCCCGACTAGCTGGGATTACAGGTGCATGCCACCACACTGGCTAATTTTTATATTTTTAATAGAGATATGGTTTCGCCATGTTTGCCAGGCTGGTCTGGAACTCCTGACCTCCTGATCTGCTTGCCTCGGCCTCCCAAAGTGCTGGGATTACAGGCATGAGCCACTGCGCCCGGCCATAATTTTTGTGATTTTAGCAGAGACAGGGTTTCACCATGTTGGCCAGGCTGGTCTTGAACTCCTGATGTCAGGTGATCCACCCACCTTGGCCTCCCAAAGTACTGGGATTACAGGCGTGAGCCACTGCTCCCGGCAAAACCTGAATTTTTAACTAGCATCCTAGGTGAATTTTATGAGGACAGTGAACCAGGACTCTCTGAAATCCCTTCCCCGGGATAGTCAACGAGGCTTTCAATTTAAACTTGCATTTGAAGCTTGCAGAGACTCACACTGACTTACCCAGGCCCTAACACACAGCAGCTGTCTCCATGGTTGTGCCAGGTAGTGAAGGATACAGGGCTGCAGGTTCTCAGGTGGATCCCACGCTTCCACCTCTGTTAGAGCCCAGGCCCTGAGGGCACAGGGCCAAATCGCCACAGAGCTCCAGAGAAATCTGTCTCTCCCGTCCCCCACCCTAAGACTGAGCTGCTGGAGGAAAGAGGCCAGGTTTGTTTCCTTTTATTGGTTAACTCTCTTCAGTCGCCCCTTTCTCCTGCAGACACCTTGGGGACTTTTAGTAATTGTCAGCTGAATGAATAAATTAATGACAGAGGGAGACAGACGTGTTAACAGCTAACAGTAATTCAAGCAGAATGGAGTAAGTGTTAAATAGTGGTGGAATGAGTCATGAATGCTGACAGGGAAGGAAGAGGGAAAAAGGCATTCATTCTCTCCCCGTCCACTGTCAAAACAGTGTCTTCACTCTTCCTCCCTCCATCTCTCTTACAGGCACAAGAGAGCAGAAAATGTATGTGTATAGCTTGAAGAACAGTTCCAAAGCAAACACCCATATAGTCACCCCCATGTGCTGGCCCCCAGGATAAGAAATAGAAACTTGCCAGAACCTCAGAAGCCTTTCCTGGCCCCCTCCATGACATCATCATTCCCCGCCTCTTGCCCTCATGTAACTTCTAATCTGATTCTGAGGGGAATCATTTTCTTACTTTTCTTTTTTTTTTTTTGAGACAGTCTCTCGCTCTGTCGCCCAGGCTGGAGTGCAATGGCACGATCTTGGCTCACCACAACCTCTGCCTCCCAGGTTCAAGGGATTCTCCTGCCTCAACCTCCCAAGTAGCTGGGATTACAGGCATGCGCCACCACGCTTGGCTAATTTTGTATTTTTAGTAGAGATGGGGTTTCTCCATGTTGGTCAGGCTGGTCTTAAACTCCCGACCTCAGGTGATCCGCCCACCTCGGCCTCCCAAAGTGCTGGGATTACAGGCGTGAGCCACTGTGCCTGGCTCATTTTCTTACTTTTCTTAATTTTTTTTTTTTTTTTTTGAGATAGAGTCTCACTCTGTTGCCCAGGCTGGAGTGCAGTGGTGCAATCTCGGCTCACTGCAACCTACGCCTCCCGGGTTCAAACGATCCTCCTGCCTCGGCCTCCTGAGTAGCTGGGATTACAGGCACCTGCCACCACGCCCAGCTAATTTTTGTATTTTTTGTAGAGATGGAGTTTCACCATGTTGGCCAGACTGCCTCTGGTCTCGAACTCCTGACCTCAAGCGATCTGCCTGCCTTGGCCTCCCAAAGTGTTGGGATTACAGGCGTTACCACTGCCTCTGGCCATTTTCTTTTTTTTTTTTTGAGACGGAGTCTCGCTCTGTCGCCCAAGTTGGAGTGCAGTGGCGCAATCTCGGAGTGCAGTGGCGCAATCTCGGCTCACTGCAAGCTCCACCTCCCGGGTTCACGCCATTCTCCTGCCTCAGCCTTTCTGAGTAGCTGGGACTACAGGCGCCCGCCACTACGCCCGGCTAATTTTTTTGTATTTTTAGTAGAGACGGGGTTTCACCGTGGTCTCGATCTGCTGACCTCGTGATCCGCCTGCCTCGGCCTCCCAAAGTGCTGGGATTACAAGCGTGAGACACCACGCCTGGCCGCCTCTGGCCATTTTCTTTGACTGTGAATGTCTATGTCACAAGACAAGACGTTGCCTTGTTTTGAATTTATGACCACACATTTTCTTCTGTGGCTTGCTGTCCTTGTGCATATTTTTTGGACTTTTGCCTGTGTCGATGCTTGTGGCGGTAGTTATACGTTCTCACTGCTGCATGGCCGTTTCTATTGTATCAACATACCACAATTTACTTAGCCATTCTCCTGCTGATGGTCATTTGGATTGTGTCCAGTCTTTGGCAATTACAAACAATGCTGCTGTATGTGACTCCTAATGCACACATCTATTTAATATATTTAAGAGGAAGTGCTGGGTCATGGAGTATGTGATTTTCAACTTTCCCAGCTAATGCCTGTTTTCTGAAATGCATCTGCTTCTAGACTGTCTCATTTGCAGTTCAACTTACTCAGTAGCACTAGGGTAGTCTCTCCTAACAGGTAATACCAATTGAACTCTCTTAGTTTCATCAGGGTAAGAGTTTGGGGAAAGGGGAGGATAAAAATGGTTAGGTGTGGCCAAGTGCAGTAGCTCACGCCTGTAATCCCAGCACTTTGGGAGCCCAAGGTGGGCGGATCATAAGGTCAGGAGATCGAGACCATCCTGGCTAACATGATGAAACCCTGTCTCTACTAAAACTACAGAAAAATTAGCCGAGTGTGGTGGTGTGCGCCTGTAGTCCCAGTTACTTGGGAGGCTGAAGCAGGAGAATGGCGTGAACCCACAAGGCGGAGCTTACAGTGAGCTGAGATCGCGCCACTGCACTCCAGCCTGGGTGACAGAGTGAGACTCCATATCAAAAAAAAAAAAAAAAAAAGGAGAAACAATTGGAGGCCGGGGCGAATCAGGTCAGAGTCGAGACCAAAAACCCCTCTACTAAAAAACAAAAAATTACCGGCTGGTGGGGGGGGGGGGGGCGGGGGGCGGGGCGGACCCCCCGCCCCCCCGGCCGGGGGGAGGGGCGGGGCCCCCCACAAAAAAAAAAAAAAAAAAAAAAAAAAAGGTCAGGTACGGTGGCTCACACACTAGCACTCTGGGAGGGAGGCTAAGGAAGGAGGATCACCTGAGTCCAGGAATTAGAGGCTGTAGTGAGCTATGATCATACCCCTGTATGCCAGCCTGGGCAAGAGACTGAGTCCCTATCTCAAAAAAAAAAAAAAGAGGAGAAGAAAAATGGTGTATAGAGACCACCGATGGGAGTAAGCCCAAGGTTTATTGGCTACTGTGATAGTCAGTTAAAATTATTTTTTTCTGGCTGGGTGCGGTGGCTTATGCCTGTAATCCTGCACTTTAGGAGGCTGAGGTGGGCAGATCACCTAAGGTCAAGAGTTTGAGACAAGCCTGACCAACATTGCAAAATCCTGTCTCTACAAAAATACAAAAATTAGCCAGGCGTGGTGGCAGGCGCCTGTAATCCCAGCTACTAGGGAGACTGAGGCAGGAGAATCACTTGACCTAGGAGGCAAAGATTGCAGTAAGCCAAGGTCACGCCACTGCACTTCAGCCTGGGCGACAGAGCAAGACTCCGTCTCAAAAAAACAAAAACAAACAAAACAAAACCCCAAAATAAAAAAATTATTTTTTTCTGTGAGTAACAGAAATCCCCAAATAACAGCAGATTAAACAAAACAGAAATAGATTTCCCTCCCACATAAATGAAGATCTGAATTCAGCTATCCAGATTGACAGTGCTCCACGAGGTAGCTTCCTTTGCTCTTGTTCCACTGTCTCTGCAAATGGCTTGAGCTGCTTGAGCTCCAGCCATCACATCTATATCCTAGCCAACAAGAAGTAGGAAAAACAAAAAGAAATTTTTGTCCCTTTCCTTTGAATGCACTTTCAGAAAGTCACACAGGCACTGCATATATTCCAGTGGCCAGAGCTTAATCTCACAGAAAGAAAGATCTGCAAGTGATACTGGGAAATGTAGTCCTTGTTCTTGGTGGCTGTGTGCCCAGCTAAAAGCTGGGAGTTTCACGATTAAGGAAGAAGGGAGAATGGATTTGCAGGACAATGAACAATCTCTGCTATGGATATCCTTGCTCAGGAAAGCACTTCTGGGTAGGTCTGCCTAATGCCCTCACCACACACACTTACAGATACATATCTCACAAGTCGAAATGGAGAGTAAAATAGGTATTTAGCAATGCCACGTCTTTATTTATTTTATTTTATGTTATTTTATTTTTTGAGACAGAGTTTTGCTCTTGTTGCCCAGGCTGGAGTGTAATGGCGCGTTCTCCGCTCATTGCAACCTCTGCTTCCCAGTTCAAGCAATTCTCCTGCTTCAGCCTCCCAAGTAGCTGGAATTACAGGCATGTGTCACCATGCCCAGATAATTTTGTATTTTTGGTAGAGACAGGGTTTCACCAGGTTGGCCAGGCTGGTCTCAAACTCCTGACCTCAGGTGATCCGCCCACCTCAGCCTCCCAAAGTGCTAGGATTACAGGCGTGAGCCACCTTGCCTGTCAATGCCGTGTTTTTAAATATTACTAGATATACTCTCTGTTCATCTAGGAAACTGTGGTGCCCATATGGTGAGTATAATTAGTTATTTTAGGCAAATATTCTGCTGGATCATATGGCAACTTTTTTTTTTTTTTTTGAGATGGAGTCTTACTCTGTTGCCCAGGGTGGAGAGAAGTGGTGCCATCTCGGTTCACTGCAACCTCCTCCTCCTGGGTTCAAGCAATGCACCTGCATCAGCCTCCTGAGTAGCTGGGACTACAGGCACTCACTACTATACTTGGCTAATTTTTTTTTTTTTTTTTTTTTTGTGAAGGAGTCTCACTCTTTCACCCAGGCTGGAGTGCAGTGGTGCGATCTCGGCTCACTGCAGGCTCCACCCCCTGGGGTTCACGCCATTCTCCTGCCTCAGCCTCCCGCGTAGCTGGGACTACAGGCGCCTGCCACCTTGCCCGGCTAATTTTTTGTATTTTTAGTAGAGACGGGGTTTCACCGTGTTAGCCAGGATGGTCTCGATCTCCTGACCTCGTGATCCACCCTCCTCGGCCTCCCAAAGTGCTGGGATTACAGGCGTGAGCCACCGTGCCCGGCGCTAATTTTTATATTTTTAGTAGAGACGGGGTTTCACCATGTTGGCCAGGCTGGTCTTGAGCTCCTGACCTCAGGTGATCCACCAGCCTCGGCCTCCCAAAGTGCTGGGATTACAGGTGTGAGCCACTGTGCCCGGCCTGGATCATATAGTAATTTTATGTTTTATTTATTTACGAGACAAGGTCTCACTCTGTCATCCAGGCTGGAGTGCAGTAATGTGATCATAGTTCACTGCAACCTTGAACTCCTGGGCTCAAGGTATCCTTCTACCTCTGCCTCCCAAAGCGCTGAGATTATAGGCATGAGCCACCACATTCAGCTTATGCTGAATTTTTTTTTTTTTTTTTTTTTTTTTTTTTTTGAGACAGGGTCTCGCTCTGTTATCCAGGCTGGAGTGCAGTGGTGTGATCACAGCTCACTGCAGCCTCAACCTGGCTCAAGTGATCCTCCTGCCTCAGTTTCTCAAGTAGCTGGCACCACAGGTGCACACCACCATCCCCAGCTAATTAAATTTTTTTTTGTAGAGATGGGGACCTCTCTGTGTTGCCCAAGCTGGTCTTGAACTCCTTACCTCAAGTGATCCTCTTGCTTTGGCCTCCCAAAGTGCTGAGACTATAGGTGTGAGCCACCATGCCTGGTCTATGCTTAATTTTCTGGGGGACTGCCATACTGTTTTCCACAGCAGATGCGTGATTGTACATTTCCACCCAGAGTGCACAAAAAGTTTCTCGGCCGGGCGCAGTGGCTCACGCCTGTAATCCCAACACTTTGGGAGGCTGAGGTGGGCAGATCACGAGGTCAGGAGATCGAGACCATCCTGGCTAACACAGTGAAACCCCGTCTCTACTAAAAATACAAAAAAACTAGCTGGGCGTGGTGGTGGGCACCTGTAGTCCCAGCTACTCGGGCGGCTGAGGCAGGAGAATGGCATGAACCCGGGAGGCAGAGCTTGCAGTGAGCCGAGATCACGCCACTGCACTCCAGCCTGGGTGACAAAGCGAGACTCTGTCTCAAAAAAAAAAAAAAAATTTCAGTTTCTCCATATCCTTGCTAAGGCTGGTTATTTTCCGGTTTTTATTTATGTTTAAAATATGTATTTATTTACTTACAGAGACAAAGTCTTGCTCTGTTGCCCAGGCTGGAGTGCAGTGCAGTGGCATGATCATAGCTTACTACAGGATTGAACTCCTGGGCTCAAGGATCTTACTATCTCAGCCTCCCCAGTAGCTGGGACTATAGGCATGTGTGACCATGCCTGGCTAATTTTTAAATTTTATGTAGAGACAGGTTCTGGCTATGTTGTCCAGGCTGGTCTCCAACTCCTGGCCTCAAATGACCCTCCCAGTTTGGTCTCCCAAAGTGCTGAGATTACAGGTGCGAGCCACTGTGCCCAGCCTATTTTTAAATTTTTCATTGTAACCATCTCTTTTTTTTTTTTTTTTTTTTTTTTTGAGACAGGGCCTCATTTTGTCCCACAGGCTGGAATGCAGTGGCACAATCTCGGCTCACTACAGCCTCTACCTCCCGATTCAAGCAACCCTCCTGCCTCAGTGCCCCCAAGTAGCTGGGACTACAGGTGCATGGCACCACGCCTGCCTAATTTTAAATATTTTTTTGTAGAGGCGGGGTTTAGCCATGTTGCCCACGCTGGTCTTGAACTCCTGAGCTCAAGCGATCCTCCCGCCTTGGCCTCCCAAATTGCTGGGATTACAGGCATGAGCCACCGCGCCCAGCCAGATAGTAGCCATCTTAATGGAGTGAGATGGCTTACTTTTAAAAATTATTTCTAAACTGAACCCAAACCCTGGCATATTAGAGGTGGTTACAGAGTGAACGTATTTGACGAACAGTCGAGGTAATTTTGTTTTCCAGGGTTTGTTCCATGAATAAACAATCTCTGAGAGGCTGGTATCTCGTCCAAGGTCAAGAACCTGAATTTGAATTGTCTGACTGAAAGGCAGCATGTTCTCTACGAAGCAGTGGTCCCGCCTACAGGCTTGCTTTCCCCTGCCAGGCCCCCAAAGCCCACCGCCCTCTGTCCTCGAGGTGAGCAGCTTCTTTCAAGGGAGAGGCTGCTCCTGCAGTAGTCACCTCTCTACCTGGTTCCACCCTATGCAAGGCAAACAAACCCAGAAGAAAGAAACCCATTGCCATGCAAAATCCAGTGATCCCAAACCCAACCAGCCCACCAGGGATGTTCTGGGAGTCTGGGCTGGGGACAGGAGCACAGCCAGCCCTAGCCAGCCCTCCCCCCACCACACTCAGTGCCTGGCGGGGCAGAGCGAGTCACATTTCAGCCTCACTCACAGGCCAGCTTGAAATGCGGCCCAGCCGCCACTGCCTCCTGAGAACTCCTCCGGATGCCTGAAGGCTTATGCGGGGCTGAGTCACTTCCTCACCTTAATTCTCCCCTAATACCTTCCCTTTCTCTGCCGCTTTACTCCTGGCACCAGTGTCTGGGTGTGGAATGTCTGGGGAAGCTGTGCAGGTGGGTTGGCTGAGCTGTCTGCCCAGATACCACAAACATGGCTGGGGAGAGAGGATGCAGGGGTAAAAGTAAAGATAGATTTGTCTGCTGGCTCTTAAATGCGTCCTAAACCCCTCAGTCAGTTTGATCTTCGCAAACATGAGCACAGGTCAGTATCTCTAAGCTTGAGTCCTGAGGGGCTGGTGGAGGATGGAGCAGAGAATGGATGAAGAGGAACAGGAAGTGAGGAGAGAGTGATGGCTGCTTTGGCTTTTAGAAACTTCCATCCCACATTACTTTCCCTAGGGAAGCTCCCACCTCCCATCCCTGGGAGAACAGACTGCATCCTGGAAGGTCAAGTTCCAGGTCATGTTAAATATGATGGTTTCCTGGATGAGTCTAAGGACGTATCATTAATATCTTCAGCCTATTTCCGGAAGTCCTGCTGTTCCTCTTACCTACATATATGCTCTCCTTCCCTGTGTACAACTTAACTTTCCTTTTCAGGTTTCGGATGCTTTGTCTGTACACTGCTTTGTGTGTTTGCTTGCCTCAGCTTCTATGTTTGGAGATAGAAATTGGGTCAAAGTTTTAATTTTTATTTAAGTTATTCATTTATATAGTTTAAAAAGTCAAAGGATGGTGCAAGACTTATGAAAAAGAGCCCTCTCCCTTCCCCTTAGCAGAGATAATCACCTTCTTTTTTTTTTTTTTTTGGAGACAGAGTGTCGCTCCGTTGCCCAGGCTGGAGTGCAATGACGTGATCTCAGCTCACTGCAACTCCACCTCCCGAATTCAAGAGATTCTCCTCCTGCCTCAGCCTCCCGAGTAGCTGGGACTACAGGCGTATGCCACCATACCTGGCTAATTTTTGTATTTTTAGTAGAGATGGAGTTTCTCCATGTTGGCCAGGCTAGTCTTGAACTCCTGACCTCAAGTGATCCATCCACCTCGTCCTCCCAAAGTGCTGGGATTACAGGTGTGAGCCAGCATGCCTGGCCATCTTCAATTTTTATAGCTCGTTCTTTTGGCATTTGTCTCCATTTCCCTCAATAATATTATTTTATTACTACATCATGATTTTTCAGTTTTAGGCACTATTTATTGTCTTCCATACTCGAACAACTCATGAGCCCTTCCTGGCCTCCATCTTTCCACTATAGTCACACAATAATTTGGTTAGAGCAATAGCCAATGTTTACATTAATACCACCATGTAAACACTATTACCACGTGATGGACTATGCACAATTTTTTATTTTCCCCAGAGCTAATAATTATCTCCACCCCCCCTTCATTTACTTAGTTTCCTATGTGCCAAGCTCTTTCAGTTGTTATAATCTTCCCTTAATACTTTCAGATGATATTCTATCAATTTTATTTTCTTGAAGAAATCTCTCTTAGACATGGCTGGGCATGGTGGCTCTTGCCTGTAATACCAGCACTTTGGGAGGACAACATGGGCAGATCGCCTGAGGTCAGGAGTTTGAGACCAGCCTGGCCAGCATGGTAAAACCCCATCTCTACTAAAAATACAAAAAATCATCTGGGCGTGGTGGCAGGTGCCTGTAATCCCAGCTACTCGGGAGGCTGAGGCAGGAGAATTGCTTGAACCCGGGAGGCAGAGGTTGCAGTGAGCCGGGATCGCAACATTACACTCCAGCCTGGATGACAAGAGCAAAACTCCATCTCAAAAAAAAGAAAAGAAGAAATCTCTCTTAGACATTTCTGACCTTATCTGGTCTAGGCTGGTTGTCCTATAGGACTGTTGCATTGTTGTCATCTTGCAGTCTCTTTTTACCAACATCCTGGGGGATTCTTTTTATCTATCACATGTCAGATTCCTGTTTCCCCTTGTC
Source organism: Hylobates moloch (assembly GCF_009828535.3). Lineage (NCBI taxonomy): Eukaryota > Metazoa > Chordata > Mammalia > Primates > Hylobatidae > Hylobates > Hylobates moloch. The sequence goes on from NW_026652278.1 coordinate 72,511,963, forward strand.
TTTTTCTTGGTTTACTACCTTATCATCCAGGAGCCTCCTGAGTATATAAACATTTTTTTCTGAACCTTAAATGACTCAAATGTCTTTTTCTGTCTTCAACCTTGATTGATAGTTTGGTTCTGTAGTCCCAGCTACTCGGGAGGCTGAGGCAGGAGAATGGCGTGAACCAGGTGGGCAGAGCTTGCAGTGAGCCAAGACTGCGCCACTGCACTCCAGCCTGGGTGACAGAGCAAGACTCCATCTCAAAAAAAAAAAAAAAAAAGATAGTTTGTCTTGGCCGGGTGCGGTGGCTCACGCCTGTAATCCCAGCACTTTGGGAGGCCGAGGTGGGCAGATCATGAGGTCAGGAGATTGAGACCATCCTGGCTAACATGGTGAAACCCCGTCTCTACTAAAAATACAAAAAAAATTAGCCGGGCGAGGTGGCGGGCGCCTGTAGTCCCAGCTACGCGGGAGGCTGAGGCAGGAGAATGGCGTGAACCCCGGGGGGGCGGAGCCTGCAGTGAGCCGAGATCGCACCACTGCACTCCAGCCTGGGTGAAAGAGCGAGACTCCGTCTCAAAAAAAAAAAAAAAAAAGGTAGTTTGGTTGGGTATAAAATTTTAAGTTGAATGGCTGGGTTCCATGGCTCACACCTATAATCCCAGAACTTTGGGAGCAGAAGGTGGGTGGATCACTTGAGGTCAGGAGTTTAAGACTTGGTGAAACCCTGTCTCTACTAAAAATACAAAAAATTAGCCAGGTCTGGTGGCTCATGCCTATAATCCCAGCTACATGGGAGACTGAGGCAGGAGACTTGCTTGAAGTCAGAAGATGGAGGTTGCAGTGAGCTGAGATTGCACCACTACACTCCAGCCTGGGCAACAGAGTGAGACTTTGTCTCAAAAAAAAAAAAAAAAAAAAAGAATTACATTGGAGATGATTTTCCTTTGGAAGTTTGAAAGCATTGCTCGCTCGTCTTCTAACTTCCAGTGCATCTATTGAGACATTCAAGCCACTCTAATTCCTGACCTGCTCCCCTTTCCCTTTGGAAACTTGCGGGATCTTCTCTTTGTCTTCGGTGTTCTGAATTATAATGATTTGTCTTGATGTTGGTCTCTTTTCATCCATTGGACCAAGAACATCTTGGGCCCTTTTAAACTGGAAATGTATGTCTCCGTTTTTGAAAATTTCCTTTGGGTATTTTATTTTATTTTATTTTATTTTATTTTATTGAGATGGAGTCTTGCTCTGTCGCCCAGGCTGGAGTGCAGTAGTGCGATCTTGGCTTACTGCAACCTCCACCTCCCAGGTTCAACTGATTCTCCTGCCTCAGCCTCCTGAGGAGCTGGGATTACAGGTGCCTGTCACCACACCTGGCTAATTTTTTGTATTTTTAGTACAGACGAGGTTTCACTATGTTGGCCAGGCTGGTCTCAAACTCCTGACCTTGTGATCCACCCACCTCGGCCTCCTAAACTGCTGGAATTACAGATGTGAGCCACTGTGCCCAGCCCGGGTGATTCTTTGATCATTTCCTCCACTCCTTTTTCTCTGTTGTTTTCTTGTTTATTTTTTTACTGGAATTCCTATTATTCAGAAAGTGGAATTCCTGTATTAGGCCTCTAATTTTCTTATCTATTCTCTCCTATTTTCTGTGACTATACTTTTGTAGGATTTCCTCAATTTTATATTCCAATCCTTCTACTGAGTTTTTCATTTCTCACATTATACTTTTAAGTTTAAAGAGCTCCTTTTTGTCCTTTGAATGTTCCCCTAAACAAAAAAAAACAATAGTGGCCAGGCATGATGGCTCATACCTGTAATTCCAGCACTTTGGGAGGCTGAGGTGGAGGACTGAGATCAGGAGTTCAAAACCAGCCTGGGCAGCAAAGTGAGACCCCGTCTGTACAAAAAAAATAAAAAAATTAGCTGAGTGTGATGGCATGTGCCTGTAGCCCCAGCTACATGCGAGGCTGAAGCAGGAGGGTTGCTTGATTCCAGGAGGTCAAGGCTGCAGTAAGCCATATTCGCACCACTGTACTCCAGTCTAGGTGACAGAGTGAGACACTGTCTCAAAAACAAACAAAAACATCCAAAACCCCAACAGTATTGTGTTTTTGTCTCAGGTTTATATATTTGCATATGGAATGTCTATATAAATTATGTTCTTGCTGGGCATAGTGGTTCACACCTGCAGTGCCAGTTCCTGGGGACTCTGGGGCAGGAAGATCACTTGAGCCCAGGAGTTCTGGGCTGTAGCATGCTATGCCGATTGGGTACTAAGTTCGGCATCAATATGATGACCTCCCGGGAGCGAGGACCACCAGGTTGCCTAAGGAGGGGTGAACTGGCCCAGATCAGAAAAGGAGCAGGTTGGCAGTTTAAATTGCATTGCATTGAAGAAATAGGTGGTGGGATCTTGCTGGGTGTTTGATTAGCCCTTTCTCTGTCTTGCTTGTTTGAGCTTCAGCAGAATTCAAAACGACTGGCAATAAGGCTGGGAAGGACTCTGGAAAAAACAAGACAAAGGTGGTTTCCCACTCGCAGAGAGCCGGCCTGCAGTTCCCAGTGGGACATATTCATCGACACCTGAGATCTAGGACGACCAGTCATGGGCATGTGGGTGCAACTGCCGCAGTGCATAGCATAGCCATCCCGGAGTAACTCACCATAGAGCTACCTGCTCTGGCAGCAAAGGCATCAAAAGACTTCAAGGTAAAGCATATTACCCTTCGTCACTTGCAACTTGCTGTTTGTGGAGATGAAGAATTGGATTCTGTCATCAAGGCTACAATTGCTGCTGGTGGTGTCATTCCACACACTCACAGATCTCTGATGGGGAAGAAAGGACAACAGCAGGCTGTCTAAAGGCTGCCTGGATTCCTTATTATCTCGAGACTCTAAGTACTCTACCAGCTGTCCAGCGTGGTGATTCCAGTGGGCTGTATCTCTGTGAAAAACACAATTTCATCTTTTTTTTTTTCTTTTTTTTTTAGACGGAGTTTTGCTCTTGTTGCCCAGGCTGGAGTGCAATGGAGTGATCTTGGCTCACTGCAACCATGGGTTGAAGCGATTCTCCTGGCTCAGCCTCCTAAGTATCTGGGTTTACAGGCGCCCACCACCATGCCCGGCTAACTTTTGTATTTTTAGTAGAGATGGGTTTCATCATGTTGGCCAGGCTGGCCTCGAACTCCTGACCTCAGGTGATCTGCCTGCCTTGGCCTCCCAAAATGCTGGGATTACAGGCGTAAGCCACCGCCCCCAGAGGTGATACAAAATTGCTTAGATACAATTTTGTCTTTTTGTAATTGTATCTAAGCAAGTTGGAAGTTTAATTAGCTTTCCAACCAACCAATTTCTGCATTCTAGTCTTAACCATATTTAAGTGTTACTATGGCTTCAAAAAAGCTATTGATTCCAAAGTAGTGGGTTTTGACTGAGTTTTTTGAAAACTGGATTTTTGGCCGGGCGCGGTGGCTCATGCTTGTAATCCCAGCACTTTGGGAGGCCCAGGCGGGCGGATCACGAGGTCAGGAGATCGAGAAACCACGGTGAAACCTGGTCTCTACTAAAAATACAAAAAAATTAGCCGGGCGTGTTAGCGGGCGCCTGTAGTCCCAGCTACTCGGAGAGGCTGAGGCAGGAGAATGGTGTGAACTCGGGAGGTGGAGCTTGCAGTGAGCCGAGATCGCGCCACTGCACTCCAGCCTGGGTGACAGAGCAAGACTCCGTCTCAAAAAAAACAAAACAAAACAAAAAAAACTGGATTTTAACAGCGATGCAGAAGTTATAGTAATAAACATTTGGTTTTGTACAGGCATTATTTCCACTCTGGTGCATAAGCTCAATACAGGTCATATCCCAAACTAAAAAAAAAAAAAGAAAGAAACGGAGCAGGTCAAAACTCCCATGCTGATCAGTTGATCAGCAGTGGGATTATGCCTATGAATAACCACTGCACTCCAGTCTGGACAACATAGCAAGACTCTGTCTCAGAAAGGGGGAAGAATATCCATATAAATATTATGTCTGTCTTTGACAGTATTGTGTTCTTGTTTCAGAAATGCATGTTTGTGTTTGTTTGTGTGTGTGTTTGTTTGAGACGGAGTCTCGCTCTGTTGCCCAGGCTGGAGTGCAGTGGTGCGATCTCTGCTCATTGCAACCTCCGCCTCCCGGGTTCAAGAGCTTCTCCTGCCTTGGCCTCCCATGTAGCTGGGACTACAGGCGCCCGCCACCATGCCCAGCTAATTTTTGTATTTTTAGTAGAGGCAGGGTTTCACCATGTTGGCCAGGCTGGTCTCGAACTCCTGACCTCAAATGATCCACCCACCTCGGCCTTCCAAATTGCTGAGATCACAGGCGTGAGCCACCATGCCCAGCCTGATGCATATTTTTAAGATCTCGCTAAGAAATAATAATGATAGGGTTTTTGCCATATTTTTAAAAGTTCTCTTTTCTCTGCGTAAAATAGTTTTCTCCAAGTAGGTTTTTCCCTTTATTTTCATCTCTGCCTTTCATGTTAGAGACTTTGGTCAGACGTCTGATGACTGTTGGTTATCTGAGTAGGGGCACTAAAAAGCTGATTGAAAAGTCTGAGCACATGGGGAGAACTTTTTGACTATGAACTTCATTGCAGGGTGATCTGGCTGAGCCATTCATTATTATCAGTATCTTTAGGTCTTTTTTTTTTTTTTTAGCTAGTCAGATTCTCCAAAATACACTCTTCCACTGATCGCCTGGAGTTACGAAGCCCTGGGAGCTCAGTGAATGAAGAAGGCTGGGGTTTCACACTACAGCTATAAATGTTTGCTTAATCCCCTGCTTGAAGTACAGATCCCTCTTACTAGCTGAGTCCAACATCCTCTAGAGACCATGCAGTTTACTTTCTTCCAGGAATAAACTTTATTTATTTATTTATTTATTTATTTAGAGACGGAATCTCGCTCTATCACCCAGGCTGGAGTACAGTGGAATGATCTCGGCTCACTGCAACTTCCGCCTCCTGGGTTCAAGAGATTCTGATTCTTGTGCTTCAGCCTCCTGAGTAGCTGGGACTACAGGCACATGCCACCGTGCCGCACTCATTTTAGTATTTTTTATAGAGATAGAGTTTCTCCATGTTAGCCAGGCTGGTCTCGAACTCCTGTTCTCAAGTGATCTGCCCGCCTCAGACTCCCAAAGTGCTGGGATTACAGGTGTGAGCCACCATGCCCAGCCATCTCCTGGGAATAAACTTTAGTCTCCCATCAATTTTCTGGATGGCAGGATATGGGGAGGGCATTTGGGGTATATAATTTTTTCTTGAATTTTCAAACAGTTCTCTTGTTCTTAAGCCCCACCTTCACCTCTAATTCTGGTGCCAATTCCTGAGCCTTTTGGAAATTCCACAGAATAAATCTTGTTGCTTTTAGCTTCTTCTCTTCTTCAGTTTAGGACTCAACTCTCTTGGATCTGCTAAATTAGTTGCCACTCATTCATTTGTTTTCCAGCTTCCAAGAGGGCACAGTTGTCTCCATTCCCATTGCTAACTCATGGCCCACTCGCGTGTGTATGATCTTTCTAGGATCTCAAGTGAAAACCTCAGGTCTTCGCCAAGTCTCTCTACTCTGGCTGGGGCCAAACTCCAACTCTCCGAGCCCTGAAAAGCCTCTGAAACTTCAACTCAGTGTTTAGCTGCAGAGGCTATTCTCTACTCCATCTGCCAGTCTTGCCCTGTGTATGGGAGTTTAGGAGTCAGCGAAGCCTCAAGAAGGAGAATTTTAAAATAATCAACTTCTGGCTGGGCGCGGTGGCTCACGCCTGTAATCTCAGCACTTTGGAAGACTGAAGCAGGTGGATCAATTGAGGCCAGGAGTTTGAGACCAGCCTGACCAACATGGTGAAAACCCTGTCTCTACAAAAATACAAAAATTAGCCAGGCATATTGGTCTGCGCCTGTAATCCCAGTTACTTGGGAGGCTGACGCAGGAGAATCACTTGAACCCAGGAGGCAGAGGTTGCAGTGAGCTGATAGTATACCACTGCACTCCAGCCTGGGCGACAGAGTGAGATTCTGACTCAAAAAAATACAATAATCAACTTTGGCTAGGTGTGGAAGCTCATGTTTGTAATCCCAGCACTTTGGGAGGCTGAGGATGGAGGATCATTTGAGCCCAGGAGTTTGACACCAGCCTGGGCAACATAGTGAGACTGCATTTGTATTAAAAAATTAACAAATTAGCGGGGCTTGGTGATGCATACCTGTAGTCCCAGCTACCCAGGATACGGAGGTGGGAGGATTGCATGAGTCTGGGAGGTCAAGGTTGCAGTGAGATGTGATCACACAGCTATTTTCCAGCCTGGGCAATAGAGGGAGACCCCAACTCAATAAACAAAATAAAATTCAATAACTTTATTGATTTAAAATACAGTACGTTGGGATTTAAGATGAGCAATGCCAATCTCATCGTGTTTTAGCCTATTGTAACTATCGCTGCCTTAGTAAAATTACTAGGAAATGGTCTAGGGCAATTTTTTTTTAATGTTCATTCAGAGTGTTGGTGATGATGGGTGAGCTTGACAAAGGCATTTTTCAAAAATAAAAACCGACCAGGTGTGGTGGCTCACACCTGTAATCCCAGCACTTTGGGAGGTTGAGGCAGGAGGATCACTTGAGCCCAGGAATTTGAGACCAGTCTGGGCAACACTGGGAGACCCCATCTCCACAAAAATTAAAAAATTAGCTGGCCATGGTGGTTTGCACCTGTAGTCCCAGCTTCTCAGAAGGCTGAGGTGGGAGGATCCCTTGAGCCCCAGGGGACAAGGCTGCAGTGAGCTGTGATCGCTCCACTGTGCTCCAGCCTGGGTGACAGAGCGAAATCCTGTTTCAAAATAAATAAATACAAAATGCAATTAACATATTGATATACTTACAATAAAACTCACTCAAGAGCACAGTTTAATGGCTTTTGATGAATGTTAACACATGTGTAACCATCACCACAATCAAAATATAGAATATTTTTATTCCTGAAAGAGCTTCCTTGTGTCCTCAAGAAGGATTTTTATTCAGAATTTTTGGGTTTCTGCTCTGTGTCTCCTTCCTCGCTCCGAAATCCCTGTTGCCTCAGCAGCCTTGCACTCTCATCTGTTTTCCCCAGCTGGTAACACTGCTAGTCTCTCCTTGGACACTGTTTCCCATAGTCAAGAAAATGTCTTCAGCGTGAAAGTGGGGGCGAACTCTCTTAGTGACCATAGCCCTGTACTGTCGATGTTGCATATCTGCAAAGAGTTGTTTACTATATTTTGTCCGGGCTTTATATTCATTCACAGCAGAGGCCAGGGAAAGATAAATATGATACCCACTACTCCATCAGATACCTCCATCAGACCTAGAACCAGAGGCCTTAAAATGCCTTTTTTTTTTTTGAAAGGGAGTTTTGCTCTGTTGATCACGCTGGAATGCAGTGGTGCAATCTTGACTCACTGAAACCTCCACCTCCCAGGTTCAAGCTATCCTCCTGCCTCAGCCTCCCGAGTAGCTAGGACTGCAGGTGCACGCCACCACTCCCAGCTAATTTTTGTATTTTTTTAGTAGAGACAGGGTTTCACCATGTTGACCAGGCTGGTTTCAAACTCCTGACCTCAAATGAAGTACCCAAAGTGCTGGGATTACAGGCATGAGCCACCTCGCCTGGCCTAAAATATATTTTTAAATACACATTTTTCACATTTTCTTGACATGCTGGCTAAAACAGGGAACATGCAGAAAACACATCACCAAAGTCTCTTCATTATGGCAATCAGGAGAGCCCTTGTATTTGGAGCTCTCCTGGTGCCTTGAAGATAATCCAAAGCGAATGAATCTAGCAGGGCTGTATTCTGCCACTCACTCATTAGGTAGCCTCTGGCCACTCCTGGGGGGTGAGTGGTGGTGGGATGTTGTGATTGTCAAACCAACCACCTGGGAGGCCCTGTGGGGTATGATTTTTATTTATTTATTTTTTGAGACCAAGTTTTGCTCTGTCACCCAGGCTAGAGTGCAGTGGCGCGATCTCGGTTCACTGCAACCTCCACTTCCCAAGTTCAAGCGATTCTCCTGCCTCGGCCTCCCAAGTAGCTGGGATTACAGGCGACTGCCACCATGCCCAGCTAATTTTTGTATTTTTAGTAGAGACAGGGTTTCACCATATTGGGCAGGCTGGTCTTGAACTCCTGACCTTGTGATCACCTGCCTCGGCCTCCCAAAGTGCTGGGATTACAGGCGTGAGCCACTACACCCGGCCAGGGTGTGATTTTAGAGTCAGATGGAGCAGGGTTTGCATTTTGGCTCTGACATTTACTGTGTGCCTGGGGAAAGTGATGGAATCACTCTGGGCTTGGTTTTCTTATTTACAGAACAGAAAGAGTGATACCAATCTTGGAGGATCATTAGAAGAGCTAATGATGTAGCATATCATATGCTCAGCTGAGTGCCTTCTAAGTAGCAACATCCAACACGTGGTGGCCACTGATAGCTCTATTTATGGACAGGAAGATGCTTTGTACCCTGTTAAGTAGTTCATAAACTTGGTGGTCAGCATCTTTTGGACAGCCCAGCATCTAAATCCCCCTTCCTCCACTGTGTGAAGTCCTCTCCTTGCTTCTTGTTCCCCAGGACAGGAATGATAAATATTCACTGTCCCCGTTCTTGCTCTGTGGTGGTCAGTGTGGCTCACTGGATGCTCCTGCTAAGGAAAATGGGAGAATGTTATTTGGGCAGTGGGGGCAGAGGCAGCACCGGGTCCCTTGGCATGGAACCCAGTGTCCTAACCAGACCATGCCTTGGGTGGGATCCAGCTGGACTCTGCTGCCAGTAACCCTTGGTTTTTGCTCGTTTTCTCATCCTGGGTTTCCAGCCTTCCTGATGATTCTGTGAGCTGCCTGATATGTTTCCAAAAACATGACAAAACAAAGCTTTTCCACTTCACTAACCAGATTTGGTTTCTATTTCTTGTTACCAGGAACTCTGATTAATACACTTGGCGCCCAAAACAATGCAAGTTATTAAAAACAGGGCAATGAGGTCTGACACACCTGTGGGACTGAGAACGCTAAGTGAACACACTTTTTCTCCTGGTTGCTCTCTTAGCCTTAAGGACAGGCAACTCATGAAAAAAGAAAAATAGCCAAGAAAATTTGAACCTCAGGAGTAAACAAAGAAGTAAAAATTAAAATAGATAGGGCCAGACATGGTGGCTCATGTCTGTAATCCCAGGACTTTGGGAGGTTGAGGCGGGCAGATCACTTGAGCCCAAGAATTCAACACCAGCCTGGACAACATGGCAAAACCCGTCTCTACTAAAAATTCAAAAATTAGCCAGCCATGGTGGCACGTGCCTGTAGTCCCAGCTACTCAGGAGGCTGAGGTGGGAGAATGGCTTGAGCCCTGGAGGTGGAGGATGGTGGTGAGCTGAGATTGCGTCACTGCACTCCAGCCTGGGTGACAGAGCAAGGCCTTCTCTCAAAATAAATTAATAAATAAAGAAAATAAAATAGATAACATTTTCTCTTGTCAAATCGATAAATGCCCATGCATAGATATATACGTGTGCATATAATGAAGTGATAATAGCTGGTGTTGGCACGGGAGCAAGTGTCTCACAAGGCGACAGAAAGAGTGCACAGCCTGGGCCAGTCCCAAGGAACTCCAGCGGAGTGATGGAAACTTACTATTTGAGAAACACTTTAAAGATGGCTTACTGTTGTCTGAGCCATTTTTCTTTTTTGCAGATGGAGTCTCTCTGTGTTGCCGAGGCTGGAGTGCAGTGGCACAATCTCAACTGACTGCAACTTCCGCCTCCTGGGTTCAAGTGATTTTCCTGCCTCAGTAGCTGGGATTACAGGCACCCGCCACCACACCTGCTAATTTTTGTATTTTTAGTAGAGACAGGGTTTCACCATGTTGGCCAGGCTGGTCTTGAACTCCTGACCTCAAGTGATCCACCAGCCTCAGCCTCCCAGCCTCCTGGATTACAGGAGCGAGCCACTGTGCTCGGTCTCTGAACCGTTTTTCTATAGGACAAGAGCAGGGACAGTAATTACTCCCATATGCATGGTTTTTCTGGGAAGTATGACTTGGCTATGCCTTTACAAAAAAGTGTGGTAAAATATATGTAACACAAAATGTACTATCTTCACTGTTTTTAACTGTATATTTCAGTGAAATTAAGTACATTCACATTGTTGTATAACCAATCTCCAGAACTGTTTTACTGTTTTCATCTTATGAAACTGAAACTCAGCACCTTTAAACAATAACTCCCCGTTTCCCCCACCCCCTACCTATAGCAACCACCATTCTATTTTGTTTTTAGAAATACGACTGCCCTAGGTATGTCATATAAGTGGAATCACACAGTAGATGTCCTTTTGTGACTGGCTTATTTCATTTAGCATAATGTCTTCAAGGCCCATCCATGCTGTAGCATGTGTCAGAATTTCCTTCCTTTTCAGGGCTGAATCATATTCCGCTATATGTATAGGCCACGTTTTGTTTTGATGGACACTTGCGCTGCTTCTGCTTTTTGGCTATTGTGAATAATGTGGCTATGGACATGGGTGTGCAACTATCTATTCATTTGTAGCCTGGGTACCAGCTTGGGTCACCTTCTTTTGATACTTTAATAAAATTGACTTGAAATATACACACAGCCGCCCACTACCCCAAACAAAAGAGAAGGGAAGCCTTCCTAGGAGCTGTTGCAGTATCTCAAGGTGCTCCCTGCTCCCTATGGAGACCTTGATGACACCATTTCTGGAGTGCCAAGTGCTGCACCAGGACTCTACTGCTTTTGTTCTGATTGCAGCCTCATGAGGTGGGCAAGGCCACTTCTGTCCCATTTGGGCCTCTTTACAAATGAGGAAAAGACGCACATTCTCCCTGGCAAAACTCCAGCTTGGAAAGCAGAGCAGGGAGCACATTGGAGACCCCACTCAGGTCCTTGGCATGGCTCCCTTGCACAAGGTACAGCCTACACTATTATACATGACAGCCCTGAGGCAGGCATGGCTGGCAACCCGCCTTACTGGTGAGAAAAGCGAAGCACAGAGGTGAGGGGTTTGCAAATTTTTTTTTTTTTTGAGACAGGGTCTTGCCTATCACTCAGGCTGGAGTACAGTGGCACCATCGTGACTCGCTGCAGCCTCAGCCTCCCAGACTCAAGACATCCTCCCACCTCAGCCTTCTAAGTAGCTGGGACCATAGGCATGCACCACCACATCCTGTTAATTTTTTTTCTTTTTTTTTTGAGGCAGAGTCTCACTCTGTTGTCCAGGCTGGAGTGTAGTGGTATGATCTTGGCTCACTGCAGCCTCTGTTTCCCAGGTTCAAGCAATTCTCCTGCCTCAGCCTCCTGAGTAGCTGGGATTACAGGTGTAAGCCATCGTGCCTGGCCTCACACCCTGTTAATTAAAAAAAATTTTTTTTTGTAGAGATGGGGTCTCCTTGGGTTGCCCAGGCTGGTCTCAAACTCCTAGGCTCAAGTTCTCCTCCCACCTGGGCCTCCCAAACTGCCAGGATTACAGGCATGAGCTGCTGCGCTGGGCCTAGAGTTTGCAAGGTTGAAGCCTAGGGAGCATGTAGCTGGCTTTCAAATGTAGATCTTATTTATATTCACATATGGTGAGGCCAAGAGATCAGGATCTGATTGCTATTGAAAGAATAGTTGTTACTCACAGTTCCCAAGTGGGGAGGGCAGGTCATACCAGGCAGGGCCAGGAGTGGAGGCCCCAGGGTGGTCAGAAGGCAGAGTCAGGGAGGGGAAAATGTAGGCAGGAGCATTTGCTGTGTTTCTGAGGGAAGGAAAGGTCGAGGCAGGGTAGGAAGCAGGCCTAGAATTGGCTACTGTGAATAATTTCAGCGGGCTTGTCCGGGGGGTGTAAGGGCTGGGGAATAGCGGCCTGGAGTGTGAGAACCCTGGAAGGGCCCTGTAAAGGGAATATTTGGAAAATGGACTCTGGATTGCTTGGTTTGTATACAAAAGGCATGCTCACAAGTGAGTCCCTTACCATCTCTAGCCATGGGAGGGGCAGTTTCTCTAGCGTCAGCAAAGCCCCAAGATGTCAAAGCATCGGAATAAAGACATGCTTAATACAAAGACAAAGCCTAGGTTCTGAATCCCTTTGCCATCATTTTTTAACCCTTTCTCTGTCAGTGGCTTTCAAACCTTTGCATTTCTTTTCCTCTGGCAGGGCACCCCTTTCCCTAAGTGAAATCTTGAGGCAGCCCAGTCTGTTAAAGAACGCTGCTCTGGCAGAAAGGAATCGTGGGGAGGGCCCCTACCACCTGGCACCAGTTCATTTTTATTTTTAATTTTTTTTTGAGAGACAGGGTCTCACTCTGTTGCCCAGACTAAAGTGCTGTGGTGTGATCATGGCTCTCTGTGGCCTTGAGCTTCTGGGCTTCAACAATGCTCCCACCCCAGCCTCTCGAGTAGCTATGACTACATGTGCACACCACCATGCCTGACTACCCATTCATTTTATTTTATTTTTTATTTTTATTTATTTATTTATTTTTATTTTTTGAGATGGAGTCTTGCTCTGTCACCCAGGCTGGAGTGAGTGCAGTGGTGCAATCTCGACTCACTGCAACCGCTGCCTCCCGGGTTCAAGTGCCTCAGTCTCCTGAGTAGCTGGGACTACAGGTGTGTGCCACCATACCTGGCTAATTTTTGTGTATTTTTAGTAGAGACGCGGTTTCAACCATATTGGCCAGACTGATAATGAGCTCCTGACCCGTGAACCGCCCGCCTCAGCCTCCCAAAGTGCTGGGAGCCACTGCGCCCAGCCCCCATTCATTTTAGAATCTGTCTTCAAGGCTGCCCCACGAAGAGTCTTCTGGTCCCCCTTAACAAGAGCAGAAAAGTAAAAGGATAGGCAGGGGCAGGGCACTTGGGGTGGCTACTCAGTGGTTATGTGGCCCTGGGTCAGTGCCATCCCTCTCTCCTTTTTAAACATCTTTATTGAGACATAATTCACATATTATACGATTCACCCATTTAAATTGTACAATTCACTAGCTTTTAGCATATTTGCATAATTGTATATCTATCACCACAGTCAATTTTAGAACATTTTAATCGCCCTAAAAAGAAACTCCTTAGCTCAGGGGTCCCCAACCCCTGGGCCACAGACTGGTTAGGAGTAATGGTCTACAGCCCAGCCTGTTAGGAACCCGGCCGCACAGCAGAAGGTGAGCAGTGGGCAAGTGAGTGAAGCTTCATCTGTGTTTACAGTCACTCCCCATTGCTCGTATAACCACCTGAGCTCCATCTCCTGTCAGATCAGCAGTGGCATTCAAGTCTCATAGAACCATGAACGCTATTGTGAACTGTACATGCGAGGGATCTAGGTTGTGCCCCTTATGAAAATCTAATGCCTGATGATCTGAGGTGAAGCTGAGGCGGTGATGCTTGCCCTGGGGAGTGGCTGCAAATACAGATGAACGTTAGCAGAGAAGTTTGCCTGCACAGAGACCATCATAAATCAATTGCTTGCAGACCCATATCAAATCCCCATCAGTGAGTGGCAAGGGAAAATTAAGCTGAATCTGGTGGCAGGCTTTATGGTGGCAAGTGAGTCGATGTACTTCAGTTTCACAGCTGCCTTGAAAGTATGTTTGAGACAACTTCAAGTCTCTGTATGTTCTGGATTAAAGTCAAGGCAGAATGTCCTGAGATTGCCGGAAAAGCACTGAAAAGCCTGCTTCCGTTTCCAACATCCTATCCTTGTGAAGCAGGGTTTTCCGCAGTGAACCAAAACGAGACTATGGAGTAGACTGGGCATAAGCAACACACTTAGGGTATCCCTGTCTCCCACACCCCCTAGATGGGACCGTCTAGTTGCAGGAAAACAAGCTGAGGGCTCCCACTGATTCTACATTATGGTGAGTTGTATAATTATTTCATTATATATTACAATGTAATAATAATATAAATGAAGTGCACAATAAAATGTTATGCACTTGAATCATCCCGAAACTATCTCCCATCCTCCAGCAGTCTGTGGAAAAATTGTCTTTCATGAAACCAGTCCCTGGTGCCAAAAAGGTTGGAGAGCACTGCCTTAGCTGTTCTCTCACCACCATTTCTCCTCTCCCCCAACCCCAGGCAACCAATAATCTACTCTCTGTTGCTTTCAATTTCCCTATTCTGGACATTCCATATAAATGGAATCATTTACTATGTGATCCTGCGTGGTCTTCTGTGACTGGCTTCGTTCACATAGTATGTTTTCAGGGTTCATCCATGTTGTAGCGTGTATCAGAACTTCATTCCTTTCTATGATTGAATAATATTTCATTGTATGGACAGATCACATTTTGTTTATCCATTCATCATCTGATAGACTTTTGGGGAGATTCCGCTTTTGGGTACTACGGATAATGCTGCTATGGACATTTTCGTGCCAGCTTTCATGTGGAGGTGTATTTTCATTTGTCTTGGGTGTCTACTAGCTAAGAGAGGAATGGCCGGGTCATGTGGTGTCCATATGTTTAATATTTTGAGGAACTGCCAAACTGTGTCTCAAAGTGGCTGCCCCATTTGACATTGCTACCAGCAGTGTAGGAGGGTTCTGATTTCTCCACATCCTTGCAAATACTTGTAATTGTTCATCTTTTTATTCCAGCTATCCCAGTGGCCGTGAGGAGGTATCTCATTGTGTGTGGGTGTTTTTTTTGTTTTGTTTTTGAGACGGAATTTCACTCTTGTCATCCAGGATGGAGTGCAATGATGCAATCTTGACTCACTTGGGATTACAAGTGTGAGCCACCGAGCCCAGCATCAGCCATGTGTTTTTCAAAAAAAATTTTTTTTTTTCTATTCTGTTTTTTGAGACAGGCTCTCTGTTGCCCAGGTTGGAGTGCAGTGGCACAATCTCGGCTCACTGCAGCCTTGACCTCCCAGGCACTGATCTTCCTACCTCAGCCTCCCAAGTAGTTGGAACTACAGGTGTGCACCACCACTCCTGGCTAATTTTTGTATTTTTAATAGAGACAGGGTTTCACCATGTTGTCCAGGCTGAAATTTTTATTTTTTATTTTTTGAGACAGGGTCTTACTCTGTCACCCAGACTGGAGTGCAGTCTTGGCTTACTGCAATCTCTGCCTCTCTCCGCTTCAAGCTATTCTCCCACTTCAGCTTCCCGAGTAGCTGAGACTACAGGTGCACACCACTACATCCAGCTAATTTTTTTATTTGAAAAAAGTGTTTTAAAAAAAATTTTAGGCCAGGCTTGGTGGCTCACAGCTCTAATCCCAGCACTTTGGGAGGCCGAGGCAGGTGGATCACGAGGTCAAGAGATCGAGACCATCCTGGCCAACATGATGAAAACCCATCTTCACTAAAAATACAAAAATTAGCTGGGCGTGGTGGTGCACGCCTATAGTCCCAGCTACTCGGGAGGCTGAGGCAGGAGAATCCCTTGAACCTGGGAGGCAGAGGTTGCAAAGAGCTGAGATCGCGCCACTGCACTCTAGCCTGGTGACACAGTGAGAATCTGTCTCAAAAAAAAAAATTTTTTTTTTAAAGAGGGTCTCCCTCTGTCACCTAGGCTGGAGGGCAGTGGCACAATCTTAGCTCACTGTAACCTCAAACTCCTGGGGTCAAGTGATCCCCCTGCCTCAGCCTCCCAAAGTGATGGGATAACAGGCGGGAGCCACCTCGCCTGGCTCCATTGTGGTTTTGACGCACACTTTCCTGGTAGCTCACCTTCCCTGCTTCTCTTATACTCTCTGCAAAGGGAGAATCTAGAGGTTGCTCAAGGTCCCTGAAGGTTGCTGTCACGCCCCTTTCCTCCCTGTCACCACACTCCCTACTCCCTACTCCCCACCCCCCACTCACAGCTGTGATTCTCCATGGTGGTGAGGGGAACCCTTCGTGAACTCAGGATGTCAAGCTAGAGAGACCTTCATCTTCATCCAGTCCAAACTGCTAAACTATCTGACAGGTGAGGAAACTGAGGCCCAGAGGGATGTGGGTTACCTAAAGGTGCCTGGCATGTTAGTGGCAGAACTGGGTTGAGACCAGAGAATCCAGGCTTGCATAGGGGACAAGGAGCTCTGGGTTTGATTCTAGACTGTTGCCATGACTGTGCCCTCCCTCCCTACCTCCCTCTCTCCCTCCCTCTCTCCCTCCCTCTCTCCCTCTTTCCCTTCCCCTCCCTCCCTCCCTCCCTCCCTCCCTTCCTTCCTTCCTTCCTTCCTTCCTTCCTTCCTTCCTTCCTTCCTTCCTTCTCTTCCCTTTCTTTCCTTTCTTCTTTCGAGACAGGGTCACACTCTGTCACCCAGGCTGAAGTGCAGTGTTGAGATTATGGTTCACTGCAGCCTTGACCTCCTGGGCTCAAGCAATCTTCCCAGCTCAGCTTCCCGAGTAGTCGGGATTATAGGTGTGCACCACTTCCAGCTAATTTTTAAATATTTTTGTAGAGACAGGGTCTCACTCTGTTGCTCAGGCTTATCTTGAACTCTTGGGCTCCAGTGGTCCTCCCGCCTTGGCCTTCCAAAGTGCTGGGATTACAGGCATGAGCTGCCACTCCCGGCCTTGTGGGCCACTTTCTGAACCTTTCTGAACAGCAGTTTCCTCATCCACATAATGGAGATGTTACCTACCCTATGGGGTTGTTTTGAGCGTATAAAATATTTAACATAGTAAGTAAATAACTTATTTAATTTTGGAATAATTACTATTTACATGCCTATGATAAAAGAAAGTCAAATAGTACAAAGGAGTATAAAGTGAAAAAGAAACTTCTTTCCTCCAACCCCGTCCTGGGGGCCACCATTACCACCAGACTCTTTTCTGTCAGATCTCTTCTATGGATATAATGGAAGTTATTTATCACATGGGACCCTAGAGTTGGAGATCATTAACTTGCCTGCTTTTCTAAGCTGGTCTTTCCCACTTTGCCCCTTCAACCCCCCTTCTTGTGGCAGCACACAAACCGTGGGGCTCCCTTATTTGTCCAGCTCCCCCTTCCCAAGCTCCCTCCACCTGGTAATGATTTCCTACAGCGTCTCCCAGGGGTCTCCATGGGGACGTTTCCTGCTCCAATCTCCATGGCAACTCTTCAGGTTGCCATGGTGACACTTAAGCGATTATTTGGAGACCCTTAAATATATCACCCGTGGTGGTACATGCTAGACGCGTTTGGCTCTGGCTCTTGTGTTTGGGGCCAGGGTTGGGGCCCAGGCCTGAAGGCAGAAAATGTGGGGAGGTGGGAGATGGTGGTCAGAGCCCGATGCCCTTGGTCTGGCCCTGTGAGAGGCCCTCTTTGGGCAAAATTGGAATTGAGCCTTTTGTGAAGTGGTGGGAGGACAAGAGGCAGTTACGCTTGTGCAGTCCTTAAATAGGGAGACCCTGCAGCCAGGAGGACATCTTAACCCTGATCAGGATGGGGGTAACTTGGAGCTATGCAGTAACCAAGCAGGGATTCCACTTCAGGCCTGCTGGGCTCCAAGGCCCTCACTCCTCCTTGACGTCAAATTCTAAAGGGAATTTAAGATGGAATCCACTCCTTCATATATTCATTTATTTGACCGATGTGTTTAAAGTGGCTACTATGTGCCAGGCACTGTGTGCTAAGCATTGGGGATACAGCAGTGAATTAAAAAACAAAACCCCTGTCCTCATGGAGCTTACATTTGACCGGGGAAAGGCAGACAATTAGCAAAACAAAACATCCATGGCCGGGCGCAGTGGCTCACGCCTGTAATTCCAATACTTTGGGATGCCAAGATGGGTGGATCACCTGAGGTCAGGAGTTCGAGACCAGCCTGGCCAACATGGTGAAACCCTATTTCTAATAAAAATACAAAAATTAGCTGGGCATGGTGGTGCGTGCCTGTAATCTCAGCTACTTGGGAGGCTGAGGCAGGAGAATCATTTGAACCCAGGAGGCAGAGGTTGCAGTGAGCTGAGATCATGCCATTGCACTCCAGCCTGGGCAAGAGCAAAACGGTCCCCCTTCTTCCCACCCCCCCAAAAAAGAAAAAAAAAAACACCCAGGTTAGACAGTAGTTTCAGTATTAGGGAAGGGGCCTAGAGAACAGCAGGGTAAGCTGTGGCACACACTGACATCAGGGCCGGGTGTGGGGGTCCCAGACACCCTCTCGGGGCTCAGCTTCAGGTCTCAGGACAATTCCTAAAAGGTAGGAGGGTGAGGTATGGAAGGAGCTAGCCAGGATTTGAGACTCCATCAGCAGTGACCAGCTCCCTCTGCGTGTTCTGCCTAAGCGATGTACAAAGCTTTCCAGCTTCTAGATACCTCATGGATGCTTGGAAGCAGACATACATGGCTGAGTTTAATTTCCATTATACAGGCCAGGCGCGGTGGCTCAAGCCTGTAATCCTAGCACTTCGGGAGGCCGAGGTGGGCGGATCACGAGGTCAGGAGTTTGAGACCATCTTGGCCAACATAGTGAAACCTTGTCTCTACTAAAAATACAAGAAAATTAGCAGGGCATGGTGGCGGGCACCTGTAGTCCCAGCTACTCGGGAGGCTGAGGCAGGAGAATGCTGTGAACCTGGGAGGCGGAGCTTGCAGTGAGCCGAGATGGTGCCACTGCACTCCAGCCTGGGGGACAGAGCCAGGCTCTGTCTCAAAAAAAAAAAAAAAAAAATTTCCATTATACAGACTGGGAAACAGATGCAGACGGGAGGCAGCCTGCTGAAGGCAATGCTGCTAATGGCAGGCAGAAAGGTGGCTAGAACTGGAGTCATGGCTATCCCAGTCCAGGTCCATTTCTGCCAGACCAGTGGATTTATTCTGCAAATTCATACTTCTCTGAGTGCTGTCTTACTGAATAAGGAGCTTATCTTGTACATGAGGAAGATCATGTTGTCTGTGGGGAGAGATCGTGATTTACCTGTAACACCAGTGTCAGGTGATTATACCATGCTCCCTTACTCAGAGCTTTACTGCAGGCCACTTGGGTCAGGCCTGTTCCTCGTTGGTGGAACAGACTGCAAGGTGCAAGAACATGCTTCTTCTAGCCTCCGACTTCCCCAGTCCACTGGCACTCCTCCCAGAAATGAAGTTTGGAAGCACAGGCCTACTTAAGGCCTGGGCAACCCAAAAAGCTTCCTGAGAAGGTGATGAGACTCGGGTCTGTCTACACTGGGCTCTCTTCACCTTCTTTCCCTTTCCTTTTTCTCTTTTTTTTTTTCCCCGAGACAGGGTCTTGTTCAGTCACCCAGGCTGGAGTGCAATGGCGCGATTTTGGCTCACTGCAGCCTCTGCCTCCCAGGTTCAAGCGATTCTCGTGCTTCAGCCTCCCGAGTAGCTGGGACTACAGGCACACGCCACCACGCCTGGCTAATTTTTGTATCTTTAGTAGAGATGGGGTTTTACCATGTTGGCCAGGCTGATCTCGAACTCCTGACCTCAAGTGATCCACCCGCCTCGGCCTCCCAAAGTGCTGGGATGCTGGGATTAGGGGTGTGAGCCACTGCACTTGGCCTTTTCTTTTTTTAAAAAATTAGATCCTTATTTTTAGGACGAGTTCATTTGGCTGGTGAGTTGTTCCATACTCCTTGGCAGATTCCAACTTCCATGACTACCATCCTGCTTCTCTTTTCTGAGTGTGGACTATCCACCTTCATACAGGTCTCAGATTTGGGGCCAGGCTAGCAGGAAATAGAAAATCATTTCTGGTTAACATAAGCCCCAGGAAGCATTTACTGGAAAGTTCTTGGAGAGTAAATGGAGGAGCTGAATGGCCAACCCTTGGGCTATGTGGCTACTGAGCATGTGAAATTCGCTCTGTGCTAAGTGTAAAATAGACACTGGAATTGGAAAACTTAGTATGAAAATAAGAATGTAAAATATCTCAGTCATTTTTATATTGATTACATGCTGAAATGACATTTTGGGTACGTTGGGTTAAATAAAATGTATTGTTAAAATTAATTTCTCATTTCTTCTCCCTAGGCTCAGGTGATCCTCCCACCTCAGCCTCCCAAGTAGCTGGGATTACAAGTGCGTGCCACCATGCCTGGATAATGTCTTTTATTCTTTGTAAAGACAGGGTTTTGACATGTTGCTCAGGATGGTCTCAAACTCCTGGATTCAAGCAGTACTCCTGCCTCAGCCTCCCAAAGTGTTGGGATTACAAACATGAGCTACCATACCTGGCCAATACTAGATTTAAAATTACATATGGGCCGGGAATGGTGGCTCACACCTGTAATCCCAGCACTTTGGGAGGCCGAGGTGAGTGGATCACGTGAGGTCAGGAGTTCAAGACCAGCCTGACCAATATGGTGAAACACCATCTCTACTAAAAATACAAAAAAATTAGCTGGGCGTAGTGGTGTGTGCCTGTACTGCCAGCTACTTGGGTGGCTGAGACAGGAAAATTGCTTGAACCCGGGAGGTGGAGGTTGCAGTGAGCCGAGATTGCGCCATTGCACTCCAGTCTGGGCAACAGAGTAAGACTCCATCTCAAAAAAAAAAAAAGCAAACAAATTACATATGACTTACATAATTACTGTCATCTATATTACTATATACTATAGTACTGCTGGACAGTGCTGTGACTAGATTAATTCCACAAGGAAAAGAGCCATAGCAGTATTGTTCATCACTCTAAACCCAGGACCCGGTATTGGGGCCAGGATATAGTAGGGGGTCAAGAAAGTGTTATTTGTTGAATGAATGTTTGACAGTCACATTTTCCATCAGCCCTGAAACATTTTAAACAGCCTGTAAAGGGAATGTGATCTAATTTAAATGTCAGTTTATATATAAAAAAAAAAAAAACAAAAAAAACCCCACTGTAACTCAAGCATGAAATTTGCAAGAAGGGGAAAGGAAAAGGGAGAATGAGGGGATCAAGGTCTCAGTCCCTTTTTTCTGAGGGATTAGGGGGATAGTCTGACCTTTGTCAAGCCAAAAAAGAAAAAAAAGAAAGGTCCTGCCCATCAGAGGCAGAGATACGATCATTCTCCACTTCCTGTGGCCCTCCCCCTTTCTTTGCTAACAGAGGCGTCTATTTTTAGCTAGGCACATGGCCACCCAGAGTCCAAACATTTTCCAGCCTCTCTGGAGCTGGGTTTGGCTACGTAAGTTCTGGCTCATGGGATGTAAACAGAAGTGTCAAGTAACTTTTGGGAACTTTCCTTAAAGGGAAGTGCTATGTCTCTTTCCCCTTCTCCTGGCTAGAATGCCTGGAACCTCAGCAGCCAGGTTGAACCATGAGGAATGGTGGAGGGGTGGTGTAGTGGAAGGCTGGGAGGGGCCTGGGTCCCTCCCTGACAACTTGGTGAACTGTCGTATCAGCCTTGGAATGCCTACTGTGGACTTTTCATGTCAGAAAAGAAAATCCTATGTATTTCAGGCTTGTTGACTTGCATTTTTTGGTCACCTTGTCCTAACTGGTGATTGGTGCCTACCAGCTTTACGTCGCTATCACTGAAAGGGACCACTCAACTACCTTCAGAACACTCAAGTACTTTCTGGGACAGGGTCTGCTCCAAGATGACTGGATTTCTTTACCATCAGCTGTTGATTTATTTTTTTGAGATAGGGTCTCGCTCTGTTGCCCAGGCTGGAACGCAGTGGTGTGACCTTGGCTCACTGCAGCCTCCACCTCCTGGACTCAATTGATCCTCCCACCTCAGCCTCCTGAGTAGCTGGGACCACAGATGTGAGCCATGACGCCCAGCTAATATTTTTGTAATTTTTATAGAGACAGGGTTTTGCCATGTTGCCCAGGCTGCTAGGTATTGATTAAAAAAAAAAAATTGGCAAGACCTTCAGAAGGTACAAAATTAAAAAGGTACAATAGAACAGAGTGAAGCCTGGGCAACATGGTGAAACCCCATCTCTACAAAAAAAAAAAAAAAAAAAAAAAGAAAGAAAGAAAGGAAAATTAGCTGGGCAATGTGCCTGTAGTCCTACTTGCTCTGGAGGCTGAGATGGGAAGGACTGCTTGAGCCTGGGAGGTGAAGAGGTTGCAGTGACCCGAGATCATCACGCCACTCTACTCCAGCCTGGGCGACAGAGCATGAACCTGTCTGGGAAAACAAACAAACAACATAGAGTCACTTCCTACCTCTGTCCTTGTCATACCCAGTTTCTTTTCCATTCTTCTTTTTTTTAACAGGGTCTCACTCTGTCACCCAGACTGAAGTACAGTGGTGTGATCTTGGCTCATCACAACCTCTGCCTCCCGGGATCAAGTGATTCTCCTGCCTCAGCCTCCTGAGTAGCTGGGATTACAGGTGTGCACCACTACTACCCAGCTAATTTTTGTATTTTTAGTAGAGATGGGGTTTCACCATGTTGGCCAGGCTGGTCTTAAACTCCTGACCTCAAATGATCCACCAGCCTCAGCCTCCCAAAGTGTTGGGATTAAGGGAGTGAGCCACTGCACCCGGCCCTAATATATTCTTTTAAAGAGAGAGAAAAATGTTAAGTTCCCCCTTATGGGATACCTTCTTATATAATCTAAATACATAGCTGTTATCAACATCCGTACCTCTACAAAAAACCTGCCTGTCTGAATTATTCTGGTCTTACTACCTGTGACTCTAAAATGAGATCATACTTACTTTATGGCCTGCATTAAAGTGTTCAAGCCCTCAACTACACAGTGGCCAACATCCATCCCCGTCCCTAACCCTTCTCCTCCCCCATGTAAAATACTTCCCACAACCTACTGATTGAGCAGACAGCTGGGTAGTTGTTATGTCTAGAGAGGCTGGATCCCAAGTCCACCAAGCTCCACTTGGGGTCAAATAAAAAGAGCCAGAGGATTGGTTTTTAGTTGTAAATTCACAGACAATGTTTTTCAGTAAAAAATAATGTCACTGTATTAATAATTGCAAACAATTAATGTGTATTATGTGCCAGGCACTGTACTAAGACCTTTTTATGTGTAATCACATTTAAAACTTACAATGACCCAATGAGTCAAATACTACTAAACAGTATTCCTATCTTATAAATGAGTAAAGTGAGGCAAGGAGAGGTTAAGTAATTTGTTCATATTCACCAGATGGAAAGGGGGAATTGGGACTGGGCATGGTGGCTCATGCCTGTAATCCCAGCACTTTGAAAGGATTGGTTGAGGTGAGGTGTTCGAGACCAGCTGGGCTGGGAACATAAAGCAAGACCCGTCTCTATTTAAAATTAAAAATAAATAAATAAATAAAAAAAAGGAGGAGTTGAGATTTAAATCCTGACACTCTGATTGTAGAACTCAGGCTCTTAACAAGATGACCCTGACCAGATGGTAAGCTCCATTCATGCAGGGACCTTCCCCGAGGGCCTAGTGTGCTGCCTGGCACAGAGCAGAAGTGTAGCAAATATTAATGGATTCAAATGTTCACATGCTAACACTGCCAGTAGGGTGGGGAAAGGATGGTGGTAACCTTTCCCAGTGACTGCAGGCTTGTGTCCTCGCTCAGGGCACACTCCCCAGAATCCAAGCCTAAGGTAAGGAGGCCAAATTAGCGTCATGAGAGGCCCTGTGGGAGGGGTTGGAACCAGACGGCTGCAGCCACAGAGGGACCTTTCTCTACCCTGGTGGGGCCTGATGTGCCCACAAGAGCACAATCCCTTGATCTGCAGCTTTCACCCCAGAGTGTGCTGGACACACTTCTGCACATTGAATCTGAGCCTCTTTGCTTCACCTGCTTCTGTGGAATTCCTTTTAGATGTATTAACATCTTTTTTTTTGAGATGGAGTCTCGCTCTGTCTCCCAGGCTGGAATGCAATGGTGTGATCTCGGCTCACTGCAACCTCCGCCTCCCTGGTTCAAGCGATTCTCCTACCTCAGTCTCCCCAGTAGCTGGGATTACAGGCGTGTGCCACCACACCCAGCTAATTTTTCTATTTTTAGTAGAGACGGGGTTTCACCATGTTGGCCAGGCTGGTCTCCAACTCCTGACCTCAGGTGATCCACTCGCCTCGGCCTCCCAAACTGATGGAATTACAGGCGTGAGCCACAGCGCCTGGCCAGATGTATTAACATCTGATTCACCTGTTGTGTTTACTGCTGCACCCTTAATACCTACAACAGTGCCTTGGAAGTAGCAAGCCTTAAATCTTTGTTGAATGAATAAAAGTTAAGCTATGCACCTGATCCTGGCCAGGTAGCCCTTCCAGACTCCGGACCTGAGTCTTTTCAGCGCCTCCTACTGGGGCTGGATTAGCTGCATCTCAGGGGGCACTTTATTTCCTACATTTCTAAGTCACAGGGGTGGGGGTAACTGGGGCATTCACTGTTGACCTCCAGCACCTGAAGAGGTGAGCTCCTGGCAGGGGTTGGTTATCATTCTAGGAGTTAGAGCTCATACAAGGCCAATGTCCTTTTTCACAACCCACAAGGATGATTCTGCTATAGTTTTAGGTAACGCAAATATTTCCTCTCTTGGGTTTTGGTTGAAAAATAAAGAGGTCTGCCAACAGACAGCAAAAATCAAGAACAGTAAACATACAATGTCAGGTTCAATCAGACATGAATCAATGCGAATACACATGGATAAACTCTGAAATAGAAACATGGCACCATAGTTTAACTGACACATATATATACTGAAAGAGTCCAGAATGTCTCCCCACCCCTAAAGTGCTGAACACAGCAGGGGGCTGTAACTGAGTCAGGAGCTATTTTAATCTCCCTTGTAAAAAAGACATAAAAACGGCAAAGAACTGGACAGACTGCTAGTCAAGAATATGTAACTGTTCATGGATGAGATGGAATTCACACGTATTTTTATTTCTTCCAAGCAGGTACAGAGACTCAAATGTAACCCTTTGAGCTCTCATGCTTGAGGATGTGCTGCTACCTGGCCTTTGAGCTCTGTGCTGGCATAAAGCCCAAGGCCTGGGCAGGGCAGATGATCAAAGTAGGGAGAATTTTAACACCAGTCACGGGACACAGTGGGGAGCACAGACAGTAGGGTTTACCAGGCAATGCTGTTGATGTTGATAGTCCTAGCAAGGCTGGCAGTTCCAGGAGGAGGACCAGCACCTCCAGGATGTATGACTTCCCATGGGTGATGTGATCCTTCACATAACCATTCTGCTCCAAGGTCTGCCTTGTTCCCAAGTGCTATACACTGATCTGCACCCATCACAATCACACACGTCTCACACAGACTCCAGACTCTGCAGCGCCCAACTGAGTACTCACTCAAGCAAGATGAGGCTCCTTGGCGGTGCCATCTTTATTATTCCCAGCCACAAGTTATAGCCACAACCTCTCTTCCATTTAAAGTGTGCGTCACCCGCAGAAGAAAACAGGTGCCGGAGTTCCCTCCCATGATTCAATTCTACCCTCCCCTGGCCTTCGCACGGATCCCAGTGGTCCTGGCTTGGATCAGGCCTACAGCTTACTTCCCAGGCACGCTTCCAGGAAGGCAGTTGGGGTGGGGGGTACCCCTTTATGGCTCTTCCCAGGTTACATGGGAACTGGTGATCTCGGTGGGGTCTCAAGTAGAAGCCCTGAATTAGTGTTCGTTAACGAACTTAATCCTTTGTCCTAAACCGGGCTCTAGCTCAATTCAAAGATAAAGGGGGGGTTAAACTTTAAGAAAAATGGCATTTTTTTCCACATCACTGATACCCCAAGAGAAGTTAATAGGTCTACCTTGTAGATGCAGGGAAATCAAAAGGTCAAACTATAATTTTTTATAAAAACTAATTAATTTTTTTTTACGCTTAATTTTTTTTCTTTTCTTTTCTTTTCTTTTTTTTTGAGACAAGGTCTTGCTTTGTTGCCCAGGCTGGAGTGTAGTGGCACGATCTTGGCTCACTACAACCTCCACCTTCCAGGCTCAAGTGAACCTTCCACCTCAGCCTCCCCAGTAGCAGGGACTACAGGCATGTGCCACCATGCCTGGCTAATTTTTGTATTCTTTGTAGAGACGGGGTTTCATCATGTTGCCCAGGCTGCTCTCGAACTCCTGGGCTCAAGCGATCTGCCCTCCTCAGCCTCCCAAAGTGCTGGGATTGTAGGTGTGAGCCACAGCACCCAGCCCAAACTACAAATTTTAATAGAATTTTAAACCCAACCACTGGCCAAAAGTCACTCAGGTCAAGAATTCCTAATCCACAATCACATCAGTAGGAAGGGAAAGCACTCGTTCTAACACAGATCCAAGAACCAATGGCTACCCCGGGTACCTTAACAGCATCAACTCAGAACTTAAAAAATCAACTAGAGATCATCCAAGGAACCTAAGTATAATTCTACAAAAAACCATCTCATCCCCATTGCAGCAGGCCCCAAACTCCAGTGTGGCTTCCATAGGCCATGGAGAATGGGTTTGGCTCTTGTCACAGGGTTAGAGCCCCATGATGGGGTCTGAGGTAGATGAAAACAACAGGGTAGCCAGGGGCATCTATAGAATATGTTACAGAGCTGCCTGGACCTCATGACAGTTGCAGCTCAGTTGCAAATCCCAGACGGCTCTATTTGCTTAAACCAGTTTTTCCAGTGATGCTTACATGCTGACTTTCTTGGTTTCTATAGATGCTTGGTTTCAAAAATAAAACTAAAATAACAAAAATTCCAAATCCCTCAAATGGAACAAATAAATAGTAGTAACAATATTTACATGAGTATGTCACATTGAGAGATTCCAGCATGACCAAGGAATGGAAAATCCAAGAACGTGCCCTGGCCTGTGCGGGGCTCAGGCCTGGCTCACCGTCAGGTGTGAAGACACCATGGGGAGCCAATGGATGTATGCAGTGAGCTGGGATGGATCATGCCACCTGGCTGGGCCTTAAGTCCAGGGTGGCAGGGTGTGTAGGAGCTGTGGGGCTGTCTATGGATTAGGTTTCAAGCAAGCAAACAATAAAACCCGCAGCTCTCCCGAGCAGTGTGGCACAGTCAGGGTCACTGGTGTGAGCCGCGCCCTATCAGAGGAGAAGCTGCTCCTGGGGATGTCAAGGGGGCTTCTCTGATTGCTGGCATAGGTGGGGACCTCAGGACCCCTGTCCCAGGGAGCACAAAACTCTTCACATCAGCTGGAGACAGGACAAGGAGTCAAGGTCAGGCATGGTCCCCTCTTTCCTTGGACTATGTGACAAGGGGGATGTGGAATTCATTTGTGTCGAAGATCAGGGGCCTCTTGGGAGGGTTCGGGTCCCTGTCGGCCTTGTGAAGCAGCTTGAAGAGCCCGGTTCCAATGTTCATTGGGATTCCCATGATGATGCACTCAGACACCCCTGAAATCAACCAGAATGAACATCAGAGAGCCTCTAAACACAAGGTAGGTTTTCAGGAAGAAAGACTATTGGCTTAAGTGTCAGAAAATTAGGATGTGAGTCCCAGCGCCACTCCACATCAACTGACTGAACTTTGGCAAATCCCTTTCCTTCCCATCTAAAAAGCGTGGCTGTGGAGTGCAGACAGGGGGATTCTGCGCTTTCAGGGAAGGGCAGTGCTTGCTCATAGCCCAGGAGCTTGTTGGAGACAGAGTCAGCTCCTCCAGTTCTCCTCTCCCACCTGAGCCGAAGGCATCCTGGGAGGGCCCTGCCTTTGAGAACACAACTTAGCAAGAATACTGAAGGATGCTCAGGAAACTCTAAGTTTGCCACCCAGTGCTTCCTTAACTTAGAGCCTCCAAGAAAAGCAAACGACTGGGACAGTAGTGAGCAGAATACAATCCCCTTGGAGACTGCAGTAGGCAGCTGTTAGCTGTGCTCAGGGGAAGGGGCCAGGCCAGGCTTAAGAGCATCTGAGCCTTGATGATCTACAGCCCTGATGAGAAACACCCAGAAGGCAGGGCACCAATAGAGTTACAGGATCAAGGGGGTGGTGCAGCTTCTTTCTCCAAGCCCCACGTCAACCTGGCATAAGGCTTGAGTCTACGATGAGCAAGCAAATGACTACTGTGTTGTAGACTTTGTGCTAACAAGGAACCGGAGAGGCAAACAACTAAATTAAAGACCAACATGCAGTGAGGGCGAACACTGGGTTACAATGTGCTGAAGGACCAGGAGGAGGGGAAACTTCAAATTGGGGGTGGGGTGGCAGTGCCAGGCAGTCAAGGAAGTTGGTGGTAGAGAAAGGTGGTGGTGTGTGGGGCCGCAGAGCTGCAGCAAAGGCCCGGTTTCCAGGTGTCAGGCTTGAGTGCTGGGTCTCAGCCCTGTTGTCAGGCTGACTTTCTCTTCTCTTGGCCTTGGGCCTTCTTCCAGTCTTCCGTGTACCTCCCTCTTGCCCCACTCTAACTGCTGCTCCTTTTTCTTTCCCTTCATGCACTTTTTTTTTTTTTTTTTGAGACGGAGTCCTGCTCTGTTGCTCAGGCTAGGGTGCAGTGGTGCGATCTCGGCTTACTGCAACCTCTGCCTCTCAGGTTCAAGAGATTCTCCTGCCTCAGCCTCCCGAGTAGCTGGGATTACAGGCGCCTGCCACCGTGCCCGGCTAATTTTTGTATTTTTTTTTAGTAGAGATGGGGGTCTCACCATCTTGGCCAAGTTGGTCTTGAACTCCTGACCTCGTGATCCACCCGCCTTGGCTTCCCAAAGTGCTGGGATTACAGGCATGAGCCATCACGCCCGGCCCACGCTTGTTTTTCAATTTTAAAAATATTTAAATAGACACGAGTTCTCATTATTTTGCCCAGGCTGGCCTCAAACTCCTGGGCTCAAGTGATCGTCCTGCCTCAGCCTCCTGAGTAGCTGGGACGATAGCAACACCATGCCTGGCTCTCACCCTTCTTTATCTTAGAGAATTATGTAATATTTCTTTCCCTCCATCTCCAATCCCTGTCCCTTTTGAAAAGAGAAAGAGTTAATCTTAGAGGCAAAAAATAGGCATATACTCTAATGATGCCGATCTGTACAAGAGCAGGAGGTGAGAGAGCAAAGGGCTACTGGGAAGCAGAGCTCTGGCCTGGAAACAGCAGCCAGACTTGGAATCCCTGCGTGAGCCTGACTGGTGTGTGCCGGGGGCAGGTTGCTGGCCCTCTCGAACCCCAGCCCCTTACCAGCTCCCACCCCAGGCCTGCAGCGTCTTCCTGTGGAATCAGAAAGGCTCGAGCAAAGCTCAGTAGTCAGTGCTGGTCTCACAGAAGAGGCAGGGAAGCCAGACACTGGGGAGAATTCCCCTTGTGCTCTCTCTCCCCCAGGCCAGCACAGCCCCATAAAGCCATGTTTTGTCGAGTGGCGGGGATGAGGCATGGCGCAGAGCAAGACTCTGCTGGTAGACTCGACAGCAAGTGAGGTCACCTTGGTCTTCTGACTTGTCAAAGGGCTTAATATCCACACCCCACGGGTGGGTTGAGATACTTGGCACATATGGTGCCTGGCACAGGGGCTCAGCAGGCATCGATGGCCACCTCCCAAGGACAGTAGGACACTCTGCTCTGCCCAGTGCCCAGCCAGTACCCCCTCCTGTCAGCCCTGGTGTCACACACAGGGGTCAGGATCAGTGTGGCTGACTACAAAGTCAAGGGCTAGAAAAATTCTTACACACCCAGGGTTGCTCTTTGCTTCGTGGACCAAAAACCATCTGTTCTGACACAGGGAAGTCATCTAACAGATGTAAACGGGGATGCAGGATGCTACAGTCAGGCTTTGGAGATAAAAGATCCAGCAGTTCCAATTCGTGATCTATGACATTATTCTTGAAAAAATAAACGCTCTGCCACTCAGTTTTTTTCATTCTCTTAGAAGCCTAGCCATGGTCTAAGTCATAAATAGTAAAGGCCTTTGATGCTGTTCATAGAAACATCAAACCTACCACACACGGAGTCCTTCTGCCCGAAGTAGGCAGCGTCAAAGAGATGGTCAGCCGTCTTCTCAAAGGAGGCCAGCATCAGCACACTCTCCTTCATCTTGGCCAGGCCAAACCTAGTGATGCCCAGGACTTCACCCTGTGTCAAGGGAGAAAGAGTCACGGTGGTACTCACAGCAATGGCAAAAGCTCGAAACCAAAGCACGGTGCACCTTCAGTATAATCAACAAAAATCCTCCAAGACCCAACGTCAGGTGTTTGAAAGGCCCTGGGGAGCTATGTGTCTGCCCTCTGTGTCCCACTGAGGTGGTCAATCATTGGCAACATGGAACTTCACACTCGCATCCAGATGCCATCAGAACAAAGAAGAATTGAGAACTAGAATTCAGAGACTAACTTTTAAAAAGGGGAGTATTTCTGAAGAGATTTCTTATGGCTCAAAGAACTAAAAATAAAAAGAATGTAAAAACCTCAAGTATGAAGAGAATTAAATTTAGGTAATTCTACTCAAAGGAATATTGTGCCATAATTTTAAAAGTATATTTATTAAAACCATGAAACAAGATGGAAAATATTTGTGATGTTAAACAAAAAGTCAGAACAAAAACTGCATGCACACAGTTTCCTGCGACTAAAGTAAAAGATGCACAAAGAATAGGACTTCACAGAAGATGTCAAACCGACAGCCTCAGGGTGGTAGGAAATGGGCCATTTCCCTCACCTGGTTTCTAAATATTCTGTAATATACTATCGACTTGTTTGGGGAAGCCTTATGAAAACCTGCTGCCCTAAGGCACAGCTAGAGGGAAATACTTTTTTTTGGAAAAGAGAGAAAAAAAAATCAAAACAACCAAGCCACCTCAGCCTCCCGCCCCCAACTTCAGATCATGTTAACTTATTCTTTCCTGGGAATGGCTACATGATGGATGGGTTTAATAAGAAAGAAACACCTCAACTTGCCATGGGACTCTCTGGGCTTTGGCAGTGGCTAATTTTGCTTTAGGATGGATGACATTCAGGACGAGGACGGAACCAAGCTCCAGCTCTCTTCACTCTACCGACTGGGTGTGAGTTTGCCATGAGGCTGTAACTCTCATATTGGGATTTCACCAGGACACTCAGCCTGACCAGCATACTTTGGTTTTTGAGCAATGTTCACATCTTATTTTCTCTCTATGATGGTCCTCACAGCAGCGTATTCTACATGTCTTAGAAACTCCACAGGCTTATTCTCCTGAAAGTGAGTTTTGGGATGCCCAGGCAGCCCGGGGGCCTCCTGCCCACATACCTTGTAGGTCATGAGGTCGGACAGCAGCATCACGTGCCTCCTGTCGATGCTCATGCCGTGGTTCACCATGGTGTACTGGATTTCATTGATGATCGTTGTCCGGGCAGCCTCGATGCCCAGAGTTTTCTCCACCTACAGAGAACCAGGAATGAGCAGAAGCAGCCCCTTCTGGGAGGCCACTGCAAATTCTCTCCACTTCCTCCTCTGCCCTGCAGGTTCAAAGCAAACCCTGTGCCGTTTTCCAGAAATGGATTTCTGGGCAATTTTTAGTTGTAGACCCAGGGCAAATGGGATGGTCAGAGAAGTATGCTGGGAGGCCGGGCACGGTGGCTCATGCCTGTAATCCCAGCACTTTGGGAGGCCGAGGCAGGTGGATCACGAGGTCAGGAGATTGAGACCATCTTGGCTAACATGGTGAAACCCCATTTCTACTAAACACACACACACACACAAAAAAAATTAGCTGGGCGTGGTGGTGGGTGCCTGTAGTCCCAGCTACTTGGGAGGCTGAGGCAGGAGAATGGCGTGAACCCGGGAGGCAGAGCTTGCAGTGAGCGGAGATCAGGCCACTGCACTCCAGCCTGGGCAACAGAGCAAGACTCCATCTCAAAAAAAAAAAAAAAAAAAAAAGAAGTATGCTGGGAACCAGTGGAAGGCCTGCAGATGGCACAAGACAGCCTAACCCTAAGGCGACCCCGTGGGCTGAGTGGTACCTCATAGGTGTTATTGGAGGTGGTTCGGGTGCCCTTCACACCGTGTGTGGCCATGACTGCCCGCAGGTTATCACCTTCCACCAGAAGCTTGTACTTCTCCTTTCCACTCTGCTCGTCAATGTGGATGACAGCTCTGGACACCTCTGGAATGCCCTGCACCACCACCTGGATTCAGAGACAGAGAAAGCTGTGAGGACGGGGTAAGCCATGCCCTGGGCTGATCACCTTGATCACCCCAGCTTTCAGCAGTGGTCATCTGTGACACACTAGAGCTAGTTTTAGGGATAAGGGAGAACAGAAGTTGTTCAGGGGACTGTACCTCATCCTAACGTCAGTTTTTTGATAGAACAGAGAGGAATCTAACAGACTAACTCCTTGGGGATAAGGCCAAGAAGAAATGAAGAAATGGGACTAAGTGACAAAGACCTTAGGTCCCAGCCCTGGGTGTCACACCACAGGGAGATGCTGGGTCTCCATGAGAAGCGACTGCTGTTTCACCTTGGGGAGATCCTCTTTTAGGAACTGCAGCACGTAGTACATGGAGCTCTTGCTGTTCTCTCTGGGGGTGACACACACCACAGCCTCACCATGAACAGCCACGTCGCCGGGCTTCACACGGAGCTTGGATGTGCAGATGGAATATCGCACTGTCTCTGCGTTCACCTGCAACATGGCCAGGTGTAGGTGTTACTGATTCCAGTGTTTTTCTTCGTTTATTTTATTATTGCCCCTCTAAGAAGTCCTTTTAGTCAGGTTTGTTCTAAGCAGCCCCCACCCGCACCATGAAATTAATACCATAGACATACTACATATCTGTTTTATGTACTATATGTGTATATATATCTGTGCTTTATTCATAAAAAGAGTAGTTTTTTTCATCCACAACAAAATATTTGCCCTCGAAAATTCATGCTCAGTTCATGGCAACACACGCAGCCTCTGTGGGAAGCTCTAGGGAGGCTGGAGGTTGGAGGCCAGGCTAATTAAAAGCTTCCGTGGGGCCTCCCCTTTACCTGACTCTTTCACAATGGTTCATGTGCTACGTTCCTGGATACAACTCATCTCTTCTGCAAAGGAGCCACAAGGCAGGCAGCAAGAGACAGGCTAGAGAAATCCCCAAACTGGAGTGTGGGTTGCTGCATTTCAGAGTCAACTGTTAATATAGGTAACATGAACTTGATGCGTGAGAGAACGAGCTGAGAGAATGTGTTTTAAGGGCTAGTATAGCCTTAACTACCCGACAGAAAGAAGAAGGTGTCAGGAAGTTACTCAGTTTGCACCCCAAGTTGGTCTGTTTGTGAGAAAGGCTGATCATCTTTCAACTGTTGCCTATTACCCATGCGTGCCAGTTTAAGAAGCCAGGTTAATCTCCCCAACTAAAAACATTTACTGAACTTCCTAGGCTAGCTGCCATGCTGGGCGCTGGGGACCCACAGATGAGTAAGACACAGCCAGCCCTAGAGTCCTTCTAGACACTGGGAAGAGGGACAACAAGACTGCTTACCATAATACCGTGTCACAGTGAACTGGTATTGTGGTCTGCACAAAATTTCAACTAATTTTCTGTGTGTCTTTAGATGGGTATATTCATATCAAGGTCAGGTTTAGAAAGAAAATGTGAGGGGACAACAGAATCACAAAAACCAGAAACCAAACAGAAGCTTCTGCAATGCTTCCTCTGTCTTGCTTAGCTCTTGCCCTAGTTTATCAGTACCTATCTTGGGACTAACAGGATGACTTCCTCTCTACATTTAATTATGTGACTCACTTCCAGTCTCAGAAGCCTAATCCGTTCCAGGGAGAGCTTGACGAGAATAAAGCAGTCATCAGGAAGAAACACTTCTTCAATATACTCGGAAATCTGGAGTGTCAAAAGATCAGAGTGTTAATCAGCCGCTTTCCCCTTTCCTAAGAGCACGCGACTGCTTGCTTTTTTTGAAGAGCTAGAGTAGTGTGGACGCCACAGACTGGTCAATAGATGGCAGCTGATTTTTACACTTCCCTGCAACATTGCTGAGCTAGTTTTCTTGTTATCAATAGGGATTTCTTCTTACCTCTCCCAAGAGGGTTTTCTCAATTCTCCCTTTCACGAGGCGAGCATAATCTGCGTCGTCATCCTTGTCTAGCTGTGCTGTGATAATTGGAGTGCTGTTGAGAAGCAAAGGAAAAATGGCACTAGCACAAGGGAGGAGCCTGTTTGAAGACCACTGCTTTGTTAAACCCAAGTGCTATTTAGAATCATAATGTTACTAGCAACCCCAGTTTACTGAGCAAGCTCCGCCTCCCAGGTTCATGCCATTCCCCTGCCTCACCCTCTGGAGTAGCTGGGACTACAGGCGCTTGCCACCACGCCTAGCTAATTTTTTGTATTTTTAGTAGAGATGGAGTTTCACCATGTTAGCCAGGATGGTCTCCATCTCCTGACCTCGTGATCTGCCCGCCTCAGCCTCCCAAAGTGCTGGGATTACAGGCGTGAGCCATTGCGCCCAGCCGACTATCTTTCATTTAATGCTATGTATTATCATTTTGTTAAATATAGGTCATAGGCAAAAATCATTATTTTTGTCATCAAAGGCACTGTAATACATTTCTATTTCTTCTAGCCTTAGATCAACTAGAAATCCCATCATGAAATCACCAGGGGCTCACAGAATATGACCACAGGGCAAGTGGCAGACACCTCAGTCAGGCCTAGTTAAGCTGGAATAATGACATCAAAAGGATGAAATCTCCACTGACACATTGCTCCAATTTTTCCAGTCATTTTTAACATTTTCTCTCTTCATGTTACTTGTGGCCATAACAAAACCATTGCTTCTATTTTGACTGTATCCGGTTTAGACTTTTTCTTGAGTGGCTTTTTAAAAAACCAAAATACGATTAACACAACAAGCATGCCACCCAGAGTTTGAGACACAGTCCTATGAGGATATCACACATATGCATGTGACACGAGGATCATTGTTTCTCAAGAAACAGGACAGGCATGTGTGGAACAAGAGGGAAATGAAAGCAGGCACCTGATGGCCTTGGAAGCGTTGATGATCTCTTTAATCCGGGGCACGCCCAGGGTGATATTCATGGAGGCCACGCCTGCAAAGTGGAAAGTCTTCAGGGTCATCTGGGTGCCTGGCTCACCAATGCTCTGGGCACACAGAGCGCCCACTGCAGAACCTGGCTCCATCTGTGCCCTAGAAGGCAAAGGTATGGATGAGAACGCAGCATGCCAAAGAAAAGTCCAGCAAAACTGCTGGGGAGAGGCTTCTGGTTATCACCTTTCAACAGAGAATATAGATGCTATTAGGGTTGGGAAGGGTATGTTTGTGACAGAGAAAAAGCCTGGCATAGACCAGAAATAGGTGCAGACAGGGGAAAGTAATGGTCAGAGAGGGGCCAGCAGTGCAACTCAATTCTGCATGGCTACTTGTGGTCAGCATGTAATGGATGCAGAAAATCTAAGTGGTCTGCTAACAAATGGTACTGGTGGCAAACAGAGCAGTGGCATCTGCCATATTCATTAGCAGTTTCCCCGTGGGAAGAAGACACTAAGAAATTTCCTTGCAATTATTTCCGTATCTTGGAGCATTCAGCCTGGCAATTCATCAGACCCCTAGAGAAAATGTGACAGAATCTGATCAAATACTGGCAGTTAACAAGTGAGCTGGCGCAGGGTTTTGTACACATGGGGAAACAGAAGGGATACGTGAGACCTATGTAGATGACCGTCAGTCTAAGACAAAAGCATCCCTACCTCATGTACTTGTCCCTGCAGGTCTCCAGAAACTTTTCTACTTGGGTGGGGGTGATGCGGTCCAGCTGGTACAGCACACGGGGCTGCGAGAATACAAGCCAAGCACAGAGTTAGGGCCGGCGGCACCTGCAAACAGCTTGGGGTTCTAATGCGTCTTGGAGGAATGTTACCTCTGTTGTGCCGTTATCATTGATGCCATATTTATCTCTGGTTTTCTTGATCTTCTCAGAGACCCCCTTAATGAATTTTTTTATTTCCTGAAAGATTACACAGCAAACATCATTTGTAAGTTTCACAGTCATGTAGATGACATATTTCATAAACCTCAGTTGTATATGACAAGTCCATCATATTTTAGTGTTAGCTTAATATATAGTATAAAGGACCCAATCTGGATACTGCTTCTACTACAAAGTGGTTTTCCAAAGAACACACCACACTGTCCAAACCCCAGACACACACTCCATTGGTTAATGTGTCTCTAAGGCCTTCTCCTCCAACTGCTCTCATGGCACTATCTACAGAGCCCACAAAGTGTGTGGGAGCCTTCGTTCTTGCTCTCCCACGTGTCACGAGGGCTATAACACAGCTCAGAACAGGTACAACTGAAGCATTTACACTCTTCTTCTATAGATTGATTTTTGATGGTTTCTTCTGAAGGTATTATGATCAGTTTAAATACTACCAACTAAAGCACAGCTTTGTTGACAGTAAATGCATTTCAAACACACTTTGAGCTTACCTTCATTTCAAAGAAAACACTCCCCAAACCCAGCTTATCTCTTCCCCTCTGGTAACCACCTCTCCCCACAGGCCTAGGCCTACGCTGTCTTCTCACACACAATCAGAAGTCTGTAAGGATTCCGGGAAACCACTGTCAAAGCCAGATGTGAAGCAGCAGCACATACTGCGATTCCCACTATATTTAAGAATAGCACTCTCAGCCCTGGGAGGATGAGCAAGTAGATCAAGAAGAAGGTGAAAAATACACAGGTGGAAGATCAGGGCAGGGCTAGAGACTACAGCCCTGATTCAGGTTTTCTGGCAACCACTCAAATGGGTAAAACTATCTGTTTTAGGATTTACAGTGTGTCTGTGAAATAGACCTAGCCCACCACCACTCCTAAAGCCAGGATCAGCCAGCACGTTCTCCTGGGGAGTGCTCACAGGGAAGAAGCACTTACAGAGGAGCGGTTAACATCCTGCTCACAGTGGGTCAATCATCAAGGGCTATAGACTGGCTCTTAAAGAAATTCTCAGGGTGAGGTGATGGCACCTGCCATGCAGTAGCAACCATCCTCCAGAGGCCATTATCTTGCCATCCTGGGAGCTGGCATTGGCTGCTCTGGTGTGGCCCAGGGACAGGATAGTCTCTGAGAATATGGGGAAGAGGAGATAGACTGCCCCTCCTTTGTAGCAGCAAGGAAATCACAGTGGCGGTAAGCTTGAATGGCACTCTGGCCAAATGCAGGCATCCAGCTGCTCTGTGTGTCTGGATGAGTACAGACACCCACACACGGAGGACAAGCAGCTTGAGGGCAGGCTGCATACTGTGGTGGCTGAGAAGCCTCGTGAGGTTCCGTTTCTTGATTCTGGGGTAGGCTGAGGGTCCCCCAGAGAGAAGGCCAGCATGCCCTACCCAAAGTCCACTCAGCCTATTACATGGCTGAAAATGCCTAAGCCTGAACCAAGAGCCCATTTTTGCAAAAATAAAATCCTATAAGGTACTCACAGACAGCTTAAGACTTCCTAGCCCCATTCTATCCTAACCTTGCAAAAAGAAATCTCATTAGCCTCCTAACTAGCCATTTCTAGTTACTACCCTTTCTACAAGCAAACCGCTAGAACTTTATGTTCTTGTTAAAATAGCCTTAGCATCTGTGTCCACATGGTCTTATGCCTTTCCCAGCCAGCTGCTGCCCAGCTTGGCAAGACCTCCCTGTGAGGTGGCATGGCGTTAGCCCCACCACACTAGAGCAGAAGGCACTGAAGGCCTGAATGAGGTCAGCGCTTGGCCAAGGCAACCAACCTCTCCATGAAGTCAGATGCTTTCTTCAAAGTCTTTTCTCTGAACAGGGGTTTCTTCAATGTAATCTTTGCCTACTGGGAAATTCCGTCTGTCTCCCAGGAGCCCAGGCAGCCAAGGGGCTACCTCAGGGGCCCATCACCTCCTGGCCGTCAGTTCCCATGAATACTGCTTTCTCATGACTGCCTGTGTTGGCCCACTCTGTTTCTTCCCACTGAGAAAGTGCAGAGGCCCATGGAGGGTGACCCTGCAGCCCAATCATTATTCTACATAGAAAGGGCTTTTTATTTAAGAAGTTTTACCAGCTGGGTGCGGTAGCTCACGCCTGTAATCCCAGCACTTTGGGAGGCTGAGGCGGGTGGATCACCTGAGGTCAGGAGTTGGAGACCAGCCTGGCCAACATGGTGAAATCCCATCTCTATTAAAAATACAAAAATTAGCTGGGCATGGTGGCACGTGCCTGTAGTCCCAGCTATTTGGGAGGCTGAGGCAGGAGAATCACTTGAACCCAGGAGGCAGAGGTTGCAGTGAGCTGAGATCGTGCCACTGCACTCTAGCCTGGGAGACAGAGTGAGACTCTGTCTCAGAAAAAAAAAAAAAACAAAACACCACCTTTATTAATTCGCAAGAACTTTAGAGTTCTCAAGAAACTCTTTTTAAAGAGAAACTTTCCTGATTCCTTGTTATTAATGATGAGTCTGACACCGTGTTTTCAGATACAGTTACCTTTTGCAAACCAGAGATGAAAAATAAAGCTGGAGAGGGCAGTGAGACAACCTCTCCTGGCATGGCTCTAACAGAATATTCAAAGGCATTTGCACTTGCTGCCACTGAATTTTTCCTCTATATATTCAGTATAAGAGGGGGCTTTGCCTGGCAGTGGCTGGGTACTTTTGAGAAAGGTCCCGAACGAAAGCCATCTTGGCCCAGATGTTGCCATTTGATCACCAGTTGTTAAAAGCTGCCTTACCTGTTGGCACAGGAAAAACAGGAGCAGAACCTAAGGCCAGCCTTAGACCCAGAAGGTTTTCATCTGCAAGGGACTGTGCACACATAGGGAGTAAAAATAACACACCTAAAACAATCTGCCAGCTTAGGCACTGGGAATGACATAGCTCAGCTTTCACCTCAATGGACACACTTCCTGTGGGTTTGCTGAATGACTTTCCCTACACAAAGGTTCTGGAAATTAGGTTTAAAAATAAAAAAAGAAAAACAGCTCACTTTTTGGAAATGAAAACTGAAACAATCTGCTAACAATTCACATTGAGTCAACCCATGCACACTAGAGGGAACAAACTCACAACATGGCTATTGGCAGGCAATTCATCACACGATTAACCAGAAGTTAGCGTCTCATGCTCCACAGCAGGCCTATGAGCACGGGCATTCTCCTCTGGCAGGGACCTGGGCTCAATGCCACTCAGGAGTGCCTCTGTCACCTCAGCTCTGATACGGGCTAGGGCTGGAGAACATTTCACGGGCTCAGACACATCTGTTCTGGCCAGTGGATTTTGGACCCTCTCGGCAAATCTGAGCTTATCAGATTGTGAGCTGCCGGTGGCAAGGACATGTTTAGTCATCCTTGCATCCCCAGGATCTGTGGACTGTGTGACATATGGTGAGGGCTAAACCAATGCTCACTGAATAAACAAATGCTGCCGGATAGGAGGTCACCTGTGTTAAACCTTTTCAAGGGCAAGAAAGGAACCAGTCCAAAGCAAAGCAGTGTTTGCCAGAACCGGGACAGAAACCTGCTCTTTCTGGCACTGGGAAATGCTGGGGTGCTGCTGGAGTGGGCCCTTTCTGTTGGCGTTCACAGCGTGCTAAGTACGTTACCTCGTTATAACTCTCATAACCTGTCTCAGTTAACGTCTTTGAGGACAAACAGATAAATACGTAAACATGAGCGTGAAGAAAAACCAAATTACAACTCTAATTTGTTAGTTAAAAAAAAAGAATAAGAAAGCCTTTGGAGGGGAAAAACAGACAAAGGCACCCAGCCTTGCCACATTCTTGATTTTAAAATCTGGAAGAGTCTCTTTTTCACCTTTCACACCTTGACACATGAACACAAGAAGCGAGGAGCTTCCTTAACACAAATATTCTTATTTAAGCTTCACTGACTGTTTTTATTTTTGATCTACTGAAAGAGATACATTCTTCTTTGGCCGCTGATCTTGTGCCACATTTGAATTACTATTTAGTACACAAAGGAAACCATTTACTGATTTCTGTATCCCTTTGCTTTTGATCCTAACCATGATTATAAACATGAAGGAGCTGCCTGAGCAGGTCAGAACCATAAAAAAAACAAAAAACAAACGAGCCAAAAAACCTTAAGAGGGTATCAAGGTAACAGCCCCCTGGAAGAATAGAAAAGACTGATTCAATGGATTTTTGATCCATAATATAGCAAAAGAAAGAGCAGTTTAAAATAAACGGTATCAAAACAAGACTACTAGTACTAATAATTATTGGGATTCAGAATGATTGAGGGAAGAGTTGGCTCACAGGATAAGTAGGCTGGTGTTAGGGACAGGGCTCAAACAAAATCAGCATTTTTCTTCTAAAAGGGGAAAAAAACATTTTTCTTCTAATAGGGAAATGGCTTGAGTGAAGGACATAAACTAAGAAAGTCATGAGATAAATTCTGCATGTTGGCTGGTGAGATTTTGCCTTGGCCATTTTTGAATGACTGCCCATTTTTTTTTTTTTTTTTTTGAGAATGGCGTCTTGCTCTGTTGCCCAGGCTGAAGTGCAGTGGTGCCATCCCGGCGTACTGCAACCTCCGCCTTCCAGGTTCAAGCGATTCTCCTGCCTCAGCCTCCCGAGCTGGGAGTACAGGTGTCCGCCACCACGCCCGGCTAATTTTTGTATTTTTAATAGAGACAGGGTCTCACCGTGTTGGCCAATCTGGTTTCAAACTCCTGACCTCAAGTGATCCACCTGCCTCGGCCTCCCAAAGTGCTGGGATTACAGGCATGAGCCACCACGCCTGGCCCATTCTTGAACTTTCTAACAAAGGAACAACCCTACCTTAAAAAACAAAAACCCAGCTTATAAAATCCACTTGCCAGCCCTTGGCAAACAGAGTTCTTTACGACAGCCAGGCTGGGTGCAGTAGCCAGCACCTGGCAGAGCTCACCTGCAGGAAGCTGTCCTGGCAGCAGAGGAACTCACTCTTCTTCATGATGGACTCTGTGGTCAGGATCAGCTCGTTTTTGCTGAGAGCAGGCTCACTCGGACACGGGAAGACTGCCTCGAGTATTAAAAGAAAATTACATTATGTGTGGGTGCCACAGAGAGGGGGCGGTAGTAAATGAGAGAACTTACAAAGGATAAAATGACCTTACCCAAGGTGAGCTTTTAGCAACCTGTGATTTTTCTTTCAAAACAAATTGTGGACTCTACCTTTCATGTGAAGGTGAAAACTGGATAAATGGATACTCCATCCTACGCAAAAATTTCTGGGCTATTCAGCAGGTGTTGTCTCATCACTTCTCAGCCTTCGCCACCCCGCTGCCCCCCACCAGATTTACATTAAAAATACAAACTGTTATTTAAAAAACTCAAACATTTCAAGAGTGAAAATACTCTCCCACTTCTGAAGCTCATACATTTCTTTTTTTTTTTTTTGAGATGCAGTCTTGCTGGATTGCCAAGGCTGGAGTGCAATGGCGCCATTTTGGCTCACTGCAACCTCTGCCTCCCAGGTTCAAGTGATTCTCTTGCCTCAGCCTCCCAAGTAGCTGGGACTACAGGCATGCGCCACCACGTATGATTAATTTTTTTGTATTTTTAGTAGAGACGGGGTTTCACCATGTTGGCCAGGCTGGTTTCGAACTCCTGACCTCAAGTGATCTGCCCGCCTCAGCCTCCCAAAGAACTAGGATTATAAGTGTGAGCCCTAGCAGAATTTCCTCTTTTTTCCTCTCCTCTGCTAAGTCCAAGTTGACTCAATGTTTTAATGGCTGCATTATTATTCTTTTGTATAGACAGACCATCATGTATTTGAACTATCCTCTACTGATGGTTTGCCTTTACTGTAAGCAGCCTGGAAAAAACATTCTTGGCATAGTTAGACCATTTCTAGAGGACAAAAGGAGTTTCTGTAAGGGAAACTATTGGGTCAAAAGGGACACGTATTTAAAACTCAGAATGATATTGTCCAACTACTCTCCAAAAAGGTTGTTCCAAGTTATATTCTCAAAATATGTGAAGTGTGAGTGCTTTTCAATACCCATGACTTACAAAACTGGTCTCTAGTACGCTCTACTTGACACGAGCGAAACCAAACAAAGCACCCTTCTGTTGGCATTTGATTACTATCAACACTAGACTTTCAAATGAAAATAACTTTTTTTCTCATCTTTTTTTTTTTTTTTTTAAGACAGGGTCTTGCTCTGTCACCCAGGCTGGAATGTTGTGGTGAGATCAGCTCACTGTGGCCTCAAATTCCTGGGCTTAAGGATTCACCTGCCCCAGCCTCCTGAGTAGCTGGAACTTCAGGAGCATGCCACAATCCCTGGCTAATTCTTTTTTTTTTTTTTTTTTCCGAGACGGAATCTCGCTCTGTCGCCAGGCTGGAGTGCAGTGGTGTGATCTCGGTTCATTGCAACCTCCAACTCCCTGGTTCAAGCGATTCTCCTGCCTCAGCCTCCCAAGTAGCTGGGATTACAGGCACGCACCACCACACCCAGCTAATTTTTGTATCTTTAGTAGAGACAGGGTTTCACCATGTTGGCCAGGATGGTCTCGATCTCTTGATCTTGTGATCTGCCCGATCTCTGGCTAATTCTTTAAAAAATATTTTTTTAGAGATAGAGTTTTTACTCTGTTGCCCAGGCTGATCTCAAACTTCTCGCCTCAAGTGATTCTCCTGCCTTGGCCTCCCAAATTGCTAGGACTCTAGGTGTAAGCCACTGTGTCTGGCCTTTTTCCTTTAAACATTGGAAATTAAAAAAAAAAATTTTTTTTTCTTTTTTTTTATAGAGATGGGGTCTCACTTTGCTGCCCAGGCTGGTCTTAAACTCCTGGCCTCAAGTGATCCTCCTGCCTTGGCCTCCCAAAGTGCTGTGATCACAGGCATAAGCCATTGTGCCTGGCCCTTCCCTTTTAATATTGGAAAATTATACAGAGTAACACAAAGAAAAAAGATACTAATCCAGTGCTTGGGATTATAAATACTGAAGTATTTATTAACTGCAAGTGATAGTCCAAACGGTACTTCCATCCTAAAGAAACTTCCTTAAAAACACTCTAACCCCAGATATGATGCTAAATCTTACTTTGATGTTGTCCAGAACCCTTTTAAACTCCAAAGGTTCATCTTTTCCCTCCATAGCTGCAGGATCTAAGCCATCTCCTCCGTAAATGAACTGGATAATATCGCCAGTAGAGCTTCGGACTGTCAGATCATACTGGGAGCAAAGATCTTCAAGAGATTTGACAAGCCTTCGCTAAAGGAAAAGGAGGAAAAAGCTCAGCTGCTTTGAGAAGACTAGTCACATGGGGAGAGGATAAGATTTGCAACTCAAGAGTCTCAAGGTTACAAGCACTTTAATCACATAAAAATATTTTATTAGAAATCCTTTAAAAAGAGTCCTCTCACCCCAAGAACAAGAGCAAGAATGCCTTACTAGCCTGTGCAGTGGGATTTGGAATATGCTCCAACCTCCAGCATTTTAGTGTATTTTAGAACACATGCAATTTAAACCGCATCACCCACAAAGGACTCTGCAAACACTGTTTACCTAGGCTGTTTTACCTTCCTTCTCTTTCTCCCTAAGGTACAAATTAATGCAATAGCTTTGCATTTCTAAACAGAACTTAAGCCAGGACCCCTGCAGACTTCAATATGAATTACAGAGGATCAGGTACAGGCCCTTTTCTGGGACAGAGGGGGAAGAAGAGAGAACAGGGACAGTATTGTGTCTGAACCAGCAGGCAGCAATGACTTCTCAAATCTGCTTAGGGAGAACAGTCCACCAGCTGAACACTCCAGCCAGCAATGCTATGGTGGCTCAGTGAATTAAAGAGAAAGAAATCTTCCTCTAGGCAACTTCAAAACAAAAAATCCCTTATGCCAGAACTAATTTGGTTTACGTTAACACACTGCTCTGGCAAAGTCATACTCTCTAATTCAAAAAGTAAAGACAAAAAAATTAAGTCAAAACACACATTATGGCAAGAGTGGTAAAAGTATTTCACGGTCTATTGGGTTTCTGACAAAAGCAGCATGCTCCCACACCGAAGGGCAATTTCCCATTGAAAGATGATTAA
Source organism: Hylobates moloch (assembly GCF_009828535.3). Taxonomy (NCBI): domain Eukaryota; kingdom Metazoa; phylum Chordata; class Mammalia; order Primates; family Hylobatidae; genus Hylobates; species Hylobates moloch. The sequence continues at coordinate 72,555,725 of NW_026652278.1, forward strand.
TTGTATTCCACAGATGACACACAAAAAAGATGATTAAAAGTATCAGACAATGATACACGAGGTACAGGAGAGATGATGGAAATAGGCGTCTACTGACTTGGAAATAGGTGTCCACTGTCACACTAATCACAGTGTTTGTTCTGGCCCACTCATTCACATCTCTGGTTTATCTACCCCTTTTCCAGCTTGCAAAGGGCCATGCTTCCACAGTAGGGAAAGAGAAGACACAAAGCCACAGCAAGTTCGTGGCCCAGCAACTTGTAGTGTTGACTTTATCTGGTGTTTTAAGTAGTTAAAAACATTACTTAAAAACAAAACCAAACCAAACAAAAAACAGTTAAATTATTGAGTGGAGAGTACAGGGATTGAAAAGACATCTTTTGCCTGTGGTCTTATGGAAGAACACAAGAAGACGTATTTTTCACTCCTCAGCCATTAGGGGTACTTTTGTGGTAAAGTTTGAGAAGCACAAACGCTGAGAAGCCTCTAGTTTAGCCCTGTGCCCTAGAGTCTATTGTCTCAGAGCTATACACTCTCTGAGGAAATGCTTTCCTTCTAAGCATTCAAGCCCAGGCTGATCTCAAACTTCTCGCCTCAAGTGTTTTTCCTGTCTTGGCCTCCCAAATTGCTAGGACTCTAGGTGTAAGCCACTGTGTCTGGCCTTTTTCCTTTAAACATTGGAAATTAAAAAAAAAAATTTTTTTTTCTTTTTTTTTATAGAGATGGGGTCTCACTTTGCTGCCCAGGCTGGTCTTAAACTCCTGGCCTCAAGTGATCCTCCTGCCTTGGCACTGGAATAGGTCATTAGAGTTAATTAGAATGATATTAATAATGAGTTACATAAATAGTTCCAAAGAGAGAGGCAGAGGCCTCGCAATAATCCTCATTGTCACGTGTTAGTAAAGCGAGGCTTATTGAAGTTGAATGACATATCCCACAACGTACTTCCAGCCATGTTCTCCTGTAACAACGCTTTGCTATGCGTGGCTCTGGCCTGGTCTTGATCATCATAGGATGATTTGGAACATACTACATTTTTTTGGTTGTTCATTTCTAGGGCATCTACCTTTCTAAATTTTTTCCTTTTAAATTTAACCCAAGACTAGACAAACTACAGCTCATGTGCAAAACGTGCAAACACTCAATAGTCAAAACCCACAGAGCTCTGTCCTGCTCTGTTGCTAATGGCCTACATTTCTTCAGGTTACCTGCATGTATCCCGTTTCAGCTGTCTTTACAGCCGTGTCGACTAGACCTTCCCGGCCGGCCATTGTGTGGAAGAAAAACTCAGTTGGTGTCAAACCGGAATAAAAGCTATTAGCCACAAAGCCTTTGGCAGCTGGGAGCTAAAGAGAGGTAGAAAAAAGAAAATCAAACAAAAAAAGTTCAAGGCCCACGATTCTGAAATCCACTCAAATCAGAAAATGCCCCACCTTGAGACTATAAATACCTGGCCAGTATATTGTCATGAAATGGCAGGCTTTCTTTGCCCTTTCCTTATGGAGAAATACTTTATACCGGGGACAAGGAGAATGAGGGCCCAGCCAGGGCTGGTGCTGGTGCCAGTGGCAGGCAAATGGCCCGGGAGAGGGAAACCTAAGATCCGGATGCTCTCCTTAAAGTAGGCAAGCAGTCAAGGACCTCAGAGGACACCCTGTGGATGGAGGCTGCCTGCCCATTCCCTGGGAAATGACACCTTCAAGATATCCTTCCTGTGGGCCAGACCTGCCCACCTCCAAAACATAACCATGCATTGTTAATGTCTACAGGGTTTCATTCTGGGCACTGAAAATGTTCTAAAAGTAGATTGTAGTGATGGCTGCACAGCTCTGTGAATATATTAACAGTCACTGAACTGTATGCCTTACATGGATAAATTACATATGAAGTATACATGTATTTAAAGTTTATTTATTTGTAGAGATGGGGTCTCGCTATGTTGGCCAGACGAACTCCTGGCCTCAAGCAATCCTCTTGCCTTGGCCTCCCAAAGTGCTAGCATTTCAGGCATGAGACACTGTTCCCGGCCTGAAGTGTATCTTAATAAAACGGCAAAAAATACATATATAAAACTCCACATGAAATTGGCCAATGGTCTTTGATCTGAATAGGTCTGTGTTCCTTGGAGGGAAGTGTAGATGAAGAGATCTTCACAGTTCTACCTGATCTGCTACTGCTTACCTTTGAGTGTTTTTCAAAGTGAGGCAAGGACCTGTTTTCAAAGCCGTCTGGCACTCGAGAGCCACTGATGGCCTGCTGTCCCACACAGGCAATCATCTGTGATATGTTAATGAAGGAACCTGGGGACATGGGCCAGAAATGTAACATTCATTTACCAAAATAACACTAATTGAAGTGCACGCAGATCGGAAGGGTAAAACAGCAATAGGCCCTTATGCTCAACAAGGTCATGGTCCTGGAAGAGTAGAAGACAGAAATACAGTCAAGACAACAAGGAGCTGTCGGGAACCCAAGAAAGGCGGAACGAGGGCAACAGGAGCCAGGAGCATGTGTGGGTTGGAGGAAAGGCTGGGGAAGTGACAGGCGAGTCTTCAAGGAGGCTTCAGCAAGTCCAGGTTGGACTCCTGTAGGACATTATGATTTGGACATAAAGGGAGAGGGGGAGGAATTCCAAAGTGGGTGGAAAAGTGGGAAGCAAAGACAGAAGTGGGAAAGTGTGGGCTATGTCCTGCGGGCAGGAAGCAGGAGAGCAATGGGGTGAAAGGCAGCAAAGTTAAAGAGATTGGACTTTATCCTGTTAAAAAAAAAAGTGTACAGAAATAGAAGCACAGAGGTTTTAAATTTGAATGCATTATCATAAAACCAAATGCTCTGAGGGCCTCTGTATCTACAAAATTAAAGAATTCTGCCACATCATTAAGTATATTAAAAAAATCCCTGGCTTTCTTCTTCTTCAACCTGCCTGACCTGCTGGGCTCAAGTGATCCTCCCATCTCAGCCTCCTGAGTAGCTGGGATGACAGGCACAAGCCACCATGCCCAGATAATTTTTTTTTTTTTTTTGTATTTTTTGTAGAGACGGGGTTTCGGCATATTGCCCAGGCTGATCTCAAACTCCTGGGCTCAAGCAATCCATCGGCCTCGGCCTCCCAAAGTGCTGGGATTACAGGCATGAGCCACTGCATCTAGCCTCATTTTTTTTCCATTTGCTCAAAGAACCCTCGAACTCAGAATCCACACACATTACCAACAAGTTCCTCCAAAGCAGTTACACTTCCCAAAATGCAGATAATTAAGTCTCTCTCTCTCTGATTTAAAAAGATCCCCTTCAATAAATGAGATGCCTGTTTGGAGTTGTAACTATCACATTTTCTGGAGCCAAACAGCCTGTATGGAGAACACACTGCCAGCAGGTGAGAGAGGGGCATGCACACCTTTGGAGCCACACAGAGCCATGGTGAGGGGGCTGTTGCTCTTGTCCAGCTCCCGGAGGCAGGCACTGCCGGCGTGGTCACGGATCACAGACAGCTCCTTCAGGATCAGTGCCTAGTGGGAGAAAAGGAGATCCTTGGTAGGTTGTCCTCATTGCCTCTGTGGATTAAAAATGTTCAATCTAACATTTAAAGAAATTTGAAAATACTGAGGCAAGATGCCCGATTTCCGATCAATAAATGTTTCAGAACCTTAGAGGAGCAAAATGCCCTGGCTATATGAACATGTGCATCTTCTACAAGGCTATAAAATCAGTGTATAAAGCAAAAAGTTTTTCTTTTTTTTTTGTTTTTGTTAGTGACAGGATCTCGCTCTGTTGCTGAGGTTGGTGTACAATGGCATAATCACAGCTCACTGCAGCCTCAAACTCCCAGGCTCAAGCGATCCTCCTGCCCCAGACCCCTGAGTAGCTAGGACTACAGGTATATGTCCCTGCCAGGCCTGGTTAATTTTTAAAATTTTTTTGTAGAGATGGGGTCTTGCTATGCTGCCCAGGTTGGTCTTGAACTCCTGGCCTCAAGGGATCTTCCTGCCTTGATTATAGGCATAAGTCACCAAGCCTGGCCTAAAACTGACAGTAATAAAAACTTGAAAAATCCTTTAAATGGCCCATAAGGTAGAATGTATGGCTTTGTGTATGCTACCCTACACAACAAAATATCTGTATACAAATAGCTGTGTGGACACACACATGCACCCCATACAAATGTATTAAGATAATATGTGGTATGTAAAAGAGAATTGCTTGTACTGTTTGTAAATTTGTCTTTCTACTTTTTCTTGCCAAGCACACATGTGAATGTCCACAAGCTAGGCATGTGATGAGGTGACTTAACAAGAATATTCCAGCTCATGAGCTCATCCACAGTGACTCCTCAACTTACAAACTAGGATGCTCAATCAGTTACGAGTCTGGTTCCATGAAAAATTGCTGCTGCAGAGGCCTCATGTAATTTTCTAGGAGGTACCAGTGAGGGATATCCTTTTCTCTCTCTTTAAGACTCAGTGAAAGTAAGATTAAGAATGAGCTAATGGTAAATACCTAATAAAATTCTGGTTTCTCCCTGCTTTAGAAAATGTATTTCATCAGAAAACTTCCTAATGCTTAAAGAGCCTTTCTTCCACACTCAGGTGAATCAAAGCTCAGTGCCATGGGTTATCGGTGAGGCAGAAGACGGCCAGGTCAAAGCCTGGTGCACTCAGACTGCTGAGGGAGTTTCAGGTTCTCACAGGTTGGTGGTGATTCTGATTCTGACCCATGCTGGTTGAGATCTTAGCTAAAATAGTTTCAAATGAGGGACAGCAGGCTGGGGATGTGACTATTAGACATGAATTCTCCCTCTTCTGCATCCAAGTCTCTTTCAAAGACCATACATTCAAAGAGCTGTGGTGAGGCTGGGCGCGGTGGCTCATGCCTGTAATTCTAGCACTTTGAGAGGCCGAGGTGGGTGGATCACCTGAGGCCAGGAGTTCGAGACCAGGCTGGCCAACATGGCAAAACCCTGTCTCTACTAAAAATACAAAAAAAAATTAGCTGGGCATGGTGGTGGGTGCCTGTAATCCCAGCTACTCAGGATGTTGAGGCAGGGATAATTGCTTGCACTCGGGAGGTAGAGGTTGCAGTGAGATGAGACTGCACAACTGCACTCCAGCCTGGGCGACAAAGTGAGACTCCATCCTAAAACAACAATAACAGCCGGGCGCGGTGGCTCACGCCTGTAATCCCAGCACTTTGGGAGGCCGAGGCGGGCGGATCACGAGGTCAGGAGATCGAGACCACGGTGAAACCCCGTCTCTACTAAAAATACAAAAAATTAGCTGGGCGTGGTGGCGGGTGCCTGTAGTCCCAGCTACTCGAAGAGGCTGAGGCAGGAGAATGGCGTGAACCCGGAAGGCGGAGCTTGCAGTGAGCCGAGATCGCGCTACTGCACTCCAGCCTGGGTGACAGAACAAGACTCCGTCTCAAAAAAAAAAAAAAAAAACTGGCTGGGCGTAGTGGCTCACACCTGTAATCCCAGTACTTTGGAAGGCTGAGGCGGATGGATCACGAGGTCAGGAGATTGAGACCATCCTGGCCAACATGGTGAAACCCTGTCTCTACTAAAAATACAAAAATTAGCTGGTCATGGTGGCATGTGCCTGTAATCTCAGCTACTTGGGAGGGTGAGGCAGGAAAATCGCTTGAACCAGGGAGTCAGACGTTGCAGTGAGCCAAGATCGTACCACTGCATTCCAGCCTGGCTGGAGTGCTTCATAAAACTATGAAGAGTGAGACTCCGTCTCAAACAAAAACAAAAACAAAAACAAAAAACAAACCCCCAAAAACCAAAGAGCTGTGGTGTCAGTTTCTACTTGAAGGATGCTGAAAATAGAAAAGGCAGGAGCACTCAAGTACCAGTTATAGAAGCGACCTGAGTGTGCCACCGGAACAAGAGCAGCCCCGTGTGGCTGAATGAACAGATGGCTATGTTTTCAACACCTGGATGTGAAAGCTAGGAGGGACATGAGGATCTGATGAAAGGCCCTACCCTCAGGAAACAAATGAGGACACACACAGTGAGCCCAGGGCCCCAACAGGACAGACGCCACTGCCTTGACTTGCCCCACTCCTTTGCTACCTCTCTTCATGGCTCAGCACAACCCCAGAGGGCACCACCTTAGCCACTGTGCACGGAAAGTGGCGACCCTGAACCAAAGGGCCGGGCTCACCTCCAGGGTCTCCTCAGCAGTGCAGCCAGGCTGCTGCTGCAGCTTGCCCGTGTTCAGGGCTTCGATGTACTCATCACATTTCTTGTAGCCAGCATTCAGCAACTCATACTTGGCCTTTAGCAGTCCTTGGCCAGGTGTGACATCACCGATCCCAATTGAGAAACCACGGTTAGCTGTAGAGTTGGTACAGCAGGAAGAAAGGGCCATAAATGAGACTCAGCAAACCTACTAAATATAATTTATGCCTGCTAGATATAGTTTGTACTATATATAAACGACGTATGTATAAAGTATAAAAAAGTGTATATTTTCACAGAATTCATCACAATTCAATTAAATAATGGCTTTCTTTCTCAGTCATTAGGGAGTTACACAAAATGACTAAGACTCAACTGACTTCTCTCAGAGACCTTACGATCTGGTGGGGAAACACAATACTGTTTCCAACTATTATCTAAAGCACAGTGACATTAAACACTAAAGGGTGGCCTGAGGGCTGGGTGCAGTGGCTCAGGCTCGTAATCCCAGCACTTTGGGAGGCTGAGGCAGGAGGCTCGCTTGAGCCCAGATGTTTGTGATCAGCCTCGTCTCTACAAAAACCTTAAAAAATTAGCCGGGCATGGTGGCACATGCCAGTAGTCCCAGCTACTTGGGAGGTGGAGGTTGCAATGAGCCATAAGCACATCACTGCGCTCCAGCCTGGGCAACAGAGCAAGACCCTGTGTCACACATACACAAAAGTATTCTCCACCTTTGATGGAACTAGATGCCACCATTGATCCTAGCCACAATATACTGTATGTAGAAATAAAGAGAGTAAATGAGTGGTTTCTGGCTTAGCAGGATAGGAAGGTATGACCTACAAGTATCTGTAGATGAGAGGACTAATGGGCCTGGAAAGGCTCAGAAATGAGATCATTAGGTTCTGCAAATGCTGGAGATGACGAATGTGCTGGAAACAAGGAAACCTAGTGGAAAGTCTGTATAAGGAAGGCTCCAGGCCCTTATTCCTGTAGGAGATGGGAGTTCACTCCCAGCGAAATGGAATCAGAGAGGCTCTGGGTCTAGGAATACCAGGCAGATGAAATAACTGTAAACAAGAGCACTGAAGGAAAGTCTGTATATTCCATGCTTGAGAACTCTAAGCCTGATTCCCTGCGCAGCTCCCGGAATCCCAGTAGCCAGGTCTCTAACCTAAGTTAGGAGATGGAGACTGCAAAAGACATCTCTGGGAAATCAAGCTTCCCTAGAGAAAAGTGTTACTAATAAGGATATTGGGTAGCCCCTCAATAGATTTTTTTCCTCAATAAAAAAACTGAGAGGTCCATCAGCCAGTCAGCTCCATTTCCAATCAGTGCTTCAGTCCTTACTCCTGAAGGACCACCAGATGTTTGAGGAAAGATTTTAACATGAAAGACAAAAGACACAAATGCACAGGAAAAAGAAACTAAAAGGACACAGAAAATTCAGGAAGCAAATATAATAAAACTATGAATAATATTCTCTCAGAGTGATGAGAGAAGATACATTCAGGGATCAAAACAAGAAAGCTTTAAAAACAAAGCAGGCTGGGCGCAGTGGCTCACGCCTGTAATCCCAGCACTTTGGGAGGCCGAGGTGGGTGGATCACTTGAGGTCAGGAGTTCGAGACCACCCTGGCCAACATGGTGAAACCCCGTCTCTATTAAAAACACAAAAATTAGCCGGGCATGGTGGCAGGCACCTGTAGTCCCAGCTACTCAGGAGGCTGAGGCAGGAGAATCACTTGAGCCTGGGAGGTGGAGGTTGCAGCGAGCTGAGATTGCGTCACTGCACTCGAGCCTGGTGACTGAGCAAGACTCCGTCTCAAAAAAAAAAAAAAAAAAAAAAGAAACAAAAACACTACCTGTAAGTAAGAATATTGAAAAATATTATTGGAAATTAAATACATGATAGTGATAAAATTTTAAAAATCAACAGAAGTATTAAAAGATAAAGTGAATCTAGAATAAAGAGATGGCAAACGGAAAAGAAGATAAATAATTAGATAATTAATCTAGGAGTTCTAATATGTAATTAACAGAAGTTCCAAAAAGAAAGAACAGAGAAAGTAAAAAAGAGAAAATTATTAAAGAAATAACATAAGAAAATTTCCAGAATGGAAGGACACACAGTTGCAGATTAAAAGAAATTACCGAGTGCTTAGTACAGTGAATGAAAAAAGACCCACACCAAAGGTATATTGTTGTGAACTTTCAGAGTGAGAACAGAGAGGATTCTCAAAGTTTCTAGAATGAAAAAACAATTCAAGGGCCAGGCATGGTAGCTCATGCCTGTAATCCTAGCACTTTGGGAGGCAGAGGCAGGCGGATCACTTGAGCCCAGGAGTTCAAGACCAGTCTGGGCAACATAGTGAGACTTCATTTCTACAAAACTTAGTTGGGCATGGTGGCACATGCCTGTAGTCCCAGCTGCTCGAGAGGCTGCATGAACCAAGATCACACCACTGCACTCCAGCGTGGGTGACAGAGCAAGACCCTATCTTCAAAAAAAAAAAAATCAAATACAAAAACTGGGGAATAAGAATGACAATACCGGTTAACAACTCTGAAAGCAAGAAGAAAGTAGAGCAGTACCTTCAAAATTCTGAGGGAGAATAATTTTCAATCTAAAATTGTATACCCAGGCAAGTATAAGAGTAGAATAAAGTTTTGGGGGGCATGCAAACATCACTTGACTCATGGCCCACTCAAAGCATGAGCAAACAAACAAACAAAAAAAATAGAACAGTGAAAGTATAGTAGGCAAATATTGAGTAATCTTGGAGAACTGAATCATGGACAGCCAGCCCCGAGTGTTCTAGTGCTTCCACAGGTACCTTGGAAGCAGCCCATCAAGGATGTTTTATAATCTAACCCTGTCTAGAAGACTGTAGGGAGCTACTGCTGGTTTTGAGAAGAGAACTGAAAAGCAAATTCAAATCTGTTGTGAAACTATTCAGTACTGAGTTAATTTCATTAATAACAGCATACATGATTTAGCCTGGAACGAGTATCTTTTTCTGTATGTATATGTGTGGTGGGGATGAAATGGCAGTAAAAGAACAAAATAACATAAATCCTTAAGTCTCTAACAACTGCAGCTTTAACTAAAAGAAGGATGCTGAGATACTCACACAGGTAGACAGGAGCCAGCCTGGCGAGCCGTGACATGGCATCCGCAGCTTCATTCTGCCCCCAGTCTCGCAGCAAAATGTAAAAAATATTGTTCTTGGATCCTGACCCCAGGGTTCCTTTGTCCATGCTGCCACTCATCAACTCACTGTTCTGGATTGTAACATCTGGAAGAATGATTATATATTTAGACAACAATTATTTATTACTTTGCCTTATTCCAAAATGAATTTGAGACAGTTGAGACAATATGTTCCCATACTGACACTTAAAGCAGAACAAACAGGAATTCTCCTCAAAGCCTTTTTTTTGGAGGGGGGGGGAGGGGTTAAAGGAAAACTTGGGAATTTTTGAAAAATATAAAAACTCCAGTTAGTGTGTAGTCCTAACTGTGAAATATACCAGTTGACTCTCACTCTCCTCATCTGTGAACTGTGGGTAACAGTATCAAGCACTTGTCATCTTTATGTTATGGGATATTTTGAGCATCAGATGAAATAACATACAGTGAAGTGCTCTATAAACTGTAAACAATTTGTTACTCATATAAGATATTAACAAAGGTACCATCATGTACAGCCTATATAACAACCAAATGAAATTCATATCCAAAAAGAAACAAAACACAGTCTAAAACAAGAAGCTGAAGTATTTTAAAGATCAGAGAGCATATTTCCAAAGAAATAAACCTGAGGAGTATCAGTGCCCTTCAAAACATTTGCTCTTCATTAGAAGACAGCAGAAATCCTGACCTTTAGAAGAACTCTGCAATTCAGTTCTTCAGTACAGAGTCCTGGAGATCCATTTCTAGTCCCAAGGTCTCGCTAGCAAAGCCCATTCTAAATCAGTGCTACTCAAACTAGGCTGCCGGGGAACTGTTTGGTAGTGGTCTGGGTGAGCGAATGCGCTCACATCAGAAAGTAACTCAATGGATGCTGGCTAAACAGCAGGGCTCCGTGGACTGCACTTCGCGTTGAACTGGTTTAGACAGACTCAGATGACTTGCATGTAAATCCTTTCCCTGGCTGGGTGTGGTGGCTCACACCTGTAATCCCAGCACTTTGGGAGGCTGAGGTGGGAGGATTGCTTGAGCCTAGGAGTTCGAGACCAGCCTGGGCAACGTAGGGAGAACCTGTTTGTCTTTATTTAAAAAAAAAAAAAATCAATCCAGGCTGGGTGCAGTGGCTCATGCCTATAATCCCAGTACTTTGGGAGGGCAAGGCGGATCACTTGAGGTCAGGAGTTCAAGACCAGCCTGGCCAACATGGTGAAACCCCGTCTCTACTAAAAATACAAAAATAAGCCAGGCGTGGTGGTAGGCGCCTGTAATCCAAGCTACTCGGGAGGCTGAGGCAGAAGAATTGCTTGAACCCAGTAGGTGGAAGTTGCAGTCAGCTGAGATTGCGCCACTGCACTCCAGCCTGGGCGACAGAGCAAGACTTGGTCTCAAAAAAAAAAAAAAAAAATTAAATGCCTTAAATAGTAAAATCCTTGTTTATTGCCCCCCCCAAAAAGATGACAAAATAAAGACAAACTACTAAGTGAGAAAAACTAGTCACTTAAGACAAAACACAGAGAGAACATTCTAACCACTGCGTCACATGTCTACATGATCTCTATTTTTAAGAGAAATGGGGAATTACATCTGAGAGAAGAAATACCAGCTACATTTTCCTGAAGAAAAAACTTTCCACCCAAGGCTTAGAGAAACAATGAATTTGCTTGCTTCGCGAAGGTACCAGCAAAGCTGATGACCAGCCACTTGCTTTTCTGTCACGTTCCTCCTCCTCCCCACCCGAGTTCTGTCCACTCACAGGAATCATTGGCACAGAGATCTTCCCCTTTGCCACAGTACTGCTTGCCCTTGGTTCGCAGGTTGGCCCTCACTGGATTGTCATCGCTAGGCCTGAGGATGACACTGAAGATCTGCTTTCCGGTCCACAGGGTGACAGGCTGAGGGAGGGGAGGAAGCCTGAGAGTCAGTGGGCTAAGCCTGGTCTCAATCCCCCTTCAGTAGACAAAGCCAGGCGGCCCAGGGACTGCACTCAAGCCTGGCACCAACACGGTTCCACTCATTTCACCAGTCTACCCCCACGGACACATACACACACCTGTACACCAACACACAATTCCCACACACACCTTTAGGATCGTAGGCGGTGGGAGGCGAACTTTAATTTTCTCATCCTTGCCAACCAGTATTGAAGCAATGATTTGGCAAGCCTTGGCTCGATCAAAGAAAGTGTCCTTGAGAGTGAGCAGATAGGCACCTAAGCATTAGGAACCAACACAAAACAAAGAAAAGGAATGAAATTGTGAGAATACTGCAAGGTTTCAATTTTAAAATAAATTTGAACCATGACCAACAGCGTGAATTGAAACAAACAGCCGCTTACTAGCTTTCTCCTCCAACTAGGATCTACCTCCACAGGAACGTGACTTTGTTTTGTTCACTGCTGTATCCCCAGGCAAAGTGGACAGATTCTAAGCCAGACACTAGGTTTAGAAAATGCCCAGTCCATGAGAGGAGCTCACTAAAGACTTGCCAAATTAATGAATAACCAACCAATTAAAAAAAAAAAGAAAAAAAAAACCACGGGGAGGTTCATGATCAAACTTAGTAAACAAAAAACCAAATTAAACACAGGCTATTAAAATAGCTTTTCAAGTCATCACATGAATCACTATGAATGAGGAACACTGTGTTCCAGTCAGAAGTCTCCTTTCAAGTGAACTTCACCAACCCACCTGTTAGAAAATCCTGAATAGCAGCAATCAGTGGTTCCCCATTCCTCGGGGTTACAAGATTTGCTTTAGTCTGTAGGAAAAGTAAGCGCAGTCAGTTAGCTGTTCTCGGATGCATGATGCAGCCCAAAGCCTGAATCACAAGGTTTTTGAATAGTTATGAACAAATACAGAGTAGCAGAAGGACGAGGCTGAGAAATGAAAGCCAGGGGTCTGAATCCCAGCTTTGTCACTAACTCCCAGTTCCTTTATCTGTTAAGGGGAGAGAAAAAAATACCAGCAAGATTGACCTAGGAGGGTCCTACCAACACCAAAATGAAATACCAAGTGAAGTTGTTTCAGAATTCTATGAAAAACTCTACCCATGTAAGAAGATTTTATTGTTGTTTGTTTTTGAGACAGAGTCTTGCTTATAGCCCAGGTTAGAGTGCAGTGGTGCAAATATGGCTCACTGCAGCCTCAACCTCGTGGGGCTCAAGTGATCCTCCCAGCTCAGCCTCCCAAGTAGCTAGGACTACAGGCCCACATCATCATGCCCAGCTAAGTTTTTGCATTTTTTTTGTGCAGACGGGGTCTTACTTTGTTGCCCAGACTGGTCTCGAACTCCTGGGCTCAATTGATCCTCCCACCTCAGCCTCCCGAAGTGCTGGTATTACAGGCATGAGCTGCTGCACCCAGCCCTATTGTTATTACTATATGCGCTTCTCCAAAGAGAATTCATTTCTGTGAATGATGAGGAGCGTTGTGACCTCTGAAGTCAACCAATTCCACACTTGTCCACAATGATGACAGAACTGTTAAATGTCCCTTGGTTAAGACATTACGTTCTAATAATAATCAATCCAACAACAGAATTTAATTAAACATTTAATGAGGGCCTATGTTGGGCAAAAAAGGGTGTTAGGTAGTAAAACATAATTAACTCATGTAAAGAAGGCTCTGTGTGTATGAGTACTTTTGCTCTAATCTTGATATGAAAATGCACGTGTATATTTGTGGGTTTTCTGGGCCTTTTCACCCAGAAAGCAGGGTCCTCTCAGAGAAAGGCCCATTACCACCTACTTCTGAGCCACTATCCAAAGCAGGGACCCTTCAACCAGAGTGGGAGACAGCTATTCAGCCAGATGTGCCTCTTTATTGCACACTGCCTGACTGCTCTTACTCCTGGTTTAGAGACTCTCTCTGAGGTGGGATACAGGTAGTCTAGGGGTAGAAGCAGAGTGCAAGGGGCTGAGATTCATGTATTTTGAAAAGGTCTCCTGGGTAATTTGGGCCCACATCCAAATTAGAGCCCTATGCACTCCACTGAGAACAGCATTGCTAAATCAGAATGATAGGTATTTTCTCACTTGAGGAAACTTGTCCACATGGTAACTAAGGATTCTTCTACCCCAAAATCCTTGGAGACTTTGTTTTATTATTGCCATTTGTAACCAATGAAATATGCAGTTTTTAACACAATGTCCACAGTAGGGATCCTCAATGGCAGAGTCGACAGCAAAGTCTAAATGGTTGGTTGCAAGCTGATAGCTGTTATTTCTAGCAGCATTCTAAAAATTACTTTTTGTTACAAAAATAATATATGCTCATTATAGAAAATATATCTAAGGCCAGGTGCAGTGGCTCACACCTATAATCCCAGCATTTGGGGAGGCTGAGTCGGGCGGATCACCTGAGGTCGGGAGTTCAAGACCAGCCTGACGAATGTGGTGAAACCCTGTCTCTACTAAAAGTACAAAATTAGCTGGGTATGGTGGCAGATGCCTGTAATCCCAGCTACTCAGGAGGCTGAGGCAGGAGAATCACTTGAACCTGGGAGGTAGAGGTTGCAGTGGGCCGAGATCATGTCATTGCACTCCAGCCTGGGCAACAAGAGCGAAACTCCGTCTCAAACAAACAAATAAATAATCAAACAAAAAAAAAAAAGAAAAAGAAAATAAATCTAAACATATATACAACTTAAAACCCCAAAACGATGCATGCAATACTAAAAGCCTAAACCAAAACAGGTTAAAAGCATCACATCAGAAATGGTAATAAATGCTTTGGGAGGCAGGGACACTTACAACTATAAGACTTACCAGTTCCTAATATAGGAGGTTGGAATACAGGAAAAAAGAAAGCCCGAAGCTCTAAAATACTCAATAGTTGGGGATCATGAAGTTCAGGAGGGGAGAATCCTACACAGCAGGTGCCATGTCCCACTGTGCTATTGCTGGGTCAGGAGTGAATAGTACCTGTAGTGCCAACAGGTTTTTTTTTTCTTTCTTTTGAGACAGGGTCTTGCTCTGTTGCCCAGGCTGAACTGCACTGGTGTAATCACAGCTCACTGCAGCCTCAACCTCCTGGGCCCAAGCAATCCTCCCACTTCAGCTTCCTGAGTAGCTGGGACTACAGGCGTGCACCACCACACCTGGCTAATTTTTGTAGTTTTTGTAGAGATGGAGTTTCACCATGTTGTCCGGGCTGGTCTTGAACTCCTGAGCTCAAGTGAACCACCTGCCTAGGCTTTCTATAGTGCTAGGATTACAGGCCTGAGCCACCACGCCAGCCTGTGCCAACAGTTAAAGCCCAACTGTAAGCTCCTTAAGAGCAGGCACGTGCCTCACTATCACCGATCTCCTGCAGCATCTACTGGGCACTCCTTACGCATTTGTCAAATAAAGTGGTGGTAAGAGTTATCATTATGTATAATACTGCATCCTTTAAGAAGATGAAGTATGTAATATAGTTTAGGAAGGTTTCCATTCAGAATGTTCAATAAAATGTGCTGGTGCTTAAAGAATCTTCAGCTACTGGAAAATTTACTTAGGTAGGACATCTTCTTCCCCTGTGACCTCCAGCATTGAAATTGCTATATTCTTTTCTTACCTTGACATAACTGGCCCTCATGTATACATTTTCTCCCAGAACCCACATTTATAGGCCAGAAAATCCCCTCAATGCATCTGTTACAGACCCTAACTCATGTACACACTATAATTTCCACGAGAGATTCTTCAAAGGCTCAAAAGAAACCAATAAAAAGAGAGATATATAGGCAGTTAGTGGTCGGATTTAAGAACAGAAAGAGACGTGAAGGACCTCTTCAAGGAGAACTACAAACCACTGCTCAATGAAATCAAAGAGGATACAAACAAATGGAAGAACATTCCATGCTCGTGGGTTGGAAGAATCAATATCGTGAAAATGACCATCCTGCCCAAGGTAATTTATAGATTCAATGCCATCCCCATCAAGCTACCAATGACTTTCTTCACAGAATGGGAAAAAACTACTTTAAAGTTCATATGGAACCAAAAAAGAGCCTGCATCGCCAAGTCAATCCTAAGCCAAAAGAACAAAGCTGGAGGCATCATGCTACCTGACTTCAAACTATACTACAAGGCTACAGTAACCAAAACAGCATGGTACTGGTACCAAAACAGAGATATAGATCAATGGAACAGAACAGAGCCCTCAGAAATAATGCTGCGTATCTACAACTATCTGATCTTTGACAAACCTGACAAAAACAAGCAATGGGGAAAGGATTCCCTATTTAATAAATGGTGCTGGGAAAACTGGCTAGCCATATGTAGAAAGCTGAAACTGGATCCCTTCCTTACACCTTATACAAAAATTAATTCAAGATGGATTAAAGACTTACATGTTAGACCTAAAACCATAAAAACCCTAGAAGAAAACCTAGGCATTACCATTCAGGACATAGGCATGGGCAAGGACTTCATGTCTAAGACACCAAAAGCAATGGCAACAAAAGCCAAAATTGACAAATGGGATCTCATTAAACTAAAGGGTTTCTGCACAGCAAAAGAAACTACCATCAGAGTGAACAGGCAACCTACAAAATGGGAGAAAATTTTCGCAACCTACTCATCTGACAAAGGGCTAATATCCAGAATCTACGATGCACTCAAACAAATTTACAAGAAAAAAACAAACAACCCCATCAAAAAGTGGGCAAAGGACATGAACAGACACTTCTCAAAAGAAGACATTTATGCAGCCAAAAAATACATGCAAAAATGCTCATCATCACTGGCCATCAAAGAAATGCAAATCAAAACCACAATGAGACACCATCTCACACCAGTTAGAATGGCCATCATTAAAAAGTCAGGAAACAACAGGTGCTGGAGAGGATATGGAGAAATAGGAACACTTTTACACTGTTGGTGGGACTGCAAACTAGTTCAACCATTGTGGAAGTCAGTGTGGCGATTCCTCAGGGATCTAGAACTAGAAATACCATTTGACCCAGCCATCCCATTACTGGGTATATACTCAAAGGACTATAAATCATGCTGCTATAAAGACACATGCACACATATGTTTATTGCGGCACTATTCACAATAGCAAAGACTTGGAACCAACCCAAATGTCCAACAACGATAGACTGGATTAAGAAAATGTGGCACATATACACCATGGAATACTATGCAGCCATAAAAAATGATGAGTTCATGTCCTTTGTAGGGACATGGATGAAACTGGAAATCATCATTCTCAGTTAACTATCTCAAGGACAAAAAACCAAACACTGCATGTTCTCACTCATAGGTGGGAACTGAACAATGACAACACATGGACACAGGAAGGGGAACATCACACTCCGGGGACTGTTGTGGGATGGGGGGAGGGGGGAGGGATAGCATTAGGAGATATACCTAATGCTAAAGGACGAGTTAATGGGTGCGGCACACCAACATGGCACATGTATACATATGTAACAAACCTGCACACTGTGCACATGTACCCTAAAACTTAAAGTATAATAAAAAAAAAAAAGAACAGAAAGAGCCTGGCTTCTTTGGCATTGTTAGTTGTGGTGGTGTTTTCATGTAAGTTTCCCTTTGCCTCCTTTCAAGCAGCTGTTATGCAAAAGCTGGGCTGTGCCACCCTACATACCCCCATGAGAACAAGGGCCTCTGCTTTAGCTTCTTCTGTTTGAGGAAGATGAAGGTTCATTTCATCACCATCAAAGTCAGCGTTATAGGGTGTACAGACACACTCATTAAATCTGAAGGTCCGGTGAGGCTTGACCCTGGCCTGTGGAACACAAAACAAAACAGGAAGAGGACTTAGGCATTTATCCAAAAGCTTCTCTGTTTTGAAACATTAAAAATGGCTTCCTGGAAAACTCGGCACTGGCTTAAGAAAGTAGATTTCCAGTATGTTCTGTCAAGTGATATATATCATTTAAGACTCATTCCCAGCCTGGCTAACATGGTGAAACCCCATCTCTACTAAAAATACAAAAATTAGCTGGGCGTGGTAGCACATGCCTGTAATCCCAGTTACTTGGGAGGCTGAGGCAGGAGAATTGCTTGAACCCAGGAGGCGGAGGTTGCAGTGAGCCAAGATCGCGCCATTGTACCCCAGCCTGGGTAATAGAGCGAGACTCCATCTCAAAAAAAGAAAAAAAAAAAAGACTCATTCGAGAAGCTTTATTAGATTGAACCAAAGCAGTGAATTTCAACAAAGGTGCCAATGTGAAGGCTCCCACCGGCCAAGGATGTCATGGTTTCAAGTATCAAAAAGATTAACAGCAGAAGTTGATTAAAATAAACCAACTAAATAAAAACCCATGTGTTTATAATGACACTGAAAAAAGAGAAAGTCAAAACAAAAAACTCCAATCAATCTAGTTGGAAGTTACTGAGCACTAACTCCCCTTTTTTTTTTTGAGACAGAGTCTCACTCTATTGCCC
Source organism: Hylobates moloch (assembly GCF_009828535.3). NCBI lineage: Eukaryota > Metazoa > Chordata > Mammalia > Primates > Hylobatidae > Hylobates > Hylobates moloch. The sequence goes on from NW_026652278.1 coordinate 72,573,498, forward strand.
TGGCTGGAGTGCAATGGTGCAATCTCGGCTCACTGCAGCCTCTGTCTCCCGGGTTCAAGCAATTCTCCTGCCTCAGCCTCCTGAGTAGCTGGGATTACAGGCATTTACTACCACGCCAGGCTAATTTTTATATTTTGGTAGAGATGAGGTTTCACCATTGGTCTAGAACTCCTGACCTCATGATCTGCCCACCTTGGCCTCCCAAAGTGCCAGGATTACAGGCATGAGCCACCGCACCTGGCCCTTTCTTTTTAAAAAAATTTTTTTTTTTTCCTAAGCACATGAACACAGGAGAGCACTAAGTTCTTACTTCCCAAAATGACAATAAAGGACAAAGACTTAACCATTTACACAGCCTTTGCTTTATGAGCTGCACCTCTGGGCAAGCAAACAGACCTAATTAACAAGCGGGTATTTTCCATTATAAGAATTCTAGGTAATAAATGTGAAAGGAATGATAGATTCAAAAAGTGGGGTTCCATTTTGTAGCCCAATAAAATAACACAGGCAATGATGATAAATTAATTAGAATGAATTCATTGCTTGCATCTTGACTCAAACAAACCACTAAAAGACATTTTTGAGACAAATGGGGAAATCTGAATATGAACTAGGTATGGACCTGGGAATGCCAAGAGATGACTGTTAATTTTGTTAGGTATGATTACAGCACTGTGGTTATGTAAATTTTTCTTACAAATGTAAACTGGATACATATTGAAAAATGACACAGATGTGGGTTCATTGAAGAAAAATGGGAAAGATAAAACAAGTGTGGCTAAACCTTGAAAATTATTGCACATAGAGGATGGGAATATGTAAGTTCATCAGACCATTCTTTCTACTTTAGTGTACATTTGAAAATTTTCTTTTTCTTTTTTTGAGATGGAGCTTCAGTCTGTCGCCTAGCCTGGAGTGTAGTGGTGCAATCTCAGCTCACTGCAACCTCTGCCTCCTGGGTTCAAGCGATTCTCCTGCCTCAGCCTCCCAAGTAGCTGGGATTACAGGCACGTGCCACCACATCCGGCTAATTTTTTGTATTTTAGTAAAGATGGGGTTTCATCATGTTGTCCAAGCTGGTCTTGAACTCCTGACCTCAAGTGATCCACCTGCCTTGGCCTCCCAGAGTGCTGGGATTACAGGCATGAGCCACCACACCTGGCCTCAAAATTTTCAAATAAAAAAAATTTCTACTTTTTTTTTTTTAGAGACAGGGTCTCATAACGTTGTCCAGGCTGGAGTGCAGTGGCTATTTATAGGCGTGATATAGCACACTGTAGACTTGAACTCCCAGGCTCATGTGATCCTCCTGCCTCGGCCTCCTGAGTAGTTGGGGCTATAGGTGTGTGCCACTGCCAGTCAAAAAAAAAACTAATAATTATATTTTGTAATGTTCCAAAGCCAAGCAAAACATTCCAGAAAGAGAAGGCTTTAGTTAACCCTTCACATTCTCACAATCATAATCCTATCATTACAAACTAATTCTTAGTTATTTCTACTGTTACGTAAACAGACTGATATAATGTGTTCAGACTACCCCAAAATGAATCTAGAAAAAAATATTACCATAAGAGCCTGCTTAAACACTGTTTGCAAAGGCTCATGGATTAACAGCTTTACAGATAGGAGAATCTATGAATATTGAACAAATTAAAGCTGTATTTTATTTGCATTTTAAATCTCCAGAGAAAGGAACTGCTGCTGTTGCAAAACTAAATCACCAAAAAAATATGGTTTAAGGTCTTAGTTAGAGGACTACTGCAAAGAAAAAATCTTTTAAGCATTTTAGTTACTTAGTTAATATGCAAAGTTAAATCAAAAGTCAATTTTCTGGCTGGGCACAGTGGGTCATACCTATAATCCCAGCACTCTGGGAGGCTAAGGTGGGAGGATCCATTGAGCACAGGAGATTGCGACCCATCTGGGCAATACACCAAGACCTCAGCTCCACTTAAAAAAAAAAAAAAAAGGCTGGGCACAGTGGCTCATGTCTGTAATCGCAGCACTTTGGGAGGCCAAGGTGGGTGAATCACCTGAGGTCAGGAGTTTGAGACCAGCCAGGCCAACGTGGTGAAATGCTGCCTCTACTAAAAATACAAAAATTAGCTGGGCATGGTGGCATGCACCTCTAACTCCAGCTACTTGAGAGGCTAAGGCAGGAGACTCACTTGAACCTGGAGGCAGAGGCTGCTGTGAGCCAAGACTGAGACACTGCACACTAGCCTGGGCAATAGAGTGAGACTCTGTCTCAAAAAAAAAAAAACTGGCCATCATGGCACATGCCTGTAGTCCTAGCTACGGCAGGCTGAGGTGGGAGGATTGCTTGAGCCAAGGCGGTCAAAGATGCAATGAGCCAGATTGTGCCACTGCACTCTAGCCTGGGTAACAGAGTGAGACTGCCTCCAAAAAAAAAAAAAAAAAAAAAAAAAGGTCAATTTTCTGCCATACCTATTTTACGTAAGTTTATGCACACAACACATATACGTGTATATGTTTTTGTGAAACCATGCTAGTCACTCTCAATTAAATCCTCTCTTAGTGTTTTGTATGAATATTATGTTGCAAATATTAAAAATTTAATGTTAAAGCTTACTAAAAGGAAGCTTGAAATTAAAAAGTTTCACTCAAACTAAAATGCGAGAGAAGAGGGAGACCAATAGTTATGAAAGCTTGGGCCAGCTGTAGGGGCTACTCACGCCTATAATCCCAGAACTTTGGGAGGCTGAAGGAGGATTGCTTGAGACCAGGAGTTCCAGACTAGCTTGGGCAATATAGTGAGACCCCTGTCTCAACCAAAAAGAAACAAACAAACAAACAAACAAAAAAACAAATTAGCCAGATTTGGTGGCACATATCTGTGGTCCCAGCTAGTTTGAAGGCTGAGGTGGGAGGCTTGCTTGGGCCTGGGAGGTCAAGGTTGCAATGAGCCGTGATTGTGTCACTGCACTCCAGCCTGGGTGACAGAGCAAGACCCTGTCTCAAAATAAAAGTTATGAAAACTTGAAATAACAGGCAATTTTAATTTTAGAAGTCCACTGTTTAGCACTGAACAGTCATGGCAAATTTCTACATGATGGAAAATTAAAAAAGCAGTGCTACTCACCAGATGAGCCATAATGCTCAATTTGTGCAGCGATGGCTGCCGATTGAATAGCACCACATCTCCATCAATGAGGTGTCTCTCTACGATGTCACCATACTTGAGCTCTTGAGCCATCTTTTCTCGATTTCCATATTTCAAAAACCTGAATGTGCAACAATAAACATGATCTGTGAAAACAAAGTTCTCTCACCAAGTTTCTCCCTCTTCAGATCAGGATTCAATCATTAATACATTATTTCACCAAATCTAGGATGCCTCCATTTTTTTTTTTTTTTTTTTTTTTTTTTTTTTTTTGAGACAGAGTCTCGCTCTGTCGCCCAGGCTGGAGTGCAGTGGCGCAATCTCGGCTCACTGCAAGCTCCGCCTCCCGGGTTCACGCCATTCTCCTGCCTCAGCCTCCGAATAGCTGGGACTACAGGCGCCCGCCACCGCGCCCGGCTAATTTTTTGTATTTTTTAGTAGAGACGGGGTTTCACCGTGGTCTCGATCTCCTGACCTTGTGATCCGCCCGCCTCGGCCTCCCAAAGTGCTGGGATTACAAGCGTGAGCCACCGCGCCCGGCTAGGATGCCTCCATTTTAATGTCATATAGTTTTATGTGCCAAGAAAAAAGTTCCCTATTAAACTATGACAGGGTGGGCAAGGTGACTCACTTCTGTAATCTCAGCACTTTGGGAGGCCCAGATGGGCGGATTGCTTGAGCCCAGGAGATTGAGACCAGACTGGGCAACATGGGGAGACCTCGTCTCTACAAAAAAATACAAAAATTAGCCAAACGTGGTGGGGTATGTGCCTTTAATCCCATCTACTTTGGAGGCTAAGGTGGGAGGATCACTTGAGCACAAGAGGTGGAGACTGCAGTGAGCCATGATTGTGCCATTGCACTACAGCCTGAGTGACAGAGACATCAAAAAAAAAAAAAACTATGATAAATTGATCTTAAGATATGTCTGGTCGGATGTGGTGGCTCACGCCTGTAATCCTAGCACTTTGGGAGGCTGAGGCAGGTGGATCACCAGGTCAGGAGTTCGAGACCAGCCTGGTCAACATGGTGAAAACCCATCGCTACTAAAAATACAAACATTAGCCAGGTGTGGTGGAGGGTGCCTGTAATCCCAGCTACTCGGGTGACTGAGGCAGGAGACTTGCTTGAACCTGGGAGGCGGAGGTTGCAGTGAGTCAAGATCGTGCCACTGCTCTCCAGCCTGGGTAACAGAGCAAGACTCTGTCTTGAAAAAACAAAAAAAGATATATCCTAATTTTAGAAATGCTAAAAGCCCTGAGAGCCCAGGTGACACAGGCAATGATCCACGTTATATATTTATTGTATTTCTGAGACAGAGTCTTGCTCTGTCGCCCAGGCTGGAGTGCAGTGGTGTGATCTCAGCTCACTGCAACCTCTGCCTCCTGGGTTCAAGTGATTCTTGTGTCTCAGCCTTCTGAGTAGCTGGGACTACATACGTGCGCTACCATGCCTGGCTAATTTTTGTATTTTTAGTAGAAAAGGGGTTTCTGTGTCATGTTGGCCAGGCTGGTCTTGAACTCCTGGCCTCAAGTGATATGCCTACCTTGGCCTCACAAAGTGCTGGGATTACAGGTGTGAGCCATCAAGCCCAGCAATAATGATCCTCTTTAGACTTTAGTATCCATGGTATTTTGTCCTCCTGGATCCAATAACATTACAAGCCTGAGAACAAAGGAGCACTTCATGTATATTCAATGACTGAACAGAGCAAATGACATACCCTGGCTCGCGGAAATTTAAACAGATATTTTCCGCATGCCAAAATGTCACGCAAACTGTATTCTGGATTGCATTCTGTGGCTGAGTATGACCACAGTGAGCTTTGCCATGAGAAAGCAGTTAAATCCAACTAGATTGGGAAAAGATTACCTTTTCATCTGCGTATGTCTCTGCTGAATGAAGTTTGCTCCTGGGTGAACCTCAGGGCCATTTTGAACCAGTTTCCTCAAGAAACTGATGTTTGCTTTGTTTACCTGCAGTACAACAAAACCACAATAAGTTACTCCCAGGTATCTAGAAGCTAACAAATGATACTGAAATGCGTCTTCATCTTTACTTTCCTTGTACAGATTCTAGGAGAAAGAGAGGCATCCTGGGCAGCCTGCTGCCTATGGTCTTGAGTATAATGTGAACAACAGACTGGCAAACAAGCGTCCAGCTTCCAGTGTGAACTCAGCTGTTTGCTCACTCAGTGACATGGCCAATTCCTTTCCTGGTGCTTGGTTTCCTCACTGGTAAAACGGGTAGGCTAGACTGATCTATAGGGACCTTCTGTGATCCTAGAAACAGGTGGCAACTTGATCTGCAATAACTTACCGGGGGCTTGTAAGGTTTAAAAGTTGTGACACCAGCACCACAAGCCCTAGTCTGCATTGAATGTGTTCTGGAACCTCTTAAACAATTGTCTTGTGGAACACCATTTTGGAGAAATAAACTCTTGGATCATTAGTAACTCAGCTGAGGACACACAACACAAGCTGACCAGGAACATCTATGATCTGGGCTAACTGTGAGTCTCACAGGTAAAGCTAATCAATATTCTCGTTAGCAGGCCCTGCAGTTATCTAGACCTCAATTAAAAAAAAAAAAAAAAAAAAAGTACTAGCTGGGTACAGGGCCCTGTAATCTCAGTGACTTGGGAGGCTAAGGTGGGATGATCACTTGAGGCTGGGAGTTCAAGACCAGCCTGGGCAACATACTGAGAATCCCATCTCTAAAAAATTTTTTTTAAAAATTAGTTAGGCATAGTGGTGTGCACCTGTAGTCCTAGCTACTCGGGAGGCTGAGGCATAAGAATGGCTTGAGCCCAGGAGTTTGAGGTTACAGTGAGCCATGAGCATACCACTGCACTTTGGCCTGGGTGACAGAGTGAGAGTCTGTCTCTTAAAAAAAAAAAAAAAAAAAAAAAAAGCCAGGCCAGATGCAGTGGCTCACGCCTGTAATCCCAGCACTTTGGGAGGCTGAGGTGGGCGGATCACGCGGTCAGGAGATCAAGATGATCCTGGCCAACATGGTGAAACTCTGTCTCTACTAAAAACACAAAAAATTAGCTGGGTGTGGTGGCAGGCGCCTGTAGTCCCAGCTACTTGGGAGGCTGAGGCAGAAGAATGGCGTGAACCTGGGAGGTGGAGCTTGCAGCCACTGCACTCCAGCCTGGGCAACAGAGACTCAATCTCAAAAACAAAAACAAAAAATAAAATAAAAGGCTTTCTGGGTATGTAGCAATAGCCTTAAGATGTTCAAATGCTTTGACTCAGCGACTGTAAAGTTTTAAAAATAAAAAATCTATCCCAAGAAAATTAACTACGGATGTTTACCGTTTAGTTAGTTTAAAATATGAGGTATGAACCAACACAGAAAAGTGTTTACTTTTTTTTTTTTTTTACGATGGTCTCACTCTCACCCAGGCTAGAGTGCATTGGTGTGATCTTGGCTCACAACCTCCACCTCTCATGCTCAAGCAATCCTTCCACCTCAGTCTCCCCAGTAGCTGGGACCACAGGCGCCTGCCACCACTCCTGGCTAATTTTTTGTATTTTTGGTAGAGACAAGGTTTTCACTGTGTTGCCCAGGTTGGTCTTGAACTCCTGGGCTCGGATGATCCATCTGCCTTGGCCTCCCTAAGTGTTGGGATTACAGGTGTTAGCCACCATGCTCGGTCAAGATGTTATTAATTGGAAAAAAAAGTTGCAAAAAAGTATAGCATATATATGAGTACATACACATGAAGCTAGAAACAACTGTGGCTGCAGATGGTTTAGAGAATATATACCACCATATATGTACAAAACAAACTGGGAAGACACACACACTCATATAAACCAAACTGTGGGTTGAGTGGGTTACTGGGGACTTTCTACTGCCTGTTGTTTGCAATACCAAAATATAACGTAAAAGACTAAATTTAAAACAAGAATTGAGCAGCTGAGTGGTCACTTACCTTCTCAGGAAAAGTTAGAATTTTGGCCACATGAACTGGCACAGCTACCTCATCAATCCGGAGGTTGGGGTCAGGCGAGATGACTGTTCTGCCAGAAAAATCCACTCTCTTTCCTGAGAGATTTCCTCTAAATCGACCTAAATAGCCAAAAACATGTCATAGGTCCCCATGGCATACCATGTGCTGATGGGAACAATAAGAACAGAGAGACTGAGGAAAGCCTGTGACCTCCAATCAGAGAAGCTGGACAGACACTCCATGAAAAGGAACCAAAGAGAGTGGGCTGGCTTCTGCACATCTTGTGGGAAACCTACCCTGTTTTCCCTTCAGGCGTTGGACGAAGCCTCTGGTCCACTTCTTGGGCGCCATGTTGAGGGGAATGCCCGAGAGCTCACTGTTAATGTAGAGGGCACACTGCAGCTGCAGGAAATCCCAGTCCTCCATGATCATCTGGGTCTTGGCTCCTGAGATCCGATGCTAAAACCAGCACAGCCCGAACAGAAACAAACCTGGTCAGTTTGACTTTTCTCACATTTTCTTGACCAGAAGTTTTTGGATGGATATACTACAAAACTTACAAGCAAATGGGAGGCACTGACCTTTTTAATAACATCGTTCAGGAAAATGATTTCTGTCAGTTTCATTGTCAGATCATCTTCATTGGTGCCAGACTTCAAATCACTCACAACGGAGGGTCTGATACACAAAGGAGGCACCAAAAGTCGTGTGAGAATCAAATCAGATGGCTTTCCGGCTTCTGGGTTCATCAGAAGTAGAGGAACATCTTCAGCTGGGATTCGTTTAAATAAATTCAGAACTACTAAGGGATTCAAGTTTTCCTATGGAAAGGAAGAAAGGCAGAAATGGAGATACTATGTTAGTTTTCCACAACTTGGGCAAGGTTTTCCTTCACCATGTTTTCTAACCTATCTGTCACTAAGGATAAGTGACAACAGAGATTTCTATGGATGACATGCTATGCTGCAAGAGCCTTAAAAATGTGTATGTCCAAGATGGCTGAATAGGAACAGCTCCGGTCTACAGCTCCCAGCGTGAGCAACACAGAAGACGGGTGATTTCTGCATTTCCATCTGAGGTACTGGGTTCATCTCACTAGGGAGTGCCAGATAGTGGGCGCAGGACAGTGGGTGCAGCGCACCATGCGCAAGCCGAAGCAGGGCGAGGCATTGCCTCACTCGGGAAGTGCAAGGGGTCAGGGAGTTCCCTTTCCTAGTGAAAGAAAGGGGTGACAGACGGCACCTGGAAAATCGGGTCACTCCCACCCGAATACTGCGCTTTTCCGACGGGCTTAAAAAACGGCATACCAGGAGATTATATCCCGCATCTGGCTCGGAGGGTTCTACGCCCACGGAGTCTCGCTGATTGCTAGCACGGCAGTCTGAGATTAATCTGCAAGGCGGCAGCGAGGCTGGGGGAGGGGCGCCCGCCATTGCCCAGGCTTGATTAGGTAAACAAAGCAGCCAGGAAGCTGGAACTGGGTGGAGCCCACCACAGCTCAAGAAGGCCTGCCTGCCTCTGTAGGCTCCACATCTGGGGGCAGGGCACAGACAAACAAAAAGATAGCAGTAATCTCTGCAGACTTAAATGTCCCTGTCTGACAGCTTTGAAGAGAGTAGTGGTTCTCCCAGCACGCAGCTGGAGATCTGAGAACAGGCGGACTGCCTCCTCAAGTGGGTCCCTGACCCCCGAGCAGCCTAACTGGGAGGCACCCCCCAGTAGGGGCAGACTGACACCTCACACGGCCGGGTACTCCTCTGAGACAAAACTTCCAGAGGAACGATCAGGCAGCAGCATTCGTGGTTCACGAAAATCCGCTGTTCTGCAGCCACCGTTGCTGATACCCAGCCAAACACGGTCTGGAGTGGACCTCTAGCAAACTCCAACAGACCTGCAGCTGAGGGTCCTGTCTGTTAGAAGGAAAACTAACAAACAGAAAGGACATCCACACCAAAAACCCATCTGTACATCACCATCATCAAAGACCAAAAGTAGATAAAACCACAAAGATGGGGAAAAAACAGAGCAGAAAAACTGGAAACTCTAAAAAGCAGAGCACCTCTCCTCCTCCGAAGGAACGCAGTTCCTCACCAGCAACGGAACAAAGCTGGATGGAGAATGACTTCGACAAGTTGAGAGAATAAGGCTTCAGACGATCAAACTACTCCGAATTACAGGAGGAAATTCAAGCCAAAGGCAAAGAAGTTAAAAACTTTGAAAAAGAATTAGACGAATGTATAACTAGAATAACCAATACAGAGAAGTGCTTAAAGGAGCTGATGGAGCTGAAAGCCAAGGCTCAAGAACTACGTGAAGAATGCAGAAGCCTCAGGAGCCGATGTGATCAACTGGAATAAAGGGTATCAGCGATGGAAGATGAAATGAATGAAATGAAGCGAGAAGGGAAGTCTAGAGAAAACAAGAATAAAAAGAAACGAACAAAGACTCCAAAAAATATGGGACTACGTGAAAAGACCAAATCTACGTCTGATTGGTGTACCTGAAAGTGACGGGGAGAATGGAACCAAGTTGGAAAACACTCTGCAGGATATTATCCAGGAGAACTTTCCCAATCCAGCAAGGCAGGCCAACATTCAGATTCAGGAAATACAGAGAATGCCACAAAGATACTCCTTGAGAAGAGGAACTCCAAGACACATAATTGTCAGATTCACCAAAGTTGAAATGAAGGAAAAAATGTTAAGAGCAGCCAGAGAGAAAGGTCGGGTTACCCACAAAGGGAAATCCATCAGAATAACAGCGGATCTCTCGGCAGAAACTCTACAAGCCAGAAGAGAGTAGGGGCCAATATTCAACATTCTTAAAGAAAAGAATTTTCAACCCAGAATTTCATATCCAGCCAAACTAAGCTTCATAAGTGAAGGAGAAATAAAATACTTTACAGACAAGCAAATGCTGAGAGATTTTGTCACCACCAGGCCTGCCCTAAAAGAGCTCCTGAAGGAAGCACTAAACATGGAAAGGAACAACCGGTACCAGCCACTGCAAAATCATGCCAAATTGTAAAGACCATCAAGGCTAGGAAGAAACTGCATCAACTAATGAGCAAAATAACCAGCTAACATCATAATGACAGGATCAAATTCACACATAACAATATTAACTTTAAATGTAAATGGACTAAATGCTCCAATTAAAAGACACAGACTGGCAAATTGGATAAAGAGTCAAGACCCATCAGTGTGCTGTATTCAGGAAACCCATCTCACACGCAGAAACACACATAGACTCAAAATTAAAGGATGGAGGAAGATCTACCAAGCAAATGGAAAACAAAAAAAGGCAGGGGTTGGCCGGGCATGGTGGCTCATGCTTGTAATCCCAGCACTTTGGGAGGCCGAGGCAGGCGGATCACGAAGTCAGGAGATCGAGACCACGGTGAAACCCCATCTCTACTAAAAATACAAAAAATTAGCCGGGTGTGGTGGCGGGCGCCTGTAGTCCCAGCTACTTGGAGAGGCTGAGGCAAGAGAATGGCGTGAACCCGGGAGGCGGAGCTTGCAGTGAGCCGAGATTGCGCCACTGCACTCCAGCCTGGGCGACAGAGCAAGACTCCGTCTCAAAAAAAAAAAAAAAAAAAGGCAGGGGTTGCAATCTTAGTCTCTGATAAAACAGACTTGAAACCAACAAAGATCAAAAGAGACAAAGAAGGCCATTACATAATGGTAAAGGGATCAATTCAACAAGAAGAGCTAACCATCCTAAATATATATGCACCCAACACAGGAGCACCCAGATTCATAAAGCAAGTCCTGAGTGACCTACAAAGAGACTTAGACTCCCACACAATAATAATGGGAGACTTTAACACCCCACTGTCAACATTAGACAGATCAACGAGACAGAAAGTTAACAAGGATATCCAGGAATTGAACTCAGCTCTGCACCAAGCGGACCTAATAGACATCTACAGAACTCTCCACCGCAAATCAACAGAATATACATTTTTTTCAGCACCACACCACACCTATTCCAAAATTGACCACATAGTTGGAACTAAAGCTCTCCTCAGCAAATGTAAAAGAACGGAAATTATAACAAACTGTCTCTCAGACCACAGTGCAATCAAACTAGAACTCAGGATTAAGAAACTCACTCAAAACCGCTCAACTACCTGGAAACTGAACAACCTGCTCCTGAATGACTACTGGGTACATAACGAAATGAAGGCAGAAATAAAGATGTTCTTTGAAACCAATGAGAACAAAGACACAACATACCAGAATCTCTGGGACACATTCAAAGCAGTGTGTAGAGGGAAATTTATAGCACTAAATGCCCACAAGAGAAAGCAGGAAAGATCCAAAATCGACACCCTAACATCACAATTAAAAGAACTAGAAAAGCAAGAGCAAACACATTCAAAATCTAGCAGAAGGCAGAAATAACTAAAATCAGAGCAGAACTGAAGAAATAACTAAAATCAGAGCAGAACTGAAGGAAATAGAGACACAAAAAACCCTTCAAAAAATTAATGAATCCAGGAGCTGGTTTTTTGAAAAGATCAACAAAATTGATAGACCACTAGCAAGACTAATAAAGAAGAAAAGAGAGAAGAATCAAATAGATGCAATAAAAAATGATAAAGGGGATATCACCACCAATCCCACAGAAAGACAAACTATCATCAGAGAATACTACAAACACCTCTATGCAAATATACTAGAAAATATAGAAGAAATGGATAAATTCCTCGACACATACAGCCTCCCAAGACTAAATCAGGAAGAAGTTGAATCTCTGAATAGACCAATAACAGGCTCTGAAATTGTGGCAATAATCAATAGCTTACCAACCATAAAGAGTCCAGGACCAGATGGATTCATAGCCGAATTCTACCAGAGGTACAAGGAGGAACTGGTACCACTCCTTCTGAAACCATTCCAATCAATAGAAAAAGAGGGAATCCTCCCTAACTCATTTTATGAGGCCAGCATCATCCTGATACCAAAGCCGGGCAGAGACACAACCAAAAAAGAGAATTTTAGACCAATATCCTGGATGAACATTGATGCAAAAATTCTCAATAAAATACTGGCAAACCGAATCCAGCAGCACATCAAAAAGCTTATCCACCATGATCAAGTGGGCTTCATCCCTGGGATGCAGGGCTGGTTCAACATACGCAAATCGATAAATGTAATCCAGCATATAAACAGAACCAAAGACAAAAACCACATGATTATCTCAATAGATGCAGAAAAGGCCTTTGACAAAATTCAACAACCCTTCATGCTAAAAACTCTCAATAAATTAGGTATTGATGGGACGTATCTCAAAATAATAAGAGCTATCTATGACAAACCCACAGCCAATATCATACTGAATGGGCACAAACTGGAAGCATTCCCTTTGAAAACTGGCACAAGACAGGGATGCCCTCTCTCACCACTCCTATTCAACATAGTGTTGGAAGTTCTGGCCAGGGCAATCAGGCAGGAGAAGGAAATAAAGGGTATTCAATTAGGAAAAGAGGAAGTCAAATTGTCCCTGTTTGCAGATGACATGATTGGGTATCCAGAAAACCCCATTGTCTCAGCCCAAAATCTCCTTAAGCTGATAAGCAACTTCAGCAAAGTCTCAGGATACAAAATTAATGTACAAAAATCACAAGCATTCTTATACACCAATAACAGACAGAGAGCCAAATCATAAGTGAACTCCCATTCACAACTGCTTCAAAAAGAATAAAATACCTAGGAATCCAACTTACAAGGGACGTGAAGGACCTCTTCAAGGAGAACTACAAACCACTGCTCAATGAAATAAAAGAGGATACAAACAAATGGAAGAACATTCCAGCTCATGGGTTGGAAGAATCAATATTGTGAAAATGGCCATACTGCCCAAGGTAATTTATAGATTCAATGCCATCCCCATCAAGCTACCAATGACTTTCTTCACAGAATTGGAAAAAACTAAAGTTCATATGGAACCAAAAAAGAGCCTGCATCACCAAGTCAATCCTAAGCCAAAAGAACAAAGCTGGAGGCATCACACTACCTGACTTCAAACTATACTACAAGGCTACAGTAACCAAAACAGCATGGTACTGGTACCAAAACAGAGATACAGATCAATGGAACAGAACAGAGCCCTCAGAAATAACACCGCATATCTATAACTATCTGATCTTTGACAAACCTGACAAAAACAAGCAATGGGGAAAGGATACCCTATTTAATAAATGGTGCTGGGAAAACTGGTTAGCCATATGTAGAAAGCGAAAACTGGATCCCTTCCTTACACCTTATACAAAAATTAATTCAAGATGGATTAAAGACTTACAGGTTAGACCTAAAATCATAAAAACTCTAGAAGAAAACCTAGGCAATACCATTCAGGACATAGGCGTGGGCAAGGACTTCATGTCTAAAACACCAAAAGCAATGGCAACAAAAGCCAAAATTGACAAATGGGATCTAATTAAACTAAAGAGCTTCTGCACAGCAAAAGAAACTACCATCAGAGTGAACAGGCAACCTACAAAATGGGAGAAAATTTTTGCAACCTACTCATCTGACAAAGGGCTAATATCCAGAATCTACAATGAACTCAAACAAATTTACAAGAAAAAACCAAACAACCCCATCAAAAAGTGGGTGAAGGACATGAATAGACACTTCTCAAAAGAAGACATTTATGCAGCCAAAAAACACATGCAAAAATGCTCATCATCACTGGCCATCAGAGAAATGCAAATCAAAACCACAATGAGACACCATCTCACACCAGTTAGAATGGCCATCATTAAAAAGTCAGGAAACAACAGGTGCTGGAGAGGATGTGGAGAAATAGGAACACTTTTACACTGTTGGTGGGACTGTAAACTAGTTCAACCATTGTGGAAGTCAGTGTGGCGATTCCTTAGGGATCAGAACTAGAAATACCATTTGACCCAGCCATCCCATTACTGGGTATATACCCAAAGGACTATAAATCATGCTGCTATAAAGACACATGCACACGTATGTTTATTGCAGCACTATTCACAATAGCAAAGAGTTGGAACCAACCCAAATGTCCAACAATGATAGACTGGATTAAGAAAATGTGGCACATATACACCATGGAATACTATGCAGCCATAAAAAATGATGAGTTCATGTCCTTTGTAGGGACATGGATGAAACTGGAAATCATCATTCTCAGTTAACTATCGCAAGGACAAAAAAACAAACACACATGGACACAGGAAGGGGAACATCACACACCAGGGCCTGTTGTGGGGTACGGGGAGTGGGGAGGGATAGCATTAGGAGATACACCTAATGCTAAATGATGAGTTAATGGGTGCAGCACACCAACATGGCACATGGATACATATGTAACAAACCTGCACATTGTGCACATGTACCCTAAAACTTAAAGTACAATAAAAAAAAAATGTGTATGTCTTTTATTCCAATTTTTCAAGCCAAAAATTCCACTTCTGGTAATTATTCCAAGGGGTGTAACTTCAGAAATGAACATAAAGATTTAGCTACAAGAATGTTCACAAAAGCTGTTTTTTGTTGTTGTTCTTATTTTTTATCCATGTGACAGAACAGGAAGGTAATAAAAGCTGTTCTTAATAGTGAAAAGTTGGAAATAGCCTGACAGTTTATTGGCTAAATAAAATCATGGTATATCCCTATGTGGAAAAGCAGCAAGCCATTGGGGGAAAAAAAAGATACTAGACAAACACAGCAATTGACATAAAAAATGTCCATAAAATATTGATAGCTGGAGGCTGGGCGTAGTGGCTCATGCCTGTAATCCCAGCACTTTGGAAGGCCGAGGCAGGTGGATTACCTGAGGTCAGGAGTTTGAGACCAGCCTGACAAACATGGTGAAACCTCGTCTCTACTAAAAATACAAAAATTAGCTGGGCATGGTGGCACACGCCTGTAATCCCAGATACTTGGGAGGCTGAGGCAGGAGAATCACTTCAACCTGGGAGGCGGAGGTTGCCGTGAGCCGGTATCACGCCATTGCACTCCAGCCTAAGCAGTAAGAGTGAAATTCCATCTAAAACAAAAAAAAAAAGTGTTACTGGCTGGGCGTGGTGGCTCACGTCTATAATCCCAGCACTTAGGGAGGCCGAGGCGGGTGGGTCACCTGAGGTCAGGAGTTCGAGACCAGCCTGGCCAACATAGTAAAACCCTGTCTCTACAAAAATACAAAAATTAGCCAGGCATGGTGGCGGGTGCCTGTAGTCCCAGTAACTCGGGAGGCTGAGGCAAGAGAATCGCTTGAACCTGGGAGGCGGAGGTTGCAGTGAGTCTAGATCGTGCAACTGCACTCCAGCCTGGGTGACAGAGCAACTCTGTCTCTAAAAAAAAAAAGTGTTCCTGTTAAAAAAGAACTAAGGTAAGCCAGGGTGCAGTGGCTGACACCTGTAATCCCAGTACTTTGGAGGCTGACGCAGGAGGATTGCTTGAACCCAGGAGTTCAAAGCCTGGGCAACATAGCAAGACCTTGTCTCTACAACAAATTAAAAAATTAGCTGGGCGTGGTGGTGTGTGCCTGTAGTCCCAGCTACTTGGGATGCTGGCGTGCGAGGATCACTTGAGCCTGGGAGGTGGGGGCTGCAATGAGCCTTGATCACACCACTGCATTCCAGCCTGGGAGACAGAGCGAGACCCTGCCTCAAAAATTAAAATAAATAAATAAACAAATATATAAAATAATAAAAAAAAAAGAACTGAGGTAAAAACACAAACAAGGGGCCAGGAATGGTGACATATGCCTGTAATCCCAGCACTTTGGAAGGCTGAGGTGAGAGGATCTCTTGGGCTCAGGAGTTTGAGACCAGACTGGGCAACATATCAATTAAAAACATCTCAATTAAAAACAAAAGCGGCCAGGCGCGGTGGCTCAAGCCTGTAATCCTAGCACTTTGGGAGGCTGAGGTGGGCGGATCACGAGGTCAGGAGTTCGAGACCATCCTGGCCAACATAGTGAAACCCTGTCTCTACTAAAAATACAAAAAAATTAGCAGGGTGTGGTGGCAGGCGCCTGTAGTCCCAGCTACTCGGGAGGCTGAGGCAGGAGAATGGCGTGAACCCGAGAGGCGGAGCTTGCAGTGAGCCGAGATGGTGCCACTGCACTCCAGCCTGGGGGACAGAGCCACACTCTGACTCAAAAAACAAACAAACAAACAAAAAACAAAAGCAAAAACAAAAACAATTGGTGTTACAAGGCCAGTCCACATTAGCCTTAGTGCCAGATAAACACTGTTTGAGACCAGACTGGGCAACATATCAATTAAAAACATCTCAATTAAAAACAAAAGCAAAAACAAAAACAATTGGTGTTACAAAGCCAGTCCACATTAGCCTTAGTGCCAGGATAAACACTGTTATGGTCAAATAAGAATTACTGGAGAGCTGGCTGGGCGCGGTGGCTCACGCCTGTAATCTTAGCACTTTGGGAGGCTGAGGCGACTGGATCACCTGTGGTCAGGAGTTCGAGACCGGCCTGGCCAATATGGCGAAATGCTGTCTCTACTAAAAATATAAAAATTAGGTGGGCATGGTGGCACATGCCTGTAATCCCAGCTACTTGGGAGGCTGAAGCAGAAGAATTGTTTGAACCTGAGGTGCACAGGCTGCAGTGAACCAAGATTTGCACCACTCACTCCAGCCTGGGCGAAAGAGTGACACTCCGTCTTCTGTCTCAAAAAAAAAAAAGGAATTATCAGAGAGCTGTCGAACTAACTGGACCTCTCATTTTGGAAGAAAGTGGGTGTCTAGGGGTGGGGCGGAGGTGGGGGAGGGGGTGTGCGTGTGACATGTGGAAAAGGCAGGCGGAAGGCGGGTGTGCATTCTCAGGCTCACCTGTGCCCTTCCCAGCAGAGGCTCCACTTCTTTATTATGTTCAATGGCTGTTTCAAAAGACTGAAGGAAATTTGATACAATGGGATCCACCACTTTTTTGTTGGTCTTGTATTTCTCATGAATTATCTTCAGCAGTCCACACTTCTTTACAGTACCTATAAGGGTTAGTTTATTTACCAAGAAATAAAAAATTAGGTTCTCAGATTGGCCAGAGGTTGTAGTTTGGTTAATGAAATTACTGAAACTACTATAGCAATGAAAGATGAGAGGTCCATTTCCCAATAGGACATCAGTTGTTGGGCTCTTAAGCCTAATTTATAAGGAGAAAAGCTGACTCCCAAACATTACGTAAACCTAATAAACTAAACAGAAGACAGTGAGTGAAAAGGGCTATTGCTTAGACTTCTGTGCATTCCACTCACCATTAAAAGCACCACAGTGATGGCAGATGTTTTTCTTTCGGCACTTGTCAGAGATTTTCTTTTTCAGTCCTCGCTTCTGAAGGTATGTCAGGCCGGGCCTCTTTAGATAATCCAGAAACTGCTTCTTCTCCTCTTGGGACAGCATGATATGGCAGCAGGTTTTGCAGATCATCTTTTTCAAATTAAGCAAGACAGATAAAAGCATAAGGGAGAATGAAAAATTATTTTCTTTTAAAAATGCCAGCCGGGCGCGGTGGCTCAAGCCTGTAATCCCAGCACTTTGGGAGGCCGAGGCGGGCGGATCACGAGGTCAGGAGATCGAGACCATCCTGGCTAACACGGTGAAACCCCGTCTCTACTAAAAATACAAAAAATTAGCCGGGTGTGTTGGCGGGCGCCTGTAGTCCCAGCTACTCGGGAGGCTGAGGCAGGAGAATGGCGTGAACCCGGGAGGCGGAGCTTGCAGTGAGCCGAGATTGCGCCACTGCACTCCAGCCTGGGGCACAGAGCAAGACTCCGTCTCAAAAAATAAAAAAAAATAAAAAATAAAATAAAAAAATAAAAATGCCATCGCCCTGTCTTGTACCCTTAACCAAGTGACCATATACACAGATCTGCAAATGGCTCTATACTAAGGATATGCAGAGAGGAAGCCTGTGTTCACTAGATTAGCAGTACTCACGGCCAGTAGGCAGACTTTGTTAACTTAAGTTTTTTCTTTGTGCTATTCTGTATTGTTTGAATTACTATTATTATTTTCTTAACAACAAGTATCTACCATCTTCTCAAGGTAAATAAACAAAATAAATAATTCTTGAGTGATTTAATGTAGTGTGAGATGAAAATATTATGTATTTAGTATAAAAGAGTCCCCTAGATATATCCCCCACCACTCACAGTCCTAAGTTCATTCCAGTGTCCCTGACCAATCACTCCAGAATTTATGTCTTGGAAATCAGCACCTGTGTGCTTACCTGTAAGATGCCTATGACCGCTCTGAAGTACCCTACATGAAAACACGGCAATTCCAGGTCGATATACCCATAGTGGCCTAGACAGTCAGCCAAGTTTTTCCCACAGGTTTCACATGGACGATCCTTCTCACTCGTACCCTTTGAAAAAAAGCACACCCAATGATCAACACAGACTGCTGGACGGGAAAGAGTGCCCAGCCATCATGCCTGGCCAGGTGACACAGAATCATTTCTTTTGCTTTTTAAATTTCCTTTCTGAGATCACTTCCCACTGTTTTTCTTTCTTTTCTAATTTTCATGACTCAGAATCAGAATCAGGTTGCTGACTAAAGGCCGGAGTTCTTGACCTAGTCTGGTATGTGCAGGGGGAGTTGAGGAGATGGAAGGAAGCCCCT
Source organism: Hylobates moloch (assembly GCF_009828535.3). Taxonomy (NCBI): domain Eukaryota; kingdom Metazoa; phylum Chordata; class Mammalia; order Primates; family Hylobatidae; genus Hylobates; species Hylobates moloch. The sequence goes on from NW_026652278.1 coordinate 72,592,216, forward strand.
GCTCCTTTCAATCTGGTAAGTCACCAGTTTTATCAGCAGGGCAAGACACAGGTACCGAGAGGGGTCAGGGGGCCTTACCATCCTATGGTCGAGCACCCCATATAGCAAGGGGGCATGTTGGTTGTCCTGGCTGTACAGGTTCTTACTCACAACTTGGATGTGCGCCTGCTGGCGCATCTCCTCGGGTGACTTCATTCCAAAACAGATGTGGCTTCTGGAACGGGAAGAAAAAGGTGAAAATTACAGCAAAATCTGTGACCAAAAATGTCTATTACATACATAGCCCACCATAACCAACCTATCCTTCCAACTATCTCCACTGGCTTTTCCTACCAGTATTAAATATATTTAACCCTCTCTCATTTTTCCTTCACAAACATCCCTTCATCTTACTGGAATCCAGTTTCTACTCTCACCATCAAAGGAACAGTGCTCACCAAGGCCACCTAGACAACCTGCCTGCTGCTGAATCCAATAAGAACTTCCTCATTTTACCTCTGCAGCACTGGCAGCACCCTGCCCAATCTTGAAGTGCTTTTCTCTTGGCTTTGTGACACCATACACTCTGAGTTTTCTTCTTCCCTTCTCTGGCTGCTCCATGTACAGTCTCTTTTGAGGTCTTTTCTTCTACTGCTATCCCTTAAATATCGGTGTACTGTACCACCTAGCATTACAACCTTCACCCTCTTATCATCCTACGCATTCTCCTGAGTGATCATGCCACTCACATACATGTTGATATCTATCAAATCTATCTCTATAGGCCAGCTACTGCTACCCAACTGCACGTCTGCATAGACACCTCCTCCTGGACAGTTCCACCTAGATATCTCATAGGCACTTCAAATCCCACACATTGAAAACAGACCCCAATACTTTTTCTCCCATGTCTGTCCCTTCATTCATTCTTCCAACAAATTGGCTATTTCCTATGTGCCAGGCACCATCCTACAGGCTGAGGATACAGATTAGCTAAGACAGACCAGGTCTTTGCCAACACAGAGCTCACAGGTCAGGGTGGGAAAGACAGACCACAAACAAACAAATATACAAATGCGAACAGATGCAGAAGTGATGTAAGCAGCAGAGTCTGAGGAATTACTTTATGTTGCATGGTCAGAAAGCCTCGCTGTAAAAGTGACAATCAGAAGGCAGAGCATCTGAAGTAGAGAGAATGACTAGGGCCAGGGTCCTGGGACTGGCACAAGCTTGGCATTTTCAAGGAACCAAATGAAATCAGTATATACTGGAGCATAGAAAGCTAATGGTACAAGATGAAGTCAGTGAAGCATGCAGGAGCTAAAGCACGAGGGCTTGAGAACTTTGGTAGGGAATTTATTTAAATAACGTAAATGTGGCCGGGTGTGGTGGCTCATGCCTGTAATCCCAGCACTTTGGGAGGCTGAGGTGGGTGGATCATGAGGTCAGGAGATTGATACCATCCTGGCTAACATGGTGAAACCCCGTCTCTACTAACAATACAAAAAATTTGCTGGGCGTGATGGCACACACAATGGAAAGCTGCTAGAGGAATTTTTTTTTTTTCTTCCTGAGACAGAGTCTTGCTCTGTCACCCAGGCTGGAGTGCAGTGGTGTGATCTCAGCTCACTGCAACCTCTGCCTGATGGGTTCAAGTGATTCTCCTGCCTCAGCCTCCCAAGTAGCTGGGGTTACAGTCATGTGCCACTTCACCCAGCTAATTTTTGTATTTTTAGTAGAGATGAAGTTTTACCATACTGGCCAGTCTGGTCTTGAACTTCTGACCTCATGATCTGCCTGCCATGGCCTCCCAAAGTGCTGGGATTACAGACGTGAGCCACCACTCCTGGCCTCTGCTAGAGGATTTTAATTGACAATACCCCTAATCTGCACTTTGACATAAGCACTTGATCTGTTTTGTGAGAATGTATTTTATCTGACTGGGTGCAGGTGTACAGGTGGGTGTGAAGGGCCAGTGTCAATGTGGAGCTACCATATGGGAGGATGCTGCATTCACCTATGTAAGACACCTGTTCTAGTGAATGGCAACCATCCACACAGCTGCCCAAGCAAGGCATTCTGTATATCCGTCTCAAGGTCTCTCGACCTCTAATTTTTTCCACCATGAATCAAGAGATTTTCCAGAAGGAGAACTCTTTTTTTTTTTTTTTTTCTGAGGCAGAGTCTCGCTCTGTCGCCCAGGCTGGAGTGCAGTGGCGCCATCTCGGCTCACTGCAAGCTCCGCCTCCCGGGTTCAGGCCATTCTCCTGCCTCAGCCTCCCGAGTAGCTGGGACTACAGGCGCCTGCCACCACGCCTGGCTAATTTTTTGTATTTCTAGTACAGACAGGGTTTCACCGTGTTAGCCAGGATGGTCTCGATCTTCTGACCTCGTGATCCGCCTGCCTCGGCCTCCCAAAGTGCTAGGATTACGGGCGTGAGCCACCGCGCCCGGCAAAGGAGAACTCTTATCAAGATACTCTCCTGTTGAAAATCCTTCAAAGGTTCCTCACTGCCTGCAAGATGACTTCTTAACACAGCTTCAAGCCTTCTGCTTCCTTCTCATCACCTGTGCTCTCTCCCTCCGGTCTGCTCCTTGAAGAAAACAGTTTGGTCTGCTTTCTTTTTCCTGGACCCATTATGTGCTCTCAAAACCCCCTGGACCTACCCTTGTCATTGCACTTGTCGTACCCAGTGTTGACTTGTGTACCTTCTCCAACTAGATTAGGCAGCAAAAGTTTTATTCAGACCGTATCTTTAACGTCCAACACTGGGAATAACGCGCAGTATCCTCCTCAGTGTCTGCGGTAAGAATGATGAATTCAGCCAGGCGCGGTGGCTCAAGCCTGTAATCCCAGCACTTTGGGAGGCCGAGGCGGGCGGATCACGAGGTCAGGAGATCGAGACCATCCTGGCTAACACGGTGAAACCCCGTCTCTACTAAAAATACAAAAAATTAGCCGGGCGTGTTGGCGGGCGCCTGTAGTCCCAGCTACTGGGGAGGCTGAGGCAGGAGAATGGCGTGAACCTGGGAGGCGGAGCTTGCAGTGAGCCGAGATCGCGCCACTGCACTCCAGCCTGGGGGACAGAGCGAGACTCCGTCTCAAAAAAAAAAAAAAAAAAAAGAATGATGAATTCACTTTTTTTTTTTTTTGAGACATTGTCTCACTCTGTCACTCAGGCTGGAGTGCAGGAGGTTGCCCACTGCAACCTCTGCCTCCCAGGCTCAAGTGATTTTCCGGCCTCAGCCTCCCGAGTAGCTGGGACCACAAGGGCGCGCCACCACGACGGCTAATTTTTGTATTTTTGATAGAGACGGGGTTTCGCCACGTTGCCCAGGCTAGTCTCAAACTCCTGAGCTCAGGAGATTCACCCACTTCGGCCTCCCAAAGTGCTGGGATTACAGGAGTAAGCCACGGCGCCCGGCTGGATTCACTTTCTTACTGAGAACTCTAAGGAGCCACCGCCTAATAACGTATTTCTGAAGGCAAAAGCCTGGAATATAGCAGCTTTGTTTCTGACACTGCCATCCGTCGGCCTGTGGTACAGCTTTCTAGTGGGCAACCCCATCCTTTTAGTAAGCAACTACTGCCTCCGTTTCAGACGCTCTGCGGCTGACAGAATTAGAGACAGTCCCCGCCCCAGATTGCTCCCCTCGCTGCAGCAGGGGATAGTTCGCTGAAGAACAGGGATCATCGTATGACTTCAGGAGAACGCGAGCTTTGGCCCAGGGTGCACAAATCATTAAGGCTCAGGCCACTCCGACTTCTCCGCCCAAGTCCAGGGACCTCTCGAGGTGCCGAAATCCCCTCAGCCTGGCCAATGCTCTTTGACCAACGCTGGTACTTCTGGGCGCTGGTCACACCTATGGACTACTGGCCCTCCCCTTCCCATTGCACCCCATCTCCGACCCTCCAAGACCCGGGACCGCTAACCTCGGACCCCTTGCCCTATTTCTCAGCCCTTTGGCCACTCTTTCTCCGTCTTACATTTTCTTGGCCACATCCGTCTCCCGGAACTGCTCCTTCACCATGATGACCGCTGCCAGGACGCCTCCTTGGCACTCGGGAGGCCAGATTAGAGAAACGATGCCTCCGGCACCTCCTGAGGCTGCTTCTGGACTCGCCGCTAACACATCTGCAGCATCTTCTCGGCCACCGTAGAGTGTCTCACGTGTCCGCTTCCTCTTCCGCTACTCGCCCGCACGTCTGTCTGTCAAGAGAGACTTCCGGCACGCCGTTTTTTTTTTTTGTTTTTTGTTTTTTGTTTTTTTTTTTGCCCTTTCCCCGCACCGTCTCCTGGTGGCGCTTCCTGGAAGCCTCACCGAGGCCTGGGCTGTATTTTAAAAATCCCATTTCTGGTCAATTTCTCCAGGTAATCAGACACCTGCAGAGAAATTGCAAATAACTCTTTGCCTCAAGACTTTTAGACAAGCAGAGGGCCAAAACTTGCATAAAATGGAAAATCATCATCATTAACATCAGTACCATCTAAATTAAGAGCTTCTAATTGTTTTAAGGGAAGGTGGAAGCTAAAATGAACCGGCCCATCCAACAGAGGGCACTATCTGTGGAGGACCAACAAAGGAAAACAGAGAGGAAAATATGGGCGCACATGTGCCTCCATTTCATGAAGTTATTTGGAGGGAGGGGGGAAGAATTAAACTTATATTCTTGATTACAAAAACAGTTAAAAATCTGTTAGAGTGAAAACAGCCATGGTGATCTACAGAAGAAAAGGGAGAATGGAAAGTAAAGATCATTCATGTCTTGAAATAAGTTGTCTACAGTCTGTGACAACTTGTGGGAGGAGATCCTAGTGTGATATATTAGTGCATGAGCCTAGCAAGGAACTCACATCACCACAGGGCTCAGCGCTATAGAATCTAGAACTAGGCCGGGCGCGGTGGCTCACACCTGTAATCCCAGCACTTTGGGAGGCCAAGGAGGGTGGATCACGAGGTCAGGTGATCGAGACCATCCTGACTAACACAGTGAAACCCCATCTCTACTAAAAATACAGAAAAATTAGCCGGGCGTGATGGCGGGCGCCTGTAGTCCCAGCTACTCGGGAGGCTGAGGCAGGAGAATGGCGTGAACCCGGGAGGCGGAGCTTGCAGTGAGCCGAGATCGCGCCACTGCACTCCAGCCTGGGTGACAGAGGGAGACTCCGTCTCAAAAAATAAATAAATAAATAAAAAGAACCTAGAACTAAGTCCTCATTATTTGTGAGAAACTCAAAACAGAAGTTAACGAAAGTGTTTAACAACTTTCAATTTTTAAGAAGGGACGCTATCTCATTTTCAGACGCCATGGATCCTCACTAGCAAAACACAATGTCACAATGTCTCACTAGCAAAAAACAAGGCATATCGGGTTTTCCTAAACTCATTTCGGTACTCCACTTAATCATGGAATAATGTTGACTACATATATATATATATATCTTTTTTTTTTTTTGAGATGGAGTCTTGCTCTGTCGCCTAGACTGGACTGCAGTGGCGAAATCTCGGCTCACTGCAACCTCTGCCTCCCGGGTTCAAACGATTCTCCTGGCTCAGCCTACCGAGTACCTGGGACTACAAGCGCCTGCCACCATGCCCAGCTAATTTTTGTATTTTTAGTAGAGACGGGGTTTTACTATGTTGGCCAGGCTGGTCTCGAATCCCTGACCTCGTGATCCGCCTGCCTCAGTCTCCCAAAGTGCTAGGATTACAGGTGTGAGCCACCACACCCAGCTCTAATGTTGACAATATTATACCAACAAGGTTTGGATCATGTGTGACTTATCTAGAGGTTAAAAGCAAAAGTTATGAAATCACAGTGCCATCATGGGAGTCTAGCTTTCACCATTTAAAGTTGTGTAGGCGGCCAGGCGTGGTGGCTCACGCCTGTAATCCTAGCACTTTGGGAGGCCGAGGTGGGCGGATCACCTGAGGTCAGGAGTTCGAGACCAGCCTGGTCAACATGGTGAAACAGACTCTCTACTAAAAATACAAAAATTAGCCGCGTGTGGTGGTTTGCGCCTGTAATCCCAGGTACTTGGGAGGCTGAGGCAGGAGAATCGCTTGAACCTGGGAGGTGGAGGTTGCAGTGAGCCGAGACCACACCATTGCACTGCAGCCTGGGCGACAAGAGTGAAACTCCATCTAAAAAGAAAAAAAATAAAAAATAAATAAAAACTAAAGTTGTGTAGGCCCGGCGCGGTGGCTCACGTCTGTAATCTCAGCACTTTGGGAGGCCAAGGCGGGCAGATCATGAGGTCAGGAATTTGAGACCAGCCTGACCAATATGGTGAAACTCTGTCTCTACTAAAAAATACAAAAGTTAGCCTGGTGTGGTGGCGTATTCCTGTAATCCAGCTACTCAGGAGGCTAAGGCAGGAGAATCGCTTAAATCAGGGAGGCAGAGGTTGCAGTGAGCCAAGCCTGGACGAAAAAACTTTGCCTCAAAAAAAAAAAAAAAAAAAAAAAAAAAAAATTATATATATATATATATATATATATATATGATATATTTAATCTTATCGTGTGTTAGTTTCCCCATTTATAACATGCGTGAGTAATATGTATCCCATTTCTTAGAGTCACTGGGAAGGTTAAACAGCAAAATGAAGGTAAAAGTAATTAGAAGGTAACAGGCACATTACAATCACTCAATAAATATTCTTCTGCCTCAGCCTCCCGAGTAGCTGGGACTACAGGTGCGCACCACCATGCCCAGCTAATTTTTGTATTTTTAGTAAAGACGGGGTTTCACCATATTGGCCAGGCTGGTCTTGAACTCCTGACCTCGTGATCCGCCTGCCTCGGCCTTCCAGAGTGCTGGGATTACAGGCATGAGCCACCGTGCCCAGCCTGCTGACTATTTTCTTAAGAATAAGGATAGTTGGTCACCTCAGGAGGCTGAGGCAGAAGAATCGCTTGAACTTGGGAGGCAGATGTTGCAGTGACCTGAGATCCTGCCACTGCACTCCATGAGTCTCAAAAAAAAAAAAAAAAAAAAAAAAAAAAAAAAGAAAATATTGGTGGGATGGTGGGGATGCCTATAATCCAGATTTGTGCTGGCGCAGGCCTGTAATTTTAGTTACTCTGGAAGCTGAGGCAGGAGAATCGCTTGAGTCCGGGAGGTGGAGGTTGCAGTGAGCCGTGATCAAGCCATTGCACTCCAGCCTGGGTGACAAGAGCTAGACTCGGTCTCAGGAAAAAAAAAAAAAGAAAATAGGAAAGCTGCCTGCAAAGCCTGCACCTTGGACACCTCGTCTGCACTAACATTTGGGAAATTCTTCTTATTGTTTCTCCGGAACATATATATTTACATTCTTTACATGTCTGTTTCACGTTAAAGAAAATATTTCTGGAGCAATCAAATTTTTTTTCCATTTTTTTTTTTTTGAGACGGAGTTTCGCTCTTATTGCCCAGGCTGGAGTGCAATGGTGCGATCTTGGCCCACTGCAACCTCTGCCTCCCGGGTTCAAGCCATTCTCCTGCCTCAGCCTCCCAGATAGCTGGGATTAGAAGCATGCACCACCACGCCCGGCTAATTTTTTTTTTTTGTAGTAGAGACAGGGTTTCGCCATTTTGGCCAGGCTGGTATCGAACTTCTGACCTCAGGTGATCCACCTGCTTCAGCCTCCCAAAGTGTTGGGGTTATAGGCGTGAGCCACTGCGCCTGGCTTCCAATTTTTTTTTTTTTTCTGAGACGGATTTTAGCTCCTGTTGCCCATGCTGGAGTGCAATGGCATGATCTCGGCCCACTGCAACCTTTGCTTCCCGGGTTCTAGCAATTCTCCTGCCTCAGCCTCCCTAGTAGCTGGGATTACAGGCATGAGCCACCATGCCCTGCTAATTTTGTATTTTGTATTTATTTATTTATTTTCGTAGATACGTGGTATCGCCATGTTGGCCAGGCTGGTATCGAACTCGTGACCTCAGGTGATCTGCCCGCCTTGCCCGCCCAAAGTGCTGGGATTACAGGCGTGGCCATCGCGCCCGGCCAAATATTTTTCAAAAGCTAATTTTGCATAAGGACCAAGATTTGCAGAAAAATACAAATTAAAGAGATCTTTTATTTTAAAGACTCATCATAAAAGTCACAAAAATAATACTCATGAATAATAAATTAGAATGGGCAATGTTAAGTACTTGAAATAACAAAGGTTTTAGAGTCAGGGTTTCTGCAGTTTCCCTAGCTGTATAACGAGGAGACTGTGAGAGAAGATATCCTAAGATGCCTTCCAAGTTTACCCACCTCTAACTCGGAAGAAGTCAATTTAAACTAATTTGGTTTACCGGAATTCAAGCACGTACAATTCAACATAATGAATTGAACTGAAATTGAACACCTGCGTGCGTAAACCTAGTCCGCTCGGGTTGTTCTGGCTCCGGATTGGCCAGTCTAGAGTTCCAGGGGTGTGGCCAAAGGTCTCTGAGGCGGGGCCGTAGGCAGCCTAAATCAGGCATCGGCGCGGTCAGCCTCGCGGCGCGGCCACGCCCCCACGCCGGCCCTTCCCGGGGGTCCTTCCGTGCGCGTTGATATGATTGGCCGGCGAATAGTGGCTCTCTTTTCCTCCTTGGCTGTCTGAAGAGAGGTCGCCATCATGGTGAGTCTCCTTGAGGCCGTGCAGTCATCTGCCGCGTATCTGAGCCATCCTTGGTCCCCGGGTCCCAGTACTTGAGCTATAGGCACGCGAAGCTCGGTTGCTCTTCTCTGGCCGTTTATGTCGGAGGATGGTTGTCGAGGGGCTCGGGGCTGTTGGCAGGGAGTCCGGCCTGGCGGGCTGCGCTGCAGACCCGGACATGCTGGGCTTCGGGCTCCAGCGCCTGGGCAGTGCAGAAGCTGTTGCGCTTGTTGACTTCGTGGAGCACAGTGGATGGGGGTCGGGGTCGGGGGCGGGCGGGATAGATGGGCAATGGGAGGCGCATCTCGTCTGCAGTTCCAAATTGGGCTAGGTAGGCGGTTTGCAGGTGATGGCAGCCCAAGAGGTGAAGAAGGTGCGGGCAGCGCCTGGGCGAGTTGCGGCAAGTGAAACCATTCCCACGTGTAAGCTAGAAAACTTGTCAGCTGGATGGATCTTCATGTTTCATACTGGGGAAACAGGCCCTGGAAAGAGATGTTATAAAAAGGTAGTCCTGCCCTAAGTCATGCGTTATTAGCTCCTCCAGCATCCGTTTTTAACTTTACCAGCAATCTTTTTTTTTTTCCTTTGTTCCTTTCAAGAATTGAGTACCACTGACGTGGATTTAATTTGGTGTGGTTTCTCGAAGTAAAATGGAGAAAGTCTAGCAAGTCATTTGCTGCCATGAAAGTCTCTTGCGCCTCCTTTTTGGTAAAATTGTTAGCATAAATTGCTTAATGCCCACATTTTTTGTTAGGTATTAAGTAAAGGTGCAGTTCAGTCCTTCAGAAGGGAATATTGTTTTCTCTGATCTCTGCTATGGCCATTCTAGAAGGATAGATTACATGCAGGTAGTGAGTACAAGGTTTGGGTGACATTTGTGCAAGACATGATAAACACAGTTCATTGAGTGACCTTTATATGAGCCACAGCAGTTTGTACCCCAGAGAAGTGATTCTCAACCCGGAGTGATTTTTCTCCTAAGGGAACAGTTGGCTAAGTCTGGAGACATTTTTGATTGTCACAACTGGGAAAGGTGGGAAGTGCTTCCGGCATCTAGTGGTTAGAGGGCTGGGATTTTTACAGTTATTCTAAAACATACAGTCCCCACAACATACCCATATGGAATTATCCATATGGAATTATCAGTAGTGCTGAGGTTGAGAAACCCTGCCCCAGTGATACACATAACCTAGTGAAGTAAGTTGTACAGATTCATGTAAAACCATTGTATTCTTCGTATTTTACGCATTTGTTAGGTGTATGCTGTGAGTTTGGCCTTGCCCAGTGGGTTTTATTTACTTTAGTTTGCTGCATGACTAATGGCTACAAATTGGACTACAACATTCTAGGTCTTGGAAAATCACAGCAAGGCCAAGAAAAATTTGAGTAGTTTTATTAACCAGAGTGTTTATGTTTTCAGAACGACACCGTAACTATCCGCACTAGAAAGTTCATGACCAACCGACTACTTCAGAGGAAACAGATGGTAAGGAAGGGCACGTCAATCTTTGCTTAATTGTCCTTTACTCTAAAGATGTATATTATCATAGTGAACGCTAAACTTGCTATCTCCTTTTAGGTCATTGATGTCCTTCACCCCGGGAAGGCAACAGTGCCTAAGACAGAAATTCGGGAAAAACTAGCCAAAATGTACAAGACCACACCAGATGTCATCTTTGTATTTGGATTCAGAACTCATTTTGGTGGTGGCAAGACAACTGGCTTTGGCATGATTTACGATTCCCTGGATTATGCAAAGAAAAATGAACCCAAACATAGACTTGCAAGAGTAGGTGTCTTTTCATTTGTTGATCAGCTCCTGAAGACCTATTTTTTCAGTAGCGTTGTGTTGTGAGTGTGGTAAAAAGGGCAAGACCAAGCAGTCTGGGAGACAACTCTAAAGGGATTAAGAGACAAAGTTGGCCGGGCGCGGTGGCTCACGGCTGTAATCCCAGCACTTTGGGAGGCTGAGGCGGGCGGATCACGAGGTCAGGAGGTCGAGACCATCCTGGCTAACACGGTGAAACCCCGTCTCTACTAAAAATACAAAAAATAAGCCGGGCGAGGTGGCGGTCGCCTGTAGTCCCAGCTACTCAGGAGGCTGAGGTAAGAGAATGGTGTGAACCCCAGGGGGCAGAGCCTGCAGTGAGCCGAGATCTCACCACAGCACTCCAGCCTGGGTGATAGCGAGACTCCATCTAAAAAAAAAAAAAAGACAAAGTTATTTCATAAAATGCACAGGTGGAGTACGGAGGTTCAAAACTGAAGTCTGGCATTTGAGCTGAGTTCAGAAGGGCAGCTGAAGTAGTGTTCTTGGAGATGGACTAGGGGTAAGGATTGTTTTCCAGAGGGGAAGTAAGGGGATGTGTTTGGAAAGGTAGCCTGGCGCCAAATTCATTTAGTTTGGATTAAGTCTGCATCTGGGCTTAAACTCATAGGTAGTCAGGAACCAGGAAAGGTTTTTGATTGTATACTGAGTGCCAAACACTGCAGAGTGAACTACAGCAGTGATCTGGGCAAGCTTCCCAGCTTACATTCTAGTAAAGAAGCATCATTACCTTGAAGTGCTTGTTTTGTTTGTTCCTTTAACCCACTTTACCCTATCCTGTTAGATAAACCTTCCCATATGATAGCTGTGAGGGAAAATCCTGGTGATGTCATAGGTAGAGGCTGCACTTTTAAAATTTTTTTTTTTTTTGAGAGGGAGTCTAGCTCCGTTGCCCAGGCTGGAGTGCAGTGGTGCAATCTCCTCGGCTCGCTGCAACCTCTGCCTGCCAGGTTCACGCAACTCTTCTGCCTGAGCTTCCTGAGTAGCTGGGATTACAGGTGCGCGCCACCATGCCCGGGTAATTTTTGTATTTTTAGTAGAGACTGGGTTTTGCCATGTTGGTCAGGCTCATCTCGAACTCCTGACCTCATGATCCGCCCACCTCAGCCTCCCAAAGTGTTGGGATTACAGGTGTGAGCCACTGTGCCCAGCCGAGGCTGCATTATTTTTTATTTTTTTATTTTTTTTTTGAGACAGAGTCTTGCGCTGTCACCCAGGCTGGAGTGTAGTGGCGCGATCTCGGCTCACTGCAAGCTCCGCCTCCTGGGTTCTCGCCATTCTCCTGCCTCAGCCTCTCCGAATAGCTGGGACTACAGGCGCCCGCCACCACGCCCGGCTAATTTTTTTTATATTTTTTTTTTTTAGTAGAGACGGGGTTTCACCGTGGTCTCGATCTCCTGACCTCGTGATCCGCCCGCCTCGGCCTCCCAAAGTGCTGGGATTACAAGCATGAGCCACCGCGCCCGGCATGGCTGCATTATTTTTAACTGATGTTGCGTTCATGTTCTGAGAAGGCCTTGCTGAGGTGGTGACATTGAAGCTGAGATCCTTGTAAAGATTTGGAAGTAGTCTTTGTAAAGATACAGAAACAGTCTTGTTGGCCCCAGGAACAGCAAGTGCAAAGGTGGGCAGAGTGGAGATGAGTAGATCCTGAATCTCCATGGCGTGGGGATTGTAAAGGCTTCTCTGTCATCAGGGAGTAATGGGGAGTTGAAATGGGAAGAGATCCCCTCAGCCACTTGGGAGGTGCCTTGTTTTGGTAGTGCAAAAGAAGAAAAAATAGTGATCTGTGAGCTCAAGTCTGGACAAGAACAGCCATTCTCCCAAACTTCCTGTTCAGAGAATGTTGAATGGACCATTTGTTTCCTGTGAGGCTATTCTATACTTAAAATCCCTTGATGATCCTTTCTGTTGTAGCAAAAACATGCATTAAATGTACTTGAAAAGTTTTGGTTTAGAAAGCTGTGTTTCTTAAGCTCAGACTGGATCAGTTTCCCTACCAGAGTGGTGGGTAATGATTTTAATGTTTACAAGTCACCTGGATGTACTCTTTTCTCATTCAGCATGGCCTGTATGAGAAGAAAAAGACCTCAAGAAAGCAACGAAAGGAACGCAAGAACAGAATGAAGAAAGTCAGGGGGACTGCAAAGGCCAATGTTGGTGCTGGCAAAAAGGTATAGTCCATCAAGGAAAATACAGAAACGTCATTAATTGTAGGTCTTTAGTTTCTAGGAACGAAGGGATCTTACTTATTTTTAAAATAACTTTTCTTAATGTTTCTTCTTTTCCTCTTCTTCTGGATTACAGAAGGTAACATGTTTTAAGAAACTATGTAGCATAGTGTCTTAACAGCTCAGTAGAGTAGCTTGGCCCACCCCTTGTCAGCTCACAGCACAATCTGGAGGCCACATTGATCCTGGTGGGCACCTTTCAAGCCTATCACAAGAAGTTTTAATTTTACTAATTGGCGTAGAACCTTCAATGCAGAGCGGATCTCATTCCCTGTGATTTTACTTACTAATATGGACACTGGTTTAAGAAGCAGTTGGATCAATGTGGCCTGTGTTTTCCTGGCACACTGGAAAGGCAACTGAGATCTCAGGATTGCTTTCCTCTCCAGTTGGCCAAGACAAGTGATTTTAGCGATAAGCAGCTTTTTACCAGCTTTGCTAGCTGTAAATAGTTGGACATTGTAAATCATTGAATAGAATTAAGGTGTTGGGTTGTTAAATTAACAAATAATCAAGTGTTCTGTGAACTTTTTTTTTTGTTTTTTGTTTTTTTTGCTTTTCCTCTCTACTTTCTTGGATTTCTTGTTCATCAGAAATGAAGTGTCTAGCAGGTACTGAGATTGTAAGCACGGTGTGGGGATGCATCACCTTCACTGAGTTTGCTTTGATGATGCTTTGCATGTTGGCCTTTGGACGACGGTTTTATAATATGGTTGATTATAATGCCAGTGCTATTTAGCCTGGTGCAAAAGTAATTGCGGTGGCAAAAACCACAATTACTTTTGCACCAACCTAATATGTTTTAAGATAGTATATTATGAGCAAAGGAGAAAACGTTTAAAATCATGTTTATTTTGGAAACTCCAAAATGCATGTTACATGTGAAGTGACTCACTGGAGGAAGGTGAGTGCTTTACCAAGTAGGCACTTTTTAGCTTGCACTTGGGAAATGCTGTGTCCACATACTTAGGAAATGGCTTCAGTTAACACTGGGCTTGGGAAGGGCTCTCTTATGCAAGGAGCAGTCTTCTCTGGAGCCATGAAACCAGCCTGGCAGCTCTGGTAGTAAACTAGTCTGTGAAATCCGGCAAAGCCTCTATCCTGTTTGGATACATGCAAAGCTGCCTTTTACCATTTCCATTGCTTTTTATTACTTAATCTCCCAACTTTCTGCCTGGTGTCTTTTTTTTTTTTTTTAATAGAAAATTTTCGAGGTAATTATGTATTCATATAAAAGTCTGGTGGATATGCTTTTTCCCACAAGCACTTGGTTAGAGTGGCCCATTGCCTCATTTATTTATTTTTTGAGACAGGGTCTCTTGTCACCCAGGCTGGAGTACAGTGGCATGATCATGGGTTACTATACCTCCTGGGCTTGGGTGATTCTCCCACCTCAGCCTCCCTTGTAGCTGGGACCACAGGCATGTGCCACCATGCCCTGCCAATTTTTTGTAGAGACAGGATTTAGCTGTGTTGCTCAGGCTGCTCTTGAACTCCCGAACTTGAGCTATCTGCTTGTCTAAGCCTTCCAAAGTGCTGGGATTACAGGTGTGAGCCACTGCGCCCAGCCTGTTACCTCATTTAAAACAAACTTTGCACATCTGAACAGCCTAAAATTGTAATGTGTAAAGTGGGGCAGGAGTGGGGTGGGCATAGTGGGATTTTGAATCAATGAAGGCCCTTGTTCTTGTGGCATCCTTTTGCAGGGATTCCCTGCCAGGCAAGGCAGTAAGCCTGGGATTGCCTGCCCAGGACTGTAATCACATTGACAACCCAGCGCCATGGAGTATGTAATGAATGAACTGCCAGCAGAACTATTCACTAAGAACCACTCCGTTTGTGAGGATTGTACCTGTTGAGAGAAGTTGCAAAAAGAATTAGTCAAAAGAATTAGTCAAAATTTGTCCTCTGACCTATGTCTGAAGGACATTTAACACATTGATTTTTCTCTTCATCCAGCCTTTGAGCCCTACGAGTTAGTGCGCTTAGCCTTTGAGTCCCACAAGTACGGAGGAGCTACCTGTGGGGACCTGAGCCATCACTATTCCTGCTTCAAGTTACACTGGTGCCTCTCACTAGCACTGCTCTGAAAAGCCAGCTGGAAAAATCAATGCATTTGAGTACATGAATTCTTTGGCTCCAAAGAAATGCATAGCAACATTGCTTTTAATTCAGTTTTGTTCAGATGTTAGAATTGGTATTTGTTCTTGCCTTTTGGTTGCGATGGAGTTATATACTAAGTTACTTATACTAAGGCATTAGTAGTCTCATATCTGAGGAGCAATTGTATTTTTAGTTCAGCTAAATTAATGCTTCTTTTTAAATACTAACTTGTACTACTTTTGTGGCTGTGAATGGTGTCTTTTATTGAACTGAGGCAGCTTTTAAAAGACTTGCCCGATCATTTAGAGCACTCCCATTGAGGTTAAATTAGACTTGAATCTGTAATGATTCTCATATCTGTTCCTGGTGTGTGTCCAGCACAGTGTTGCTGGGCAGAGCAGAGGGTCAGAGGCTCAGGTATGTACTTCATTGACAAGTGGGCAAGGCCATCCTGGGTACCACATTGGCTTAATGATCTCTTCATTGTGAAGTCAGGCTACCTTGTTTGCATAAGAACTACAGTAATCAGGCAAGGTATTGTCAGAATTGGGAGGAATAAAATCAGTGAGTCTCGAAGGAGTGCTCTGTATACAATTGCAAAGAACAAAATGGTCATCTTTAAGGTACCTGATTGCATGCACTTAAATGCAGATTATTTTGGAGTTTGCAAAGGGACTATTAATGAAATCTTTCTTTTCCCTCCTTTCTCTTTTTCCCTTCCCCGCCACTGATTCAGTGAGCTGGAGATTGGATCACAGGTATAATTCAAGCTTTTCATGTAGTCACGTAGATCACTAGACTCCCTGGTGTACTGACATAGCAATTTAAAAGCAGATCATGTGTAGTACATCTAGAAGTAGATTTACGAATATTCTGAAGAGTTGTAACCTTTTAAAATACTAACAGTGACATGGTTTTGTTTTTAAGGTTTAGCAATATTTAGCCCATTTTTGTTTTATTCCTAACTTGAATGTTTGTAAGTTTTATTTCATGATGCTTACGTTGTGTTATGATAACATCAAAATAAGTTGATATTCTAGGTTACTAATAATTGTTGTGCATGAAGGTTACTGCTTTTGGAATTTAAGACTTTAAAGAATTTTAAAGGCAGGCAGTTGCTGACTAAACTTCTTTCTCTTGATTCACAGCCGAAGGAGTAAAGGTGCTGCAATGATGTTATCTGTGGCCACTGTGGATGTTTCACGAGAACATTAATAAACTAAAAACTTCATGTGTCTGGTTGTTTGAAATGTATTCGCAGTTTCCTGGGACTGCTAGGAGGTTAGTCTGCTGATTTCAGTTGCTACCCAAGTTCACATGCTCCATGAAGCATTCAGTGAAACTTAATGTCATGGGGTGGTGTTTGTTTGCTGATTGGTTTATAGCTTAGGTGGGTTCATCTGGGAGTCAAGCTTGTAAATGCTGTGTTAAGAACCATGTCCGCACTGGACGCAGTGTAGTGGCTCACAGTAATCAGCACTTTTGGGAGGTTTGGGTAGGATGATTACACTTAAGCCCAGGAGCTCGAGGCTGCAGTGAGGTGTTTTTTTTTTTCGAGACAGGGTCTAGCTTTGTTACCTAGGCTGGTCTTGATTGAACTCATGGGCTCAAGCGATCCCCCTGCGTTGGCCACCCAAAGTGCTGTACTTTGGCCACATAAAGTACTGGCATGAGCGACCACTTCCGGCTTAGAGTCTAAAAAGTACCATGTCTAGATAAACTGGAGAAATCTCAGGAAGCAGTAGAGAGCTGAAAGACTTGGTTGGGCATGAAGGGGACCCAGGAAAAGGAATACCACGAAGGCAGAAGGGTTGAGGTTGCAGGAAGGGTGGTGGAATGTTTTGGAGAAAAGGTGGTCAGAGCCCCATGCATGGAGCACCTACAGATGGGAGGGCAGGGCTGTGAAGAGTTAAGTCATGGGGCTGGGCCTGCTGGCCAGGGGGTGGTTGGAGTTCTGTTTTCATATCTACAGAGGTTTGTGTACTTCCGTTTGTGGGGCCTCTGGCCCTGTAGGTTCTCTTGCTAAGGAATCTGCTACTCCTTTGCTAGGACCAGGAAATATCTTACTAGTACAGAACATGTGTAAGAATGGGGTCCTTGATGTGACTGACGTTTTCTGATGAACAGTGCATACAGGCTGAAG
Organism: Hylobates moloch; assembly: GCF_009828535.3. Lineage (NCBI taxonomy): Eukaryota > Metazoa > Chordata > Mammalia > Primates > Hylobatidae > Hylobates > Hylobates moloch. Next base: position 72,609,119 of record NW_026652278.1, read on the forward strand.
GTAATGCTAGGGGCAGCAAAGGTTGGGGTTTGAGATACAGTTTCCTGTGAGTGAGCTGGAGTGTGGAAGCAGAGAAGGCACCCTGTGAGCAGCTTGCGGAGGCAAGGTGGTGAGGATCCTGACAGTGCTGCAGCGACAGGATGGGACGTGGAGCTGGGGGTGGTTGCTGAGTTGATGCAGGGAGAGTGGAAGGAAGCAATTGACTGAGAGCTGAAGGGTAGGAAATAGTTTCTGATGTGAAGAAAAAGGGCATAGCTGCAGAGAGCCTGAATGATTGAAGGTTGGCATCAAAGTCACAAAGTGGGGAGGCTTTTCTGTTCGGCTGTGCTCAGGGCAGAAGTTGTAGTCTTAGCCAGTAGCCTTGGGAAGGGGGGTGGGATGAAACTCAGTCTTGGCCTATTTTTCCAGAGGATCCACTTGGGTTGTGATATAGAAAATGTGGCAGTCTTGCTGTGAGCCTTGTTAGGCATAACATTTGGAAACTTGGCAAATTTTACATAAAGGTCTGGATTTCCAGCCTCTTGAAATACCAGAAGCAGCAGTAGTAGCCCACCTTCCTGTTTGATGACAATTGGCAGGGCTCCAGGCTGGCTGCGTCTGTTGGGACAGGTATTCTCCAGTCTCCACAGCCAGCTAACACCCTCCTCTACCTGCCCTCTGGTCTTCTGTCCCCGCTGTCTGCTGCTCTTCCATCTAGTCCATCTGAGTGCTTTTTGGGGAAGTCACCTGGTACCTTGTTTGGGTTAATTTGTCTTAAATTGGGCTCCCAAGGGTATCCGCTAGCTGCCCTGGCTCACAAGGCTATTTTGAGGCTGAGGATGTAACAACTGTGAAAACAGTTTGGAAACTAGTGCTAAGCAATTGTGTGTCAGGAAGCAGGGACTTGTGGGAACTCAAATTGTGGACAGATTCAGCACATTGTAGGCCCTCACAGTAACCAGGCTACCCTGTGCTGTCAGCAGGCTTTGGAAGAGCCTCCATAAAATGCAAACTTTACTAAGCTGAATCAATATTGAGGGAGCACATCCCTTCCTTCAGCTTGTCACTGATGGGAAGCTGTGGCTTAAATGAGAGATAGCAGGGATCTTTGAAGAGTGATGAGAAAAGCTGGAGGTGGTTCTGGGAAAGTACCTGCAGTGAATATTTGGGGTGCTGCTTTTTAGCTTTTCCTAGCACCATACCCATGAGTTCTATTTGTAGCTGGATGTGCCTATGTAATCAGGCAGCTTTCTATTCTGCATTCTTCCTTTCTTCTCTGGCAAGTTGCTTATTTTAGGCTGTCCTTAAAGACAGCATGTTAAATGGTGCTGTCATGGAGCTGAGACAGGTGCTGTCCTAAACTCTGAACAACGATCTCCATTAATCTGCACGCGCGTGCGCGCACACACACACACACACATTTTTTTTTTTGAGACGGAGTCTCCCTGTCGCCCAGGCTGGAGTGCAGTGGCAGAATCTCACTGCAAGCTCTGCCTCACAGGTTCGTACCATTCCGCCTCAGCCTCCCAAGTAGCCTGGACTACAGGCTCCTGCCACCATGCCCAGGTAACTTTTTGTATTTTTAGTAGAGTTGGGGTTTCACCATGTTAGCCAGGATGGTCTTGATCTCCTGACCTTGTGATCCGCCCGCCTTGGCCTCCCAAAGTGCTGGGATTACAGGCGTGAGCCACCGTGCCCAGCCTAATCTGCATATTAACTCCAAGAAGCATGTCTTACTGTACCCATGCTGGAAAGGGTGTAGAGCACTTAAGCATCTTACCAGTGTCTCACCCATTAAGTGGTGGGGATGGGATTGGAATGCAATCATCTGACTCCAGTGCATTTTTTCAGGCACTCCAGTATTAAGCTACTTTGCACTGTGCATATAATGGTATATAAAACTCATGACTGCCAGCAGGGTGCCAGTTGCCATGGGTTTATTGAGCAAGTGTTAGATGGCTAGCCAAATTCCCCATTTACTGACCGCCTGCTATGTGTGCCTGTTCTGCAAGTTGGGGATAAAGAAGCTGTTCTGTCTTGAAAGCTCTGAGGTAGCTAACGACGATCTCATGGTCTGGCTTCTGTTCCTTTCTGTGAAGTAGCAGATAGTGTATGACTGACATGATAGAAATTGAGAGCCAAGAAGATCTGTGCAGGGAGGCTGGGTCTTGGAAGTCTTCCAGGAGACATACAGCAGTCCCCACCTATCTAATTTCAGTTGCCGTCCGTCAACTGCAGTCTGGAAAATTATGACTCAATGATCCGGGATCACCCAAAAGTGATGATCTTCTTGAAGTGTCATCAGGTGGTCAGTAGTAGCCTAACACATGTCACCATGCCTACGTCATTCACCTCTCTTCCTCTCACCACATAGGTGTTTTATCTCCCATCAAGAATGTGAATACACGTAGGTATTCAGAGGAAAAGAGTTCATGCAACCTACTACAGTATAATTGTTTATTAATAACTGACGACTGCCTAAATTATAAACTTTAATTATGTATATATAGCAACAAACTTGGTATAGATAGGATTTGTGGTTTCAGGCATCCACTGGGGGTCTAGGAATGTTTGCCCCATGGGTAAGGGAGGATTACTGTAACACCAATGGCGGCAAGAGACATGATCCAATTTGGATGCACAGGAGAAAGTTCTCATTTGAGGCCATGAAAAATAGGAAAGAAAGCAGGGAGATGGGAGCAGGCAGTGTGGGACAAGGTGAGACCAGTCATTCTGCAAAGTTAAGAGAGGATGACCCTGGGGAGGTGGGAGCAGAGTGGGTAGGTAGGCATTCTCTTGAGTCAACAAGATGGAAGGCCCTACATGACTTTGTTGCCTTTGAGCAGAGTTTTGCACAATGCATTTCTGGTGGGAGATACTCCATTTCAGAAATAGTCTTCAGGTTGGCTGCTAGAGCACAGAAGTATGACACCTGACTCATTTGTGCTGGCAGAGAGGCTCCTGGGTTTTGAGCTCTGTGAACACACCTCCATACATTCATCCAACTGTCCTTCCCCATCCACTCACCCTTGAGCTTCCCGCATGCCAGATGTTGAGGGGAGGCAGAAATGAGACCTGCCTCCCAGTGCCCACAGTCTGGATGAGAGGGTACAGGTGAGGTACTGGTAAGAAATGAAGCTGGAGAGGTCAGCGGAGAATAGATAAGGGAGGATCTTGTATGCCAGGCTAAGGATTTCACTTGTTCGGTGTTTTGGTTGAAGAAAATAAAACGTTGGAGAATTAGATGTTCTGCAATGGATTGTGTGTTCTTTTCACATGCTGAGTTCCTCCACACAGGAAATACTTCGGCAACGCTCTGGCTGCTCATCATGAATGTTGGAGAGGGGATTTATGTAGAAGGTTATGGGTCGATGAGATGGCATCCAAGTATTTATTGTATTTTTTTGAGACGGCGTTTCACTCTTGTTGCCCAGGCTGGAGTGCAATGGCACGATCTCAGCTCACTGCAGCCTCCCCTTCCCGGGTTCAAGCAATTCTCTGCCTCAGCTTCCTGAGTAGCTGGGATTACAGGCATGTGCCACCATGCCTGGCTAATTTTGTATTTTTTAGTAGAGACGGAGTTTTTCCATGTTGGTCAGGCTGGTCTTGAACTCCCGACCTCAGGTGATCTGCCCACCCTGGCCTCCCAAAGTGCTGGGATTACAGGCGTGAGGCACCGCGCCTAGCCCCAAGTATTAATAAGTCGGAAAAAGGGACCAGATCAGGAATCAGGAGTCACAGTTCCTGATTTCCACTCAGCTTCCAATCAACTGTGGTCATGGATGGGCAAAAGACCTCCCTTTTCTGGGCTTCTATTTCCCTCTCTGTGTCTGTGTGCTATCCGGGCTAGATGAGTAATTCCCAAACCTGGCACGTGGGGGCTTTCTTTTTTTCTTTTTTTGAGATGGAGTGTTGCTCTGTCACCCGGGCTGGAGTGCAGTGGCGCTGTTTCAGCTCACTGCAACCTCCGCCTGCCGAGTTCAAGCGATTCTCCTGCCTTAGCCTTCTGAGTAGCTGGAATTACAGGTGCCTGCCACCATGCTTGGGTAATTTTTTGTATTTTTAGTAGAGATGGGGTTTCACCACGTTGGCCAGGCTGGGGGCTTGTTAAAAATACAAATGCTGGCGAGGGGTGGTGGCTCATACCTGTAATCCCGGCACTTTGAGAGGCCGAGGCGGGTCGATCACTTGATGTCAGGAGTTCGAGACCAGCCTGGTCAACATGGTGAAACATCTCTACTAAAAATACAAAAATTAGCTGGGCGTGGTGGCGCCTGCCTGTAATCTCAATTACTCAGGAGGTGGAGGCACGAGAATTGCTTGAACCCAGGAGGCGGAGGTTGCAATGAGCTGAGACCATGCCACTGCACTCCAGCCTGGGTGACAGCGAGGCTCTGTCTCAAAAACAACAACAAATGCCCAGCCTCTTGCCCCAGTTTTCAGAGTTAGTAGATCTGGGCAGCCCCCAAGCACCTGATGTTTTAATAGCTTCCCAGGTGAGGCTGCTTGGGAAACTGGACTGAAGGGCCTCTAAGATCCCTTCTGCCTCTGAGAATTCTGTCTCTAATGGGAATACTGTCTGTCTTCAAGAAGCTGGCAAATGAACAGTAATACTATTGCTAATTAATGACTGCAGAATAGCTAAAATTTATTGTTTACCATGTGCCAGGTACTGAGCTAAGTCTTGCACAAAGTATCTCATTTACCTTTTTTTTTTTTTTTTTTTTTTGAGAATGAGTCTTGCTCTGTCACCCAGGCTGGAGCTCTGGATTGCACCAGTGGTGCAATCTCAGCTCACTGCAACCTCCACCTTCTGGGTTCAAGTGATTCTCCTGCCTCAGCCTCCCAAGTAGCTGGGATTACAGGCATGTACCACCACACCTGGCTAATTTTTGTAGAGACGGGGTTTCTCCATGTTGGCCAGGCTGGTCTTGAACTCCAGACCTCAGGTGACCTACCTGCCTCGGCCTCCCAAAGTGCTGGGATTACAGGTGTGATCCACTGCACCTGGCCTCATTTACCTGCACTTGAAAGTACTATTACCCCCATTTTATAGATGAGGAAATTGAGGCTCAAAGACGTTAAGGAACTTGGTTAAAGTTACACAACTATGTCATTCTATGATAAGCCTGGGGGCATTTGTGGAACATCTCGCCGAGGAGCTAGAAATGGTCCTGAGCCTTAAATGGGTGGAGGTGATTAGCTGAGGCAGCGATTCTCCAGGTGTGGTCCTGGACAGCAGCAGCAGCGTCACCAGGGACCTTGCTAGAAATGCAATTTCTTGGGCTCCACGCTAGAATTACTGAATCAGAGGCTGTGGGTGGGGCCAGGGAACCGGTTTTTTTTTTTTTTTTTTTTTTTAGTTGCCCAGGCTGGAGTGCAGTGGGATGATCTCGCTTCACTGCAACCTCTGCCTCCTGGGTGCGAGTCTCCACCTCAGCTTCCTGAGTAGCTGGGACTACAGGTGCCTGCCACCACGCCCGGCTAATTTTTTTTGTTTTTTTTGTACTTTTTAGTAGAGACAGGGTTTCACCATGTTGGCCTGGCTGGTCTTGAACTCCTGACCTCAGGTGATCCGCTGGCCTCGGCCTCCCAAAGTGCTGGGATTATAGGTGTGAGCCACCGTGCCCAGCCGGAACCTGTGTTTTGACAAGCCCTCCAGGTGATTCAGATGCACGCTAAAGTTTGAGAACCACAGCTTAGGGAAGGGGAGGATATTCCAGAGGGGGACAGCTGTGGAAACCCGGAAGGACGGTGCTGTAGACTGCCCCATCCCTGCCTTTTCACTTGGTGAAATAAAGGCGTGTGATGCACTATGCAGACTCCCACGAGGGGGCACTGTGGGCACAGGCGTGGAAGCGGTCTGCTTTGTTGTCAAGACCGCTACCCTTGTGGAAGCATGAAAAAAGCCTGATGCCGGATCAACTGGAGAGGTCACTCTTTCTTCTCAGAGAAGGTCTAATGGGGGTGGTAATCTTGTTTATAGGATTCGGCCCTCGTAGGGAAGCTGAACCTGGGGGGCTTTCTGCTGTTCATATGTGCATGGTGATGTCTACCCATCCGTGCTGCGAGGTCTCTGCAGATCCTATGCAAACAGCATTCCCCCTTTTGTAGCTGCTCAGCCAGGCAGCTTGCGGTTTCTGTTGGCGGAGGGGGCGGCGAAGGCTGGGAACCCCAGCAGCCTGATTCTGCTTCAGTCTTCTCCCTGCAGTGCTATGCCTCTGTCCTATTCTTTGACAAGCATGGGTCTGGGGCCACAGTGCTGGGTCCAGGACCTGTTTTCAAGCCTTAGCTCTGCCCCACCACACTTTAAGATTTCTGGCAAGACTCTTTTCTCTTCTGGGACCCAGTTTCCTACGCTGTAGGATGAGAGAGTGGTGCTATGAAAGTGGCTGTCAACATCCCTTTCCACTATAAAATCCTGCCCTGGGAGTTGAGGAAGAGACCGCCTTGTGCTTCTCAAGGACCTCCGATTGCAGGGGATCTGTAAGCCCTGCTACATGACATCCATCTCCAGTAGCCACTTAAGCATTTCCAGGGATATGGTGCAAGTCAGTAAGGTGGAATCTCTCAAACTAGATTTTTTAAAAAGTCCGTATCTTCAGACATCCAGAATTTGCTTTTATAGGTTTCTATTCTGCACTGTTTGGAAGAAGGAAAATTTATACCATGTTCTCTTTTCTGCCGCAGTGTGTATTTCTTCCAAAAATACATTGCCTCGGTGGGTCTTTGGCATTCACCTCGTTAATCCAGGGATTGGCATCCTGTACTCTCAGTGACTGCTCACCCAGCTGAGCCACTGCTCTGCCTGGGCAGGAAATCTCCAGAACTGCCTTTTCAGAGCGCTATAGATGTGCTCATCCCTGGGTTATAAGGGGATTCAAGAGAGTGGTCCAGCCTTCTGCTGGCTCCCACCGTCGATGATGATATTCAGAGAGTCTGGTTAGAAATTGCCCAACCCAGCCAGGTGCGGTGGCTCACGCCTGTAATCTCCACTTTGGGAGGCCAAGACGGGCAGATCACAAGGTCAGGAGCTTGGCCAATATGGTGAAACCCCGTCTCTACTAAAAATACAAAAATTAGCCGGGCATAGGGCCATGCACCTGTAGTCCCAGCTGCTCAGGAGGCTGAGGCAGAAGAATCGCTTGAACCTGGGAGAGGGAGGTTGCAGTGAGCTGCGATTGCACCACTGCACTCCAGCCTGGGTGACAGAGCGAGACTCCATCTCAAAAAAAAAAAAAAAAAAAAATTGCCCAACCCATAGGCAAACATTGTTAACTGCAGCTGTCCTTGGTGGAGGAAACAAGTTAAACACGATGTCTCTTTCCATCAGGTCTCCTTGGAGCGGGGAAGGAGAGCTCTTCAGTTCCTTTGGCACCTTCATGCAGCATGCAAGACGGGCTGCTTTTTCTTCTGTTTATGGATGAGGCACAGAGAGGGTAGATGACTTGCCCCAAGTCCTTCAGCTCATTCATGCTGGGGAAAGGAGTGAGCTTCAGGCGTCTTCCCCTGGAGTTCACGCCCCTCCTGACAGCAAATGAGCCATTTGCTACTCAAGTGCTGTTTCTTGCATTTTTAAGGTAACAAAGCACTGCATGCTGTCTGGGGTACCTTTTCCCTGCTGTTCAGTTCATTGCCCTGTGTCGTCTCACAGAGTGTGTCACTGGTACAGAAACGTTCCCTGGGAAGCTAGAGTTGAAACATCGCCCACTGGTGCTCCTGAGCTGGCTTTGTCATGAGTTTAGAGGGTATGTTAGGGAGGAGGCCTTCTGCTGCAAGTCAGCTTACACTGCCTTGAACAGTGAGGTTGCTTATTAGCTCCTGTAAGAACCCCCTGGATGCTCAGGGGCCTTCAGGGTTGGTCGACACTGCAGTTTAACAGCGTCTTCGAGGGCCTAGACGTTTTCTCTCTCCACTTTGCTCCCAGTGCTGGTGCCATTCTGAGGGATAGTTGCCAATCACAGTGGGGCTGGGACTGGGTGAGGCAATGAAGCGCTTAGCATGTGAAATCCAAGGAGGTCTTCACCCACGGTGGTGCTAGTGCAAGGTCAGCATCTCCTTGACCCTAAGAGCACCTTGCCCTAGTCCTGGGGCCTGTGGGAGGCCACCCACTCTCCACAAAGGCCAGATCAGAAGTCACCTGTGTTTTTTCTGCTCCTCTTCCATCGGCTGGGACTTATTCTCCTGCAACACCTAATAACTGTGAGGTGGGCTGGGAAATATAGGCTCAGGCAGATGTGGGAGCACAGTTCTGGGGGACAATGACCAGTCTTTGCCACAGCAGGAAGAAAATGGTTGCTTCATAGGGATCCTTTCAACAGAAACCTCCCAGCAGAAGGGGGAAGTTTACTTGGAAGCTGTGGGTGGTCTAACAAAACCAAAAGGTAGGCGGTACTGGCAGCCTCCCTGGATTTGGGTCTGGAAAATCATTTCAGAACAAATCAGCTCTTCCTTCTCCCCTCCTTCCTCCTTCCCCCTCTTTGAGTCTGTGCCTCTCTCTCTCTCTACAGGCTGGCTTTTCTTTGTTCCCCTTTCTGCCCCATGGCTGCCACAACCAGGATTTTATTGCTCCCCATTCCAAATTTCCGGCCAGATTAGTTAGACCTGCATCCTCCTTGCCACTTCCCAGGGACAAGACGCTGACTGGTCTGCCAGCTGTGGAGCCCACTCCCACTTACCTGGGGCTGAGGAGCACCTGCTGGGAAGGTTTGAGGGCAGGAGGGCTGCTGATATGTCCAATGCAGCCACCACTCCCGCTGCTGAGACATCTGTCTTTCTCTCCTTCTTGTCACTCCCAGACCTCTGCGAGTGGTGCTTTAAAAAAAGAATAAGAGCTTTATTGAGGTTTAATTCACAGACCATATATTCACCCTTGTAAAGTGTGCAACTCAATGGGTTTCAATATATTTGCAGAGTGGTGCAACCACCACCACCACCTAATTTTTAAACATTTTAATTTTTATTTGGTCTCACTCTGTCACCCAGCCTGGAGTGCAGTGATGTGATCATAGCTCGTTGCATCCTCGAACTCCTAGGCTCAAGTGATTCTTCCACTTCAGCCTCCCACATAACTAGGACTACAGGTGCACAGCACCAGGCCCAGCTGTTTTTTTTTTCTTTTTTTTTTAGTTTTTGTAGAGACAGAATCTCTACATTATGTTGCGCCTCCTGGCCTCAAGCCATCCTCCCACCACACCTAGTCATTTTTGATCATTTTTATTATGCCAAAAAGAAACCCTTAGCTGGGCAGGTGGCTCATGCTTATAATCCCTGCACTTTGGGAGGCTGAGGTGAGCAGATCACCTGAGGTCAGGAGTTTGAGACCAGCACGGCCAACATGGCAAAACTCTGTCTCTACTAAAAATACAAAAATTAGACGGGCATGGTGGTGAGCACCTGTAATCCCAGCTGCTTGGGAGGCTAAGGCAGGAGAATCGCTTGAACCTGGAAGGCAGAGGTTGCAGCGAGCTGAGATTGCGCCACTGCACTCCAGCCTGGGCAACAGAGTGGGTGAGACTCTGTCTCAAACAACAACAAAAAGAAACTCTGTAGACATTAGCAGTCACTCCCTATTTCCCTCAACCTCTGCCCCAGCCCCTGGCAACCACAAATCTGTTTTCTGTTTATAAATTTGCCTATTCTGGAAACTTCATGTAAATGAAATCATACAGTGTACAGGTTTTTATGACTGGATTCTTTCACTCAGCGTTGTGTTTCCATGCTATGTCCACACTGTAGCATGTTATCAGTAATTTATTCCTTTTAATTACCAAATAACATTCCCTTGTGTGGATTTACCATATCAACATCAGTTGTTGGATATTTGTGTTGTTTCTGCTTTTTGGCTATTCTGAATAATTTTGCAGCTATGAAAATTCATGTGCAAGTTTTTGTGTGGATGTTTTCACTTCTCTTGGATATATACCTGGGGGTGGAATTGCTGGGTCTTATGGTGACTCTCTGGTTAACTGTTTTCCACAGAGGCAGCACCATTTTATGTTCCCACCAGCAATGTACGAAGGTTCTAATTTCTCCACATCCTTCCTGACACTTGTTATTATCTATACTTGATTTTAGTCATGCAAGTAGGTATGAAGTGGTATCTCATTATGGTTTTGATTTGCATTTCATAACTAATGGTGTTGAGCATCTTTTCATGTGCTTATTGGCTGTTTATATGTCTTCTTTAGAAAAATGCCTGTTTGAATCCTTTGCTTATTTTAAAATGGGGTGATTTGTCTTTTTATTGTGTTGTGTTAGTTTATATATCCTGGATACAAATCTTTTATCAGATATATGGTTTGCAAATATTTTCTCCTATTCTGTGAATTGTCCTTTTTTTTTTTTTTTTTTGAGACAGCGCCTCGCCCTGTCGCCCAGGCTGGAGTGCAGTGGCTTGATCTTGGCTCACTGCAACCTCTGCCTCTCAGGTTCAAACGATTCTCGTGCCTCAGCCTCCTGAGTAGCTGGGATTATAGGCGTGCACTACCACGCCCGGCTAATTTTTGTATTTTTAGTAGAGATGGGGTTTCACCATGTTGGCCAGGCTGGTCTCGGACTCCTGGCCTCAAGTGATCCACCTGCCTTGGCCTCCCAAAGTGCTGAGATTACAGGCGACCGCCACCACACCTGGCCTAGTTCCTGGTTTTTCTGTCCTTGGAAATTGCTGTCAGGGTTCCCAGGAGACTTTGAATGTAACAATAATACCTTCCTTTTATTGAATGCCTACTATTCACTGTGTTGGGCACATTGTATATATTACCTTTTGTCCTGGAAAGAGTTTTACAAGGTGGGGATTATTGTCCCCATTTCATGGTGTGATGAGGATGCTAAAAAAAAGCAAATGTTGCCTCCAGCTGCTGCCATGGGAGGTGGGCACCTGGAGCGAAGGCATGGCAGGTTCTGCTCTGCCCTGTCTCCCTTTGGACCCCTTCTAGGGGTTATGTTGGATTTGAAAGCCACGAGGAGGAGTCTACTCAGACAAGAGCATCCTGATGGGGGCTGCCTTGAGATAATGGGAAGTAAGCCCTGTTTAGCTGGAAATGAGGAGAGAGAGACGTACCCTTGGTCAAGGGCTATCATGTGAAAGAAGGGTAACATTTGTCCTGGAGTGTGAAACATATGGGGAAATGGTTTGGGCTGGATAGCAGGCAGTTTTTAAAACTTGGAGCAAGCCGGGCGCAGTGGCTCACGCCTATAATCCCAGCACTTTGGGAGGCCAAAGTGGGTGGATCACCTGAGGTCAGGAGTTTGAGACCATCCTGACCAATATGATGAAATCCCATTTCTACTAAAATACAAAAAATTAGCCAGATGTGGTGGAGGGTTCCTTGTAATCCCAGCTGCTTGGGAGGCTGAGTCAGGAGAATTGCCTGAACCTGGGAGGTGAAGGTTACGGTGAGCTGAGATTGTGCCATTGCACTTCAGGCTGGGCAACAAGAGCGAAACTCCATCTCAAAAAAACAAAAAAACAAAAACAACAACAACAATAAAAAAAAGAAGAAAAAAAAGAAAAAACCTTGGAGCTAATGGAAGGGGTCTGCTCCCTGGGAAGCAGCAAGCTTTCTGTTGCTGGTGGTACACAAGCAGAGCCTGGCTGCTTTCTAGGTGAGGCAGTTGTAGAAGCTCTTTGGGTTCAGAGTCCTGGGGGGTTTTTAGTGTTTCCTTGAATGCCCAGAGCCTGTATGTCATAGCTTCTGATTTCACAGGGACTTCCTGTCCACGCAGCTGGGATCTCTCCCAGCCCAGATTCATCATGTCTCACCCATCCTGAGGGCTAAATTTGGAATTTAATAACAACACTTTGGATTTATGTGGCCTGTTTCCTTGGAGGCATTACATCTGTTATCCCATTAATTCTCCTAATATCCCTGGGTGGAAGGTGAGGGAGCCTGAGAAGGGAGAAGGAACCCCTTTGGCTTCTTCAGCTCCTGAAGGGGAGAGGAAATGGCGGAGCAGGAGTGGGCCAGGGCTGGGGGAGCATCTGTACCACAGCCCCTCTGGCTTTCCCCTCTCATAAAGAGCAGGTTGCTCACCGGATGAAGGGGTGTCTCCCAGCAGAAAGCTCCTGTGTTGAGCACAGTATATTGGTACGTAAGTCTCCAGGTGGACTCTTTGAGAGCTGGGAGTGGGTAGACATCAAGGTGGGCAAGGTGAAGCCTGAGCCCCAAGCTTGGGAGGAGACCAACATGTCTACCACAAACCAATTTCCAGAGCAGGATGGTCTGGAGGAAGCAGGATGGCTTCCTGGGGAAGGGGGATTTGAGCTGAGTTTGGAAAGAGTCCTGGAGCACCCCGGAGTCCAGTTTCCTACCTCCTAGTCACGTGGTGTGGGTGAAGGCCATGCCTTGGTGAGCTTTCCCAGGGCATGGGGGGGCCTAGGGTGCTCCTCAAGATCCTAAGGCTTGGCCCGGAATGCTGCTGGGCGAATGGCCGGAGAGTCTGGGCAGGCAGAGGAGGGCTGGGGACTAGTGCAGGGAAGGAGCCACTGGCGCTGGCCATGAGTGAGGAGTGGGAGGGGAAGGGAAGGGTGGCCCAGGTGGAGGGCTCTGTGGGGCAGAGGCAGATTGGTGTGGGGGTTCTTGTCTACTCCAGACCATGCTGTTTTTATTCCTCCCTCTGTTCTGAGGCTTGAACTCCTGCAGGTACCTGGCTTTTACAACCCTCCCAAGTGCCCTTCCTTCAAGCTTTGGCTCTGACTGCTGCTGATCTTCCCTGGTACCAAGTGAGGGAGGTGCAGAATCCCAGGCCACAGGTGCAGAACAGGGCGGCTGGAAGGCACCTGGACAATCCTCTGAGACTACTCTCTCCTTCCCGCTTTTGCAGATGAGGGAATTGGGGCTTGGAGTGCAAGCATTGGGAAGAATTTCCCAGGAAGAGAGATGCACAGATGTGAAGAACTGGAAGGCAAGAGAAAGCCGGGGGGTTGTGTGGCAGGTAGAAATGCCAGGACTGTGGAGCATGTGGACATGTGGCAGGTTGTGGAGGGGCTGTGGCACGTATTTACAGGTGGCCGTTCCCTGGAGGAAGACTGAAAACAGAGAACAGTGCTGCCAGGCGTGCCTTTTGGAGAGGGCACTGGTCAGAATCGGAGCCTTGATGTCGCCTGCGTCACCTGCTCCTGCTGGTTGTCCCCACCCTGTGGATGGCGACTTGGTCCTCCACTTGCCAGAAGCCTTGTCAGCAACCTTGACTCTGTCACCCTACATCCAGGCCATCAACAAGTCTTTTGGCTCTTTCTTTGAAATCCACCAGGAATCCAGCTGCTTCTCCCCACCTTCCCGGCTCTCTGGTCTGGACCACCAATGTCACTGCTGTGGCCGCCTTGCTGCATTTCTGAGGATGCTTCATCCCTCCACCTTCTTCTCCACGCAGCAGCCAGCAGGGCACTGTGGAAATCGGAGTCAAATGAGCTGGCACCTCTGTTCAGAACCCTCCAGGGCTCCACATCTCTGTCACCCAAATGCCAAAGACCTCCCCACGCCCCCACAATCCCCCACGACCTGGCCTCTGGCCTCCCACCACCTTCCAGCTCCAGCAGCTCCTACCACATTTAAAGATTTCCTTCCTAGTTTTAATTTTTCTTCCTCAGCAGTTGATTTTATTATTTTCTTGTTTATTGGTATTTTCCCACTAGAAATGAAGCTGCGTGAAGTTAGAGATTTTTTTTTTTTTTGGTCTGTGTTCCTAATTAGCTCATTGCTGTACCCCTGGTGCCTAGAACAATGCCTTGGACACAGTACGCAGTAGACTAAATAAATACTGTTGAATGACTGATGGAATGATGGCTGTGTAGGGAGTGGATTGGGCCGTGAGGTAGAGGCTGCGGTGGAAACTCAGGCAGGAGGTGACAGTGGTTCTTGGGGCTGCGGAATGCCAAGTTTAGAAGCTCTTCCTCTGCTGTGGCACATGAACCGGTCACTCAAGAAGGCTTTTAGATTTAGTTTGCCTAATCCCCTCTTAGTGCATGTGGGGAAACTGTGGTACACAAAAGGAATTCCCCACCAAGTTAGGGGCAGAACCTAGCCCCCCTTGTCTCCCAGATGGATATCTTCTTCTTTTTTTTTTCTTTTTGAGACGGAGTCTTGCTCTGTTGCCCAGGCTGGAGAGCAGTGGTACAATCTTGGCTCACTGCAACCTCCGCTTCCCAGGTTCAAGCGATTCTCCTGCCTCAGCCTCCCGAGTGTCTGCGATTACAGGTGCATACCACCATGCCTGGCTAATTTTTGTATTTTTAGTAGAGGTGGGGTTTCACCGTGCTGGTCAGGGCGGCCTCAAACTCCTGACCTCATGATCCACCCAGCTAAACCTCCCAGCGTGCTGGGATTACAGGCATGAGCCACCGCGCCTGGCTGGACATCTTGTTATTAAAGGCTTCTCCTCTTTTTGTAGGGGAGGGGGGATGCCTCTGGTGGAGAAGACCGGTGTGGCAGTGACTGTGTCTGTTAGTGAACCTGGTGGCTGGTTGAGGGTCTGTCTTGGTGACTGAGGACACATACAAAGTGCTTTTCTCAGTGGTCACCTTGGCGTTGGTGAATAGGGAGTCAGAAGATGGCTCCTGTCCTAGGGCACTGCCAGTTGGTTTGGAAGCTGAAATCCCTGCTTAGCAGTTTGAGGAAACACAGACCTTGGAGGATCTTCTGGTTGCCTCTTCAAGAATTCATTCTATTCCCCTTCTGCTCTCCAAATTTGCTTTTTTTGGGGTGGGTCTTGATTGGCCTAAGCCAAGAAAGTATGGCATCTACTCCTTCCATAGCGATAGCTCAGGAATAGGCAGTGACCCAGACCTGAACCAATCAGTGCATGAAATTGCCCCTGGCCAAAGTGGTTGATTGAGGCTGGGTGTAAGCAGAGTTGCAAGAAGGCTCCCATTTGATGGTTGGAGAGATCGCACTTGCTCCAGAGCTTATGATGTGCAGATCTGAGGCTTGGAACTGCTGCAGACATTTTGCTACCACAAGTGAAGCCAGCCTGAGGACACAGTTGACAATTTGGAGCAGGGCAGAGCTGAGAGAACAGCAGGGAAACAGCCAGAGTCTTGCTCAAGCCTCCCTGAAGAATCTATACCCTTGGACTCTAGTTATGGGGGCTAATAAATGTTATATACTGTTTAAGGTAGTTTGAGTTGGCTTGTCTGTCATTTGTTATTGAAAAAACATTTTTTTTCAGCTGGGTGTGGTGACGCACACCTGTAGTCCCAGCTGCTTGGGAGGCTGAGGCAGGAGGACCGCTTGAGCCCAGGAGGCAGAGGTTGCAGTGAGCTGAGATAGCGCCACTGCACTCGCTCTGTCAACAGAGCAAGACTCTGTCTCAAAAAGAAAAGAAAAAAATTTTTTCCATTTTCATCAAAAATTGTATTAAAGATTTTCTATGTGGTGGGTTCTATAATATATTCGTATAGGAAATAAGATCTATATTATCCTTCCCCTCTGAGAGCAATGAAAAAAACACAAATACTGAGGTGGGCAGATCACTTGAGCTCAGGAGTTCGAGACCAGCCTGGGCAACATAGTGAGGCCTGTCTCTATTAAAAAAACGAAAAGAAACACAAATATCACACGTAATTATAGACAGACACATAGCCAAGTTGAAGAAGAACAGAAACAAAACCAAAACAGTTTTTCTGGGCTGATCACCGATCAGATAGAGATCATTTACTTGCCCAGCCTTTACTCTAAAGATCTGGTTTCATGTTGGTTTTCTCCATGTTACTCACGAACCCCAGGAATTCTGGAAAATTCTTACCTTTCTAAGATCAAGAGCAGGTGTAGCAGTAGGAGCAGTTTGAGTGTCAGGGTGACAGAGCCCAGAGGCAAGGCCCATCTGCAGGAAGTGAAGTGACAAGTTCCTGGGTGGCCCCTTGTGTAATCCTAGCATTGTCAAGGAAGAAATCTTAACTGATATTTGGGTGATAGGGAATCATGGGGAAGTGTGGGTGTGGATGGGGACAGCCAGAGACAGATGTGACTATTTTTTTCTTTTTCTTTCTCTTTTTTTTGGAGGCAAGGACTCACTCTGTTGCGTGATCAAAGCTCACTGCAGCCTCGACCTCCTGGGCCCAAGTGATCCTCCTACCTCAGGCTCCCAAGTAGCTGGGACCACAGGCATGCGCCACCATGCCTGGCTAAAATATATATATAATGTGTGTGTGTGTGTGTATATATATATAAAATATATGTACATATATATTTTATATATGTACACATATATATTTTATATACTTATATATAAATATATATTATATATGCACATATATATATTTTATATATCTATATATATATTTATTTCTAAGACAAGGTCTTGCTGTGTCACCCAGGCTGGAGTGTAGTGGTGTGATGATGGCTCACTGAAGCTTCAACCTCCCGGGTTCAAGAGGTCCTCCTGCCTTGCCTCCTGAGTTGCTGGGACCACAGGCACACACTACCACACTTGGCTAATTTGTTTTTCCTATTTTTTGTAGTGACAGGGTCTCTCTATATTGCCCAGGCTGGTCTCGAACTCCTGGACTGAAGCAATCCTCCCTCCTCGGCCTCCCAAAGTGCTGGGATTACAGCCGTGAGCCACCACATCTGGCCAGCTAATTGTTTTTAATTTTTGTAGAGAGGTGATCTCCCTTTGTTGCTCAGGCTGGTCTCGAATTCCTGAGCTCAAGTGATCCTCCCTCCTTGGCCTCTCAAAGTGCTGGGATTACAGGTGTGAACCACTATGCCTGGCCAGATGTGACTTTTGCTTGAAATGTGCTCCAGAGCCCTGTCTAAGTCCCACTCCCTGAGAAGCCTTCTGTCCCACCAGGTCTGGAAGGCAAGTGCCAAGAAATGCCCTGAGCTGTTTCTTCCTGAAAGTGGGGCAGCTTGGGCTGTCAACATGGTTTCTAGCACCATTGGGGCCATGGAAAGAGATCTGTCTTCCTACAGAGTCACTGGCTTTTTTTATCCTTCCACTCTGTCCGTGGACACGTACCCTTTTGGGAGGGTATTGATCAGAGGGGACAGCACTGATCATGGCTTTGCCAGAGGTCTGTGCACACATCCACATGGGCACCTGTTAGCATGCACTTGCTAGAGCTACAGATGGCTTCCTGCTGCCCCACAGGTGGGGTTCTTTACCTTACTTTGCCCCTTGGTGGGTGGTGACCAGTGGGCTCCTTCCTGGAGTATTTATACATGCGGAAAAAACATGAACTTACAAAGAAAACCAAGTCTGTTCAAGTACACTTAGCAAAATATTTAAACATTTGTGATGAAGTAACATAAGTGGTTCCTTATTAATGCAATAATAACTATCTTGTGGCAGATCTAATTACTACTATAATTCAAAGTAGGGATGGAGACCCTAGTGACATTTGAAATATCTGTAACAGCTGTGATGTTATATGAAAATATCTGTGATTTCTACTGGCCACAAAATCTCTGGAAATGCTCAAAGTACAGGGATTTATTATCTACATTCATGATGGAAAAATCTTAGAAAAGAACCAAAAAAACACACAAAAGAAAAAACCAAAAATCTTGGAGGTCAGGGCCGGGTGCGGTGGCTCACGCCTGTAATCCCAGCACTTTGGGAGGCTGAGGCGGGCGGATCACCTGAGGTAGGGAGTTGAAGACCTGCCTGACCAACATGGAGAAACCCTCGTCTCTGCTAAAAATACAAAATTATCCAGGGTGGTGGTACATGCCTGTAATCCCAGCTACTAGGGAGGCAGAGGCAGGAGAATGACTTGAACCTGGGAGGTGGAGGTTGCGGTGAGCCGAGATTGCACCATTGCTCTCCAGCCTGGGCAAGAAAAGTCTCAAAAAAAAAAAAAAAAAAAAAATCTTGGAGGTCAGTGAAAATAAAGATGTAACTTTTTTCCTTTCCAAGTTCATGGGACCCCTGCATTCTATCCATGGACCCCATGGGGAGTGGCTGTGCACCCCAAGTTAACCCCTGGGTGACAGGTAGTTTAAAAAATGCTTGTGCGTGTGTGTGTGTGTGTATTACATTCTGTAAATATATGCACCTATGCATCTACCAGGATTCTCCTACCCACAGAGAAAGCTACAGGGGACACGACACCTCTTACCACTCCAGGTGGACCTGCAATGCACACACACATACACAGCCACAGGCATGTCAGAGACACACTGCATGTGTACATGCACATGCTCATATGCAGCACATGGGGTCATGTGCACACACCCCCCGGAGAAGTGTACACACAACTTACACTTATACCTGCCCACAGAGCTGCAGGGACAAAACATGCTCACACACACAAGCATGTAGACACATACGCCTGGCTCTGTACCCAGCGCTTCCTGTACACATGTGCACACGATTCTAAGTCCTAGGCAGGATGGACAGAGGAGGTCAGATTCATGCCATCTGGATACTGTCCCCAGGCACTAAGGAGGCCCAATCCAGGAGGATCAGAATTCTACCCAATCCACTCTCCCCAGGTGCAAACCAAGGAGCCAGGGAAGCTCTAATCTGCCCCCTAATGGGATTTGATCAACGTCGCTGTGCCACCATGAGTGGGGTTGCCACGGAGCCCTCGATTTGAGCTTGTCTGACCCCATGGTGGGGGAGTAGGGCAGTGGGCCCAGTACAGTGCGGGGGCCCCCTCAAAGGAAAGCATTCTTCATTGGTAATGAACATTATGTCTGCAGAAACTAATGGCCCAACCTCCTATTCAGTTTATGTAAAATAAAACAGGCCATATGCTGCTGCTTTCAGAGTTTGGGTGTTTAAATTAAATGTTGTTCAATGAATATTCAAGCCCATTTGCTCCAAAGTTGTGCTCAATGTGGTGGTGGCTCTCATCCCCCTCCTTCCTCGCAGCCCCTTCCTGCTCCAGTACCCAGGGTATTAAGCCATTAGAACGGGGTGTGAACATCCAGGCATCTGTCTTCCAACGGAAAGTTGGATATTAAAATGCCAGAGCAGATGACAGTATAAATAAAGACATACAGTGAGAGGCTCGTCTGGTTATTTTTTTGTTTGGTAATTAAGACTGAGGAGGTTTTGACTTAAGTTCTGTCTTATTGAGAAACAGAGGTAGAGGGCTGAGACCATTCCACCTCTTCCTTCTTTACTTTGCCCATCTGCCCAGAGAGGGGCTTCTGTGTTGGCCTCCATGTAACTGGCTTATTGATGAGTGTCATGTTGGTGGCATAGAGATGTGAAATGATTTTATTTTTATTTTTATTTTTTTGAGATAGAGTCTCGCTTTGTCGCCCAGGCTGGATTGCAGTGGCGTGACCTCTGCTCACTGCAAGCTCTGCCTCCTGAGTTCACGCCATTCTCCTGCCATGGCCTCCCGAGTAGCTGGGACTACAGGCGCCTGCCACCACACCTGGCTAAATTTTTGTATTTTTAGTGGAGACGGGGTTTCACCGTGTTAGCCAGGATGGTCTCGATCTCCTGACCTCCTGATCCACCCGCCTCGGCCTCCCAAAGTGCTGGGATTACAGGCGTGAGCCACTGCTCCCGGCCGATTTTATTTTTCTCCAGCTACTTTTTTCTGCTGAACTCTGTCAAATTATCCTTAACACGAACTGGAGCAGAGTCCAGAGTTTTATGGTCACTTATAACCGAGTCTGGTTCAAAACTGGCTCATCTCTGTTGGAACTCCCACCTTCCCCATCGGAGGCCGGACCCGTGCTTGGGTGAGGGAAGTGGGGAGGGGCAGTGTCTCTTCTCTCATACCTCCGCCCACTCCAGAGCCTTGGGTCTTCCTGTCTGGGGTTGGAGGCAGGGCTTCCTGTGGGTGGTGGAAGGTGACTCGACTCTGACCCTGCTCCATCAGGGTTTGCTTCTCTGGCTGATGTGGTGGTTTCCATGTAGATGGTGGGGCAGGTGTCCTTGGGACAGAGTTCAGCTCATGCCAGCACCATCCATCACTGAATATCCCCTCCGAGAGAAGCTGGGGCTCTCTTCAGCCCCATGAGTGGTGCACTCCTCCAGCCCTCTTTCTGAGTGGGGCATTGTGTCTCCTGGACTGTCCTGGGATTCCGGTCCATCCTCTGACCTCCACATCTCCATGTGGCTCCACAGGAGGGGCTGTGAAATGGGGGTGCAGAGGCCCACACTCTTTTTTTCCTGAGCAGTCTACCCTGTGCCCTCCATACTCTGCTGGTGGTGTGGGGGTCTTCCACAAGCCCTCCACCTTCTGAGATCTCTAGGGGGACGTGGGCAACGTGCTCCATGCTCACATCTATTCCCAAACTCCTGGTGTCCTGGGTTAACCTCATGGGAGCACTCCCTCCCTAGATTTTGTTCCTCTCCCACCGCAGCCACAGAGTGGGGCTGCAGATCCTGCAGGTCGGCAGGCACCCGGCTGGGGAGGGAAACACCAGCTTCCATCTTTCGGGCACCCCCATTTCTTTTTTTTGTGGTAAGGAAGATTGGGGACTCTTTTTACATTTAATTTTTGAATAATATATTTACATGATTCAAAAACCAAAAGAATATGAAAAGGCAAATATTAAAATATTTTAAAAATAATTTTAAAAATAATTTAATATTAAAATATTAAAGTATAATAAAAATATAAAAATATATTTTTATTATACTTTAAGTTCTGGGATACATATGCAGTATGTGCAAGTTTGTTACATAGGTATGCACGTGCCATGGTGGTTTGCTACACCCATCAACCTGTCATCTACATTAGGTATTTCTCCTAATGCTATCCCTCCCCTATCCCCCACTTTCCGACAGGCCCCGGTGTGTGATGTTTCCCTCCCTGGGGCACCCCCATTTCTATGAGGGATTCTCTTGGAGCTCCTCTTATCACAATGACGGCTCTCTACATGACCACTTTCCCCACCACCCTCTTCTTTCTCTTCCCTCCCCAGTCTTTCCTATAGATGGTGTGTGTTGGTGGTTTGGGGTGGAGCCTGGTATTAGAGGGGCTGGTTGTGTTTCTTTCTGATGGAGACCTTGGGGACATGTCTGCTGCTGGTGAGTCTCTTTAGATGTGTGATAGTGAGCACGTCTTTGCCCTTAGTTTTGTTTCCAGTGTCTTGGGGCAACAGTAAAAAAAAAAAAAAAAAAATCCCATTTGAGATCCTGTTGCACACATTTAGACTGAGGGTTTGTTTAGGACTGGAAAGATTTTAGAAACATCATGAGGGTCTTCCTGCTTTTCCCCTTCACTCCTATCCCTAAGTCACCTCCCAACCCAAATTGCTCCATGCTTCTAATTATCCCCTCCGTGCGGGAGACCCTGAAGCCTCCTCCACCAGCCCTGAGCTTTCTCTGTAGGAGTCCTCTTAGCTATCCCACGACTTTCAGTCTGCTCATACCCAACCTCATCATCTTGCCTTCCCTTCCGTCTCCCACAATCCAGGCCAGTGTTTTCTCTATAGTGAGAATTTGCCCCACAAGCATTCAATTGAGCAGCTACTGTACACCAAGTCCTGTGATAGGTGCTGGGGATGCAGGGACAACCAAAAATGGTTGCTGCCCTCAAAGAACTCTTGGCACAGTGGGAGCAATTGACCCAAGGAGAGGTCCTCAGTGTGAAATGGGAAGAGCTAAGGTAAGCACAAGGCATGAATATGCCACCTTTCCTGGGCACACAGGAACGGCTTCCGGCAGGGATGATCTCTGGGCTCAGTCTTGAATTGCAATAAGTAGCAAAGTAAGAAATAGGAAGGCATTGCAGGGAAAGGAAACAGCAAGAACAAAGGCATGGAGGCATGGACTAGCATGTGCTGAGACCTTGGAGCAGTTCCATGTTCCTGGGGTCTAAAGTGCAGGGTGGAGAGTGGGAAAGATAAGCTGGTTTCCTGACTCTGTTCCTAGCACCTCCCTCCTTTCAATCATCCATGGGCAAGTTGTGGTCGACTCCTCTGCAGCAAACCTTCACCCCTGCCGTTCACCCTACCACAGAGTTAATGATGGGGTGGGGCGGCTGACCACATGCTATCTTCTCACTTGGATGCCATGTTGCCAGTAGGTGAGGATGGTGAAGTCTCCCCTATGGGAGGTGGCCTGGAGGGACCATTTGGGGTAAGACAGCTACCCCAAGGCCAGCCCCTCTGCCCTCACCCTGATCCTTCCTCTAGGCTCCGCTTTTGGTCTGAATTCTTAATCTCCTTGATCTTTGACTTCCCTTTGCTTTCTTAATCCTTGAGTTTGCTGGTCCCTTGAATAGGCAGTTCAGTTGGATCCATCTCCGTCGGCATTGACATTTTACACATGGCAGGATGGTTTTCAGGAAAAGGACCTGTGTTGTGTGGACCCTTAGGTATCTTTATGAGTTCCTGCCTGGCCAGCTCCCCACAACTCCTGGCTGCCACTCAACTGTCCAAGAGGATTGGGATCCTCTAGGTGAGGTCAGTTGGTAGCCTTCTTCCCTATTGTGTGTGGTTTGAGAGAGATTGGCAGGGAGCCAGTGTCCCAGCTGAGAATCTGTTCCTGGGCTCAGAAGAACTAGAGTGTCTCTGCCTAGTGACTCAGGGACATTCACAGATACGTGATCCACGGTGGGTGTGCTCCATCCCAGCTTGATGGGATCCCTGGTCCAAAGCACGTATCTAGGCTCCTGGCTCTTCCAGGCAACTGGTGAGAACTCACAGAATGCATTTTCTTTTTTTTTTTTGAGACAGGATCTTGCTCCGTCTCCCAGGCTGGAGTGTGGTTGTGTGATCATGGCTTGCTGCAGCCTTGACCTCCCCAGCTCAAGTGATCCTCCCACCTCAGCCTCCTGAGTAGCTGGGACTACAGGCATGTACCACTACACCGGGCTAATTTTTTTATTTTTTGGCAGAAACAGGGTTTTGTCATGTTGCCCAGGCTGGTCTTGAACTCCTGAGCTCAAGCAATCCGCCTGCCTCTGCCTCCCAAAGTGCTGGGACTACAGGTGTGAGCTGCCGTTCCCCGGCCTAAATGCATTTTCTTTTTCTTTTTCTTTTTTTTTTGTTGAGATAGAGTCTCGCTCTGTCACCCAGGCTGGAGTGCAGTGGCGTGATCTCGGCTCACTGCAAGCTCCGCCTCCTGGGTTCATGCCATTCTCTTGCCTCAGCCTCCCGAGTAGCTGGGACTGCAGGCGCCTGCCACCACATCCGGCTAATTTTTTTTTTTCTGGTGTTTTTTTTTTTTATTATACTTTAAGTTTTAGGGTACATGTGCACGATGTGCAGGTTAGTTACATATGTATACATGTGCCATGTTGGTGTGCTGCACCCATTAACTCGTCATTTAACATTAGGTATATCTCCTAATGCCATCCCTCCCCGCTTCCCCCACCCCACAACAGGCTCTGGTTGTGATGTTCCCCTTCCTGTGTCTATGTGTTCTCATTGTTCAATTCCCACCTATGAGTGAGAACATGCAGTGTTTGGTTTTTTGTCCTTGTGATAGTTTGCTGAGAATGATGGTTTCCAGCTTCATCCATGTCCCTACAAAGGACATGAACTCATCATTTTTTATGGCTGCATAGTATTCCATGGTATATATGTGCCACATTTTCTTAATCCAGTCTATAATTGTTGGACATTTGGCTTGGTTCCAAGTCTTTGCTATTGTGAATAGTGCCGCAATAAACATACGTGTGCATGTGTCTTTATAGCAGCATGATTTATACTCCTTTGGGTATATACCCAGTAATGGGATGGCTGGGTCAAATGGTATTTCTAGTTCTAGATCCCTGAGGAATCGCCACACTGACTTCCACAATGGTTGAACTAGTTTACAGTCCCACCAACAGTGTAAAAGTGTTCCTATTTCTCCACATCCTGTTCAGCACCTATTGTTTCCTGACTTTTTAATGATCGCCATTCTAACTGCACACCTGGCTAATTTTTTGTATTTTTTTATTTTTTATTTTTTAGTAGAGACGGGGTTTCACTGTGTTAGCCAGGATGGTCTTGATCTCCTGACCTTGTGATCCACCTGCCTCAGCCTCCCAAAGTGCTGGGATTACAGGCGTGAGCCACCGCATCCGGCCTCTAAATGCATTTTCTTGATAACTAGAGCCAAGCAATTCTGGAGGGGAACATGCTATAAGGAAACCATTAATTGATTTCTTCATTCTTCCACTCTGGCAGAGGCTGTACTGGGAATTGGAGGATAGCAGAATGAAGAAGATACAGCTCCTGTTCTCAAGGGGTTTGTGGTTTAGTGGGAGCTGTGAGCAGGCTCTGTGATGTGTATGTTTAATGGCAGTGGGCAGCACAGCCAGCCACCTGCAGAGGGGGAGGGGTGCTTCTTAATTCCTGGGTGCTTTTAATCTGCGTGTGGGGGCAGGCCCACCTACAGGAACAAACTGCAGTGCATCAGACTATGGGGTATAGTTCTGGGACATATTGTGTGATACAGAGAGGATGAGGTCCCCCCCCAGGAGAGGAAGGCTCTGAACTGTGTCCATCAAGAGTGGCTCTGGGGTTGGCAGAAGTGATCTGTTGTTTCACTGGGCAGAGGCAGCCCTCCTGGCTTTCTGAGATCGAAGAGTCAGGTCGTGCTAATAATCCTGGACCTATTCCAGGGGCCCCTCCCACCACCCAGTGACAAAAGGAAGCAGCTCCAAGGCTTGGAACTTCCTTTTGGTCCTGAAGCTAGGAAAGGGAGTGCCCAGGACAGGAACAGCTGGTCCACGCGTGCGGGGCTCCCTCCTGGTGTCTCTGCAAAGAGGAGTCGGATCATCCCAGTGAGAGGCGGGAAGGGCAGGCGGGAGTCAGATGCTTTTTCTGTGAGTTGGGATTGCAGTTCTGCCTCCCCCAGAGTGTTTGTTATGAGCAAACACATAATTTGTGAAAGTGTTGGGAAAAGATCAGCTCCTGTGAAAAAATAAAACACTATTCACACTTCTACCTGAATTTCTCTCATTCTGGTAGAATTCCCCCCACCACAAATGAGTTTCTTAAAACCAGACAACAAACCAACCAGCTCACCCCCATCCACCCCATCACAACACATTTATTTAGTGCCTACTTGTTGTTGGTAACTTACAATGAAAGAAAGGCAGGCAGATGGATAACCTAGTTCAATATTTTACATGAGATGCATTATTTTACTAAATCCTTTCCAAACCATACCCATCAGATCCTATCTCCATGGGAGTGGAGAAACTTGAGCAACAGAGAGGTTAGGAAATTTTCCTGAGGTCACAGGGTTAGGCAGTAGCAGAGTCAGAATTTAAACCCCAGTCTTCTGTCTCCAAGTGACCTGCTTGGCTAATGCTAGATATGCCTTGAAAGGTTATACTTTTATTTGGTTGAGGAGACTCTTTCAGTTCCAGGCGACCAAAACAAACAATTCTTTATGCCATGGCTGGGCTGAAACTTCCTCAGTGAAGGGCAGTGGCTCTGGGAATATTTTTCACATCTCTCTTCTCATCTTCAAAGGCGCCTGAGCCATGGTGTCCTGAGTTCTGTGGTGGCCTCATCTGCAGACTCCCACAAGAATTTGGGGAAATCTTTGCAGGCATGTGGGGGTTGGCCCCTTGGGAAGAACATTCAGACAGTGTGGAGTCGTAGCTGGTACCCAGGGCCAAGAAGATGCCCCACTGCTCCTTCGGGATGCCCCACGGGAAGCGCCGTCCCATTGTTGTGGGCGGGATTTTGTGGAACACAACCCCTTGGAGCCAGCTCAGGCACAAGGGTTGCGGGTGCAGGGGCCCGGGCAGGGCATGGTTATTGCAGTGGGACAGGGATGGATCTCTAGATGGAAAGTGAGGCCAGCGGCTGGTGGGAACTGGATCTTGGAAGCCCCAGAAAGGGAGCAGCTGCTCACTCTGTCTCCCGTCTCTCTTGGGCTGTGTGGCTTAGCTCTTTGCCTATTTCTGAGCCTCTGCTCCGTTTTCCAATTTGAGCCAGGCTTCCCCTGCTTGCTTTGGCTTCTCTGCTCTGTGTGCCCCCTCCAACTTCAGTTTGCAGGTAGCTTGGTTTTCTAGAGGGCCCCTTGCGGCTGTGACCACACACAACCCTAAATGCCATCACCATCTTACCTACATTATGTTTTTTCTTTCTACATTTTGTAATTTTAAACTAGATGAAGAATTCCGTAAAACATGCGAAAAAAGCAAGGATGTGCCCAGTGCTGAAAGCCTGGGCCTGGAGTGAGAGTGTGGGGGCAGGAGGCAGCACTGGCTCCCGGGTTAGTGCTGAGAAGCTGCATTTAGGTTAATGGGGACTGGGCCAGGGCAGAGGTGGGCCTGATGGTGACATTGGCAGTTGTCTGGAGCAGCCCTGGGAATTTAGCTCTGTGGAAGGCTGGGCAGGGGTGGTGTCCCCAGGGGAAGGGTGGTATCAACCCACAGACACACTCAAGGCTCAGAATCATTGGAAGGGGGTGGGTGGATGCTGGTCAGTGGGTGCCCAGGCTCGACAAGTGAGTGCCCCTCCAGACACAGGCCTTGGGAGACTCAGCATGTGTTCCCCTCCCCATCACAGAGCAAGGCAATGTTTAAAAACTAGAATAGATGCCTAGGAAGTGGGTACTGTGGCCATTCCAGGCACCTAGAACAAGGGAAGGCTTCAAACAGGGAGGCCTGTGGTAACCCCTCCCATCTCTGGAGCTGAGGGAGGGGACAGGGGGAGCCAAGAACAGAGAGAGGAAAAGGGGAAAAGTGGCCAGGGGGACAGACAGAAGGAGGATGGTCTTCTTGACCCCATCACCGTCAGGGCTAGGGGCACAGAGTTGGCCCATCCTGCCAGCCTCACCGCCCCTCAGAAGAGGCCACAGTTCTTCTGGCTGTGATTTTTTGTTTTGAGACAGGGTCTTGCTCTGTCACCCAGGGTGGAGTGCAGTGGTGTGATCATAGCTCACTGCAGCCTCTAACTCCTGGGCTCAAGCGATCCTCCTGCCTCAGGATCCTAGTCCCAAGTAGCTGGGACTACAGATGCATGCCACTGTGCCTGGCTTTTTTTTTTTTTTTTTTGTAGAGATGGGGTCGCACTCTGGTGTCCAGGCTAATTTTGAACTCCTGGCTTCAAGATATCCTCCTGCCTTGGCCTCTCACAGTGTTGGAATAATAGGCATAAGCCACTACACCCAGCCTTTCTGGTTGTTCTTGATGGTGACGTCAACCGTGCTCTGCACATTCTGTTTTTCATGTCGGTGACAGCACAGGTGACGTGTGCATGGATCTCCCTGGTGTTCTTGTGCTATTCAGGCCCTCTCACTTACTCTGATGTAGCTGGCAGCCTTGTCAGACTTGCTGACCTCTGTGTACTTGTGGAAGCAGATGGTGGGGGCTGCTTGTGATCTTCTCCTCACCGAGGTCCTTCTTCTTGATGAAGAGGATGACAGACGTTTCCATGACCACTTGACACAGATGCTGCCAACCAGCTTCATGTTCTGGTGTGTGTGATTCAGCTTGTCCTCAGCTCAGGCCACAGATGCTCAAGGCTGCACAGAAGATGGTGGCTATAATGCCCTCAAAGCAGCGGGTCTACTGCTGCCCAGACTGCTGACTGCCACATCAGCCATCTTGAAGAGAGTAGGTCCCTGGAGGTGAAGGGCGTCTTTAAGCAGCTCCGCAGCTCGACCTTCTGTGTGGGGGCATGGTCACTCTGTGCCCTGTGGCTCCAGGTTGTTCAGGTGGAAGGCGGCTAAACTGTGGAGCTGGTGTTCTATGGGTAATCAAAGCAGGATGAAACAGGCATCCCATGGAGCAAATCCAGTGGGCAGCCCAGAGATTCCAGATGATGCTGGACAGCTTCAGTTTGCAGGTGGCATCTGGACAGGTCCTCAGGGAGTGCACTCTGGCCCACAACTGTGCAAGACATTGCAAACAGTTGCCTGGCATCATCCATATGGAAAGGGTTGGCAAAGTCAGTCTGTAGGTTGCCTGTGGCCTTGATGATGGCCATGATGGCCTGGAGGGTGTGGCTGTAGATGACTGCCCTGCACAGCCAGCCTTCCTCCTCTGAGTAACTATCCTGTTGGATGATCTGCTTTGAGGTCCTTAGGGCAGGTATCTATTTCTAGTCTAATCAAGGGAGAGCGTGTGGTACAACCGTGGCTTCCTACTTCCTAGAGCTGCACCTAAGACAAAGATGCTTTAACACATCTGCCTGGACCAGGGGCTAGCTGAGGACGTTTGCTTCACTCCAGACCATCAGCGGGAGGGCAGAACCTGGAGCATGGCTTCCCGGGCTTAGTGTCTTGTGGTCTGATATTTTCAGAGTGGGCAGCTGCCTCTGAAGGCTCTGAGCCGGGAGACCGTGCTTTTAGGGAGGACCACGAAACAGCCATTGGCTGATGGGTTTCCATTTGAATTCAAGTCATTGGGAGCCCATGAAGAAGAGTGCTGTGGGAGACCCACATCCACAAACTCAAGAGTCTAATAATACCCTGCTCTGAGCATCTCCCACATGCCAGGCACTGTGCTCAACATTTTACGCAGGGAATCTCATTTCATTCTCATAAGCCTGCCAGTAAAAAAGGACCTGATTACTGCCATTACACAAATGAAGTCACATCCATTCGTTCATCAAGTACTTACTGAGTGCTTCCTGGGTACCACGGCTGTACTGGGGATATGATGGTGTGCAACGGATAATGCTACTACAAGCTAACTATGGACCAGAGACCATGCTAACTAAGGGTTTTACATATATATATCCTCCCCGCCTTTTTTTTTTGAGACGGAATTTCGCTCTTATTGCCCAGGCTGGAGTGCAATGGCGCAATCTCGGCTCACTGCAACCTCTGCCTCCCAGGTTCAAGTGATTCTCCTGCCTCAGCCTGCCAAGTAGCTGGGATTACAGGCACCCACCACCACGCCCAGCTGATTTTTGTACTTTTTTTAATAGAACGGGGTTTCACCATGTTGGCCAGGCTGGTCTCAAACTCCTGACCTCAGGAGATCCACCCGCTCTGGCCTCCCAAAGTGCTGGGATTACAGGCGTGAGCCATGGCGTCCGGCCCGTATCCATTTTAATTCTTAGAACAACCCTATAAAAGAAGTTCCATTAAAAAAGTCATATCCCCATTTAATTAAAGGGACTTCCCTTTTAAACCCATTTTACAAATAAGAAAACTGAAGTCCAGGGAGGTGAAGTTCCTTACAGAAGGTCACACAGCTAGTAAGTGTAACAATGTGAATTGGAGCCCAGACCTGATGGCCTCTTATCACGCAATACAAAAATTCTGGGCAAAGATGAATCTCTGCTGGCCAAGGGGCAGCCTGGGGAAGAATGTTGTCATGGCCTTGGCCTAAGCTGGTTACTGTGTGTGTTGAAGTGGGGATGGGGAGTGGAGTTCTTGCGTGTGCCCCTCCCACCTTCCTCCTCAATTTCTGCCTCCTGTCCTTGATCCTGCTCCTCCTGCGCAGTGCTCCCCATCTTGGGGTCACAGGGATGCTTGGCCTCCACACTGTGGCACTGTGTGTCTGGGAGCTCTGCAGGCCCAGCTGGCTGAGCAGGGCCATGTTTGTCAGAGCTGCCCCTGCCAGCCATGTCCCCTCTGCCCCTGTGGACTCTCCTGATGTTGGAGTCATGTCTTTACTGAATAACAAGCTGTGTGTGTGTGTGTGTGTGTGTGTATGTATGTGTGTGTGAGAGAGAGAGAGAGAGACAAAAGGAGGCCTTGGCATTAGGCCTTTTAATGAGCAAAGTGACAAGGTGACTGTCCTTAATTGGCTATCACAACAGCCAACCAGGTCCTGCTCCCTCCATACAGGCCTCCTGCCTCCTTGAAGTGGCAGCCACCACTCGATGCTCGGAAGGCTGGGGAGCAAGCAGCAGCTTTTCTCTCACTCTCTGGATCCGAGACAGCTTCTCCCCAGCAGGCACCAACTGGCTTGGCTGGCTTTCTGGAACCTGGGTGACAGCCTTCTCCCCTCTGCCTGGTTGCCTTCATTGCATAGAGAGGGAGCTTTTGGCTGTTACTTTGAAGCTCCCAGGTCATTATGATAAACTCCTTGTGTTAGAGCTATTGCAGAAGCCGCCACTGAGAGTATGTGGTGAAGAGGCCAGTCCTATTTTGGAGAAGTTGGGAGAATGAGAGAAGACCTTGGGTTCCTGTTGCTTCAGGATTTCCATTTTAGCTGATGAGAGAAAACACTTACCAATGTCAGAGCCCTAACCTGGCAAGAGGTGGCTTTGATGTCATGGAAAGAGCACTAATGTGGCAGTCAAGGGACTTGGAGCCAAGTTCTACTAAGATAGTAAGTAGCTACTAATAGCATATAGTGCTTACTATGGGTGAGCACTCTTCTAAACACCTTATATATTTTAATTCACAGCAACCCTATGAAATAGGAACATTACTTCCTCTATTTTATAGTTGATGGAACTGAAGCACAGAGAGGGTGGTGACTGGCTCAAGGTCACAGAGCCATTAGAGGCAGAGCAGACAGTCACAAGCCACTTCCCTGCACTCGGGGCCACTGTGTTGCCACTGTCCTGCTGCCGGCTTGGGGGCAGGGCCGTGGGCCTCATGACCACAGGGGTAGCTGGTTGCCTGGCCCACCTGCCTGTTCCACCCACTGCAGCTAGGCTATGTCCCAAGAGTGTGAGGCAGCAAGGAATGGAGCTTCTCTTCCCGGGGACGAAAGGAGCTGCACGGAGGGTGTCAGCACAAAGCTGCCCTAGCCAGCCTTTCCTAGTTGATCACACCAGTCATTAATCCACACGCAGAACACAGTTTGGGTCCGGGCTCCAGGTTCCACAGTCATTGCCATGTTTTCACGGGCCTGATAAACGATTCTGCTGTAGAGGCTTGAAGGGCATCTGTGCAAAATGGTTCTGAGCAAGATTCTTTTTTTTTTTTTTTTAATTTTTTTTTTATTAATTTTTGCACACAAAAACAATAAACATTTTCTAATAAT
Source organism: Hylobates moloch (assembly GCF_009828535.3). Lineage (NCBI taxonomy): Eukaryota > Metazoa > Chordata > Mammalia > Primates > Hylobatidae > Hylobates > Hylobates moloch. The sequence continues at coordinate 72,639,861 of NW_026652278.1, forward strand.
ACATACAAACAAAAAGATGCGTATCAAACATATTAGGAAGGTTGCACATGGGAAGTCAGGGAATAGAAATGGGGGGTGGGAGTTAAAATAAATGAGAGAGGGACTTTATATGGATCAGTGATAATAACCCAATCCTCTATTTGACAAAGAAGAGGGAGAAGGAAGAGGAAGAAAAAGAAAGTGGGATAAAGGATCAGAAAGGGAGGAAAATAGAAAAAATTAGAGTATGACTCCAGGGTAGACCTGTTTTGTTGTCACTGAGTTGGTTGGTTAGTTTGTCTGTTGTATTTTTCATGTTTCGCCATGTTGGCCAGACTGGTCTCGAACTCCTAGCCCGAAGTGATCAACCCGCCTCGCCCCCCAGAGTGCCGGGACCACAGGCGTGAGCCACCACGCCCAGCCCCCACATTGCTTCTGGCCTCCGTGGTAGACCTCCGAGACGGAGCAGCCGGGCAGAGGCGCTCCTCACTTCCCAGACGGGGTGGCCAGGCAGAGACGCTCCTCACTTCTTCCCAGACGATAGGTGGCTGGGCAGAGGCGCTCCTCACTTCCCAGACGATGGGTGGCCGGGCAGAGGCCTGAGCAAGATTCTTTAAGACCTTTTTACACATTCCCATCGATTCTGAGGCCACCTTGGGACCAGGGGAAGGAGAAGCTGGCAGTGTTGGGAAGCCAGAGGTCTTTGGTCTGGAGTCAGAGGAAGCCTGTAAGGTCTTGTTCCCAAAAGTCAGAGGAGCAGGGCCTTGGAGAGCATTTAGTCCATGTTTTTCACAGTATATGAGAGGAGGCTTGGGTCCAGACAGAAGGGAGTAGCTCAAGGTCAACCAGGATTAGTCTTGTTCTGGGGCTCTTAAGACTGCCTGGCCTTTTGGAACCCTGTTACAACACATTGCATCACATGCATTATCTCATTTTAATCTCCACACCAACCCAAGGAGGTGGGTGTTACTAAGGCCATTTTACAGATGAGGAAATCAAGGCCCAAGTGGCAGAACTGGGATTTGGCCCCAGATACTTCCATATTATTTCATGTGCTTCCCTTTAAGACCATCTTTATGTCTTCCAGAGCACCTTCTCTTCCATGTATAGTTTGTTTGTCCAGTGGCCATAATTCCTGAGCCAGCAATTCCTGACTGGATGGTCAGTCTAACCTCAGATAGGCGAGGTTCAAATCCAACTCCTCCGTTTAGTAAGTCTGACCTGGAGCAAGTCATGCAATTGTTGAAACCTTAGTTTCTACTTTGTAAATTGGGGATAATAATGTCTAATTACAGGACATTTTTTAAGGATGAAATGATACAATCCTTGGAAGACACTTATATTGCCAAGGATGTAAGTGGTAGCTCTAAATTTTTATTATTATTGTTAAGGAGTGCCAGTATTTGATACTGAGTCTTACCCTGAAAACCTGGAATTATGTTTGTTGCAACTTAGTGCAGTCTGATTAATGCAATAATTTTTGGCTAAGATCTAAAGAAGGCATGGCTATTATTATAATCTTAATAGGTTTTATTTTTATTTTTTATTTTTTTTCCATAGGTTTTTGGGGAACAGGTGGTGTTTGGTTACATGAATAAGTTCTTTAGTTGTTACCATAATAGGTTCATTGCCCAACGCACACAGCAAGTCAACATGCCAAGACACGGGAGACACGGGTTGCAGCAGATAAAGAGATTTGATCATAGGGTCACTGAATCAAGAGATGGGAGGGGACCTCAAATCCATCTCCTCAAGGAAGTTGGGGTAGGAGTTTTAAGGGTTTTGGAGTGGGCCAAAGTGTGGAGGTGGAAGAGTGAAGGGTGAAGTCATTGGGCAGGTAGAAGCAGCAGCTGTATTCTCATGCTAATCCCATTCCTCTCTCAGGGTCTTCAAACCGGTTGCTGGAATTGGGGCCTGAAAAACATCTTAAGTGATCCTTCAACAAAAGCCTTATGATTCTAATGTTAGAGATCCTGTATGTGGGAACAATGGGGATGCAAATCAATTATTATTATTATTTTTTGAGATGGAGTCTTGCTCTGTTGCCCAGGCTGGAGGGCAGTGGCTTGATCTTGGCTGACTGCAACCTCTGCCTCCAGGTTCAAGAGATTCTCCTGCCTCAGCTCCCAAGTGGCTGGGATTACAGGCACCACACCCAGCTAATTTTTGTATTTTTAGTAGAGATGGGGTTTCACCATGATGGCCAGGCTGGTCTCGAACTCCTGATCTCAGGTGATCTGCCCGCCTTGGCCTCTCAAAGTGCTGGGATTATAGGTGTGAGCCACCGTGCCCGGCTGCAAGTCAATTCTTAAACAGTCTTATGATCCTAATGTCAGAAATCCCGTCTACAGGAACAAAGGGATACAATTGGTCAGGATCTAGTGCTGCGTGACTTTCAGCAACAAGGAAGTGAGCCAAAGTGCAGCCTGATTAATGCTTAATTATAAGTATATTTCTGTCCAGAACTAAGCATGCAATTCTCGTCAACCCTATAGGAGTAGTTTCATTATGATTTCATTTATTAAGGTCTGTGGTTGAATAATGGCTCCCCAAAATATCCTAGTCCTAGTTCTGGACCCTGTGAATATGTTAACTTATGTGGCAAAAGGGATTTGCAGATGTGGTTCAATTGAGAATCTTGAGATGGAGAAATTGTGGTAGATTATCTGGGTGGGCCCAATGTAACCACAAAGGTCCTTATAAGAAGGAGGCAGGAGGGTCTGAGTTGGAGAAGATAGGATGATTGAAGCAAAGGTCAGACACAGAGAAAGACGAGGGTGGTTTGTTGCTGGCTTTGAAGATGGAAGAGGGGGCCATGAGCCAAGGAATATAGGCAGCCTCTAGAAGCTGGGAGCAGCTTCTCCTCTAGAGCTTCTGTGAGTAGTGCACCCTTGCCCACTTATTTTGGACTTCTGACCTCCAGAACTGTAAGGTCATAATTTTTTTTTTTTTTTTTTTTTTTGAGACAAGTCTCACCCTGTCGCCCAGGCTGGAGTGCAGTGGTGTGATCTCAGCTCACTGCAATCTCTGCTTCCCGGGTTCAAACGATTCTCCTGCCTCAGACTCCTGAGTAGTTGGGACTACAGGTGCACGCCACCACACCCAGCTAATTTTTGTATTTTTACTAGAGATGGGGTTTTACCATGTTGGCCAGGCTGGTCTCGATCTCCTGACCTCGTGATCTGCCCTCTTCGGCTTCCCAAAGTGCTGGGATTACAGGCGTGAGCCACTGCACCTGACCAAATTTGTTTTTTTTTAAGCCACTAAGTTTGTAGTAATTTGTTACTAAAGCAGTAGGAAAATAATACAAGATCCTTATTTAATACTTTCTACTCAAATTTCCCAGGCTTTTTTTTTTTTTTTTTTTTTTTCTTTTGAGACAGAGCCTTGCTCTGTCGTCCAGGCTGGAGTGCAGTGGTGCAGCCTTGGCTCACTGCAACCCCTGCCTCCCGGGTTCAAGCGATTCTTGTGCCTCAGCCTCCCCAGTAGCTGGGATTACAGGTACGCACCACCACGCCTGGCTAATTTTTTTTTTTTTTTTGTATTTTTAGTAGAGACAGGGTTTTGCCATGTTTGCCAGGCTGGTCTCGAACTCCTGACCTCAAGTGATCTGCCCACTTCAGCCTCCCAACATGTTGGGATTACAGGCGTGAGCCACCATGCCTGGCCTGCACAGGCATTTAATAGCAACTCTGCTATTAGGCCAGGCGCTGCTGGGCGCTTTCACCTCAATGTGTTTCTCTAAGCATTGTGATGAGTGGATGCAGAATGGGCTTATTTTGTTGTTTGTTTGTTAGAGATGGGGGTCTCTCTCTGTCACCCAGGGTGGAGTGCAGTAGCAGGATCACAGCTCACTACAGCCCTGCAGCCTTGAACTCCTGGGCTCAAAGTATCCTCCCATCTCAGCCTCCTGAATAGCTGGGACTACAGGTGTGCACCACCACACCCACCTAATTTTTAAATTTTGTGTAGAGATGGGATCTCACATATATTACCTAGGCTGGTCTCAAAATCCGGGGCCTCAAGCTATCCTCCCACTTTGGCCTCCCAAAATGTTGGGATTACAGTCATGAGCCACTGCACCTGGCCTGAGTGGGCTTTGATGTAGAAGATCTGAGCAGGAATCCCAGCTCCACTCTCATTTGTGGTGTGATCTTGGGCCAGTCACCTGACCTCTCTGAGCCTCAGTTTCCTTATCTACAAAGTAGAGAGTTTAACAGTAAAAGTACTTGATGTGGTGGGCTTGGCACTTGGCAGATTCTAACCCAATCCATCTTGCTACCTCCTTCTCCTAGGCTTGGATGCATCTGGAGATTCTCTTCCCTAGGATAGCCCCTTTGACTCTGGGGGTCATGTTGAGTGTTTCCTGTCTTAGGGGTCCCCTCAGGGACAGAATCAGGACTAGGCAGTACAAAGAGCTCACTTTCAGCCAGGGCTTTCCTGAGGTTGAACCAGCTCCTTGATACCTCCCCTGTTTTGGGGGACCCAGATGTTATAACTGTCCTCACCTGGGGCCTGTCCCTCTTGGGCATGGATGGGACATTCAGCTTAGGGCTTACAATATCAAAGGCTTCAGATATGGACTTTTGAGGTCATTGCCCCATGAGGTCATACTTGCAGCCCCAGAGCTGGCTGGTGGGCCTGAAAGAAGATGTACATGTTGGGGTTTTGAACTCATGCCTCAGTCCTGCCCCTCATTACCAGTCATGCTCTTGACTTTGACTTCATACTTGTCAGGAATACAGGATTTATTTTATGACCAGCAAAATCACATTGCATTGCACTTTATTTTGGATTGGTGGGTTAAAACAATATATTGGTAAATGCACACATTGAAAATTCTTCACTTTTTTTTTTTGGTTTGCATTCTGGCTTTGGCAGTTCTTCATTTTTCACTCTACTCTGAGCTTCTGGAAGGGGAAGTAGCCTGAGTTGATCTTAATCACATGAAAGCTTTGCCCCTAACCTTCCTTTTTATCTGGGTCTCCTGTATTTGAATAGAGGCTTTTCCCTTTTGAAGCCCCATCCCGTTCATTACCTCCTGCAATGCTCTCAACAGATCTGAGTGAGGTATTATTATTCTGCTCCGATTCAACCAGGATGCATGGGCAAGCAGGTTATTGCCACCATCCACTCCAATTGGTCAGGGCCCGTGCTGTACTTATGGTTACGTATTTAAATAGTAAACCTGATTATCCCCATTTTACAGATGAGACAACTCAGATAGGGGAAGAATGTGTGTGAAGCCAGGCAGCTGAAACCAGGGCCTCTAACTCTGAGAACCTGTGAGCTTTTCCCTCTGTCCAAGCTCCCCCTCTTTATGGAAGGTTTAGTCACACTGGCTTTAAAGACCCCATCACAATATCTCAGTTCCTTTTCTTTTTACCACCTCGGAAGTGGCTGTAAAAATATTAAAACCAATTGCCATCATCTTTCAGACTGCTGCATTTATAAGATATAGCTTTCAAATGAATGGAAATAAGCGAAACTCCCTCCCTGTTCCATTCTGTGGGGCCATTTCAGATTTATACAATATTTCTGAAAGCTCTTATAATAGAGCATATGCACTTAGGGCATTAATGAAGTCGGCTCAGTGCTTGCTGGTCTCATTTCATGGAGCTAATTGTTAAGTGTTTTGCATACTTACAATTGAACTAAATTATTCCAAGCTAGCTGGTTTCAGGAAGTGTTAATTATATTTCAGTAAAGGAAAATCAAGGCTAAAAAATCATCCACTTAGAGCTTATCTATTTATGAACATCTCATTCTGGAGATCTCAAACATATATTTTAACGCCATGTGAATATTGAGATTAATATTTCTTCACCAAAGAAACCTTTATTCCTTTCTTGAATAGGGACCCTCATCCCATCCTTCCACTTTTATTTAGCAGTCTAGTCTGGAAGTTGAAAGAAACCTTCCTTTGTATTTCTGGTGCCTTGAATCTTTAAGTTGGATGCCAAGAACAGCATTAGCTCCGTTCATCTGGAGAGCAACTGGCCTTCTGTAACTGATATTAAGTAATTAATTTATGGGTCCTGCACAGGCTATTTAGGACCAAGTGCTCCCTTGCTTCTGGGGTTTGAGGAAATCACTGGGACAGTTTTCACCTGGGACTTAGCTTAGAGGGGCTGAGTGGTGAAGGGTTGTCACTCAGGCCTTAGTTCAGGGGCAGGTGTGGGGGCGGGGTGGGTGGGAGTGGTAGATGAGCTCCCAGTTGGGGAGGGGAGTCTGTAACACCTGTATTGTCCTCTCCCACCCTTCTCTTCCTCTTTGTTGGATCAGCAGGGCTGAATGAATGCCTGAATGAAGTGCTCCGAGCTTTTTTTGTATCTGATGCTCAATTTCTCTTCCACTTGTTTTGAACTTTCTGTTTATTCACCATGCATGCATTCATTCGCTCACTGAGCACACATATATGAAGCTAAGGAAGGCTCATCACTCGAGAGCATTGGCCAGGGCCTGCTAGGGAGAGCTGAGACTGGCAGAGCCCCCACCTTCCGAAACTCTCACAATACATAAATGGACCCGGGCATCAGCACCAGTGCAGGGCCTGTTCAAACACAGAGTGCTGGGCACCACCCCAGAGTTCCGATGCAGTGGGGCTGGAGAGGGCTGCTAATTGGCATAGCTAACACGTTCCCAGGGGACACTGGTGCTCAAGTGTAGTGATCACCCTCTGAGAACCACTGCAGGAGACTGGTTACATCCTGAGACCATCCTGATTTGCTTATTTATTTATTTATAGACAGAGTCTCGCTCTGTTGCCCAGGCTGGAGTGCAGCCTCATGATCTTGGCTCACTGCAACCTCTGCCTCCCAGATTTAAGCAATTCTCCTGCCTCAGCCTCCCAAGTAGCTGGGATTACAGGCACGTGCCACCACACCCTGCTAATTTTTGTATTTTTAGTAGAGACAGGCTTTCACCATGTTGGCCAGGCTGGTCTTGAACTCCTGACCTCAGGGGATCCACCTGCCTTGGCCTCCCAAAGTGCTCAGGTTACAGATGTGAGCCACCGTGCCTGGCCCGCATCTGAATTTATATACATCACTGTCACAGAGCCTTTTTGGTTGGCATTGATGAGAGGGGCATTTGTTTTTCAACAAATAAAGATTTTTTTCATTAAAAAATCACTTTACCTCATATATGATGACTAGAGAATAACCAATATGTGTTAAGATGTGGATGCTGGTGGTTAGTTGGGCTCAGGTATCTGCTGCACAACTCCCCCTGCATGCCAGCCTTCCTACCTGAGATTCAAACCCACAGCTCTGCAAAATGACAAACTACTCCTTTTCAGAGGCCTGCAGGGATGCTTGTGTATCTTTGGGACCTTGAATAGAATTAATATATATATTTTTTGAAATGGAGTCTCACTCTGTTGCCCAGGCTGCAATGCAGTGGTGCAATCTTGGCTCATTGCAACCTCTGTCTCTCGGGTCCAAGCGATTCTCCTGCCTCAGCCTCCCAAGTAGCTGGGATTACAGACGCCTGCCACCACACCCAGCTAATGTTTGTATTTATTTTAGTAGAGATGGGGTTTCATTGCATTGGCCAGGCTGGTCTCAAACTCCTGACCTTATGATCTGCCCACCTCAGCCTCCCAAAGTGCTGGGATTACAAGTGTGAGCCACCGCGCCTGGCTGGAATTAATATTTAAGAGTAGTGATGTGAATGTGATCTCAGTATTCAGTCTTCACAGGTCCAGGTCTGCCCAAAGCTTATACAGGCCTGAGCTTGGTCCCTGGGCACTAAGTGAGGCATGCCCCACAGGCAGAGAGGAGAAGGGGATCAGGAAAGGTCACGGGGGGTGGTGAGTTGACAATTCACTTGGGGTCTTGAAGGATGAATTGTTTTCTAGCACTGGAGCGATGGTGGGATGAGGGACATTTTGAGCAGAGGGAATAGTCTTTGTAAGGCATGGAGGTGAGAAAGGGCAGGACTTGTTCAAAGAACAGAGAGAAGGGTGCAGATGTTGCTTTGTATGTCTGCATGCTGGGGGGCAGGAGGAAGAATGGCAGGAGATGAAACTGTGTTACAAAAACCTTGAGCGTGAGACTGAAAAGTTAGACTTTATTCTGACATACAGGTGATAGAGGATCACTTGACATTTTATAGGAGTGGGGAGTGACTCAAAAACTGCTATTGAGTGGGGCTGGGGCTACAGAAGAAGTCTGGTGGTGATGGGAGCCAAGCGGGAGGTAAAATGAATGAAAGAAAAATAAAAAAATCAGTTCTTCAGTAGTAGCAGCCACATCCCAAAGGCTCCATGGTCACATGCAGGCCGTGGCTACCACTGGACAGTGCAACTGCAGAACTTCCCCATCCTTGCAGAAAGTTGTGCAAGACAGTGCTGGTCTAGAAGGGGCCCATGGTGTCTGCATGGGCATATCCCCTTGGATTCACAGATTCCTCACTTCAGGGAGAGAGGGGTGTGGCCACAGGAGGACCAGAGTGGAACACTCTAAAAGTGGAGGGCATGCTTGTTGCCCAAGGTCAAGGAAAGTTGGCAGGTGGTGCTGACTTGGAAGGTCATTAGACTCAGGGCCTGGGGCTGCCATGTTTGGGTGGCTGGGAAGGCTGAGTGCAGGGAGATGAGAAGCCTGTCTGTGTAGAGAGAGGGAGCAAGGCAACAGACCTGCATCCCTGCATGTGACAGAAGCAGACAGAATGGGGCTCTGATGGACTTCCAGTTCCTGTGACACCTGAGTGTCTTCAAATTAATGCTGCCCCCACTTTTACCCAAGATAGTTTGAGTGGGTTTTTGTTTCTTGCAACCCCAATGATGAGGAGTGGTTGACTCCCCGTTACCCAGCCCAGGATGGGGCACACACCAGTGTTCCACCAAAGCTCGTTGAGCTGTCAAGTGAACGTGGGACAAGCGGAGAGTGGGAGAAGGCTGAGGGCTGCCCCTTTTTTCCTCCTCACACCCCCTCAAATGCAGATGGAGATACTGGGGATGGGAACCTGAAAGATGTTCCCTTGTCCCTTCACCTTTGGCACCTGGAATATGGTTCCCCCTCCATCCCAAGCTACACGTGTGCATTGGTGGTGCTGTCTCTGATGTCTTCCCTCACATCACCAAGCGCTCACATCAATTCAGGTGGCAGTTTAGAACCAATTAAAATGTATAAGCCACAGGTAATGAATGAAATCCCAAGGATTAATTTGCTCAGTGGAGTGTTAATCTGTGTAAAGTCATAGGCGCTCCTTCAACCAATGTGGCAAGATGGAGCCGGGAGGTGCTTCCCCTCTCCTGTTTTCCTGTAAATGCCCTAATTGGTCCCCCTGGGCTGGGTGGGTGTGGCTCTGTCTCCTCTGAGCACTGGGAAGGGCTGAGTTAGCTTTTTGGGTCCCCACCTGAGCCTCCTAGAACCCAGTCCTCTTTGCTACCGGGCAGGGCTGCCACCCGCACTGGCAGAGATAGGCCCTCTCCTCTCTGTCCAGCCTTCCTTTGCTCTGTGCTTCCTTTCTGCATTGCCCCTGGGGCAAGGTGCGGGAAGGCACAGTAATGGGCAGATCCAACCTGCCCCCAGGACTTGCTTCCCAGGGCTTTGTAATTAAAATCCTTCCCAATTAGCAGGTAGAGTGGATCAGCATCCAAGTTAATAACATGGCGATGCCCACCTGTCCAGCCAGTCCCTCTGCCTCCAAGACAGCCCAAAGAGCAAGAGAGAGGACGTACTAATGATGAGCTGCATGTCCAGTTAGGGCCCCATGGCTGGCTGGATGTGAGCCTGTCCACTGAGTCTTGGTGCTGGGATTCAGGAGACCTGTGTTCTAATTAAATTCCTTCCCCCACCAGAGCTTAGCTCAAGAAAACCTTGTCTCAAGGGAGCTTGGTTTTCACCTGGAGAATCTAAACGTCAGTGTGTACAAGTCAGAGCACTCACTTTGCAGCCAGTGACACTGCACCCTGGCTTATGTGGCTTGTCTGGAGAGGTAGGCAGTGGCCAACAGTGGGAGCCATTTAATATAATGGCTAAGAATTATCGCTTTGGAGCCAGACAGACCTAGATTCAAGTCCTTTCTCTGAACTTAGTAGCTGATGCCCGTAAGCACATTTTTAAACTTCTCTGAGCTTGTTTCTTATTACTAGAATGGTGATCAAAATACCTACATTGCAGAGTTGCATGATGTATATGAAGTGGTAGCACAGTACTTGCAAATAGCCATCCCTTAACAAGCAGTGGCTTGTATTATTGTTGTTAATAGTAATGATAACAAAAGTATCCTTAAGTGTCCTGAGCCCCAGCCTTCATGCTGTCTGGTCCCTATCAACCTCCCTTGCCAATAACAAAGACCTGTTCTGTCTACCTCACCTGTGGGCTCTGACAATGAGGTGGGACAATGGATAGCATAGCTTTGAAAAGGGTATAATTGGCCAGGCGCGGTAGCTCACACCTGTAATCCTAGCAGTTTGGGAGGCCAAGGCCAAAGCGGATCAGTTGAGGTCAGGAGTTTGACACCAGCCTGGTCAACAAGATGAGACCCCGACTCTACTAAAAATACAAAAATTAGCCAGAAATCGCTTGAACCTGGGAGGTGGAGTTGCAGTGAGCCAAGATCGTGCACTCCAGCCTGGGCAACATAGCAAGACTCCGTCTCAAAAAAAAGAAAGGTATAATTGATATTTAAGCATAAATAATTATTATTACCATTTAACTTTAAATGGAAGGCCCCAGAATTCTCTGGGGATGGCTCGCTCACTCTGATGACATGGGGGAAGGAAGTTCAGGACAGAATTTCCTCTTGGCTTCAGAAGACTCTGCATTGGGGTGAGCATTGTTAATTCAACTTCATTATTGCCAGCAACAGAAATTGATCTAGCTGATTTAAGTAGTAAAGAAATTTGTTGAAAAAGAATATGATCATTTGGAGCATTAGTGGGAAAACTGGGGAACCAGGATGAGGGTGGCTGGGCACTAAGACCCCAGTCTAAACTGTGCTGTAGGGAAAACTTAGCATGCAGCTTATGTTCCTTATGGACGTGTACCTGGACCACAACCTGGTGCCCTGTGAACATAGGTGCTGCCTAAACCGTTGAGATTCATTCTCTCCTGACTCTGCCTAAGTCACCTGTAAGTCCTGGGTATCTGTTTGGCTCTTCCTTGGTGATATGCTAGAGTCTAGTCATATAGAGGAGCAGGGAAATTTTAAACAAGTGTTAGATCTGTATTGTTTTCTGTATTAGGAGGAGGACTCTGCTCCCTGAAGACCCAGGCAGTAAGAGAGCATCAGGGGCTTCCTATTCACGGCACCTTTCTTGCATTCCTTCCAGGGAGGATTATATTGACCCCTTTCTGCCCATGAAAAAATGGAGGCTCCTTTCTTCCCAGACCTGCCTAAGATCAAATCGCTGGTAAGTGGCTGAGCCAAGATGATAGAACTCAGTTTGCTGGCTCCAGATCCTGTCCAGTGCAAATGGTGGAAAGAGGTTGTTGGTTGCTAATGACCTGAACAGGGGGTGGGCGGCACCCTCTTATGGCCCAGAGAGCTTTCCTTGCCTTGCCCGAGCTGCAAGAGCTCAGGGTCCCAGATTCAAGATCTGGATTAGTTAGAGCTGACAATTCTCAGGCAGTCGCTGACCTTACAGAACTTCCTTGGGCTGGCGCCACTGCTACTTCCTTGCAGGGAGGAGGAAGATGCTTCTGGAATGCTGGAAGAGGTTCTGCCATGACCTGGTCCCATTTTCCTCTTCTCATTACCAAGTGCCAGTCAGGTCAGACAACTGATCAAAGTGAACATCTCTGCCTATTGAAATCCCCCTCTTCCTTCAGATCCAGGTCAAATGCCCCTCTCTGTGAAGGTTTCCTGATCAGCCCCTGTGGGCTGGATCTTTTTATTTTGGTTTTTAAATTAAAAAATTTTTTAATTTTTATTTATTTTATATTTGCATAGGTTTTTGGGGAATAGGTGGTGTTTGATTACATGACTAAGTTCTGAGTGGTGATTTCTGAGATTTTGGTGCACCCATCAACCTTTTTCTTATTTTTTAGAGACCGGGTGTAGCTCTGTCACCTAGGCTGGAGTGCAGTGGTGCAATCACTCCTCACTGTAACCTTGAACTCCTGGGCTTAAGTGATCCTCCCTCCTCAGTTTTCCGAGTAGCTGGAACTACAGGTGCATGTCACCAAGCTCAGCTAATTTTTAAAGTTCTTTTATAGAGATGGGGACTCACTGTATTGCCCAGGCTGGTCTCGAATTCCAGAGGTTAAGTGGTCTGCCTGCCTCAGCCTCCAAAAGTGCTGGGATTACAAGTGTGAGCCACCATGACCAGCCATGGATCTCTTTATTCTTGCATTGCTAGAGTCCCAGGCAGAGTGAGATATTAATCCTTTCCTCAGAGACGGCAGCCAGGACTTGGATTCCTTGATATTGCCCACCCCATGGCAAATTATAGGTGCACAGTAATGTTTTATAAAAACAGAAAGGTCTCCTGCCTTCATGTCTTCTCTCCACAGATATAAGTGCTTTATGGTGAGGGGATTCATGTGGCTAGAACAGGGGGTATGTGGCAGGGTAGCTGGAGGCGTGGCAGGGTGGCTGGAGGCTAGACAGGGCTCAGTGTTGGGGCTGGCTGAAGGAGGCCCTGTATTCTCCAGGCTGCAAGGAGGCTTGATCCCGTGGGCAGTGGGAACCACACAGGTGCTCTGTCAACCTGTGCTGAGAAGTGGGCTCTGGCAGTGGTAAGGTGAGAAGCCCAGGGCTAAAGATAAAGTCTGGATGAGGACAACCAGGGATGCTTGATGAGTCTGAATTAGGCATGGGGAGGCCAGTGCTGGAATTAGCAGTCAAGAAAAAGAAGGGAAAAAGGACTGGGCATGGTGTCTCATGCCTGTAATCCCAGCACTTTGGGAGGCCGAGGCAAGCCTATCACTTGAGGTCAGGAGTTCGAGATCAGCCTGGCCAACATGGTGAAACCCTGTCTCTACTTAAATACAAAAATTAGCTGGGCATGGTGGTGCGTGCCTGTAATCCCAGCTACTTGGAGGCTGAGGCAGGAGAATCGCTTGAACCTGGGAGGCAGAGGTTGCAGTGAGCCCAGATCTCGCCACTGCACTCCAGCCTGGGTGACAGAACAAGACTCTGTCTCAAAAACAAACAAACAAACAAAACAAAACAAAACAAAAAGATAAAAAAGTAGGGAAAAGGGCAGGGGAGACTCACATTGCCTGGTGGCCTCTGATGGGCTGGACAGTATGTAATACCGTGAAAAGGGGTTCAGGAGAAGTCCCAAAACCCCAGGGGCACACCCTTTTCAAAAGGAGGGATAATAGCAACTCTATAGACTACAGAGGAGGCCGGTCTGTAGAGGGCTGAAGAGAGGTGGCTAGAATGGGCAGCGAGGAGGCCCATGGCAGCCCGGTGTGATGGTTTTCTAGGGCATGATGGTGGCACGATTGATGCTGCTGCTCGAACCACACAGCTAGTTGGAAATGCAAACACTGCTGGACCTGGCACAGCACGACTCGGCATTGCTAATTGGCCCTGAATTATTCCTTGCAAGGAAGCAACTCCATCACACCTGACTTATGGCTGAAGTACCTGAGCAGGAGGCAGGTTGAGTTCGTGGCTGCTGGTGGACACCTTTCGCCTTTTTTTTCAGAAATGCCCCAAACAATCACCCAGCTCCTGCCTCCTGGTCCTACCTCTCCAGGGTGACAATTCTTAGGTCTTATTAGTTAAGAGAGGGACTGATTTGCGGAACAGAAAAGTCATGAGGAAAGAATGTGGTGTAAATGTTAATCATTTTTTTAACTTCGCATTATGTGATCCGTTAACATTAATATTTAATTTAATGCTGTCAAAAGATTAATGCATATGTTTATTTCTAAAAAAGGCAAGGATGCTTCAGGCTGCTTTTCAGCTTGGTTGAGCTTTGGGAAAAAAGAAAAAAAACATCACCACAACAATCCACCCAGCCCAGAAGAAATGTATTCATGCCATAATAATACAAGTATCCTCTCTCCCACCCGCTCTCCCTCCTCAATTCCTAAAAATAAGCCACAGGGTTCTAATGGGGACCCTGATTAAATATTCGGCTCTGTAATTTATGCCCAAGTGAATCCCAACAGGAACCAGAGGCCCTGGAAATCTGTTGTGAAATAATTATCCTGAATGACATTGTGGAGATGGTCTGCGAGGGTGCTGTCAATAATGCATTAGCCCAAATCTGTTTGAAATACAGCAAGGAAATTACACGATATTCATGGGAACCTGAAAGAATTATCAGTAAACAAATTTAATCAACTTGATGTTATGCATACCACTCAACCTCTTATTATCTGATCATCTAGGTTTAGAACACGCAGGGGAATTGAATGACGTAGGATGCAAGGCTGAGGCTGTGTGTGTGTGTGTGTGTGTGTGTGTGTGTGTGTGTGTAAGCTTAGTGGAATTGGTCTCAGATCTTTGCATTTCTTCTCCTTAGCAGCATTTCATTTGCATTTTTCTCTAGGCCTGATTGTTGGCTGCCAGCTATCATCCCAGCCTGGCCCCTGAACTCCCATTTTTTTCCCCCAGTGTCAGAGCCATCTTTAGAAAAGTCAGCTGACTGCCCACCCATCCTCCAGATCCCTTCTGTCTTTCAAAGAAGGAGTGGCCGCCTCTGCCCAATATTTCAGAAGCAAAGAGGTAGGATGGAGAGGAATTGAGTGCTGTTATCTGGAGAGATGCTTCTACCACAGAAGAAAGAGCCCTATAACCTCATGGTGGGAGTGAGGATATGCTGCTAATTTGTTGGGTGATCTTATTTAAGTCCCTTTCAATCTCTGGGCCTTAGTTTTTCCATCTGTAAAATGGAACTTGGGATGGATGGTCTGTGTGATTTTATGGCACCTTGATAGAAGCTTGGCAGCATCTCATTTGCTCGATTGTTCTCTTTGTCCTCTGGAACCCGATGGGTATCCAAGAGGAAAGGAGCTTTCTCAAGATCTTATGGGAAGTTGGAGGCAAAGTCAAGATGAGAGCTTTCAGATCCACTTCTCACAACCCCTCCACCCCCAAAGTCAGAACATTGCTTTTCCTCTGCACTAAAAGCCCTGGGAAGCATTTTGGAGTCTTTGTTTTAAACTAAGCTCTTGGGTTTGCTGAGAGGGGACTTGGGTTGTCCTTCCCAGGTCTACAAATCCCTTTCAATTTCTAGACCTCAGCTTCCCAATATCCACATGACAAAAGGGTTGGATGAGGCAGCCTTTCAGAGACCTCTTATCCCAGCTTTGACATTCTACACTGTTATCTATGTTTTAAATTCCTTAATTGGCTATAGCTTTGTGCTTTGAGGAAGGGAGTCTAGTTTCCATTTCTACACTGAAAGCTCCTTTCCACTTTGTTGTGAAGTGCAAGTGTATTCTTGTTGAGCACCTGCTGTGGTTGGCACCCAGGACCAGGCACTGTAGGGTGGATATGCTCATTGAGTCCAGTTTTGTGCCTGGCCCTGCACCTAGTGTTGGGATAACTTGATGGAACTTGGGAAGTTCTACTTGCGGACTAAGTAAAAGCCAATTCGCTCAACAAGTTCTTTGGGGGCATCTTCCATGTGTCTGTCCCTATTCTCGGCATTAGGTGGGATAATAGTATTTATTGAATATGGACTATGAGCTAAGCACTGAGCTGAGCACTTCACATGTTTAAAAGCATGGTGAATTCCCCTTGCCTCAGAATGGATCATCAGGAAGTAAAGATAGGGACAAGAGGCGGAATGCACTTGTGTCATAAAGAATACTCAAAACAGCCGGGCGCAGTGGCTCACGCCTGTAATCCCAGCACTTTGGGAGGCTGAGGCGGGCAGATCACAAGGTCAGGAGATTGAGACCATCTTGTCTAACATGGTGAAATCCCATCTCTACTAAAAATACAAAAAATTAGCCGGGCATGGTGGCAGGCACCTGTAGTCTTAGCTACTCAGGAGGCTGAGGCAGGAGAATGGCCAGGAGGCAGAGCTTGCAGTGAGCCGAAACAGCGACACTGCACTCCTGCACTCCAACCTGGGTGACAGAGCAAGACTCCACCTCAAAAAAAAAAAAAGAATACTCAAAACAAAGAGGTGCAGGCAACCCCCCAGAAGCTACTGAATGGGTTCTTCTACTTCCAGCTATCACTGAAGCTCAGCCCTGTGTGAAGCCCACATAGTCCCAGCCTAATAGATGAAAGTGTATGTCTGGCACTGTCCAATGATGGTAGCCACTAGCCTCAGGTGGCTGTTGAGCATTTGAAATGTGACTAGTCCAGACTGAGAAGTGCTGTAAATGTAAAATACACAATGGATGGTGACGATTTATGCAATAAAATAGTGTGAAGTTATCTCATTAATAATTTTTTATATTGAGTACCTGTTGCAATATTTTGGAGACAATTGAGTTAAATAAAATATAGTATTAAAATTAATTCAACCAATAGTCATATTACTTGCTTTAATATGACGAAATATGATGAAAGTTTAAAATTACATATGTATCTTGCATTATATTTCATTGGACAGTGCTGGTTTAGATATTCAAAGAATTTATCTCAAGAGATTAGGGAGTCCTTGGAGGATGGTGATTGTGGCTCCTCTGACTTCTCATGGGAGAGGTTAGAGGGGAGTTTGTCCTCCACTCTATGTGAAGGGTTCTAAGAGAATTGCTCAGAGATGTGGAGGAACTGATGAAGATTGGTGATATGGTTTGGCTGTGTCCCCACCCAAATCTTATCTTGAATTGTATTTTCCATAATCCCCACATGACATGTCATGGGAGGGACCAAGTGGAGATAATTGAATCATGGGGGCAATTTCCCTCATCCTGTTCTCATAATAGTGAGTTAGTTCTCATGAGATCTGCTGGCTTTATAAAGGGCTTCCCCTTACTGGCAAGATGGCCAAATAGGATCAGCTCTGGTCTTCAGCTCCCAGTGAGACTGAGGCAGAAGGTGAGTGATGTCTGCATTTCCAACTGAGGTACCTTGTTCATCTCATTGGGACTGGTTGGACAGTGGGTGCAGCCCAAGAAGGGCAAGCCAAAGCAGAGTGGGGTGTTGCCTCACCTGGGAAGTGCAAGAGGTTGGGGAACTCCCTCTCCCAGCCAAAGGAAGCCATTAGGGACTGTATCATGTACTCCGGCCCAGATACTGTGCTTTTCCCATGGTCTTCACAACCTGTAGACCAGGAGATTCCCTCTGGTACCTACACCACCAGGGCCCTGGGTTTCCAGCACAAAACTGGAAGGCCGTTTGGGCAGACACTGAGCTAGCCACAGGAGTCTTTTTTTTCATACCCCAGTGGCACTTGGAACACCAGTGAGACAGAACCATTCACTCCCCTGGAAAGGGGGCTGAAGCCAGGGAGCCAAGTGGTCTGGCTCGGGGGGTCCCAACCCAATGGAGTCCAGAAAGCTCAGATCCACTGGCTTGAAATTCTTGCACCAGCAAAGAAGTCTGAGCTTGACCTGGGATGCTCGAGCTTGGTGGGGAAAGGGGTGTCCACCATTGCTGAGGCTTGAGTAGGTGGTTTTACCCTCACAGTGTAAACAAAAACTGCCAGGAAGTTTGAACTGGGCGGAGCCCACCGCAGCTCAGCAAGGCTGCTGTGGCCAGACTGCCTCTCTAGATTCCCTCCTCTCTGGGCAGGGTGTCTCTGAAAAAAGGGAGCAGCCCCAGTCAGGGACTTACAGATAAAACCCCCACCTCCCTGGGACAGAGCACCTGGGGAAAGGGGCGGTTGTGGGCGCAGCTTCAGCAGACTTAAACATCCCTGCCTGGCAGCTCTGAAGAGAGCAGCAGATCTCCCAGCACAGCGTTCGAGCTCTGATAGGGACAGACTGCCTCCCCAAGTGGGTCCCTGACCCCTGTGTATCCTGACTAGGAGACACCTTCCAGTAGGGGCCAAAAGACACCTCATAAAGGAGAGCTCTGGCTGGCATCTGGTGGGTGCCCCTCTGGGATGAAGCTTCCAGAGGAAGGAATAGGCAGCAATCTTTGCTGTTCTGCAGCCTCCACCAGTGATACCCAGGCAAACAGGGTCTGGAGTGGACATCCAGCAAACTCCAGCAGACCTACAGCAGAGGGGCCTGACTGTTAGAAGGAAAACTAACAAACAGAAAGGAATAGTATCAACATCAACAAAAAGGACATCCACTTAGAAACCCAGCTGAAGGTCACTGACTTCAAAGACCAAAGGTAGATAAATCCACAAAGATGGGGAGAAACTGGTGCAAAAAGGCTGAAAATTCCAAAAGCCAGAATGCCTCTTCTCCTCCAAAGGATCACAACTCCTCACCAACAAGGGAACAAAACTGGATGGAGAATAAGTTTGACGAATTGACAGAAGTAGACTTCAGAAGGTGGGTAATAACAAACTCCTCCAAGCTAAAGGAGCATGTTCTAACCCAATGCAAGGAAGCTAAGAACCTTGAAAAAAGAGGAATTGCTAACTAGAATAACCAGTTTAGAGAAGATAAATTGACCTGATGGAGCTGAAAAACACAGCACGAGAACTTCGTGAAGCATACACAAGTATCAATAGCTGAATCGATCAAGTGGAAGAAAGGATATCAGAGATTGAAGATCAACTCAATGAAATAAAGTGAGAAGACAAGATTACAGAAAAAGGAGTGAAAAGAAATGAACAAAGCTTCCAAAAATACGGGACTATGTGAAAAGACCAAATCTACATTTGATTGGTGTACCTGAAAGTGATGGGGAAAACGTAACCAAGTTGGAGAATACTCTTCAGGATATTACTCAGGAGAACTTCCTCAACCTAGCAAGGGAGGGCAACATTCAAATTCAGGAAATATAGAGAACACCCTGAAGGTACTCCTCGAGGAGAGCAACCCCAAGACACATAATCATCAAATTCACCAAGGTTGAAATGAAGGAAAAAATGTTAAGGGCAGCCAGACAGAAAGGTTGGGTTACCCACAAAGGGAAGCCCATCAGACTAACAGCAGATCTCTCTGTAGAAAGATCCAAGCCAGAAGAGATTGGGGCCAATACTCAATATTCTCAAAGAAAATTTTCAAGCCAGAATTTCATATCTAGCCAAACTATGCTTCATAAGCAAAGGAGAAATAAAATCCTTTACAGACAAGCAAATGCTGAGAGATTTTGTCACCACCATGCCTGCCTTACAAGAGTTCCTGAAGGAAGCACTAAACAGGGAAAG
Organism: Hylobates moloch; assembly: GCF_009828535.3. Taxonomy (NCBI): domain Eukaryota; kingdom Metazoa; phylum Chordata; class Mammalia; order Primates; family Hylobatidae; genus Hylobates; species Hylobates moloch. The sequence goes on from NW_026652278.1 coordinate 72,658,984, forward strand.
GAACAACTGGTACCAGCAACTGCAAAAACATACCAAACTGTAAAGATCATCAATGCTATGAAGAAACTGCATCAACTAATGGGCAAAATAACTAGCTAGCATCATAATGGCAGGATCAAATTCACACATGTCAATATTAACTTTAAATGTAAATGGACTAATTGCCCCAATTAAAAGACACAGACTGGCAAATTGCATAAAGAGTCAAGACCAATTGGTGTGCTGTATTCAGGAGACCCATCTCATGTGCAAAGACACTCATAGCCTCAAAATAAAGGGATGGAGGGATATCTACCAAGCAAATGGAAAGCAAAAAAAAGCAGAGGTTGCAATTGTAGTCTCTGATAAAACAGACTTTAAACCAACAAAGATCAAAAGAGACAAAGAAGAGCATTACATAATGGTAAAGGGATTAATGCAACAAGAAGAGCTAACTATCCTAAATCTATATGTACCCAATACAGGAGCACCCAGATTCATGAAGCAAGTTCTTTGAGATGCACAAAGAGACTTAGACTCCCACACAATAATAATGGGAGACTTTAACACCCCACTGTCAACATCAGATCAACGAGACAGAAAATTAACAAGGATATCCAGGACTTGAACTCAGCTTTGGACCAAGTGGACCTAATAGACATCTACAGAACTCTCCACCCCAGATCAACAGAATATACATTCTTCTCAGCACCACATCGCACTTATTCTAAAATTGACCACATAATTGGAAGTAAAACACTCCTCAGCAAATGCAAAACAATGGAAATCATAAGTCTCTCAGACCACATTGCAATCAAATTAGAACTCAGGATTAAGAAACTCACTCAAAACTGCACAACTACATGGAAACTGAACAACCTGCTCCTGAATGACTACTGGGTAAATAACAAAACGAAGGCAGAAATACAAATGTTCTTTGGGGGTGGGTGTAGTGGCTCATGCCTGTAATCCCAGCACTTTGGGAGGCTGAGGCAGGTGGATCACGAGGTCAGGAGTTCAAGACTAGTCTGGCCAAGATGGTGAAACCCCATCTGTACTAAAAATACAAAAATTAGCCAGGTGTGGTGGCAGGTGCCTGTAATCCCAGCTACTTGGGAGGCTGAGGAAGATAATTGTTTGAATCCAGGAGGCAGAGGTTGCAGTGAGCAGAGATCATGCCACTGCACACCAGCCTGGGTGACAGAGTGAGACTTTGTCTCAAAAAAAAAAAAAAAAATCTTTGAAACCAGTGAGAACAAAGACACAATGTACCAGAATCTCTGGGACACATTTAAGCAATGTGTAGAGGGAAATTTATAGCACTAAATGCCCATAAGAGAAAGCAGGAAAGATCTAAAATTGACACCCTAACATCACAATGAAAAGAACTAGAGAAGCAAAAGCAAACAAATTCAAAGCTAGCAGAAGACAAGAAATAACTAAGATCAGAGCAGAACTGAAGGAGATAGACGCATGAAAAACCCTTCAAAAAATCAATGAATCCAGGAGCTGGTTTTTTGAAAAGATCAACAAAATAGATAGACCACTAGCCAGACTAATAAAGAATAAAAGAGAGAAGAATCAAACAGATGCAATAAAAAATGATAAAGGGGATATCACCACCAATCCCACAGAAATACAAACTACCATCAGAGAATACTATAAACACCTCTACGCAAATAAACTAGAAAATCTAGAAGAAATGGATACATTCCTGGACACATACAGCCTCCCAAGACCAAACCAGGAAGAAGTCGAATTCCTGAATAGACCAATAACAAGTTCTGAAATTGAGGCAGCAATTAATAGCCTACCAACCAAAAAAAGTCCAGGACCAGATGGATTCATAGCTGAATTCTACCAGAGGTACAAATAGGAGCTGGTACCATTCCTTCTGAAACTATTCCAAACAATAGGAAAAGAGGGAATCCTCCCTAACTCATTTTATGAGGCCAGCATCATCCTGATTACCAAAATCTGGCAGAGATACAACAAAAAAAGAAACTCTCAGGCCAATATCCCAGATGAACAGCAATGCAAAAATCCTCAATAAAATACTGGCAAGCCAAATCCAGCAGCACATCAAAAAGCTTATCCACCATGATCAAGTTGGCTTCATCTCTGGGATGCAAGGCTGGTTCAACATGGGCAAATCAATAAATGTAATCCATCACATAAACAGAACCAATGACAAAACCACATGATTATCTCAATAGATGCAGAAAAGGCCTTCAACATAATTCAACACCTCTTCATGCTAAAAACTCTCAATAAACTAGATATTGATGGAACATATCTCAAAATAATAAGAGCTATTTATGACAAACCCACAGCCAATATCATACTGAATGGGCAAAAACTGGAAGCATTCCTTTTGAAAACTGGCACAAGACAAGGATGCCCTCTCTCACCACTCCTTTCCAACATAGTATTGGAAGTTCTGGCCAGGCAATCAGCCAAGAGAAAGAAAGAAAGGGTATTAAGAAAAAAGGAAGTCAAATTGTCTCTGTTTGCAGATGACATGATTGTATATTTAGAAAACCCCATCATCTCAGCCCAAAATCTCCATATGCTGATAAGCAACTTCAGCAAAGTCTCAGAATACAAAATCAATGTGCAAAAATCACAAGCATTCCTATACACCAATAACAGAGCGCCAAATCATGAGTGAACTCCCATTCACAATTGCTGCAAAGAGAATAAAATACCTAGGAATACAACTTACAAGGGATGTGAAGGACCTCTTCAAGGAGAACTGCAAACCACTGCTCAAGGAAATAAGAGAGAACACAAACAAATGGAAAAACATTCCATGCTCATGGATAGGAAAAATCAATATTGTGAAAATGGCCATACTGCCCAAAGTAATTTATAGATTCAATGCTATCCCCATCAAGCTACCTTGACTTTCTTCACAGAATTGGAAAAAACTACTTTAAATTTCATATGGAACCAAAAAAGAGCCCGCATAGCCAAGACAATCCTAAGTAGAAAGAACAAAGCTGGAAGCATCACGCTACCTGACTTCAAACTATACTACAAAGCTACAGTAACCAGAACAGCATGGTACTGGCACCAAAACAGGTATATAGACCAATGGAACAGAACAGAGGCCTCAGAAATAACACCACACATCTACAACCATCTGATCTCTGACGAACCTGACAGAAACGAGCAATGGGGAAAGGATTCCCTATTTAATAAATGGTGTTGGGAAAACTGGCTAGCCATATGCAGGAAGCTGAAACTGGATCCCTTCCTTACACCTTATACAAAAATTAACTCAAGATGGATTAAAGACTTAAACATTAGACCTAAAACCATAAAAACCCTAGAAGAAAACCTAGGCAATACCATTCAGGACATAGGCATGGGCAAAGACTTCATAACTAAAATACCGAAAGCAATGGCAACAAAAGCCAAAATTGACAAATGGGATCTAATTATACTAAAGAGCTTCTGCACAGCAAAAGGAACTGTCATCAGAGTGAAGAAGCAGCCTACAGAATGGGAGAAAATTTTTGCAATCTATCCATGTGACAAAGAATCTACAAAGAACTTAAACAAATTTACAAGAAAAAAACCAAACAACCCCATAAAAAAGTGGGCAAAGGACATGAACAGACACTTCTCAAAAGAAGACATTTATGCAGCCAACAAACATATGAAAAAAAGCTCATCATCACTGGTCATTAGAGAAATGCAAATCAAAACCACAATGAGATATCATCTCAAGCCAGTTAGAATGGCAATCATTAAAAAGTCAGGAAACAACAGATGCTGGAGAGGATGTGAAGAAATAGGAACACTTTTACACTGTTGGTGGGAGTGTTAATTAGTTCAACCATTGTGGAAGACAGTGTGGTGATTTCTCAAGGATCTAGAGCTAGAAATACCATTTGACCCAGCAATCCCATTACTGGGTATATACCCAAAGGATTATAAGTCATGCTACTATAAAGACATATGCACACATATGTTTATTGCAGCACTGTTCACAATAGCAAAGACTTGGAACCAACCCAAATGCCCATCAGCGATAGACTGGATAAAGAAAATATGGCATATATACACCATGGAATACTATGCAGCCATAAAAAAGGATGAGTTCATGTCCTTTTAGGGACATGGATGAAGCTGGAAATGATCATTTTCAGCAAACTAACACAAGAACAGAAAACCAAACACTGCATGTTCTCACTCATAAGTAGGAGCTGAACAATGAGAACACATGGACACTGGGAGGGGAACATCACATACCAGGGCCTGTTGTTGGGTGGGTGGCTAGGGGAGGGATAGCATTAGGAGAAATGCCTAATGTAGATGATGGGTTGGTGGGTGCAGCAAACCACCATGGCATGTGCATACCTATGTAACAAACCTGCACGTTGTTGGATATGTGTATACCCCAGAACTTAAAGTATCATAACAAAGAAAAAGGAAAGCTAAAAAAAATAATAAAAAAATAAAGGCTCTCCCCTTTCCTGGGCACTCATTCTTCTCCTTCCTGCTGCCACGTGAAGAAGGATGTGTTTGCTTCCCCTTCTACCATGATTGTAAGTTTCCTGTGGCCTCCCCAGTCCTGTGGAACTGTGAGTCAATTAAACCTCTTTTTTTTATAAATTACCCAGTCTTGGGCAGTTCTTTATAGCAACATGAGAGTGGACTAATAGAACTGGCATCTTATTTTTTGGCTTAACTTCTTAGGCAGGGGAATTGCTGATATGCTCACTGTGCTTATTTGAACTGGGGTAAAACGTAATTGGAGGGTGCAGTAAGTAGAGTAATTTCCCCCATTGGGCTGGGTGAGGTGGTTCATGCCTGTAATCCCAGTGCTTTGGGTGGCCAAGGCTGGTAGGATTGCTTTCAGCCAGGAGTTTGAGACCAACCTGGGCAAAATAGCAAGACTTTGTCTCTACGAAAGTAAAAATTAGCTGGGTGTGGTGGTGCATACCTATAGTCCCCACTACTCGGGAGGCTGAAGCAAGAGGATTGCTTGAGCCCAGGAGGTCAAGGCTGCAGTGAGCGACGATTGTGCCACTGCACTCCAGTCTGGGCGGGACCCTGTCTCTAAACAAAACAAAACAGAAAAACCCCATGCTTCCCTTAGCCCCAAATATGCCTATGTAGTAATCCCAGCAACCTGTGGATATGTTACCCTACATGGCAAAAGGGACCTTGCAGATATGATTAAGGCTAAGGACCTTGAGATGGGGGATTATCCTGGATTATCCAGTTGGGTCTAATCTAATCATACATGTCCTTAAAATCTGAGAAAGTTTCTTGGCTGCCATCAGAGATAGGATGACTCGGATGAGGGAAGACAGGCAAGAGAAATTAAAAGTGTTAAAGGGGTTCCACTTGCCATTGTGGGCTTGGCTTTGAAGATGAAAGAGGGTGCCATGATCCAAAGAATACAGGTGGCCTCTTGAAGCTGGGAACAGAAATACACAGATTCTCTCCTAAAGCCTCTAGAAGAAAACACAGCCCAGCCAATACCTTGATTTTAGCCCTGTGAGATCTTGCTCAACTCTGACATAGAGAACTTGTTCTAGAACTTTTCATTTTCTGCTGTTTATTTATTTGTATGTTCTTAATCAAATATCACACTGACCTGATTTCTATAGTTTTATAGTAAGTCTCAAAGCCAGACAGTATACATTTCCTAATTTTTAAAAAATTGTTTACTGTGTAGGTTCTTTATATTTTTATATAAATATTAGATTCTCAGAAAGCATTCTGGGATTTTGATTGGTATCTGATTGAATCTATAGATTAATTTGGAGAAAGCTGACATGTTATCCATATTGAGTCTTCCATTCCATGAATATGGTATATCTATCCATTTATTTAGTTATTCTTTAATTTCTCTTAGTAATAATTCATTGTTTTCAGTGAAGAGGTCTTTTATTATGTTCGTTCCAAAGTATTTTGTATTTTTTGGTGCTACTGAAAAAGTATTTTAAAGAAATTTCTTTTTTTTTTTTTTGGAGACAGTCTTGCTCTGTCACCCAGGCTGGAGTGTAGTGGTGTGATCTCTGCTCACTGCAACCCCTGCCTGCCAGGTTCTAGAGATTCTCCTGCTCCAGCCTCCCAAGTAGCTTGGATTACAGGCACATGCCACCACACCCAGCTTATTTTTGTATTTTTAGTGGAGATGGGGTTTTACCATGTTGGCCAGGCTGGTATCAAACTCCTGACCTCAGGTGATCCACCTGCCTCAGCCTCCCAGAGTGCTGGGATTATAGGTGTGAGTGACCGTGACTGGAGGAAATTTCATTTTTCTTTTTTTTTTTTTAACTAGTGTAGAAGTTCTCTTTTTAGAGTTTGCTAAGCTGGTGAAAAGTAAGCCAGGCAAGAGCCACCATAGGGAGGCTGTATCCCTGAGAATGAATTCAAAACAGAGAGGAGCAGAGCTGAAAAATGGAGGGGAGAGACAGAGAGAGAGAGAGAGAGAGAGAGTTAGTTGAGGGAGAGAAAGGGGCTTGAAGAAAGGGTTTGAACTCCTATATTCAATTCTGAGTGAACTTAGGTCTACCCTGGACTTTACTGGAGACAATACATTTTATTTGCTAAAGTCATTTTAAGCTGGATTCCTGTCACTTGCAGCTGAAAGAGTCTTGACTAATCCCATGTCTGAGCTGGCCCAGCCTTGAAGGCTAGTGTGTATGTATGAGTGAGTTTCATGCCAATGAGGAAAAGAAAAAAAACATGGTTCACTAATTCTTATTTCATTTTCCCATGAGTGAGAACTGTTGACTTGCTAGTTTCCTTACTAGGTGACTGTTAAGAACTAAATGTTTGTATCTTCCAAATTCATATGTTGAAGCTCTACCCCCAGTGTGATGGGATTTGGAATGAGGCCTTTGGCAGGTAACTAGGGTTGGGCCTTAATGATGAAACCAGCCCTTATAAGAAGAGATATCAGAAAGATCCGAGAGCTTATTCTCTCCCTTCCCCCCTTTGCACCCTCCCCTTCCCCTGCAATTTCATGCACAAGCACTGAGGAAAACCATGTGAACACACAGTAAGAAGGCAGCCATCTGCAAGCCCGGAAGAGATCCCGCTCCTGACCATGCTGGCATCCTGATCTTGGACTTTCAGCCTCCAGAACTGAGAGAAAATAAATTTCTGTTTTTCAGTCACCCAGTCTATTTTATTATGGCAGCTCGAGGAGACTAATAGAGTGACCTGTTAAGTGAGCCCACTACTCAAAAGCTTTTCTTCCTTCTTTTCCCTCCATCCCTCCCTCCCTCGCTTCCTTCCTTCCTCCTTCCTTCCTTCCTTCCTTCCCCCTCCCTTCCTTCCTCTCTCCCTCCTTCCCTCCCTCTTTCTATTTCTTTTTTTTAGAGAAGCACTATCTAAACCTATATGGAAGAAAAAATTTGTCCCTATTAGCAGGATTATGGTCCTGCCCTTTGAGAGACAACAGATCTCCACAGTTTTCCTGAAGAACATGGGATCTGTTCTTGCTTCTTTTGGGTCTATGGCATCACAGATAGCACACTAGCTTTTGATGGTTCCTTTCCCTGCAACTAGGGCAACGTCACTGCCTCTCACTAAAATGTTTTCGCCTAGTCTCTTCCTCTGATGAAGACAAGAACTAGGGGGTAGGAGTAGGGAATGTGTGTATGGGAAGCACTTGACATTTTCTGCAATATAGTTTAGTCATTTATCTGTTCAACCATCCATCCTATTAGCACTGAGCTTTTATTGGGAAGAAAGGTAACATGTATTTGGTGTGTTTCATACACGTTATCTCACTTGATTCTTATTGCAACTCTTTGAGATAGACATTGTTATTACCCCATTTTACAGATGAGAAAGCTAAAGTTTAGAGAGTTTAAGCCACTAATAGATCCAGACAATGAAAGTATAATGAAGCTGACATTCACACCCCAATGCCTGTGCTCTTTCTATCTTGAGACTCTATCTTGATTTTCTGTCTGCAGGGTCCATGCTAAGCAGTGCAAGTGAGGTAAGAGGGTTAGCAGGTGCCTGGGTGTGAACCTTGTCATCAAACCCAGCAGTCTATTAGAGGAGCTGAGACAGTGAGGGAATAACTGTAATACAAAATATAAAGCAGGAGTATCTTAATGTAGTGATACCAATCTTCAGGATTCTGGAATAAAAAAAAAAAAAAGAGAAGAAAATCAGAACTCCAAGGGATTCTTGGGAATTTTTAAAATCATAAGTTATTCTTAAGATACTAACGTTCTTCATTCTGTCTGCTCATTATTATGTATAGCTACAGTTTTGTTTAAGAAATAAGAAATATGAAGTTAGTAGAGTAGAACTGTAGCCTATAGTGGATATTAAACCATGGGAAAATGCCAGGGAACATTATTGGACAGTATTTAAATAATGTAACATTGAGATCTCCTAGCAAGGTTAACAGTACCATGCAGAATCATATATCAAAATTATGAATTTAGGGACTTCTCTTTTGTTTCCAAAACTTATTTCTTGGAACACCACTCATAGAATTTGTGTAAAGCATACTATGCATATGAACATGTTAATATTATTTTATTTGCAAGAATAACTCATTGATCATGCAAAAAGAGCAACAAACACACACCAATAACATGACGACAGTTACACGTAAGATTGACTGATGTCAGACTTGACCTTCAACTCTGGATGTCAGCGTTTCCTATTTTTGGGAGTGGCTCGACATCAGTGAATTCCTTTGAACCAGTAATGTCTTTCAATTGATAAGCTCTAATTCTCACAGGATATTATGATACTTTCTCTTGTTTTCTCAGTTTTTCTTAGGGAATTGAGATTTGGAAAACATTTAGACTTCCTGAGAAATTTAAGTTTAGAAAGGAAATTTAAATTTAGAAAAGAATTTCTGAGTGGATACACTAGCCTGAAGGGAGGTGAAGATATGAGCTAAAGGATTTGGGGAAGGTACATATAATTAGCAGCCGTAGGAATCCTAGTAGACTTCCGGTAGGAGCTGGCATTGGAGTTGGGCTGTGAAGGGTGGGCAGGATTTAGAGATTGGAGGTGGGAGTAGGAGTAGGAGTAGGGAGGAAGGCATTCTGAGTGGAAGACGCATCTTGAGCAAGAGAGACTGGAAGTGGAAACTGGGGGATATACCAGGAAGGTAGATTCACCTTGAGCAGTTTGTGAAAGGGAGTGGTTGATGATAAGAGCAAATGGGTAGAGTAGGACTCAATCTTTGAGGGCTGGAGCAGAGCTCATATATCATTTGTACCACCCACCCTGCAAAGTAAGGCTGTCTGTTTCCATGTTATGACAAGGAAACAGAAGCTCACGAGTTAAGAAACTTGCTGAAGGTCTCGAAGGGAATAAAAGGATATGAGTTAGGGAGTATGAACTCCGAAGAGCACATGTGATGTCTTGCTCAGCACAGACACTGGGATTCTGTGGAATAAGATAGTCACTGGGGCTTTCTTAAATGTCTGTTGAGTTAAATTGATGTGTAGAAATTAGAGGGAGATAGATTTTGGTTCAGTATGAATAAACACGTTCAGGAAAAACAAACTTCAGTAACAAGTTGTTTTAACCTTTTTTTTTTGTTATCTATGTATCTGTCTAATGATCTATGTATCTTTTATTTATTTCGTACTGATGCTGTGACTCGTAAGGGATGGTGGTTCCCTCTTTCTTTTGGCCACAAGAAAGCTTCGTATCAAATTTGTAGCTCTATACAATGGGATGGTTTGCTTTTCTAACGTTAATCATGCTAGTCACACTCCTTGATTTATTTTGCTGTTCATTTTACCCCTTGGCGTTGGACACAACCATTCAAGCTGTCTCAAGTTTGGATATAATTAACTAATTAATTGGGCACAGACTGAGAAATTCTAATAGTCAGATGTGTAAAATGGTATGTGCTGCCATGTGAAATCATGAGCTCACCGTTAGCAGAGGTGTGTAAGAGGAGATTGGAAGAGCATTTGGCTCCAAGTTCCCTTCAGCTCCGAGATTTTCTGATTATAAAGAGTTGGAAGTAGGTCACTGTTTCACTGCGCCCTTGAGCCATCCCCCAACAAACCTCACCCGAGTGCTGGTAAAAAAACATTCTCATCCTCTTACAGTCCTGGGGTCCTCTGGCCACACAGGCTAATGAGACTCTGGGGCTTGGGGATCCAGGTTGCCTGGTACTGGGGCAACAGTGCAGTTGACATTAATAGCATGTGACTAGCAGTGGATTGATTAAGCAGATGTTAAGGTTTTAGCTGATAATGATTCATTACTATTTGGGAAAAACCTGATAGGGATGCTCCCACTCTAAGAATTAATTAGTTTACGCTTCATCAGTCGTATTGAGCAGAGTGTAAATGGCCCTTCTGAGTACAGAGCTCTCCAGTTAGAGGAATTACCATTCCTTCCACCCAGAAAGACATGGGAGCAGGGCGCTTCCTTCCATGGAAGAGCAGGCAGAAGGGGAGGGGAGTAGCAAGGAGATCAAGAGGCCTACATGCTTGATGCTTGCCCACCAGGATCCACCTTGTTTTCCCCTCTGCCTATCATTTGGGGATGCTCTCATTTGCCACTCTCAATCCGTGCTACCGTGGGGCTTCTCTCCAGCTCGAGCGAGGGGCCAGCATGTGACCAAGGCTGGGCCAATCATTGCACTGCATTAACTGGGCAATGGTGATTGGCTCAGTGATGTATATGTGAGACCCAATCAGATGCTCTGGGGCTCAATGAGACATTTGCTGGGAATTTAGGGAAAGCCGTTCTCTCACTTTTCCTGAAGGGGATGTAAGACAGGAGCTGCCGCGGCTATTTTAATTCCAGCCTTGAAGCCATCGAGTCATTCCCAGCCTTTGAACCTCTTTAGCTGGTGCCACATGGAGCAGAGACAACTGTCCCCACCAAGACCTGTCCAAATTGCAAATTTGCAAGCAAAAATAAGACTCCTCCCCGCAACAGCCCCCCAGACAGTCTCACTCTGTTGCCCAGGCTGGAGTGCGGTGGTGCAATCTTGGCCCACTGCAGCCTTCCTCTCCTGGGTTCAAGTGATTCTCATGCCTCAGCCTCCTGAGTATCTGGGATTACAGGCCTGCGCCACCACATCCAGCTAATTTTTGTATTTCTAGTACAGACAGAGTTTGTCTTGTTGGCCAGGCTGGTCTCAAACTCCTGGCCTCAAATGATCTGCCCGTCTCAGCCTCCCAATGTGCTGGGGTTACAGGCATAAGCCACCACACCTGGCCAAGACCGTTGTTATTTTGTTTTAAGCCACTGTTTCTGTTGATTTGTTACTCAGAAACTGGTAACTGGAACAGCTCATGTCTTATGTTTTGAACTGTAGATGAATCTTTCCTTATTGCGAACCTGATCATCTTATTCCTCTGTTTAAAAAACTCTCACAAGCCTGTAGGTTAAAGGCCAACACTTTTGTGTGTTATTCACAATACCTTTCTGGATCTACCTCAGATCTCACTGCCGTTCCTTTCCTTTCAGGCCTCCTGTCCTTCTGTTACACAGAACTGTTTGTAGTCTCCTAAACAGCTCATGCTCTCTCAGGCCTCTGTGTCTTCGCACATGCTGTTCCCTCTGCCTGAAATGCCTGTCCCATCACTGTCAGAAGGCATCTCTCTGATGAAGTTCCCCTCTCTCCTTTTCTTTAGACCTCTTGGATGAATCACTGGATTCTTTCCTCAATTGTTTTTGCACATATACTTTATGGAGAATTTCCTTGACTGTCTTCTAACCCTTATGGAAAATTTTATTTCAATAATCTTATTTTAAATTTCCAGCAATTTTCTTGTTCTGTTCTTCACCATACTTTGTACTTGTTTCATGTCTTATATTTCTTGCTTCTTGAATTAAATATCTTCTTGAATCTCTCTGCTTTTCTTTCCTTTTCTTTCTTTCTTTTTTTTGAGACAGAGCCTTGCTCTGTCATCTAGGCTGGAGTGCAGTGGCGCGATCTCGGCTCACCTCCACCTTCTGGGTTCAAGCCATTCTTGTGTATCAGACTCCCTATTAGCTGGGATTACAGGAATACACCACCATGCCCGGCTAATTTTTGTATTTTCGGTAGAGATGGGGTTTCGCCGTGTTGGCCAGGCTTTTCTTGAACTTCCGACCTCAGGTGATCTGCCCACCTTAGACTCCCAAAGTGCTGAGATTACAGGCATGAGCCACCGTGCCTGGCCTCTCTCTGCTTTTCCATTTACTGAATTATCATAGCTTCTGACAGAGATTCTTTGCTTGACAAAATGTAGGTGTCTGAACTTTCTCTTAGGCCCATCTGTGTGCTTCCTTGCAAAGTTCTATTTTGGCAAAGAGCCTTGTGCTAAGTTAGTTTAGCAAGAATCCCTCACCCTTGATACTTGATCACTCATGAATCTGATAAAAAAAAATCCTTGTCCCCTACCCAGGGTATCTGATTACCTGGCCTGTCTTCAGCAGAAATCCTTTTAGAGTGTTTCAGCCAGAATTCCCCCACACTTGATGCCTCCTTAGTAATTTTCTGTCCACTGACCTCCTTGCTCCTTGGCTATAAATCTGCACTTGTCCTTGCTGTATTTGGAATGGAGCCTAGTTCTATTCTGGGGACTCTTTTCCCCAATTGCATTAGTACTGAATGAAATTTGCCTTTACCACTTTAACTTCTGTCTGGCTCTGCTTTTTATTGATGCTTCCTCAAAGATCTGTTTTTCTATCTCTTGGTCTCTTGCTTTTGTGTTGAAGGCTTGCCTCAAATGGCTGAGGATCCTTAGTTGTCCATTTTGTGTGTAAGAAAGAGGTGCTTGGAAACTCTGAGGACATAGGGCTTGCAGGGTTCCCCCATGGAGGTTGAGCAGGAAATTACTAATACCATGGGAGAGTTTCAGTACCAGAAGGTGGAGACCACAATGCTCACACGAGCTGTCTTTCACTTTCCCAGGTAGTTTATTCCAGTTCCTGAGAGCACACACTTCCTTCTCACATCCTTCCCTAACTGGATATGGAGGGAAAGGGAGGCACTCCTCATAAAAACTTCAATTTAACCCCCTCCCTTTTCACCCCCATTCTGCCCTCCCACCCTCCTTCTTACGTGGCAACTTTGAGTCTCAAACATCTCTGTGGTGGGACATGGCAGGATGGCTTCCGCACTGGCTGTAACCCCATTCCCATGTGTTCTAGGCTGCCTTTTCTTCCATCCTACGTCATCAATTTCTAATCAGTTTCTATATTCAAGACATATGTGAAATCTTCTCTCCACTGATGTTCTATCCCTGTTCTCTTTGCTGTCTTGTGTTTATGCCTCTTAAATTCCCTCACTGTCACTTTACAGGGTGTCACTTTACAGGCAGAGGAGAGAGATGCCTGCTTCACTATAAGAACTGCAAACTCAAACTATGCTCTCTGCCTCCTTGGCCTGAAAAGTACCTTAGAGGCCACTGAGTCCATTTGAAATAGGGAAAACAAAGTTAGAGTGGGTCTAGCAACTAGCCAAAGAGGAATGTCCCAGCAGGGACAATGGTAGAGTATATTACTCAGAGGCCAGATGGGCTGGGCTTGAAGTCCTGGCTCCATCACTTACTACCCTTGAGAACTTGAGAGAATAATTAGCATGTCTGAGCCTCTTTTTCTCACCTATAAAATGGGAATAAAAATATAGACTTATCCCTCAAGCATCTGGAGAATCCTTCTCTTGTCTCTTTTGTTGCTGCTTTGCTGAGCTTTAAATCTGTTTTGAAAAATAGACTTTTTTCTTGTTTATGTTCTGGCTCCCATCAAAATGGTGAACTCCTGGAAGGCAAGGACTGTGGCTTAGTCATCTTTGTCCCCTCTATTAGGTTGGTGCAAAAGTAATTTTGGTTTTTGCCATTTGAAAGTAATGGCAAAAACTGCAATTACTTTTGCACCAACCTAATAGAAAACCAGTGAAATACCTCATACCAAGCAGGAAGTAATGACTTGGAGATGGATAGAACTGGATGAGGTCTCAATGCCTCCAATGAATAGTTGTGCATCCTTGAGAAATGAATTAATTTTAAGTCTCAAAGAAAATATACCCTATACAAACCTAAGGGACTCTGAGAGGATGATTTTATTGAGGACCTGCTGGTGATGAGACAAGCTGAGTGGCAGTACAGTGACATGGATTCCCCTTAGGAAGGATGAGTTATGAGAGTGGAAACTCCAAGGATGTACCAGAGGGAAATGGGCAGAGACAGGTAGTGGTGGGCACCAACAGGCAGTCCTGGCAGGATTGTGTGCCTGTGGGCTTGTGTGGGATGTGGTAAGCAGGTGGCTGAGATGACAGGAATCTTTAGTGTAGCTGATTAGAAGGATGCTGGTGAGTGACCAAGATGAAGAAGATGGGAGGAGAGCAAGTCTGGGTGCCAGATCAGGTGTTAAGTTCGAGAAATGTGAAGTTTGAAGTGGGGCTCCCATGCAGATACTCCATCGGACAGATGAAAGTGTGAAACTCGTGCGTGCAAACAAATCTTGGATATCTCTCATATTGAGCTGATTGTTGGTCCCCAAGAAAAAGATGTGTTGCCTGAAAGGATGTGGAGATGGAAGATCAGAGAGCTGAAGACAGAGTTTCAGGGAAAAGAGATATCTTTTGAAGATTTAGACAAGAATTGTAGCCCCTGGGAAGAGGAGATCGCGTTAAGATATAGCAGAGACCAGGAGAGGACTATGCCTAGGAGCCTGTGAGTGGGGAATTTCAAGAATGAATGTTAATTGCTGACTGGGTATTTGTTGATATTAGAAAATTATTGTGAAATTTTTTTGGTTGTGATAATGGTATTGTGTTTACATTTTGTAAAAAGTCCCAATCCTTTAGAAATATCTACAGAAGGATTTACAGAGGAAATGATATGATGTTTGGCATTTGTTTTAAAATAAACTGCTGAGCTATCTATAAAAGACACACTTTAGGTTCAAAAATACAAATAAGGTTAAAGTAAAAGGATGGAAAAATATACTATGGAAATAATAACCAGAAGAGAGCTGGAGCGTCTATACTATTAGCAGATAAAATAGACTTTACGATGGGACTTGCTTCCAGAGGCAAAGAAGGACTTGCATAATGATGAAAGGGTCAGGCCATTATGAAGACATAACAATTATAAAAATATGTGCTTCTAACAATGGAGCCTCAAATACATGAAGCAAAAAGCTGACAGAATTGAAGGGAGAAATAGACAATTCAACAATAATAGTTGAAGACTTCAATACCCCACCTTTAATAATGGATAGAACAACAAGGCAGAAGATAAAAGATTTGAGCAATGCTCTATACCAACTAGACCTAACAGATACCTATAGAATACCCAACAAAAGCAAAATATACATTCTTCTTAAGTACTCATGGGACATTTTCCAGTTTAGACCATGCTATGCCATAAACCAAGTTTCAATAAACTTAAAATAGAAAATAGAAAAACAATAGAGAAAGTCAAGGAAACTAAAAGTTGTTTCTTTAAAAAGATTAACAAAATTGGTAAGTCTTTAGCTAGACTGACTAAGAAGAAAAGAGAGGTATCAAGTGACTAAAATCAGGAGTAAGAAGAAAATGTAACTGTTGGTCTTACAGAAATAAATGGATTATAAGGGAATATTATGAACAACTGTATGCCAACAAACTAGATAACCTAGGTAAAATGAACAAATTCCTAGAAAGACACCAACTACAAAAATTGGCTCAAGAGAAATAGAAAATTTGAGCCGACTTATAATGAGTAAAGAGATTGAATTAGTAATTAAACTTTCCACAAAAAAATACCAGGGCCAGATGGCATCACTAGTGAATTCTACCAAATATTTAAAGAAGAATTAGTAACAATCACAAACTCTTAAAAATAGCAGCAGCAGAAGAAACACTTCCCAACACATTCTGTGAAGTCAGATACCATATTACCCAGATATCAAAACCAAAGACATCACAAGAACTAAAATTAAAGACTATATCCTTTATGAATATAGATGCAGAAATCCTCAGCAAAATACTAGTAAATCAAGTCCAGCGACATATACAGAGGATTATATGCCATGATCAAGTAGCATTTATCCCAGGAATGCAAGGTTGGTTTAACGTCTAATGTTCAATCAAGGCAATATATCATATCAATATTATGAATAACAAAACCCACAGGATCATGTCAGGAGGTACAGAAAAAGCACTTAAAATGCAACATGTTTTTATATTAAAATCACATAACAAACTAGGAACAGAAGATGGAGTGAGTTGAATGGTGCCCTCCTCCTCAATATGTCCACATTCCAGAACCTGTGAATGTGACCTTATTTGGAAAACAGGTCTTTGCAGATGTCGTTAAGGATCTAGAGATGAGATTATTCTAGTGGGCCTTAAATCTAATGACATGAGTCTTTACAAGAGAGAAAAGACATAGAGACACAGGGAAGAAGTTAATGAGAACATGGAGGCAGAAATTGAGTGATGAAGCCACAAGCCAAGGAATACATAGAGTCACCAGGGGCCAGGAGAGGCAAAAAAGGATTCTCCTGCAGTGCCTTTGGAAGGAGCATGACCCTACAACACCTTGATTTTTAGACCTTGGCTTTCAGAATTGTAAGATAATACATTTCTGTTATTTTAAGTCATGAATCTTCTGGCAATTGGTTATGGCAGCCTTAAGAAACTAATACAGAGGGGAAATTTCCTCAACCTAATAAAGGAAATCCATGAAAAACCCACAGCTAACATCATACTTAATGGTGAAAGACTGAATGCTTCCCCTCTAAGATCATGTACAAAGCAAGGATGTCTGCCCTCCTACTTGTATTCAGCCTTGTCCTGTAGGTCCTAGCCAGAATAGAAACAAACTCATATTATAGAAACTAGATTAAGAAAAATGAGAAATTTATTGACACTAGTAATTGAAAATATGAGAATCCAGGCATTGCTGGACCTATTTTATTATCAGAAATATCTTGAGGCTTTGCTTCTTCTGTGTTGGGTTACTTCTGAGGCAGGGTCTCCAAAAATTGCCACCAGTTGCTTCAGGTGTACATCCTACCAGCTAAACAATGCCAGCAGAAGACAGAGTACCCTTTTCCCGAAGTCCCCAGCAGAGGACCTGGAGCTGGTTCTTACTGCCCAGCTGGTATTCCCAGCCCATCAGTGATCAAATTAGTAAGGCCAGGCCTCTTTTGGGTTCCTTTACTGGTTGGCTAGATCTTATCACTAGGAAGGGTTTGATTGGTGCTATATTTCCTGAGAAATTCTCATTTGTTTTTATACATGGTGACACTTTGACAGGGTTTATAAAAATTGTGGATCATATCCTGCCCACTTCCAACCCCTGAATTCTGTGAGTTTTCCTTTCATCTTTTGACATTGACTATTGCAGAGAGGAACATTGAGGCAAGCTCACTGTGTCCCCTCATAGCTGACTTGATTTCTTTGCTGGGTTGTCCATTGGAGTTTTTATTTCTTGAGTAAATTAGTCTGAGAGCACAAACTGTAGCTTTGCAAATCTTATCTGCAATTTCAGATCTTTCTTTATTTTAGGATGTTGTCTTCTGTCTCTGTCCATTTTCTGCTGCTATAACAGAATACCACAGACCGGGTAGTTTATAAGGCAAAAAGTTTATTTGGCTCATGGTTCTGAAGGCTGGGAAGTCCAAGAGCATGGTGTCAGTGTCTAGTGAGGGTCATCCCATCACAAGGAAGGGCAAGAGAGGGTGAGAGTGTGTGAGACAGAGAGAGGAAATCAGGCTGAACTCATCATTTTTATCAAGAACCCACTCCTGAGATAATTAACCCATTCCTCAAATAACAGCCTTAGTCCCTTCATGAGGGTGGTGCTTCCATGGCCTAATCATCTTTTAAAGGTCTCACCTTTCAGCACTGTGGATTAAGTTCCAACACATAAACTTTTGGGAGACACATTCAAAGCATAGCGTTTTCTATCATATCTTTGGCTATTTTTCTGCTTTATGAATTTTTTTTTAAATTCAGGAACATCAAGAAAGTGCTTGCTGTATGTAGTTTATCTGTCCTGAATATCTGTCATTTTACCAATAGAGATTATCTCTGATTTTTTAATTTTGCATATTTCTCTAAAGTTGTCTTCATGTCTTGATCCTGTATCTACTTCTTACTGTTTCTATTATAACTGTTTCTATAATAACACAGTTTGCATTTCTATAATTAATTTTATTTTATTTCATTTCTTTCCTGAAGTCTAATTTCTTGTCCACTTCAGGTCTGCTTTGGTCTTTTTCAAAGAACCTATGTTCTTTTTAATTTTCCTGGAAATTTAAAAGAAGGCTCTTGCCTCACACCCAAGATCAAGATGGGAGGGGCATTGTATAATGATCCAGGATGCATGAGAACAGCACTGAAGTATCTCATAAGCATTTATTTCTTCAGAAATTGCTGAGTCATCATTTTTGCACCTAAAGTTTGACTGATGGAAAAGATTAACTGTCTTAATAAATATTATATTTTTGATAAGTATCTCCAAAATATTATGATTATACACATCAGTTTTTTTGTACATCAGATTAAATGACTGAGTGTCTTAGCTTGGGCTGCCATAACAAAATACCATAGACTGAGTGGCTTAAACAATAGAAATTTATTTCTTATAGTTCTGGCGACTGGAAGTCCAAAACCAAGGTACCAGCAGGATTGGTGTCAGGTGAGGCTCTCTCCTTGAGTTACAGATAGCTGTCTTCTTGTTGTCTTCTTATTTAAATGCTATTTTCTTTTACAGAAAAAAAAAAACAGCCTCTCCTAACCCCACTTTTCCCAATTACCACTCCATGTCTCTCCTTCCTTTTTCAACAAAACTTCTTGAAAATGGAGCACAAAGAAGTTCAACAAATGGTGCCTGATATGGTTTGGATCTGTGGCCCCACCAAATCTCATGTCAAATGGTAATCCCCAAAGTTGGAGGTGGAGCCTGCTCCACTTCACATGGTCTTCACGTGGCCTTTTCACAGTGCATATGGTTGGAGAGAAAGCGAGGGAGAGTGAGAGTAAGAGCGATGGAGAGTGAGAGAGAGAAAGA
The DNA here is from genome assembly GCF_009828535.3 of Hylobates moloch. Classification (NCBI taxonomy): domain Eukaryota; kingdom Metazoa; phylum Chordata; class Mammalia; order Primates; family Hylobatidae; genus Hylobates; species Hylobates moloch. The sequence continues at coordinate 72,677,937 of NW_026652278.1, forward strand.
GAGAGAGACTCTCTAGAGTCTCTTCTTATAGGGAGCACTAATCCCATCATGAAGGTCCCACCCTCATGACCTCATCTAATCCCGCTTACTCCCTAAAAGACCCATCTCCAACTACCATCACATTGGGGATTAGGGCTTCAACATATGAATTTTTGGGGACACAATTCCATCCATAGCACTGAGTCACCATTAATTTTACCAGGTGACAATATGTAAATTGTATAGCAAATGTAAAATTACAGACATCTGCCTTACTCACTGTCAAAGCTGAATTAGAGAATTTCTCCTGTGTTCCAAGAAACTAAGATCAGATTCTTTACCCTCCAACCACGTTGGCCCTCACCCAGAGAACATACCCTCTCTAGGTGTCCGTAAAGCAAATGCAAGGAATAATTCTGTTTCCTGCCCACTCAGATGCAGCCAAGGGAAAGAGCCCCATCCTTGGAGAGAGTGAAGGGGTACAAGGCCCATCTGTCTAGGCAGGTTGTGGCACACACCAATGGTGGGTACCTGTGGCCAGTCATCAGACTATATAGGAAGCATAATGCTGGCATTTGCTCAGCTTCCTGGGGAGGCCTCAGGTAGCTTACAGTGGTAGGAGCAGTAGAAAGAGAGTGAGGAAGGAGGTGTTACATGTTTTAAAACAACCAGATCTAAGGAGAAACCTCATTCACTATCGTGAGGACAATATCAAAGGGTATGGTGCTAAACCATTCATGAGAAATTCACCCCCATGATCAAGCCACCTCCCATCAGGCTCCACCTCTAACTTTAGGGATTGCCATTTGACATGAGATTTGGTGGGGCCACGGATCCAAACAATATCAGGCACCATTTGTTGAACTTCTTTGTGCTCCGTTTTCAAGAAGTTTTGCTGAAAAAGGAAGGAGAGACATGGAATGGTAATTGGGGGGAAAAGTGGGGTTAGGAGAGGCTGTTTTTTTTTCTTTAAAAGAAAATAGCATTTAAAGAAACTTTTTTTTTTTTTTTATTTTACAGACAAGGTCTTGCTCTGTTGCCCTGGCTGGAGTAGAGTGGTACAATCATAACTTACTGCAGCCTTGAGCTCCTGGGCTCAAGTGATCCACCCACCTCAGCCTCCCAGGTAGCTAAGACTACAGGTGCGTACCTTAGTACCACACCTGGTTAAATTTTTTTTTTTCTAGAGATGGAACCTCACTATGTTGCCAGGGTTGGTCTCAAACTCCTGGGTTCAAGCGATCCTCCTGCCTTGGCCTTCCAAAGTGCTAGGATTACAGGTGTGAGCCACCACACTTGGCTGATACTATGATAGTTCTTTTTTTTTTTTTTTTTAGACAGGGTCTCCCTCCGTCACCCAGGTTGGAGTACAGTGTGGTGATGATCTCTGCTCACTGCAACCTCTGCCTTCTGGGCTCAAGCAATTCTCCTGCCTCAGCCTCCCAAGTAGCTGTGACTACAGGCGCATACCACCACACCCAGCTAATTTTTGTATTTTTTGTGGAGACAGGGTTTTGCCATGTTGCCCAAGCTGGTCTTGAACTCCTGAACTCAGGTGATCCGCCCACCTTGGCCTCCCTAAGTGCTGGGATTACAGGTGTGAGGCACCGTGCTTGGCCCGATAGCATGTTTATATGCTGAAAGGGATGATTCTGTAGAGAGGGGAATGTGATATAGGAGAGGGAGGATGGGTTGCTGAAGCCACATTCTCGAGTAGGTAAGGGAGGATCTAACTATGGAAGGTTGGCTGTAATTAGACATTTTGTAGAAATTCAGATATCCTATACCCTTCAAGTCCCACTCTCTAGGAGGGGGTAGTAAATCTTGGGGAAAAGCCCTCTGATTTTGCCTATGGAAAGACTAGCTCTCTAGTGGCCCTGTGCTTACACTGAAGGGCCTAGGACAGGCTGGGTAATCTCTCTGAATCTCAGTTTTGAGCTCTGTTTTAAAAGGCAGATGATCCCACCTACTCCATAGAATCGTAAGTATTAAACAAGGCAATGCAAACAGATCTCGCAGCATGGAAAATAACACTGATTTCATCATTGAGAGATAACTATGTTTACCATTTCAGTGTATTTTTTTGTAACAGTCATTTTTCCAAATATATAAATACATACCTAAAATAGTATCATTCAATAATATGCTTTTAGCACTTAAATATATTAAGGACAATTTTCCATGTCATTAAATATTTTTCTACAACATCATTTAAAAATATGCAGATCATTCTAGTAAGCGGACTTATATTCTGTTTTAACCAATTCCTAGTGCAGACATCATGCAAGTTATTCCTTACTATTTTCTCTTATAAACAGCACTGTTATGATTTTCCTTATGGCTTTACTTTTGTATACATCCATGGTTATTTCCTTAGGGCAATTTCCTGGCAATGGAATTTCAGCTGAGTTGCAGACAAGTTCTTTTGCCTTCCTGCAGATAGAGGAAGGAGCAGATTTTGGGTGATGGCACAGCCAGCCAGCATGAACAATGGTACCCAAAGGGTGCTGATAAATGGGCTGCTGTCAACCTGGAAGCAGGACTCTGGGGGCCAGAGATAAGTTTCTAGATGTGGCCTATCCCCATCAACAAGTTAATTGCTGCCCTGGTTGAAGACATGAAGGCATGTGGGCGGCAAGCCACCCAGGCGCCGAGGCAAGAGACCGAGGACACGAGCTGTTCCAGTATAATAAAATATAAAACAAGAATAGTCATACCAGATATAGATCTTAGATATGATTATATATGAATATCATTAATCATTAGTTGGTAGTAATTACTCTTTATCCCAATATTATAATAATCCCTGCTCTATAATAATAACCTAGGAAAAACCAGGCCATACAGAGATAGGAGCTGAGGGGACATAGTGAGGTATGACCAGAAGACAGGAGTGCGAGCCTTCTGTTATGCCTGGACAGGGCCACCAGAGGGCTCCTTGGTTTAGCGGTGACGCCAGCATCTGGGAAGATGCCCGTTGCCAGGTGGACCGTGGTCTAGCGGTAGTGAAAGTTGTCAAGGAACAACACCTGCTACTTAGCAGACCGGGAAAGGGAGTCACCTTTTCCCCGGGGGAGTTTAGAGAAGACTCTGTTCCTCCACCTCTTGTAGAGGGCCTGACACCAGTCAGGCTTTCCCGCAGTTATCTGGAGGCCTAACCGTCTCCCTGTGATGCTGTGCTTCAGTGGTCACGCTCTTAGTCCACCTTCATGTTCCATCCTGTACACCTGGCTCTGCTTTCTAGATAGCAGTAGTAAATTAGTGAAAGTACTAAAAGTCTCTGATATGTAGAAATAATGGCGTAAGCTGTCTTTCTCTTTGTCTTCTCTCTCTCTCTGCCTCGGCTGCCAGGCAGGGAGGGGCCCCCTGTCCAGTGGACACGTGACCCACGTGACCTTACCTATCATTGGAGAAGACTCACATTCTTTACCCTGCCCCTTTTGCTTTGTATGCAATAAATAACAGCAAAGCCAGACATTTGGGGCCACTACCGGTCTCCGCGCATTGGTGGTAGTGGTCCCCTGGGCCCAGCTGCCTTTTCTTTTATCTCTTTGTCTTGTGTCTTTATTTTTACAGTCTCTTGTTGCCGCACGGGGGAAAGACCCACCGACCCTGTGGGGCTGGTCCCTACAAAGGCAAGCTTATCAAATATGAGGAAACTGTGAGGTTGAGAAGGATATACTGAGTGACAGAATCAAGATGCAAGGAGACCCTGACTGGCAGGGATAATGGGCTGAAACAAACAGGAGAAATTGAAGGGGAAAATTGTAATGTCTTGAAAATGGTAACATTTCAAAAATCTAGAGAATACATGTGAAGGCTAGGGGAGACCTGGCAGGACATTGGTCATTCAAAAAAACAGAGGTGTGGATGTGAAGTGGTTACCCCCAAAATTCATGCAAAATACCCAATAGACTCAGGCCATATCAGTTCGCATGTAGTGTCCTGACCACATGTTGTCAGTGGATGTTGACAAGCTAGAGCTTGACCCAAGAAAAGGTGATCAGGCAATTGTATGATGTAGAGCATGGCTGTTCAGTAGAAATGTGATGTAAACCTTTTGTGTGTGTGTATGTGTGTATATAGCTGGCCCTCTCTATCCATGGGTTCCACATCTATGGACTCAACCAACATATTAAAAAATGTCCACAAAAGGAATATTGGGTGGTTGCATTTTTACTGAACATGTACAGACTTTTTCTCACCATTATTCCCTAAAAAATACAGCATAACAATGATTTACATAGCATTTGCTTTGTATTAGGTATCATATGTAATCTAGAGATGATTCAAAGTATATGGGAGAATGTATGTACATTATATACAAACACTACACCATTTTATATAAGGGATTTAGGCATCCATGGATTTTGGTATCCATGTGTGTGTTTAGGGTCCTGGACCCAATCCCCCACAGATACTGAGGGACAACTGACATACAGATGGTTCCTGATGTATAATGGTTTGCCTCAGAACTTTTTGACCTGGCAATGGTGCGAAAGCAATACACTTTTATTTTTCTGGGACAGGGTCTCACTCTGTTGCCCAAGCTGGAGTGCAACGGCGTGATCTCAGCTTACTGCAACCTCAGCCTCCTGGGTTCAAGCAATTCTCCTGCCTCAGCCCCCCGAGTAGCTGGGATTACAGGCATGTGCCATCACTACTGGCTAATTTTTGTATTTTTAGTAGAGACAAGGGTTCGCCATGTTGGCAAGGCTGGTCTCGACCTCCTGGCTTCAAATGATCCACCCACCTCTGTCTCCCAAAGTGCTGGGATTACAAGTGTGAGTCACCGTGGTAGGCCGCAATACCTTTTTAGTAGAAACCATGCTTAGAGAATTCATACAACCATTCTGTTTTTTACTTTCACTACAGTATTTAATAAATTACATGAAGTGGTAAAAACTTTATTATGAAATAGGCATTGTATTAGATGGTTTTGCCCAGTGTAGGCTAAGGTAAGTGTTCTGGCCACATTTGTGGTTGGCTAGGCTAAGCTATGATGTTAGCTTGTTAGGTTAGGTTAGATATATGAAATGCATTTTTGATTTACAGTATTTTCAACTTATGATGGATTTATCAGAATGTAACCACGTTGTAAGCCAAACAGAATCTGTATATATATATATAATTTCTAGTAGCCAATAATTTATTTTGTTTTGTTTTGTTTTTAGAGATGGGATCTTGCTATGTTACCCAGTCTAGTCTCGAACTCCAGGGCTCAAGTAATCTGCCTGCCCAGGCTTCTGAGTAGCTGGGATGACAGGCACAAACTACCATGCCCAGATGATAATATATTTTAGGTAACTCAAGATATCGAAAACATTATCATTTCAGCATGTAATCCACATAAGCACATTATTAATGAGATATTGCATTCTTTTTTCCCCCTAAGTACTAAGTCTTTGAAATTTAGTATGTATTTTACACTTCCAGTGCATCTTAATTCAGATGCTCATTTTTTAATGATTAAAATGAAATAAATTCCTACCAAAATAATAAGTTGTGTTTAGTGAAAAATATTTTATATTGCCTTATTTTTTAAATTTAAGTTTTATTTATTTATTTATTTATTTATATTTTTGAGACAGAGTCTTGCTCTGCCACACAGGTGGTGTGCAGTGGTGCAATCTGGGCTCATTGCAACATCTGCATCCCGGGTTCAAGCAATTCTTGTGCCTCAGCCTCCCAGGTAGCTAGGATTACAGACGCGTGTCACCACGCCCGGCTAATTTTTGTATTTTTTAGTAGAGATGAGGTTTCACCATGTTGGCCAGGCTCGTTTTAAACTCCTGGCCTCAAGTGATCCACCCTCTTTGGTCTCCCAAAGTGCTGGAATTACAGGCATGAGCCACCACTCCCAGCCTAATTTAAAAGTTAAATAATTAAAATTAAATACAATACAAGCTTTGTTTCTCTGTTGCACTAGCAACATTTCCAGTGCTCAGTATTCACATGTAGCCAGTGGCTACCAATATTGGATACTGCAAACTTTGAATTGCAATTTGTATTTCAGCAAATTCTCCATATGGTTCCTGTGCCAATTAAAGGTTGAGAAGCCCTGTTGAGAGTTCAGGCCATGATTTGGGGGAATGTCTGAAGAAACTGAGTATACTTTGCAAGCAAAAGGGAGAAAGCTCCAGCAAGCTATGATAACAATCTTCAGATAGTCAAAGGTCTGTTGTGTGCAAGGTGAGGAAGATGTCCCGAGGTGGAAGAGCCAGGACCACAGGCAGAAGTGGGGTGGGGGTAGAAGGAAGGGAACTGAACTTTAGGAAGCTTCTTTAGTTAATTATCTCACTTAATCCTTGAAACAAAAGAACTGAACTTGGATCCGAGTTCACATTTCACTTCTGCCAATCACTGTACATCCTGAAGGAAGAATTAACCTCTCTGAGCCTTAGTTTACTATCTGTAAAACAGGAAAAATAATAATCTGCCTCCCAGGGGTAATGTACAGACTATGTGGGCAAGGACCATATTTGCTACATTTACTGCAGCATCTCTGGGCTTGGCACAGACCTGCTGCAGAATCAACCCTCAAGAACTATTTTTTTGCAAGGCCAGGCACAGTGGCTCATGCTTGTAATCCCAGCACTTTGGGAGGCTGAGGGGAGGATTGCTTGAGCCCAGGAGTTTGAGACCAGCCTGGGCAACATGGGGAGACCCCAGCTTTATAAAAAAAAAAAATTATTGTGCATGGCAATGTGAGCCTGTGGTCCCAGCTACTCGAGAGGCTGAGGTGAGAGGATTGCTTGAGCCTAGGAGTTCAAGCCTGCAGTGAGCCATGATTGTACCACTGCACTTTAGCCTGGGTGACAGTGGGAGACCCTGTCTCGAAAAACAACAAAAAAAGAGAAAAAATCCAAAACACAAAAAACTATTTCTTTGTAAACTGGCACAGTTCTAATTTGAGAAGGCTGTGGCTATTACTGGTTCCAGCAGGCTTGTGATTTGAGGTGACAGGTTGTGTTTTTCAGGGCACACAAACCAACCCAGCCCATATGCTCCTTCTTCCCACTGAAAGCCCATTTTTTTTTATTTACAGCTTCAGATTGATCTGAATCAATCTATCCTCAAACCTTTTCATCAGGCGAGTGAGAATAGAAGAGCAGGGAGGGGAGGTTGGGCTCCTCCACCTTCCCTTGCTCATCAAGTAGTGGTGGATCTCGGGCCATTTCCCCACTATTGAAACAAATAGCATCAAAGCGGAGTACTGAGTCACTTGAAAGTGGGTGGCTACTCTGACCTATCAAAGTGTTTCTCTGCAAAAGACCCCACCACAGGCTCGCCAAGCCACATCTGTGCTTCTGTCAAGTAAACAAAGAATATCTACTGCTCTCAGGCAGGCACTAACATTAGCCGAGTAAGGGCTCTTTGGGGACCAGGGAAGGGAGGTTTGCATTTGAAAATGAACCACTGTACGTGGATTTATAGTGCTGCTTTTCCGACGGAGAGGGGGAAATATTTTTCTCTGGGAGATTAGAATTTACTAGTGGATTCAAGTGTAACTTTGGAGAGTGGTGGAGGTATTAGATGTGGCAGTATCACAGTATTGTTTTATTGGCAATTAGATTTCAAACTGGCACGAATGTATGAAAATAAGTCTCAATTATGGGCCTGTGAAGTTTCTCCACCATCTGTCAACAGTTTGCTCCTTATGCCACAACATGTGTACCTTTGGAGGGAAAATGATTTAATAGCCCAAGTGAAGAGGTATAGCTCACCAAATTGTATTGGAGTTTATAGCCAATGCCTGCATTTATGATTTCTGATGCAGGGAAAGCAAATTTAAACTCACATCCGTGCATGTGCATACACACACAAGTGTGCATGCACACACACACATCCCTTCCAGGGCCTCATAGACTCACAAACTGTCAGAGGCTGAATACAACTTCAGAAGAAGTGAGCCCAACTTTCCCATGTTGCAGTTGAAAAAAATCAAGCCCAGAGAGAGCAAAGGACTGGTCCAAGTGACACTGTATCATGGGGAAGAGCTGGAAATATAACCAACAGGACACTTGGTGTTGGGGGCTGTGGTATGCTGGTAAGTGTGTAACAACCAGTTCTCTGGGAAAATTCAAGTCTTGATTTGTAGCTCTTCCCTATTTCCATGGTGTAAACATTCCCATAGTGGCTGGTTTCTTGCTACCAATGTGATGTCACTGAATGTGGAGTTTGGAAGAAGTGTGTCTTTCACAGGACAATATAAGCCAGTTCCACTATACCACTGGAAAGGGGGAATGAGCTTGCTGCATGGAAATGTGTGGTTCACTTGTCCAGCATCCATTTTCCCTTCTGGCAAGAGTGCCCCGATTTTTCCACAGGGCATCTACCCCTACCCTATTCTTGGCCCATGAGTTTTGGGTAGGATGACACTATCATCAGCTCTGGGGATGACACATGACCCAGGACTGAACCATCAGTATATCCCATCTCCCTGGACATTGATTGGTTCAGGGATGGGCTTGTGACTCAGTTTGGCTCTCGGAGTCAGGCCCAGGATTTTGAATTAGAAAGGAGTAGCCAGTTTGCCACCATAAAACGAATGGTTGTCTGAGAATGGAGACAAACATAGAGGAAACAGAACTGGGAGATGGAGAGAATGGGCCCTGATAATATTATTTGCTCTGGGATCTATCCCTGCTTATGAGAATCAGTCAGTTCTCATTTCTTTATCAAGTATGTCATTTTTAACAGAAAGGCTCCTAACTGATGAGTTTGTCTCTGGGAGTTATCCTAGAAAGTCTCTAGGGCCTTTAGGATCTGCTGTTTATTTAGAGTGTGAACTTTGTAGGGTCATGGGTCTTGTCTTTCTCAAAGAATTCATGCTTTTACAGAACGTAGCACAATATCTGATGTGTAGGAGATGCTCAGTAAATATTTGTTGATTGTCTTGTATCTGGCAGCTTTTTCTTATTATGATGCAGTAACAAACAATTAAATGGCTTATGACAATAAAAATTTATTTCTCACTCCTCTCTTTTGTCATTTACGTTGGCTGCAACAGTGTTCCACGTATGTTCGTCCTAGGATCCAGCCTGGTAGAATGGCTTTCGAGGACATGATGTTCTCATGGCAGAGGAAAAAAGAACAGAGGCAGAACTTTGTGGCAGCTCCTAAAGTTTTGGCTTAGATAAAGTACTTGTCACATCTGCTCATGTTCCACCAACTAATACAAGTCACGTGGCAGGGAGGTATACTCTACACAGTGATGCACTACAAGCCATAGGTATGGGCAGGGATTTATAATCAATGCTTTTATAGGTTGGGGAGTGATAATGGGAAACAATATTGCAGGCAGATAAAGAGAGAATGTGAGAATGCTTTGGACACTACCTTGTGAAATTCAACATTTGAATATTGAAGGTTATATACATGTTACTTGTAGGTCTACAGCCCAGAGAGCCTCTTGCATATGGACACCATGAGATGTGTACAAAAATATTTATAGTAGCACGTGAGTACAGCACAGAAACCTCAACAATGCAAACAACTCCAATGTCTGTAGGCAGGCCAATGGATATGTAAAATTAGGACACATTTACACCAAGGAATATTATACAGCAAATAAAATGGATGAATCTCAGCTATCCAGAACAATATGGCTGCACCTCAGAAACATAATATTGAGTAAAATAAGCATGCCTACAGAAGGCTACATGTAGTATGAGTCCAATTTTATAATTCATTTATATGAGAAAACATTATGTACAAAACATAAAGGAATGATGTGCATAAAATTCAAGATTTGGCTACTTTGGGTGGGGGAAGTCTGGGGATGGGGTAGGTAGATGCAAGTTACTGGTGATGTTCTAGCTTTTAAGTTGGCTGCAGAGTTGAGGGGCAGTCATTTTAATATTATTTATTTTAACTTATATGTGTTACATTCATTCTTTACCAAATATTCTTAAAATGTAATTAGAAAGAATGCAAATAATAAAAGCTAGGAAAGGAAATAATTTAAAAACAGACAAAAGTGATTATGGAAACAAGCTAGCTTATAAAAGCAGGATTCCTGGAAGCAAACTTAGCAAAATTCATTTTTGTGCAGCGTCCAAAGATCTGGAATTTCAGTTGGGGGCATTGAGCATTCTAGGTCCTCTAGATAGGCCACGTGCAGTAGGCAGCTCAGATCGCTGGGCCTCCCCACACTACAGAGAGGATCTACAGCCCCACTGGCCCCAATATCACACTATTAAGCCACTTCAGGGGCTGAGATACCCGGAGGGGCCCTGCTTGTAGGGATGAGCACTCCAGGTCTACAAAGAGAGGGCCACCCCTGTGGATGGATATATTGGTCATCAAGTTTGTCCAAAAGTGTTCTGATTTAACTGTCACCAAGAGTTTGGTCCTCTCTGGGTGTCAGAAGAAGGGTTCAATTTGGCCTTATAAAGTTGAAGAGGCCACAGCTGGATAGCAGGTGACATCCGCCTCCTTTCCCGACCACTCCCATTCAGTGCTGACTACCCCCACAGAAGCTGCATTCTGCTGGAAGGCTTCCTCATCGGCTTTCCAATCTCAGGAGAGGAGGAGGAAGTTTCAGATGGGAGATTCTGGGTCTTTACTTGAATAACCCACAAGCACCTGTCCCCAGGTGTCTCCCTGCTTTCCTGGGCTGAGCGAGGCATGTTACCGAGGGAAACCTGTCTTTCTGTGGTAATTGCAGGTAATTCCAGCCCAATTGTTGTCTGAGTCTGTTCCCTTGGATGGAGGGAGAGAGAAGGGGGCTGCGAGAGGCCTGCAGACGAGTCACAGCAGAAACCAGAGAGCAGGCGAGACTTCCCTCTGAGAGAGGGGAGCTTCCTTGCCCACCTGTGGGGATCGTGCAAAATCTGTCCTCTGCTCCTTGCTGGGCAGGCATGCTTGCGGATCTGTACACATTTAGGCTCATTTAGCTTATTTTAGTTTGGTTGGTTTTGTTTGCAAGTCACAGAAACCCTTCAAAAAAGGGACTTTTTTTTTTAGTCGAATGTATTTATACTGAAGTGGGTCCAGCTTTAAGTGGAATTTGATCCAGGATTCAAAAAATGTCACAGAGCCTTCTTTCGCTCTTGACTCTTTGGCTCTGCTTCCTGGTGTTGGCGTCATTCTCAGGGGGCTTCTTCCCACTCCCATGTGCCAAGGTTCTCCCAGAATCTCCTGGGACTACATTAAAGTCCAACAGGAAAGAAAGCGCTTCTTTGTCGCTGAATCCCCGCCAGAAGCCCTGAAATTCATTGTTTGGATTCACTTGGTCATGCGCCTCTTCCTAAGCCAATCACAGTGGCCAGGGAATTTGATGCACTAATTGGCAGATCCAGGTCACATGATCTCCTCCAGAGCAGGTATAAGGGATGGAGTCAGCCTGCCTAGAACCTCATGGGTACTTCAGTGAAAATCAAGGGCTAAGAGGAATAGGAAGGGGGACTGGAGGCTGAGAGGATCATCAACAAATGGTCATTCTTACATGCTGATGCTTTAGTGAATGTAAGTCATTTGCAGAAGTTCTTTGCATCTGAAAGATAATGGTTCCTGTACTATGTTGGTGGTAAAGACATTTTTTGCTTTGGTTGTTTGCCTTGTAGATCTATGTTGATTTCTAAAACTTTAAAAAATGTTTGCTTTTAACCATGGACAGTTTTGAACATACACAAAAGCAGAGAGTAGTATAATGACACCCTCCCTGCCTTATCCATCATCTAGTTTCAAACGTTGTCATATGTTGACTTTTGACTTTCAGAAGTTTCAAATTTGTACATAGTTCAATCCTGAGCTTTTCCATCGTGGTTTTAGAAAGAACCTAAGTATTCAGCTTCATTTTCTCTGAGTTTTGGGGTTTTTTTTGATATAATGTTACAAGGTGAAGCTCTGAAAGGATTTTTTGTCAGGTATCCAATTTCCCCATCTCTGTGTATTGAATCATCCATCGTGTGCTCACTGGTTTGTGATGCAGCCTTGATTTGATATTAAGTTCTCGCATACACTAGCACCTGTTTCTGGCTACACATTCTGCTTTATTGACCTGTGTGTTCTTGCACTAACACTACTTTAAAAAATTTTGTAGATGTGTAAATAAGTTTCATAGCCAATATGCCTAGTTCTTTACCATGATATTCCTTTCTTCAATATTTTTCTGCCAAATTTTATCTATTTATTCTTCCAGATGAAACTTAGAATCATCTTTCCAAGTTCTAAAGAAAATTCCCTCAGGATTTTGATTAGAATTGGTTCAAGTCATGTGCTAAGTTGGAAAAATGAACATTTTCTCCATAGTCACTCTTCAAATCTAGAAATATGGTATGCCTCCCCATTTATTCGGATCTTGTAAGTCCCTCTGTAAAAATGGATGGTGTTGTTATCTCCTAAGGGGGTCATTCCTGGGTTGTTTATATATTTTGCTGTGTTTATGGAGGAGAGATTTAAGACCTCCCATTTTATCTTCTTTGTTTGTTCTCTAAGCCTTTTTATTTTCATTAAGTCTGGGTTGTTGTGAGTGGTTTAGACCATGCCATGAGGAGCCCAGCACCCCAACCTACCAGAGTTTATATTTCCTCTAAAATGGGAGTCCTCTAAGCTCTTATGCACGTGGAAAAAGCATGAGATTTGACATCAAGACAGACCTGAGCTCCAGTCCCTGCTTTGCTCTTTACTAGCTGTGTGTCCTTGGGCAAGTCAGTTTGCTTCTCAGAGTTCCATTTTCCTTACCTGCAAATGGGCATGGGTTGTTTTCTTCATTTTTCATCTTCTTTCTTATATTGTGTTTATTTCTAAATGTGTCTTTCTTCTCTAGGAGAATGTAAACTCCTTGGGAGCAGGGGCTATGCCTCCTCCATGGTAACACCTGGGGAAGATAATCACGTAACTGTGGAAGTTTGGCACCTCCAGGAAGTACTGACGGCAGAGTCCAGCCAGTGGACACCACTTTAGTTCATTCAAAATAGAATCTATCTTGAGATAATCTAGAGTTCTTGCCAGGATTATGGTTTTTAAAGAAAAATTTGAAATACAGATAATAAGATTAAAATAGTTAAGGCTTATTGTGTTCTCAGCATGTGCCAGGCACCAGGGAACCACATTTCAGGCATTATTTCATCAGACTCCACAATTCCCTGGCAAGGAAGGTATGATCCCATTTTAGCTCAAAGATGATAAGAAACTAAGATCACACAGCAAGATGTGATATGGCTGGGATTTGAATCAACTCAGTGCTCTGTACTGGAGCATCCTGCTATTTCCCCTATAGTAATCAAGTAGAGTGTCCTAACAGTGCCTCAGGCAAAGGAAGTAGCCAGAAATGCAGGTCTGTACCTGCTTTCCCTCTTGTGCTGTTTTTAGCACAGAAGTCAAGTAAGAAAGCCATTGATATGTGTTAGTTGCTTTCCTCTCCTCCCTCCATTTTTAGCATCCCCAGAAGAAGGGCTGCTGTCAGCACTTCTCACTCTGGTGTTAAACTCTTACCCAGTCTCTGCCACCCTGTGCTCTCCTTACAAGAGCGACAGCCTGGCATGGCTGTGGAGGACCACTGGGTGGCAAGAAGGGGTACAGAGTATGAAGGGAGCCCAGAGAATAGAGGCAAAGGACTTGGAACTTGGCAGGATGACAATGGGGAGAGAGCTCTGGCCATGGAGCCAGAGGTATCCACTACTTGGTAGCTATGTGACTTGGTGCAATTCTCTTAGCAATCTCTGCCTCTGCCTCCTCATCCCAAAGATGGCGGCTGGATACCCCTGATAGGCTGGAGTGATGCTGGTAGTTTACTCTGGACCATGCAACCTACCTTCCTCCCTCCCTCTCTCCCTCCCTCTCTCTCTCTCTTTCTTTCTTTCCTTCTTTCCCTCCCTCCCTCCCTGTCTCTCCCTGCTTCCTTTCTTCCTTTTTCTTTTTTGTTTTTGAGACAGTATCTCACTCTGTCGCCCAGGCTGGAGTGCAGTGGTGCGATTAGGCTCATTGCAGCCTTGACCTCCCTGGGCTTAAGAGAAGCCCCCACCTCAGCCACCCAAGTAGCTGAGACTACAGGCATGTGCCATCATGCCTAACTAATTTTTGTATTTTTTGTAGAGATGGGGTTTCGCCATGTTCGAACTTCCAGGCTCAAGTGATCTGCCCACTTTGGCTTCCCAAAATGCTAGGATTACAGACGTGAGCCACTGAACACAGCCTGAGTTTTCTTTAAGGGAAAATAAAGATGGCTAGCAGGCTGAGCCTCTGTGTGTGTGTGTGTGTGTGTATAAGAGAGAGAGACAGAATGGGTATAGATATGTGTGTGTGTACATGCATGTGGTTGAGTATTTCTGTGCTCATATGTGTGCCCCTATGTACTTGTATAAATGTGTGTATGGATGTATATATGTGTGTGAAAAATGTGTGTGAATGTGTCTGTGTGTGTATGATTGCATGAGAGTATGTGCATGAGTATATGTGTGTGTTTGTGTATGTATGAGCACATGTATGTGAACATGTGTACGTGCATGTATTTGTGCATGGGTATGTGTATGTATAGTTATGGGTGTGTATGTATGTATGTGCATATGTTTTTGACTATATACATAAGTGCTTGTGTTAGTATAAGCATGTGTGTGGATGTGGTTGTGTGAATATGTGTGTGTATGTGCATGTGTGTATGACCATATATAGGTGTGTGTTTGTGTATGTGCACACAGTTGTGTATGTATGTGAGCACTTGTATATGTCTATAAATTGTGTGTGTGTGTGTGTATTTATGTGTATAGGTATATCTGTGTGTTGTATGAGTGCATATGAGTGTGGGCAGGAGTAGATATATATGTGCTCACCTGCATTTGTTCATGTGTGCATGCATGTGTATTGTGTATTTGCCAGCATGAGTGTGTGCACACTTGTTTATGTATATGTGCTTGGCAGTATATGTGTGCACGTGAGAAAGAATGTAAGGGTGTGGGGCTATGTGATTATGTGTGTAAGTATGTGCATGCATATTTGACTACATGTGGATATGAGTGTGTATGGTTGTGTATATCTGTGCATAGGTGTATGGATGGCTGTGAGTGTGCATTTGACTATGTAGCTGGGGAGGCATGTTTATATGTGTGTACATGGTTTTGTGTATGTGTGCATATGTGTCTGTGCACATTTGTGTGTATACACGAGAGAGAGAATGCATGTGTAGGAGTGAAACTTCATGTGTGTGGGATTCTGTGGATGTGTGCGCATGTTGTGCATGTGGCTGCATATGTATGTGTGCATAGGTCTGTGTGCATGGGTGTGTGTGTGTGTGTGTGTGTGCAGGCGGAGGGCCTGGGCTATGGAGCAGGGGGCCTTTCCTTCACTCCTGACAGATGGTCCAGCAAATGAGGCCCCTCTGCCACCTGCCTGCTCGCCCTCCCTAGGGCCTGCTTCCTCCCGGCAGTCCTGCTGGAGCCCCTGCGGCGCTTCCTCCCTCCCTCTCTCTCTCCCTAACATTTGCCCCCCTTAGCTGCTGTGTGGGGAAGGTGGGATTAGGAAAGAGCTGGTCAGGGAGGTGGGCCTTGCCTCAGCTGGCTGTGGCAGGACTGGGAGGCTCAGAGTGTTATCTGTGTGTGTGTCTTGTTTCCATGGCAGGGAGGCAAAGTCCGGGCAGCCCTCACCAGCTCCTGGGCTCCATCCACAGGGTGGGCAGGCAGCCCAGGGTGGAAGGGCCTATGCTTTGCAGACAAAAATGCCAGATGGTGGGAATTTGGGGCGGAGAAGGGGGGGCTCCACGGCCTGGCTGCCAAGGGTTAGGAGGTTTCCAGGGCTCTGGAGAAGGGGCCTGGAGAGTTTGGAGTGTGCTGCTGTGGGCTGTGGGGTTTTTTTTGGTGGTGGGGGTCATGATGTTTTTGCATATTTCAGGATATATTTCCCCTTCGGACATCTATCAGCTTGTTAAAAAGTTGGATCACAAAGATTTAGCTATTTTGATATAAGGAGAGTCCATGTTCCTGTAAGAAAGCCAACACATTTTTTTTAACAGAAAATATTTATTGACAAGTTATTAAAGCAGCACCAAATAAAACAGACACTTAAATGGGGTGGTTGGATTGTGAGTCAACCTAGGGGCATGGCCAGAGGCTGGGTTCTGGTTCTTTCAGGACTGGGTTCCACCTACTGCTGGCTGGTTTTCTGAGCTTTGCTCTCCCTCAGCCTCATGTCACAGTGTACGGAGTTTTCCCAGGCAGATCCGCTTGCAGCGATGCACTTTGCTATGTTCTGCTGTGGACAGATGTTGCCATCTCTGCCCCTCCAACCCAGCCAGCATGGGTCTCTATAGAGAAGCCCCAGCGCCTTTGTCCCCGCCAGGATGAACATGTGTGAGCAGCACAACTGTGGACAGGAACCAAAGACTTTTTTTTTTTTTTTTTTTTGGCAAAGGGAAACAGTGAGGAGAGGGATGATTTTATGTGAGCATGATGTTTCCTGGCCCTTCTCCCCTCCCAAATGCTAGCGTCTGCACAGGAGGGCGGTGTGCCTCAGAAGGAGCCTTGGAACAATGGGTGGGAGCAAGAAGCGGGTTGGAAACAGGTGGCAGTCTTCACAGCCTCAAAGAAACTGCCAGCTCCCTGCCCCTGGCCTCATCCCCTGTGTCCAGGACGGTGTGGTTGTCACCAGGCTCAGGAAACCTCCATGCTTTCACATTGAATAAAGTCCAAATTCCCGGGACAAGGCAGTTCCGGCTGGAAATGTTGTCCATGTCCCCACTGCACTCTCCCTTTGGTGGTCCATCTATCACTCTAACCTTTCTAGCTCACTCCAGGCTCTAAATGCCATTTGCTTTTTTTTTAAGCAGAAAATATTTATTGACAAGCCGTGAAAACAGTGCCAAATAAAGCAGAAAATTAGATGGGCTGTCAGTCATGCTGCGTCCTCTGTCTAGGGTCTCCCTCTTGTTCCTCTTCCCGCCCACATCCCATCTCTCCTGGGCTCAGCTAAAATGTCATTTCCTCCTTTCTTCTTTATGCTCCTCTGACGTGTTCTGGATGAAAACAATCTCCTGTGACTCCTGACTGCAACAACTGCTTTCTCTTGTTGAGATCAGTGGGGCTGAATTGAATCCACTCAGTCTCCCTGGCACCCAGCATAGGTCCCAGCACATGGGAGGTGCTCTGTTTGCTGAGTGAATAAATAAAAACTCAAGTACTAGTTTCCTTTGGGAACTGGTAGCACCAGGTATAGATACGATGCTTCTCAGCTTGAAAACAAATGCTAATCTGCCTGTACCCTTATCTTCATAATCATCATGATCATTGTTGTTATTAGGTATGCATGAATATATGTGGGTGTGGGTACCTGCCTGTGAGAGAACACTGACCCATTTAGCAGGCATGAGATCTTCCTGTAAAAAGAGCATGGACAAGCTTCACTCAGGAAATAAGAGACACTGAACCTGAAGACTTTAGCCATTATCCCACCCCACATTTTTGTCTTCTGCCACTTTCTGTGTTAAACATGACCTTCATCAACACCATCTTGCATGGGGCCTCTCATCCACCTTTTTTTTTTTTTTTATTATCAGCTTTGCTTTTGCCTTCTAATGCTTTTCTGGTTGAATACATTTCTATCCCTGTGGGAATGACAGATAGGGCAACAATTCTGGACTGCGCATGTGCTGGGTGCTGAGGATGGAGAGAAGGAAGGAGTGGGACCCTTCCAGCCAGGAATCACATTCTAGAAGGAGAGACATGTGTAAACAGGTGCTCCTAGAGCTCTGCCAGTGCTTCGGCAGCAATAGGAACAGACTTGCTATTGACGCACAAGGGAGAGACCACCACACCAGAAAACTACTCATCCTCTCAGGTCCAGCTCAAATGTCCCCTACTCTATAAAGCCTTCTTTGATCCCCCCAAGAGCAAGAGAGAAGGAGGGGCTTTAGATGGAGTGAATGGCATGTGCAAAGGCATGGGGCCTGAGAGAACCTCATGTATCTGGGTTATGGTGAGTGGTTTGATGTGGCTGGTGTGTATTTGGTGGGTGCAAGCCCCAAGCCTTGGTGGCTGACATGTGGTGTTGGGTCTGCAGGTGCACAGAAGTCAAGAATTGAGGTTTGGGAACTTCTGCCTAGATTTCAGAGGATGTATGGAAATGCCTGGATGTTCAGGCAGAAATTTTCTGCAGGGCTGGCGCCCTCATGAAGAACCTCTGCTAGGGTGTGTGGAAATGAAGTGTGGGCTCACAGCCCCCACACAGAGCCCCCACCGGGATAGTGCCTAGTGGAGCTGTGAGAAGAGGGCTACCATCCTCCAGACCCCAGATCCACTTACAGCTTGCACCATGTGCCTGGAAAAGCTGCAGATACTCAATGCCAGCTTGTGAAGGCAGCTGGGAGGGGGGCTATACCCTTCAAAGCCACAGGGGCAGAGCTGCCCAAGGTCATGGGAGCCCACCTCTTGCATTGGTGTGACCTGGATATGAGACATAGACTCAAAGATGTGATTTCAGAGCTTTAAGATTTGACTGCCCTGCTGGATTTCAGACTTGCATGGGGCCTGAAGCCCCTTTGTTTGGCCAATTTCTCCCATTTGGAACAAGTGTATTTACCCAATGTCCGTACTGCCATTGTATCTAGGACGTAACCAACTTGCTTTTGGTTTTACAGGCTCATAGGCAGAAGGGACTTGCCTTGTCTCAGATGAGACTTTGTTCTTGGACTTTTGGGTTAATGCTGGAATGAGTTAAGGCTTTGGGGGACTGTTGGCAAGGCATGATTGTGTTTTGAAATGTGAGGACATGAGATTTAGGAGGGGCCAGAGGTGGAATGATATGGTTTGGCTGTGTCCCCACCCAAATCTCATCTTGAATTGTAGTTCCCATAATCCCCACGTGTCATGGGAAGGACCCAGTTGGAGGTAATTGAATTATGGGGCAGTTACCTCCATGCTGCTCTTCTTGTGATAATGAGTGAGTTCTCATGAGATCTGATGGTTTTATAAGGGGCTTTTCCCTCTTTGCTCAACACTTCTCCTTCCTGCCACCATGTGAAGAAGGATGTGTTTGCTTCCCCTTCTGCCATGATTGTAAGTTTCCTGAGGCTTCCCCAGCCATGCAGAACTGTGAGTCAATTAAAGCTCTTTCCTTTATAAATTACCCAGTCTTGGACAGTTCTTTATAGCAGTGTGAGGATGGACTAATACAGTGTGTGAGTGTGTGGGCATAATGGGAGATGAGGCTTGCAGACAGGTGGGTTAATGTCATGAAGAACCCTGAATGCCATATTAAGAAGCTTAAAGTTAATCCTCTCATAAAGCATTGGGGGCCACTGCAGCACTTTACATATATCTGCATTTTAAAAAGACTTCTCTGAGTCAGTGTGGAGGATTGGACTCAGCAGAGGTGGAGAGCAGGGACTCAAAGGGAGGTTGGGCTGATGGAATTTGGTGACCATTTGGATGTGTGGAAAGAGGAGTGCATCTCTTAGGATGTGTTCAGGTGTAAGACACAGAAGCCTTGACTGATGGGGGCTTACAGACATAGGGCTCAGTTTCTCATGTGACAAACATCTGAGAACAGGTGGCTGTAGGCAGCAGTTCAGTGGCTGAGTACTGTCAGAGTCTATGTTTCTGATGTCCTTTCAACCATGTCATTGACTTCACAAGATAGCTACTAGGGTTCCAAACATCTCCTCTATATCCCAGGCAGGAGGAAGAGGAAGGGAATGCCAGCCTATCAGTTCCTTGTTTCAAAGAGCCAACTAAACGCTCAGGCTTATCTTTGGCAGACTTTTACTTCGGCTTTTTTGGCCGGACCTGGGTCATGTGGCCTCTCCTAACTGCAAGGAAGGCAGGGAATGTGAGCAATGGGATTGTTGTGATTGGTTCAGACCAGTTGCAATCCATTTCCTTGGGCTGGGCACAGTGCCACCCTAAAGCAAATCAGGCCTGTGGTAGCTGGGAAGAGGTGGGGAATGGATCTAACAGTGGGGAATGGATGCTGGGAGGGCATCTGACAGTGTTGGCCACCAGCAGTAAGAACACAAGGTCAAAGATGATTCCAGATGCTGGCCCTGCTGGCTGGGGATGGCATTCAGCTACATGTTGGGGGAAGGAGTGGATGCTGGTGGTGGAGAGGGTGGCTTCAGTCTTGCATATGTAACCTACATGTCACCTTGGATCACTCTACCCGGTAAGATCTGGAGAAGATTTCCTTGAGCCCAAGCTTCCTTGAATCTTGAATGGATTTGTAAAAGCAAATGCGACACCAAGAGTTTAAAAAATTCCTGGGTGGCTCATGGTTATCTGGCTCTAAGCTTCTGCTGAATTAGTTCAGGTTAGTGATGACTTAGGGTACCCTCATGTACTATTTTGTCCACAAATATGGGGAACCTGATGTAGACTAGCTCTTTCCCTTATTACTCCTCCCTTTCACACACACACACACACACACACACACACACACACACACACACACACCGTTTTATCAAGGCATGTGTGTGCATAGATGCCTTTACTGAAGGGGTGTGAAGAAGAAGTGATTTATATTGCAAAAACACACACAACTTGAATTTAAGATTAGACATTTCTTTCTTTTCTTAAAATGTACCTCAACTCTTTCTATGACTTGGGTTCTAAACTTCCACCACGTTCCACTCTTCTCTCCTTGCTCATTCTCTCTCTCTCAATACCCTAATCCTTCTCATCTCTTGGGAAGAACACATGCCATCTCCAGCTGATAGTTCCTAGATTTGCTCTATGGCCTTTTGTGGTTTAGGGTGGGCATCTGCCCTGATTGGTTGGTGCTTGTGCTGTACTTTGTTATCAGCTAGTTTGAATATTGCCCTGGCTTAGCTCAAAGCTCAGTTCTGTGCCTCCCACCACACACCAAGGGCTTATTACTCTGCAATTACTGCTGGTTTGGGCCCATGTGATTAATACTGCTGCTGCCTCCCCAGGCTCTGTCTGCTAGTTTAGGGAGAAGGTCTCTTGTGTCCTGTTAGGCATGGATGTGTTGAGTTTGGGAAGACCCCAGAAGTTACATCACCTACTTCTCCCTTACCCAATTGCTCCTATGAGTAACTACCCAGGGCGTGACTGCAGTGCTGAGAAATGATGTCTTCCCCTGGGTCCCACCCTCTGTGGCTGATGAACTGGAAGTGGCTGGAAGCAAGCTCGCTCCTCAGATGAGAATGGGGTAGGGAGGAGCCCCACAAATCTTTCAGTGGAAAATAAAAAGATCAAATGGTATTAATTTATCTGCACAACTCATTGGGCTTAAAAGCACAGCCTGAAATGACTTCTTGATTGAGAGAAGATGCTTCATTAATCTTAACCCTTTCATTTGAAAGTGTGGAGAGTGGAGACTAATGGCTGACATTCAGGACACAAACCTGCAGACACTGAGCTGGAATTACAGAGAAGTCACAAGAAGGAGAGGAGGAGCAAGTGGGCCAGGCTGATGCAAGGGAACTCAGGGTCCTGATGGGTGGTGGTGATGGGAAGGGGGGTGTGTTCGAGCTAGAAATATTATCTATTGATTTAATATCATAAACCATGCTGGAGACAGTCCTCTGGGTCCTGAGAGTGAGGGCGCTGGCCTGGGAGTCAGGAGTCCTAGGTTTGAGTCTGGTTCCTTCATTGCCTTCGGGGTGACTTGGGCAGGTTGGAGCCTCTCTGGACCTTGGGTTTATTTCTATAAAATTCAGGGAGAGAGTGTGTGGGGAGGTGCCTGATGGTTTTCAGGTCCCTCTCAGTGTTAGGATGCTCGACTCTATTGACCACCGGTGACAGATGGCAGCTGGGTTTGGCACTGTAGCCTGGGGTTTAAGGCAATGCCTCTGCCTTACGCAGCAAACTTACCTGCTCATGAGATCAAATGTGAGAAGAGAGCCACATGAAGGTGTCAGAAGGTCAACATGCCGAAGGAGTGTCCCATGAGGGTAGTACCCTTGTCGGGGGTCGGGGGAAGGGAGACTTCTTTGCAGTTGGGTGTGGAAAGAATCATAGATGGCTTCATGGAAGAAGAGGGCCTTATGTCACAGGTCAGGCTTTGAAAGGCAGAGAGGATAGAGGTGGAAAGCTTCTACTTCCAAATGGGATCAGGTATTTATCTTGGGGCCCATGAAGAACTGTGATTTCTGGGATGAGGGAAAAGAAAAGACCAGCCATGGTGAGATCAGCTGGAAGGCAACCTCAGGTAGCCTCTGAACAATACCAAACCTTATTTCATGATGCCTGATATTCCACTATCAAACAACCATTTCTGGTGACTTAAAGGATTTTTTTTCAAGTTGCTTACCCACATAGTGACATTGGGCCCATGAAGAGGCTACTCTGAATATCAGGTTCACATCAATAAAATCAGAACAATAGCATAGGTAGGTAGGTAGCTGAGATTAAATGATCTAAGCATATAAATGCACAGCACAGTGCCTGAAATGCGATCAGACCTCACTAAACATTAACTGCTGTCATAGGGTTCTGACATCATTATGGAAAACCTACTGTTCCAAGCACTGTGCTTTACATTTGAATAATAAGTAATGCATTTTAATAACTCTATAAGGAAAGTATTATCCTCATCTCTAATGTTATAGAAGCCCGAGGCACAGAGAGGTTAAGTAACTTGCTGAAGGCCACACAGGTAGTGAATGGTGGAGGTACAATTTGATCCCAGGCATCTATACTATTAACCACCCTGCTACCACTTCTCTTAACATTAGTATGATTAGTTAGTTTTCAGAAATAAGGCTGCAGGTCCTACTGACTGCTGGAAGGAAAGAGGTGAGTGGAAAATCATTTCCCAGTGTTTGGTCGACCCAAGAATCCTAGGAGGCATAGTGAACCCTGGGAGCAGGAATACCATAAGCCTGCCCTAGCAGGAATTTATGATATGGGTATGAGGTCGGGCTAGAATGATTCAGACTGGGATCAGGGACCAGGGTCTCAGAACTGGGGTAGAATGTTCTGGATGAACTGGAGCAGGCCAGAGGCAAACTTGTCTTAGGTCTGTCGGGATCTGTCTCCCCAGCTTTCAGGAGATGGTGAGCAGAAGTGACTCTTTGGTCATTATAAGGTTATTGCCTCAGACTTCTAGTGTTGTCTAGCCCTTGGAGAGCTCCTAGCTTGAGCTTTCCATGGACTCTTCCGTGGAACATGAGTTCTGGGAGCTTTTCCTCTAAAGTGTTTCTGATCAAATAATCCTTGGAAACTGCAACTCCATCTTCCTATAACAGCTGCTATAGGAAGGGTCTTGCCTGTATCTCCCTCCCTACCATGCTAGTGGACTGGGCTAGATTTTCAACTGCCAGTATCTGCATCTCTGCCTGAGGGATTTCTGCTTAGGCTTCAGAAACAAGGGGAAGTGCTAGACAATTAATGACACCCCTCTCAACTCCTGACAGAACAGCCCTCAAGCAATGACTGACCAGCAATGGTGTATAACTACCCCAGCTCCTACCCTCCTAGGGTGGACTCACTCTGAGGCACACGCTCCCCACCATTGCCCAGAGATCCCTGGTGGGATTAAGTTCCAGTTGTTCACAGCTTGGTATTTATGCTTTATGGCTGCTTTCTCTTTCCTGCCTCTTCTTCATTTTCCTACTAAAGTTTCCTGAGATCACTTCCCAAACAAACTGCTTGCACTCAATTCCTTGCATTATAGCCTGTTTTGGGGGGAACCCAAGCCAAGATAATTGCTCTTGGAGATTCCTACAACACATTAAAGCATTAAAGGCTTTGGGTAATCTTATAGAAAGGTATCTCAATCAGTTCAGGTTGCTGTGACAGAATACCATAGACTGGGTGGCTTAAACAACAGACATTTATTTCTCACAGTTCTGGAGGCTGGGGAGTCCGAGATCAGGATGCCAGCATGGTCAGGCAGGTTCTGGTAACTGGCTCTCTTCCCAGTTTGCAGACAACTGTCTTCTTGTTGTGTCCTCACATGGCAGAGGGCAGAGAAAGAGTAAAAGCAGGATCTCTCCTGTCTCTTGTTATGAGGGTGCTAATGCCATCATGAAGGAATTAGTGACCTAATTACCTTCCTAAGGCCCCATCTCCAGATACCATTATATTAGGGACCAGAGTTTCAACACGTGTTATTTTAGGGGGGAGACAAAAACATTCAGTTCATGACATGAGAAGACCTATTTGACTGTAACACAGTATTTCCCAACTTTCATGACCAGAGAATTTTTTTTCACCAAGCACCTTGTAACCTCCCAGGGAGCATTATTCTGTGGTCCACACTGTGGGAATCATGATCTAACCCTACCTTGCAGTTTATAGCTGAGTTATCTGAGGCCCAAAGAGGGAAGGGAATAGCTGAGCCCATTCTTGGCAGAGCAGGAATTAGGACTCATGTCCCATCCACTCCTGATAAATGTGTTTTCCAACCACCATACTCCTCCCCCTCCTCATCTGTGATCTGCAGAAAATAATATTGACTCTGTAAGAGCTAATGTAACGTGTGAATATCCTGAGTAAGCTGAAGAGGATTATACAAATATGCGGAATGATTTATTCTGACAGTGGAAGTGGTGGAGGCACCAAACAGAAGGACCAGGGAGCTCACTTTTGCGGGGAGACTGCGTCTGCCCTGGAGGGGAAATGTGACTGGAATTTGTTCAACCTGCTGAGTTTCCTGAAAGGAGACTCCTACACCCCCACCGCAGCAAACCCAGTGTTGATCTAAAATATTAGCCTAGAGGAAAGTTGGCTTGAAGAGGGGCAGCATCCATCTTGGAATGTCCGTATCTCATTTCCATAGTCACCGGAGACAGCTGGAAAGATAACCAGATGTTCAAGCATCTCTTCCTTGCTCTCGCTCACTTGCTCGCTCGCTCTATTTTTTTTGTAAATTGAATTTAAAGGACCTGTTTCTTAGCAACAGCAGCAGTCAGTGGTTACAAAGTCCTCCTTGGCCATTTCTATGCCCAGGGTTTCAGTAAGCAGATGAACCTCTCGGTACCAGCTGGAGACTGGGGACAGATAGCAGGGACACGATAAAAGTCAGCAATCTAGTGCTCCATTTGTGTGTGTGTGTGTGTGTGTGTGTGTGTGTGGGGTGTTCCCAAAGGACCTAACATGAGGGCAGTAGGGCCCTTAGAGCCATCTTTGGCTCTGGGGTGCATGTGGTGTATGATGACAGCTGGACTTCCTTGGGCTGAATGCTGAGTGTGGCTGCTCCAGCTCTGTCCTGGGGAAGCTGTTGTCATGGATGGTGTAGCTTTGTGACAAAAGTGCTAGACGAAACCTAAGAAAACTCAGGTCTAGTCTCAGCAACATTGTAGTGTTACCTTAGATGAGCCATCAAACTTACCTGAGCCTCAGCTTCTGTACCTGTCAGGAAAGTCATAACACCCACTTGGCCAAGCTGAGGGACAGAAAAGGTCAGGGCATGTGGAAATTCCTCAAAAGGCACAAGGAATGATGACGATGTCAGGGGTTAGACATCTCTTTTCTCTGGCCTGAAATGCTTACTCCTCCCTCCCCTAGAGGAATTGAAACTAGATCCTGGAAGCACTAGGATGTCTCTAGGCTTGTGGGCAAAAATTATGGGGAAGGGGGTGTCTTACCTGGGAAAGGAGAGGAGAAAGCCTCTCTGTACAGATCTGGGGTTACAGCAGTGAAGGTGCTTTGGAGACATAGAAGGGCAGAATATTGGATGTTAAGAACTCTTAAGGCCTTTTATTCTAAAGTCTCTTAATGCTTAGATCCTTGACTACTGAGTTTGAAAACCAGCGGTCCACAGGTCAGATATGGCTCTCACAGTGTTTTGTAATTTCTCAAATTAGTTACTAACAGTTACAAATTAGCAGACTGCACATAAAAATCATGATTTCCAGTTCCTTTGAATAATCAGAAGGAGTGATTTGCACATCATGCATCTAGAGCTGAGCAGAGGCTGCTCCATTTCGATGCAGTCTCTGGTTTGTCATTGTCCCCACCATTCCCAGATGCCTTCTAACTGGGCCTCTTTGCTCACCTCATACCAACCTGATTCTTACGGACATCTGAGTTCGAAATCCCTGTTTTACTGGACATCCCTTGGACATCTGAAAATGGGGATGTTAAGAAAATCTATCCGAAATAGTTATTATTAAGTTGAAATAAATTTATTTTCCTGGTACATAGAAGGGGTTGAAAAATATTGGTTTCCATACCCCTTTTAAAGCTTTCAAGACTTTGAGTCATTTGTATTAGTTGGCCAATCATAGGGGCCTAGAATGAGTCTTTCTAGAGGACAACCTTTGTTTAAGCACAAATTCCTTCTGCAATTCATTCATTCATATAGGCATTACTATACCAGGGGCTGTCTCCAAAAGGTCCAAGTTTAAGGCTTGGCTACTTATGATGTGGATGACCTCGGGCAAATCTTTGACATCTGAGTTTCCCCAGTTTCTTTCATTATTTCATTGATTTATTCATGCATGCAGACATGCATTGATTTATTTTGTGCTAGGCATCATGATACTAGGTGGTGAGGCTTCAATGATGCATAAGACGCAGCCAAAAGAAAGTCTTGGTCCTGCTTCCTAGAGCAGAGCCTGAGGCAGGTATTTGGATGCATGTGAATCATAGAGGGAGTGCTATTAGGAAAAGCCTTTAATGAAAGGAGTAAAACAGGATAGTGAAGGAGGAAAAGTCAATGTGAAGTCTTGCCTAGGTCTGATCCATGAGGATAATGGAGCTCTGAATTGTAACTTAGACTGCAGCCCTCTCTTATCCATTGGGAAAAGGAGTGACATTTTATACTCCTATGTCAATCAGGCACTGCCTGTGGACTGTATTCTCTGGGAAGAGTTGTATAACCTCTGAGCAAAGCAACACCTCCCATCAACTAAGGAAGAGCTGCTGGAGAAAGGGGGCAGCTGCAAGCTATTAGTAACCAACACTCACAGCAGTTGGAAGATGGGTGCCCTACTTGTAAAAGAGGATCTCTGCAAGGCACCAACAACATATAGCACAATCCGCCACGTGCACCTCTCAGGTTCTTTTGATTCTCACATTCAGTTCACTCCACCTGGTCTCAGCTTCTCTAGAATTCTGTGGTTACATTTCTGAGGAAACCTACAAGAGGAGGATTAGTGGGGTGAACTATAGTTTCTGTTGCTGAAGTTGCTCTCAAGGCCAATATTGATCATCAATATCTTCTTCTTCTACTGCCTGCTTTAGATTTTTCACATACTTGGCTAGCACTTCTGCTGGGCTGGGTGGCTTGCCTAGTGGGGTGACCCAGTCAATCACCTCTAAAGGCCTGTGCACCTGGTTACTAGGTCATGGTTGGTTATGTATAGGTAACACTGGGCACAGGAGTACCAAGGGACAACCCAGTGGATGTGGATCACTTGAATTCCAAACACATTTCTTCATGGTCTCATGTGGCAGCAAGCCACACTTCCTTATGATGTTCAGGGCCAACAACCCCTGACACTATGGCAACCCTTCCTGTGCCTACTGATTTGCTAACCCAAGGAGCAGTGGTAGTAGCTAGATCAATCTTGTTGAGAAGTCTATGCTGTTGAGTTCATGCATAACTCAATCTCTGCCATCATGATTATTTTGTTTATGGGCTCATTGTGCAAGACAACAGTGGCCAAGAACTGAGGCTGGCTAATATTGCCTGGCTAAGTCATCTTGTCTAGTCTTTCACAGTGGATACCCTCTGGTGTGTGTTAACATACAATACAAAGATATATGTGCCCATTCCCACAGCGCATTCATACACCTCTACCTAAGACTTCCTTGTTCTTGATCTCCAGCCTTGTTCATTTCAGACTCTTGACTTATAGGCTATACCATTTGCCACTTCCCACCAGTCTATGTATATTCCTACCTCAGGCCACTTTTCTCTCAGGACAAAGTAGATAACCAGGTGACCAGGTACATTGTCTGAAGCTCTTCCCATTTCAAGAATTTCCACTCCCTACTGTCTTTCAGGTGACTAGGTGCATTGTCTGCCTTTCAGAGCCCCCCCTGAGTGGGGCTGGAGTGCAGCAATTTCCATTTTCAGCTTGTGCCAACATCTAGGATCAAAACTTGAACTTTTCCTTTCTGTGTTGGCTGGCCATGGGGAACCTCCATAATACCATATGTGAGCTGAGGAAGACATTGACACAAATGTGTTTGGTGACATGGAGTATGGGCCACCTGTTTGTTTCAGTTACTTCTTCCCTCTGCATTTGTCTGAACTTGATCCCGGATCTTCCACTTCCATGTTCGATGAGTTGTTGGCTTTTTGACTTGGCAGTGGGGCTGACAGTACCCAGCTCATGAGAGGCAGTTCTGGTCTGATGCTCGGTTACCTGGTGTTCCACGATCAAATACTCTTGTCTCTACCAGAGTCTTTTCCAGTAGCATGCTAGAAGCTATTTTTGGAACTATGCATACATCTCTGCTGCAGATGGCATGGTTTTGTTCTAGAACCCTTTAGGTCCACCTGTGACTCTGCTGTTAGGACTTGCAGAGATTCTACAAGATTTTTTTTTTTTTTTTTACCACAAATACCTCTGATACTATGGGGTCTACTGGATCATGTGGCCTGATAGAATTTGGCTCTGTGTCCCCACCCAAATCCTATTTTAAATTGTAATCCCCACGTGTCAAGGGAGAGACCTGTAATCCCCAAGCATTGACGGAAGGAGGTGATTGGATCATGGGGGCAGTTTCCCCCATGCTGTTCTCATGATAGTGGGTGAGGTCTCACAACATGATGGTTTTATAGATGTTTGGAAGTTCCTCCTTCACTCTCTCACCTGCTGCCCTGTAAGATGTGCCTGCTTCCCTTTCCACCATGATTGTAAGTTTCCTGAGGCTTCCCCAGCCATGCAGAACTCTGAGTCAATTAAATATCTTTTCTTTATAAATTACCCAGTCTCAGGCAGTTCTTTAGAGCAGTGTGAGATCAGACTAATACATGGCCCAAGTAGAAGTGCTGCTTGTATCACAGCAGTTGCAGTACCAGGCAACTGAATCTGTTACCTGGTACTTTCTTACGCTGGGCCTCACTCAAAACTAGCAGCCTCTTGAATCACTGGACAAATGGGTTGGAGCAATATTCCCAAGTGTGAAATATGCTACCTCCAATGTATTGTGCTTCTTTCTTAGTGGTAGAAGGTACAGAGCACACTAACTTGTTTTTTATTTTGGTGGGGGGATTCTCAGCATCCCCAAGACCTTGAGACCTCTAAAAACAATAACTTTGGCAGGTTTCTGGCTCCTTGTAGGGTTGACCTCTTGCTTTTGTGAATACTTGTATCTCACTTGTTACTCCTTACTCAGAAAGTCCTGATTTATGTGATATCATCAGGGGTGCCATCAGCATGACCTTTGTGATGCTCTATGGAATGCCCAGATGGCCCAAGCCCCTCTGGATATATTCTGACAGAATCAAGGAGAATTAACAGACCCCCAGGGCAGCACTGAGTGAATACTGCTGTTCATCCCATGGGTATGAATGTGAACTGTTTTAGATACTTCTTTCTGCTGGACACGGAAAAGAAAGCATTTGCCAGATCAACAGCTGCATACCACTTACCTGCAACTATGTTAAGTTGCTCTGGGTAATTCCCACATCCAGCTCAGAAGCTGCACATGGGTTATTAACTGGTTAAGTTTGTCATAGTTCACTGTCATCTGCCATGACAGGGGCCAGGCTAGTGTATTAAGTGGGACATATGATCCGGACCATCTCCTCTGCATTTTTTTTTTGTTTGTTTTTGAGACAGGGTCTTGCTCTGTTGCCCAGGCTGGAGTGCGGTGGTGTGATCTTGGCTCATTGCAACCTCTGCCTCCTGGGTTCAAATGATTCTCCTGCCTCAGCCTCCTGAGTAGCTGGGATTACAGGCATGCACCACTATGCCTGGCTAATTTTTGTATTTTTAGTAGAGATGGGGTTTCACCATGTTGACCCCACTGGTCTCGAACTCCTGACCTCAGGTGATCCGCCCGCCTCTGCCTCCCAAAGTGTTGGGATTACAGGTGTGAGCCACCATGCGGCTTCCTCTGCATTTTTTGCCTTCGAGGTGACACTAATCTCTGCCATTCCCCTAGGAAGTGATAATGTTTTTGGTTTACCCTCTTGGCCCAGGGGTAGGGGCAGCTTCAGAGGCTTCCACTTGACCTGTTGTAGTACAGGAGCTCTTAATCTACTGGCCAAGAAACGATGGTGATGTTCTGCCAACTGGTAAGTATATATGTTGCAATCATATATTCTGGAACTGGAAATGATCTTGCAGTTCCTGGGCCAGGACTCCATTTTTTACCTGACCCCATATGCTTCTACTACCATGGAGGAACCATGATGGGGTTTTGGGTCTCAGTGTCTCAGTACCAGCTTAGATCCTGTATCTGACATCCCTCAGAAGGTCTGGATTTTCCATTTCCCCATTGTAATTATCCTTTCTCTTCAGTTAATGGCCATAAATCCAGTTGGGAAATAACTACTGTACATCTTTACTGTGGCATCACAGGGGTCTTTCTTATGGGGACCCATCCTCCTTTTCAGTTGATGGGTTCAGGATGTGAGAGGTGGTTTAGATCTGGAAACTGGACATGGGACCATGACTTTCCAATGGGGTTTCTAATCTCAGTCTCCTGCTCATCCATTCTTGAACTCTTTTGATTCTATATATTAAACGATACCCTGGTTGAATCCTGAGAATGTCATGTTTTATTAGCCATTTTCATCAATTAGAGGTCAGCAAGCAACTTCTGTAAAGGGCCAGATAATAAATATTTTAGGGTTTGCAGGACATAGAATCACTTTTGCAATTACTCAACTCTGTCATTGTAGCACAAAAGCAGCCGTAGATAATATGCAACAAATGGGCTTAACAGCGTTCAATAAAAATTTATTTATAAAAACAGATTGTGAGCAGAATTAGGCCTGCAGGGCTGTGGTTTGCTGATACCTGCCATAGATGTCTGCAGGTCAGGGCCCTACTTTCTTGGCTGCCATTCTGATTTAGAAGCACACATGGTAAATCCACTGACTTTGCTTTTGAAAGTCGAGTGCCACCACCATGTCTCTGCTACATCATAAGTTTAGCACCTCCATTTCCACTAGGGATCCCAGTTCTGTAGCAACATCTCCAACTCTGTCCCAGCCTACTGAGGACAGGCAGTATTGAGTCTATTCATAGTGCCCCTCACCAGTGCACTCCTCATCCCCTGGGAAGATGGTGTGTCCTCTGGGCCCCGCAAGGGCCATAATTGGCTAGTGTTCTAATCCCAGCCTCTTGCTCATCCATTCTTCATCTCTCCTTTAATAATTTATTGAGACAAAATTCAAGTAACATGAAATTAAGCATTTTAATGTGAACAACTCAGTGGCATTTAGTGCATTCACAATGTTGTATGCCTATCATCACTAATTCCAAAACACTTCCATCACTCCAAAGTAAAACCCCTCAACCATTAAGAAGTTTTTCTCCCCACTTCAGCCGCTAGCAACTGCCAATCTGCATTTTGTCTCTCTGGATTTATCTATTGTAGATATTTTATATAAATGGAATAGTTAAAGATATAACCTTTTATATCTGGCTTCTTTCACTTAGCATAATGTTTCAAGGTTTTATCCATGTTGTAGCATGTATCAGTACTTCATTCCTTTTTATAGATAAATAATATTTCATTGTGTGTGTATATATCTTGATATTTATACATCTATATCTATACATCACAGCTTATCTATTCATTCATATATCAAACATTTGGTCTGTTTTCACCTTTGGCTACTGTGAGTAGTGCTATTATGAACATACATGTACCTATACTTGTTTGGTACCTGTTTTCAATTATTCTGGGTATATATCTAGGAGTGGAATTGTAGGGTCATATGGCAATTCTATGTTTAACTTTTTCAGAAATTGCCAAACTATTTTCTACAGTGGTCGAACCATTTTGCATTCTCACCAGCAATGTACAAGAATTGCAACTTCTCCACATCCTTGCCAACACTTATTTTTGTTTTTTTGATTATAGTCCTCCTAGTGGGTATGAAGTGGTACCTCACTGTGGTTTTGATTTGCATATCCCAAATGACTAATGATGTTGAGCATCTTTTTCATGTGTTTGTTGGCCATTTGTATATTTTCTTTGGAAAAATGTTGATTCAAGCACTTTGCCCATTTTTTAATTGGGTTGTCTTTTCTGCTATTGACTTCTAAGAGTTCTTTATGTATATTTTGGATACTGGATTCTTATCAGATATATGATATATGCAAATATTTTTCCCATTGTGTGGGTCGTCTTTTCACTTTGTTGATAATGTCCTTGGTTGCAAAAACAATTTTAACTTTGATAAAGCTTTTGTTGCTCTTGTCTTTGGTGTGATATCTAAGAATCTATTACTGATTCAAGGTTATAAAGATTTACCCTAAGTCTTCTTTTAAGAATTTTATAATTTTATCCCTTATATTTATGCTGTTAATTCATTTGAGCTAATTTTTATATATCATGTGAGGTAGGGGTCCAACTTTATTCTTTTGCATGTGGATATCTAGTTGTTCTAGTGTCCTTTGTTGAAGGGACTATCGTTTCCTCATTGAATGGTCTTGGCACCCTTTTTGAAAATCAATGGGGTATGAATGTATGGGTTTACTTTTGGACTCTCAATTCTATTTCATTGGTCTATCTGTCTATCTTTATGATAGTACCACATTGTTTTGATTACTGTAACTTTGCAGTAAGTTTTGGAATTGGGAAGTTTGAGTCCTCCAACTTTGTTTTTCCTTTCCTTTTTTTTTTTTTTACATGTAAAGCAATTTTATTTTTGTTTAACCTTAAGCTTGCCAATTTTTTTTTTCCTGAACAGCATTTGTCTTGTTTTGATACCCACCTACACTCATATTAGAAATGTAGTGCAAACTACTTGGTGATTCCACCTTGAATTTATAGTCATGTGACTAGGATGTTTTGAATATATGTTCTTCTTTTTCAAGATTGTTTTGACTACTTTAAACTCTTTGTAATTCCACAAGAATTAGAGGATTGGCTTTTCTATTTCTGCAAAAAAGGCCATTGGGACTATGATAGGGACTGCACTGAATCTTCATCTCTTTTGATTCTATAGATTAAGCAATACTCTTGTTGAATCATGGGAACATCATATTGTTATTAACCAACACCTATATATCAGGGGTCAGCAAACTTTTTCTGTAAAAAGCCAGAAAGTAAATATTTGAGATTTTGAGGGCTATATGGCATTATATAGTAATATAAGAGTCTTTGGACTCCTCTCACAGTCTGTGTAGCAGCTTCCGGAAGCCATCCCAGCAACATATTAGAATCATCTCCTGGAGTCATTGCCAGGGTGTTAAATCCTGTGATATGAGGTATGCCCCTATATCAACAAAATTTTTCTTATTCAGCTTTATATTCAGTTTCTCCTCTTGACTCAACACCTTTAGCATCCACTTTCATATACACTCTCCTGGTTTCTGCTGTTTCCTATTAGGCAGTCCTTATAGTTCCTTTGCTGCATAATCCCTCTCTTCCCTTAGTAGGTCAAGCACTTGCCCAGTGAAACCAGGCTGTGATTTGGTCGTGGTTATGGCTGTGGTGGTCAGGAAGGGAGGCAGGGATACCTCGTGAAGACTGCTAGCATTGTGCTCTAAGGAACTTGCCTCATTGAGGCTTCTATACAAACTTAAATCAAGGCGGGGGCAGGGGAGGATTCTTCTAACAAGGAGGCGTGAGCATTTTTTGCAGGCCCAGGGAGTCCAGGAGGATTGGGGATTCAAGAGTTCAAGTGTATCCCATATAGATATCTTTCTCCCAGATTTCAGGGTCTCACTTCTTCCCATTAGGACTTTGACTTGGTGTATGAGAATTGTCAGGTGGAGAAGGCAACTTTCTCTGAAGTTCTGCTACTCTGACAATTATGTCCTGTTTCCAGACCTCACCTGGGTCTGCTGTCCAATTGCAAGAGATGAGGGTCCCTTTAAATGCTGTTGAAGAAGCTCTCTGCCTCTCACAATTGCTTTACACTGATGCCTGATAGTTCTTAGCTTGTCATTTTCTCTCTTCAAAGCATCTGTATTCAGCAACAACCACCCACGTTGACAGTCCTTCTACTGACTCTTTCTCCATTGTCTCTCAAACTCCTGAGGTACCACATGAGTCTGTGCGCTTCCCACCTGTGCCCCATCCCCACCAGCACAGGTGAAAGTCTCAGCAGCCACACAGCTGCCCCCTGCTCCAAATGCCCAGTTCTCCACCTGCCACCAGGCCTGTGAGTGGTCCATCCTGGAATCTCATCCTTGGATCTGCTTTTTAGGTCCACTTCTGGCACCAACTGCCTTGGGTTGGGTTCTCTGAGCTTGAGAAGCGGTTCAGGTTCCCATGATTTGTTGAGAGAGTGCTCTTCAGAAAAAATCCTGGAGAAGAGGAAGTAAATTAGGATGGGGAAGGGGAAGGAGCTGAGCAAGGCAGAGTTCAGGCTTGGCCCGATCCATGGTGGTGGGCTGTGGAGCATGAATCACACTGCAACGTCATCTGCTCTTGAAGCAAGGGGGCCAGACTTTTGTACCCCTCTATCAGTCAGGGGTTGTGGGTGTCCATCCCTAGGGTGGAAGTATAACCTCCCTGGCAAGGTAACTCCTGTCAGCTCAGAGTAATTTTCTGGAGAAGGAGCAGTTGTGAATTGTTATCATCTGGGAGTGGGTGGACCTGGTAAGCATCCACTGCAGAGAGGGTGGCATGTTCTGCTAGCAGCAGCAATTTCAACAGGGCTGGGGCCTGCACAGTGAGGCATCCAGGAGGTAGTAGTTCTTGGACCAGGGTAGCTTGCCATGGGGGTGGTGAGAAATGGTTGGTTTGCAACACACACACCTATACACTCCCCCTGCCACACACATAGAGGGGGTCTCACTCTGTTGCCCAGGCTAGAGTGAAGTGGTGTGATCATAGGTCCCTGCAGCCTTGATCTCCCAGGCTCAAGTGATCATCCCACCACAGACTCCCAAGTAGATGGGACTATAGGTGTGTGGCACCACCCCCGGCTCATTTTTTTTTTTTTTTTTAAGTAGTGACAAGGTCTTGCTATGTTGCCCAGGCTGGTCTTGAACTTCTGCACTCAAGCGATCTTCCCACCTAGGCCTCCCAAAGTGCTGGGATTACAGGTGCGAGCCACTGCACCCAGCCTGAATATATTTTTTTAAATGACTTTATTGAGGTATAATTGACATATAATAAGCTGCACATAAAAGTGTACAATTTGATAACTTTTAACATGTGCATGTATAGATCCATGTAATCATCACAATAATGAAGATAATGAACATTTCCATAACCCCCGAAAGTTTCCTGCACCCTTTGTGACCCTCTCTCCTGCTCATTCTCATCGTACCTTGCACCCTCCCTTTCACCCTCCTCTGAGTCCCAGGCAGCCACTAATCTTCTTCCTATCACTATAGGTGAGTTTGCCTTTTTTTCCCATTATATTTTAAGTTCTAGGGTACATGTGCACAACGTGCAGGTTTGTTGCATATGTATACATGTGCCATGTTGGTGTGCCACGCCCGTTAACTTGTGACTTACATTAGGTATATCTCCTTTTTTTAAGAATTTTGCTCTGATGGAATCATACACTAGGTACTCTTTTTTTTTCTTTCACTGCTTTCACTTAGTCTAATTATTTTGCGATTCATTCATGTGGCTGCATGCATCAATGGTTCATTCCTTTTTAGTACTGAATAGAATTCCAATATGTGGATGCACCACAGTTTGTTTATCCATTCATCTGTGGATGGACATTCAGGCTGTTTCTAGTTTTTGGCAACGATGTGTAAAACTGCTATGAACATTTGTGTACAAGTCTTTGTATGGACATATGCTTTCTTTTCTCCTGTATGAATAGTGAGCTGTGGACTGGCAGGATCACATGGTAGGTGAGTGTTTAATTTGACAGAAAACTGTCAAACTGTTTCCAGAGTGACTGTATTATTTTACATTCCCATAAGCAGCATATGAAAGTATCAATCCTCACATCCTCACCAACACTTGCTATGCCTAGTCTTTTAAACTTGAGCCATTTTAGTAAGTGTTCTGGATATGTGTTGAATGTAGAGCCTACAGGATTCATAATGGATTGGATCTAGGATTTGAGAGAGGGGTTATTTATGCAACAAATATTAATTGAGTGCTGTCTCTATCCTGGCATTTTTTCTAGAGGTTTGGGGCATAGTAGATAACAAAACACATAGAATTCCTTCCCTCATGGACCTTACAGCCTACATCACTTTCTTGCCTGTTTGGGGAAGACTAGGGTGGCTTAGGGTATGGGATGAGGAGGCAAAGAAGGAGGCAAGTTCAACTGATGGAGGTGGTGAATGGTGTGAGAGCAGAGGGTGAAGGCAGGCTGTGTGGTGTAAGATTCAGGGGGTCTTGTCTAGAAAGATACAGTGACATCCTGTTTCCTATTAGTGTGACCCTGGCTGGGTCATGTGACTGCACTGGGCAGCTTCAGTTTCTTCATCTGTAAAGTGGGAATAATGAATACTTCAGGTGAACTGAGATGTCTTACTGGCACTTAGCCAAATCTAGACGCTAAGTTCAGTCCTTAGAAAATATCCTTACTGAAGTCAGTGACGTTAAATTTATTCACCAACTTTGCTTTTTAGAGAGGACCAGAGAGTCCTGTGTCCTCAGAAATGTCCCAGGGATCACAGAGTCAGCCCATGGTCCAGTGCCTTATTTCCAGCCTCTTCTGCTAACTCCTCAGGTGCAGACTATCAGCCTGTGGGCCCTGAACAGGTGAGCAGAGTGTAAGGGCTGTTTGCAGCTTTATTTTTAGAGCCGGCCCTGGAAGATGGCTCAGGCACCAAGGTTCCGTGGGGAGCTGAAGTCAGGCTATATTTAGGTGACACAGCTGCGTCCCACTATCCCTCCCATGTCACAGGGATTTAGTCCTGGTGTTTGGAAAGAAGACCTCAGGTTTGCCTAAGCTGTGTTTTGTATCTGTGGGTGTCCCCAGGAGCAATGGGGCCCCTTCCTCGGAGCCTCTGTCTCAAGCTCTCTGTGATGAAGGTGCAGGCAGGGTACGACCTACCTCCTTTGTAACACCAGTGGTTTCTGCCTCATCGTGATGCTCACGGCTGGGAGTGTGGCTCCCTTCAGTGCCCTCTGTGTAGCCATAGCAACCATGATGATCCACATTTGTTCGGGGTTTCCTGTTTACCCAGTGCTTTTACAACCATCTCCTATTGCATCCTCCCGGTGGGTCTGGAGTGTGGCATCATGATCACTATCCCTGTGTTCTGGATGAGGAAACTGAGACTCCAAGAAATGCAGGGACATGCCTAAAGGCACTGTGTGAGTGACCGAGGTCATGAACTTAGGCTGTGGGATTCCAAGGTCAGGGTTCTTTCAGTTAAGTTGTCATTGTTGTAGTAATTGTGCAATCTCCAAGTCCCTGGCCTATCCTGCCCCACCACCTGCCTGCACAAATCCTTCTCTTTTGAGGCTCTGCAGTTGGCTCAAAATGCCACCTTCTCTGGGAAGCCCTTTCTGATTCTTTCAGATGAATGTGAACTCATGGGTCATTTCATGATACAATGCAGAATGCCATGGGGGTGGAGTGTGGTTTAGCAAAGCTCCTATGTGCACGTCATACCTCCTGTACTGGCTCACAAGCTCCTCTTCATATTCCCTATGTCATCTTGTCAAGACCTCACGAGCATGTAGCAGGTGCTTAAGTTCTGACTGAATTGAATTCCAACAAAATGCTGTAACTGGATGGTTCCCAGATCCCACATAGGGTTTGAGATTGGACAGATCCTTGAGCTCGTAGCCTGGTGCTGCCATTTTTTGGCTGGATGACCTAGGCTATTATCATAACCAACTCTAGGCCTCAGTTTGCTCACCTGTAATGTGGGAATAATCATAGTCTTATTTCATGAGGCTGTGGTGTGAGGATCAGAAGAGCGAATGCAAATGAAGACCATGTATATTATGCCCAGTGCATAATGAATGCTAAAAAATTAGTCACACATATTCTTCTTCTTCTTTTTTTTTTTTGAGACGGAGTCTTGCTCTGTCGCCAGACTAGAGTGCAGTGGTGTGGTCTCGCTCACTGCAACCTCCCACTCCCTGGTTCAAGCGATTCTCCTGCCTCAGCCTCCCGAGTAGCTGGGATTACAGGCACATGCCACCATGCCCAGCTAATTTTTGTATATTTAGTATAGACGGGGTTTCACCATGTTGGCCAGGATGGTCTCAATTTCCCGACTCATGATCCACCCGCCTCGGTCTCCCCAAGTGCTGGGTTTACAGGCGTGAGCCACCATGCCCGGTCCATATTCTTATTCTTTATTCAGCAATCTTGACTGATTCTCTAGCAGGAACAAAGATCAGTTGATGTGTGACATCAGATGACATCACACAAAAAATAAACAAATAGATGCTCATTAGGAATGTCCTGTGACATTCATTTATTTGCTCATTCTCTTATGCATTCAGAGTCCATATGACTCACCTGGGAGCACAGAAAAGGGTGGGCACTAGTCCACATCTTCCCTGTCTCATGGTTAAAGCCGCTCTTTGCCTGCAGAAGGGGAAACTTCTCTGCTTTCTTGGTAGAGAAGTTGGTCACCTTCCCTTTTTGCCATCAGAACTGTAGGCAGAGGCCTGGAGATTAGACAGGAGGGGGCCTTGGGAGGCTGTGATGGCAGGGGATGGCCAGTGTGTGCTGGGAGGCACAGGTCCTCCCAGTGGACAGAAGCAGGAAGCTGGCAAAGATAGCAGGTACCTGAAGCAGGGGTCTGACTGGAGTAGTCCTTTGTAGCAGGGTGACCTGGTTGGCCTAGAAGTAGTGAATGCCCAGGAATGGCTGAGTTGGTTTAGTTCTGAGCTGGCATCCAACCAGACTCCTTGTCCTATAGGGGAGGGCTTCACTGGCCTTATGGCAAGGGCTGGCAACTGTGGCCCGGTGAATGGGAGCATGAATAGCCCAGCTGGTTTTCTTATGGAGGATAACCTTATGGAGTTTATTCTGGCTTTACTTTATGTAGATGAGGGAGTAACTTAGCTGACTCTGTAGAAGGGGAGTAGGAGTGGCCTAGGATGTGGCAGAGACAGTGGTGATCACATCACTGAGAGTCCATCTGCTCTCCCAGAACCACGTGATTGCCTCTGCTTCTGTGAGTATAAGCAAGGTGAGTCACTTCTGGGACGCAGTATGGAAGAGCTGGTGTGACATCCTACAACTTTTCTTCCCCTGCTGCAGTGATAGAAGAGGCTGAGAGTTTTAGGTGGAAGAGTCTCTGCCAGCCAGGATCCCTGAGTGACTATGTGGAGCAGAGTCCACCTCAGCCTCAAGCTGGCTCTGGGAGCAAGAAACAAACTATTGTTGCATTTATCCACAGAGATTTTGGGGTGGTTTCCACTGCAACGTGAACATTAGATACCTGCAAAAGTTGATGGTAATGGCATGGGGAGGATACTAATGTTTCCTAGATGCTGGAAAATATTTTTGTTCAAGTTCCATTTATATTGTGTTCTGGGGAGCAGTTGCTATGCTGAACATCAGTTACCTTACCGATCTTCTTGATTCTGTCAACACATAGGGAAACTGAGGCTCAGAGAGGTTAAGTAACAAATTTAAGGTCATGTGGCTGGTTTCGTGGCAT
The DNA here is from genome assembly GCF_009828535.3 of Hylobates moloch. Lineage (NCBI taxonomy): Eukaryota > Metazoa > Chordata > Mammalia > Primates > Hylobatidae > Hylobates > Hylobates moloch. Next base: position 72,717,454 of record NW_026652278.1, read on the forward strand.
AGCTAGACTTTATAACCTTGGCCTTAACAAGTATGTAAATGAGTGTTTTTTTCATAAAGAGAATTTCATTTGCCCATTGGCTTTGCTCAATTCTCTCAGTGGTGCTTCATCATCAGTTTGATTATCCTTAAGTGAAGTTCACCCTGTAGTCAAGCAATTAATGTCAATAAACAAACACTCAAATGTAGCAGGAGAGCCAGCTCTGAAAGGGGAATGGGGATGAGTCCTTAAGTGAAACAAGAACTTTTTAAGAAGATGAATAATGGCTGTCTCTTTTTTGCAAACTAGAATTTTTGTATATTAAAGATTTTAAAAAACAGTAATGCCATGTATATTTTTGTGTACATATGTACTTAGGTGTGTATTCATATTTTGGTGTGCCTTGTGGGTATGTGTGTACCAAGTGTCTGGATTTACAGACAATGCATTCTTGATCAACACACCCAATGAATTGAACTTTTTCATAATGTTTAATCCCTTTATGAGAATGAAGAAAATAAGGAAAAGTAGGAATTTATTTTTTAAAACTATAAAATTTTTAGTATTTTGAAAGTATTGAATTTTTATCAAACCCAGGCTCCTAAACCTTTAGGTTGTATTAATTCATTTATTTAATGAGCAATTATTGTGCGCCTAGTGTGTCCCAGGCACCTGGGCTTCAGGGGCAAAGTACTGATAATGACCTTGAAGAACTGAGGAGCTTCCTAAGGGAGAAAAGACAAGAACCCAGAATTCTGTGACCCAGGAAGACAGTAGTAAACACTGTATGGGGATCTCCCAGAGGACTAGGGAAGTTCAGAAGGGAAATCTTTGCCACTTAGGGTGAGAAGTCAGCAAAAGCCTCACAGGGAAGACAGCATTTGAGTTGACTCAGGACAGGGAGGATGGGGTAGGATTTTGATAGAGACTTCAGGAGAGGCTGTTCCTACCAGACACAACATCCAGAGCTCAGGCATGATGGTAAGGGTGAAATTAAACTAATACACTTCAACAAGGAGGTTGAAATAAAAAAGCGATTGCAGGTTAACCTCTAATTAACCGGAAAATGCCAGTAACTGGAATCACTTATAGAAGGTTGTTCCATTAATTAAGATTTTCCTGTGCGTGTGCACGGTGTGTAAGACTACACAGTCACAGACACACTTACACACTTCTTCAGCCCCACGCTGCCCTAAGGACCCTCCCTTTGCACGCAGTGGGCGCGAATCTCTGCACCCCTCTGTGGCAGGGAGAGGTGCTGCCCATCAGTCTGGAAGACACATTCTCAGCACGTCACGCTGAAGCCCCACGGAGGCCCCGTTCCAAGAGGATTGGAAATGTAATCACAACAGTTTTTATTAGCAAAAGAACAGCAGGAACCCTTCTGCTGTCCATATGGACAGATCCCGATGGGTATTCATGAAACAGTTTGCTACGGGAACAGCCGTGCTTAAAACTCCTCGTCCAATTACCTTTGAACTTGCCTTTTCTGCTGCAGTGGCTACTGCTGCTGCATGTGAAACATCTTACACACTCGTTTCTCCCCAGGAGGAGGCATCTGCTTCACCCTGTTTGGGATTCTTTGCCCTGGAGGCTGGGCAGCAGTGGGTCCAAGGAAACTCAGGAGTTTTGGGCCTGGTCACTCATCATGGATGTCCAGGCAGTCAACTCGGTTTCATTTGTCCTGTTAAATTGGCCGGTTAATTGGAGCCAACGATAGCTTTTGGAGAAACCCCTCAGCCCTGTTAGGGCTTAGAACAAGGGGAAATTCTTCAAGGACATTTGGTGAGAGGGTTAAGAACTTGCTGATGCAAGCATTGTTTCCTGGCCGTGTCCAAATGCTTCCCAGGTAGAGGGCAATGGGTATAGTGACCATGCAGCCTAGGTGCTTGGATACATTTCTAATCCCCAATACCTCTTCTCATTGTCCTTACTGGTATCTATAAGTTCAGATCAAGTTATATGCCACAATTCTAGGAAAGAAAATACAGTTTTTATGTATGGAGGACAGAAATACGTACATCGGAAATAGATCCCTGTTAAATCAGAAAGAAGCCCCTGTCTTCTGCAGGTTGCAGGTGCCAGACCTTGAAATTCATTGGCTGGAAGAGGACAGAGAAGGAGCATCATGCAATTTGAAGCTGGCAAGTCTCAGAGTTGGTGAAAATCAATACTGGGAGTGGCCAACAAAACAAACACAGTTTTAGTGGTTGATGCCTTGTGAACTGAGCAGATCTGCCCTGGATATCCAGGTCAGAGAGAAATCAGAGGGGACATCTGATGTTCTGCCTGCTGCGCTGCCATCTTCTGGCAATGATGTTTCCGTTTTCCTTTGGGAATTCATCACTTTCCTGCTCTCAGGCAGTGGGGTTGGACTGGGCTGGCTTCTGTCCTCTGCCTTGAGGAGCGGATGTAGAACTCAAGCCTGGCACAATAGCATCTTATGGATTGGTTGTGAAATGAGCCTACTTGGGACAAAAAGGATGTGACTTGGGGCTTTTCCTGGAACTCTCTTCAAGTAAGGAGGCTTCTAAGCGGGGGAAATGTAGGCCTGAAGGTGTGGGTGGCTATGTATTTGTCACCTGGAAAGAACCTGATGAGAAGGACTCCCATCCTGATCCAACCGTGCCCAAAGCTATACCATCTTGGCTACTTGGTACCTGAAACAATGGATCTTCTTCTGTGCCTAAGCCAGTTAGAGAAGCCTCCAGGGGTTAAGATTCTGCTAGATTACCCTCTTCTCAAAGGAAGTGGTCCTTCCAGGTCTTCCTCCCTATTTTCAAATCCATCACCTAAGGCCTCCCATTTCTCACTGGGGGCAGCTTCTCGAGCTGGCTGGAGGAGAGTCAGGCATCTTCCCTGGGTGTGGAATCACATATGGTGGTGTCAGATGGTCCTGGGTACGATCCTGGCTCATCGTAGTGGCTCATTAAATCATGTTAATAATCCGACTGCATACATTTATGGGGCTTTTCCATTTCCCATCCCTGAAGGCAGAATCACCCTGGGGTTTAGTCCAGAGTGTGGACTTTGGAGTCAGACCAGACCAGGATTCATGCTCCAGCACTGCCATTGCTAGCAATGACTTGGGAAAGTTGCTTAATCTCTGTAGGCCTCAACTCATCAGGAAAATGGGCGTGACTATGCTTGTCCCCCACTGGATGTTTCGAGGCCCGAATGAGAAAATTCATGCAAAGCAAAGCTTAGCCTAGCATGTTCTACATGGGAGCCACTATTGTTATTTCTAGAAACCCATAAAAACAAACTCTTAAAGCTACTAAGCCAATGCCCCTCAATTAGTATCCCATTGGATTTCCCAGTGCACACTCTTCCTTTTCTTTCTATTTTCCCCTCCCAGTATCCACTGAGGACTGGGTTTTCTGTTCTGAAGTCTGTGTTTACCCAGATGTAGAAGATAACAGGTACATTCTGAGAGCTCTCCAGGGGCAGGAGCCATACCCAACAGCCAGGAAAGACTAGAGCAGAAGAAAGTGTGTTCTGATGGAGGAAAAAGGGGCAATTCTCAGGAAGGGGACAGCCTTGCTGAGGGCTTATGGATCCAACATCTTTGACTGCATGACATTTGTTTGAAGGACAAAACCACTGTTGTTCCACCTTGGAGATGTGGAGATCGCCTCTTCAGTTCAATTTAGTCTTCCTGAGTATCTGCTTTGTTTAGAGTCATGATATCCAACCCAGCTCAGATTTTCCCTCTTATTTGTTTTCTTATCCAAGTAGAAAGAGGGAGTATGCAGCAGTATGGAAATTGTAGAAATTGGCAAGCTGATTCTATAATTCATATGGAAATGAAAAAGACCTAGAATAGCCAAAACAATTTTGAAAAAGAACAAAGTTGGAGGACTAACACTGCCTGATTTTAAAGCTTATTATAAAACTACAGTAATCAAGACAGTGTAGTATTGGCATCAAGATAGACAAATAGATCAACAAAATGGAACTGGGAGTCCAGAAATAGACCCATGCATATACGGACAACTGATTTTTTGACAAAGTTGCAAAGACAATTCAGTGGAGAAAGGATAGTCTTTTTAAAACAAATGATGATAAAAAAATTAGATACTCATATGCAAAAAAAAGCTTTGATCCATAACTTGCACTATATGTAACAATTAGATCAAAATGGATGACAAATCTAAATGTAAAACCTAAAACTATAACACTTACAGAAGAAAACAGGAGAAATCTTTGTGACCTTGGTTTAGGCAGAGTTTTAAAATATGACACCAAGAGCATAATTCATAAAAGAAAAAATTAATATATTGGACTTCATCCAAATGAAAAACTTCTGCTCTTTGACATATACTGTCAAGGGAATTAAAAGGCAAGTCACAAACTGCAAGAAAATATACAAAAATCGTGTATCTGATGAACTTGTATCTATAATATAGAAGCAGCTTACAATAAAAATAAGACAACCTAATTAAAAGCAAACAGAAGATTGTAATGCACATTTTACTATAGAATATATGCAAATGGTTAATAAGCACATGAAAAGATGCTCAACATCATTAGTCATTAGGGAAATGCAAACTGAAATCACAATGAGATATCACTATACATCCTATTAGAGTGGCTAAAATGAAAAAGACTGACAATGCCAGGTGTTGGTGAGAATATGGGGACTGAAACTCTTATACACTGCCACTGGGAAGTAAAATACTGAAAAACAGTTTGACTGTTTCTTATCAAGTTTAATGTGTACCTACAGTTATGATCCAGCCAGTCCACAGCTAGCTATGTACTGAAGAGAAAAGAAAGCACGTGTCCATACAAAGACTTGTACACAAATGTTCATAGCAGCTTTACTGTAATTGCCAAAAACTGGAAACAACCTGAAAGTCCATCAGCAGGTGAATACATAAACAAATTGTGATGTGTCCATATATTGGAATACTGCTCAGAAATAAAAAGGAATGAACTAATGGTATATGCAATAATATAAACAAATATCAAAATAATTATGCATAAGAAGCCAGAAAAAAAGAGTAATACTTAGTTTGATATGTATTTCATTCATATAAATTTTAGAAGATGCAAGCTGGTCTATCATGACAAAGAGCAGATCAGTGCTTGCCTCGGGGTTCAGGGCAAGGGGCTGGCAGTGAGTGGTGGGAGGAAAGTTCTGGGGGTGATGGATATGTTCATTATCTTAATTGTGATGGTTTCGTGGGTTTCTATATATGTCATAACTTACCAAAATGTACACTTTAATTATGTGTCATTTATTATATGTCAATTATATGTCCTAAGTATGCTGTTAAAAAAGAAAAAGATGATAAGACTCTAATAGCAGCACCTGGATCAGATAAAATAGTCCAAGAAAGTGGCTGGCTGTCCAGGGGAAGAGGAAGAGATGGAACAGACTACTGGCTCCAATGCCAATGTCCCTCATTTTGTACCTGTCCACCTTTTCCCCCACTGTCCCCTCTGTCAGCGCATGCCCTTCCCATCCTCCTCACCTATTTAGATTCTATTGTCCTTCTAGATCTAGGAGAGAAAATGCTTCCTCGATGAAGCCTCCCAGGACCACACCAGAGTTGTGTTTTCTTCATCTTATATGCTTGTACAGCATTAATTTTGTATATTACTCCTTGGAGCCTGCATTGTGGGTCTTGCCCTATAGAGGACAAATAAGTGAAGGCTTCAGTTAGCATCAGTGACTGCTCTCTCAGGCTCTCCTGAGGCCTCCACAAGTGTCTTCTCTTCCTGGTCATTTTTCCACCTCCCTTGGGATGGGACGAGAAGGAGGTCTGCCCACACAAGCTTCTTTTCAGTGAGCAGCAACTCCACCTACCGGAGGGCAATGCCTCTGAAGCACCCCTCTCTCTCCCATGTGCAGTCAATCACAACTTGCCCCAGGCTCTCTTCAAAGCTTGAATCAACCTACTCTCTTCTCTATGGCCACGACCCTAGTCCCAACTGCCATCACTGTTTGCATTTGCTGGGAGCGCCATACTAGCCTTGTCTCTGGTTTCTCTACTTCTACTCCTCCCACCACTCCCAATGGGCCTATTCTTAACCCAGCACCCGGAGGGATTCTTCCAAGAGTCGCATCAGCCTATGCCACTTCCCCACATGTCACTTTTACCTAAATTCTCCCAACTGCACTCAGATTAAAACCAAAACCCCTTGCCATGGCCATATGGCTGAGATGATGTGGCTTCTGCTGCACTCACTGGACTGGCCTTTCTTCAGTATGGAGCACACCCTGGACTCCTTGCCCCTTGGGTCCATGGCACGTCCTCTCCCTCTCCTGGAGCTCATTCCTCACCCACCCTCCTTTGTAGGGGAGCTTCTCCTGAGAGGCCTTCCCTGGATACCTTCTCAAAGCTCTTCCTTCCTCTTTGTTCTTTGACTCACAACATTCAGTTCTGTTCTTTCTCAGCACATATTCCTGTTTGTAAGTGCATATTTATACGTTGTGTTACTAACATAAAGGCTGTCTGCTCCACTCATCTGGGAGCTCTGGGACAGCAGGAAGCCAGTCTCCCGTTTACCCTTGTCTGCCATGTCCCCAGCACCAGGCTCTCAAAAATATTTGTTGAATGAGTGAATGAATGAATCACAAGGGGAGATTTGAGGGAACTGGCTTTCTGCTGTATCCATTGTCCTAGTGACCTTGGAGCATGAGGATATATTTTTCTGCCTTACAATGCACATTACTGAAATCAGGATGGCTCTTATCATTGTTGCATATGTTTAATGAGGCAGTATTTTTCCTCCAGGAAGCTTCTAACTTAGTGATTCACTCTTACAGTGGTGCACATTATATCTAAGAATTGCAGTAACAGGAAAATCTTTGCATTGCCTAATAGATGAGAGTGTTTGGCCCTCAGTTTCTGAGAGTTTCCCTCTTGTCTCTCAGCCGTGCCACCTGCTTTGTGACTTGTCTTGTGTGTTGTAATCAAATATTTAGTATTTATATTGTTCATAGGTATGTGCAGTTTCTCCTTAGCTCAGACTGTAAGCTTCCTGAGAGCAGATATGGTGTTTTACACTTTGCTGTTTAAGGACTCAGATTGGGCACAGAAGGGGAGGGGAGGAGATGATATGAAAGGAAGAGGAGGGGAGAGGCAAGACAGGGGAAGTGAGGGGAGGAGTATCTAATTCCTGGCCCTCCCTAGCCATCCCTTCAGCTCCTACAGTGTCTAGTGGCCCAGCTGTGAGACCTCTTGAACTGCCCTGGCCTCATGGGCCCAGGCCCTGCCATCAGACCCCAGACCTCCATGATGCTGAGAAATGGTGTGTCCCAGTGATTAGGAACACTGGGTGGACACAGGTCAACTTAGGCTCTATCCCAGCTCTTGTATTTTGCTAGCTGTGTGGCTCAAGGCAAGTTGGTTTTTCTCTGAGCCTCAGTTTCCTCATCAGTAAAAAGGGGATGATAATAATATCCACCTTGTAGGATAAATGTAAGTAGAGATTATGGTAAAAATATGAGCAGCCTGTATTGTGTGAGCACTGGCCAGTCTTCCAGTCCTAGAGCAGGATTAGGTGCAAACCTTTAGAGGTATCAGAGGAGGGCAGGGGTGGCTAAGGTGGAAGGAGGACACGCAGGGGCTTGGGACAGCAGCCGTTTAGCAACCAAAGTGAAAGTAATTCAATATTTTAACGACTGGTGTGCCATATAGGTGTGTGATGCCTACGTTGTAATGTAACGAATGTGAGACATTTAGCATGATGCAGGGTAGATAGTGCCTTGATTCAGGGTAGCAATTGCTAGTAGTGTGCCAGTAAATTCTACTAAACACTGGCTTTCACAAAAAAAGTCCTAATTTTTAGCGTTGGCCGATTTCCTTCGTGTAAATACTACCAATGTGGTCAATTTCAAGCTACCAATATGCCAACGCTGAACCTGGGGTTGGGAAGAGATGTATATGTGACAGTCGCCATTGTACAGAATTCCCATCACACAGACACAGGATTCCTAGGTAAACTTAAAAATATAGATCATAGTAAAGCATAGTGATATGTTTTGAGTATCCTTTAACTTTTGATTTTAATATAATTTAACTCTAAATTTATAGGATTTACTTTATAATAATGGCCGTGTTTAGCAACTGGCTTGCAAACTTTTTGAAAATTTAACAATTGCCTCTAGAGAAGTGGTATAAGCTGTCTCTAGCACACCTTTGAATGACAATGACTATTATACCCACCAGTCTGCTTGCCAGATCTCTACCTATTTGCATTTCTGAGACCTCTGGGGACGCTCTTGCTCCTTACCTGTAGCCCACCCCATCTGATGCTCATTCCTGGCTCATTCTCTCACTTCCTGTCACACCTGTGAATTTGCTATTCTTGGTAGGCAGGCCCCAAGTATGTGCTCCACCCAAGGGAACATGACTAGTTCCCAGGTCCCCTCACTGTGTCTGGCCACCCCACCACCTTCTCAACCCCAGCTTCCCTGTTGAGTTGGCCCCTGATGAGGCAGTGCTAATTTGGGGAGGAGAAGACAGTGTGCCTAAGGGAAAGCCGTGCTTCTGGGGTGTGAAAGCTGAGCGATGTTGCATTTCTTCTCAGGGCTAGAGAGAACCAGCTACAAAAGAGGGTTTGGCCTACGTTTGCCAGACTGCCTGCACCACCCTACTCTTGGCTGCCATCCTTAGCATTTCTGCTGGCGAAGGTGCTTGGCAAATTAATCCCCCAAATGCACAGAAATCTCTCCTGCCAAATTCAATTCTCCAACCAGCGATAAATGCTCACCACTGGCTTGTGCAAGCAAAAACAAAGCACAAACCCAGCAGCAAGGGCTGTGGTGTTAGGGATGGGAAATTTACTGTCCTTTGAAGCCCTGTAGGTCTGTGCATCTCAAAGTTATCAAATGAATTAAAGGGCCAAAGAAAAGATAAGGGGATCTGGTAAGCAGCAGTAAGCGTGGCAGAGGAAAGGGTGCTCCACCTGGTTCAGACTTCACGAATAGACAGATCTGTCATCAAGCCTTATCTCAAGGACACTTGCTGGAAAGAGTCAGGCATCTCAGAGGCATGTTCAGGGAGAGGAGACACTGTTAGCAGACAGCCCTGTCCTTTGTGTCTGGGATAAGGAGAAAGAAGGGAGAAGAGGAAAGCTAGGCTTGGAAGATAGTGGTGCGTAGTGAAATGAACCAAGATGTGGAGGCAAACTGGCTTGGTCTAAATTTAGGTTTCATCACTTTGTACTTGTGTGATCTTGGCCAAATTCAGTCCCGTCTCTGAACCTCAGGTTTCTCATCTATTAAAATGGAATAGTGGTATCGTAAAAGATGCTATCGGTGCTTTGTCCGTATCTCTTGGCAATCACCATTCCTGTGTACCCAACCTGGAGACTTCTGACACAAGCACCTGTGGATATTTGTCTAAGGGCTTTCAGGTTGTTCTGAGTATGTGTGTACGTGGCACAGGCCAGGCATTGTGGGGGAGTTAATCCATTCTCCCAACTGGGAGCAACCTTCAACCCATGACTGGCAGGAGTTGGAGGACACATCCCCCAGCTCCTTCATCCCTCAGTGGGATGACTGAGGTGTGCTGTGCAGATCTCCAGAGTGGCCCAGGGTGATGGAGCCTCACAGGCCTGCAGTAGTGGAGTGCTCCAAAACACACTTTATTGGCTTCTTTCCCTTCTTTTTCTTTTCTTCCCTCTCCTGACTGGTGTTTCCTGGGGTCAAATCCCAGATAAATTGCTTATACCTGAATCCTTGCCCCAGTGACTCCTCCTGGGAGAGTTCAATCTAAAAAACACATTGTATATCATAGGATAATTTTGAGGGTTAAATGGGAAGACGTTTAAAATGCTCAGAGAAAAATAAACTGCAGTGAGCATTACTAGTAGGGATTTGAGTAGATACTGGTCTCCTGTCCCTTTCTCTGTCTCCTATCTCTTTCCCAGGAAGAATATGACACAGTGAAAACTTCTTTCCGGCTCCCTTGCAGACACTTGATTTCTCTGCAAGGGAGTGAGTGGGCGAGTGGCTATCTGCAAGGCTGTCTCCCCAATGCTCTGGATCCTGACTCAGAAGGGTGTGAAACTCCCTGCACATGGGGCATGAGTGGAGCCTCTGGGAGTTCTTTTGGGGGCTAAACAGACTCAAGGACTAATTAGCTAATGCCTGTGGAGTGCCTGGGAATGTCAAGTGCTGAGTGTGAAGTGCCATCACTTGAGATGGCTTCCCCTCTCTAAGCCCTCCACGGAAGATGTGTCGATTACCGCATATGGAGGAGCTGTTGCTGAGTCTCCGGTTGGGGCTCTTAACCAGGCAAATATTTACAGTCCCCATGAGGTACTCAGGGCTTCACAGGCCCCAGAGGCTGCAGCTCGCAGCTTGGCCCAGGGCCACTAGACAGGGCCTTGGGGAGTGTTTCTGGGCTGCTGGTTCCTCCATGGTGCCCATGTGAGATTCTGCAGCCCAGTATCCCTGGGCCCCAGACCACTCCTCCTGTGCAACAAGCTCTTCTAGGGCCCTCCAACCCACATAGACAAGCCCTGAGATTGCTCCTTGGTCTTTGATCATCCATCCAGGGCATGAGTCTGAAATCTTCTTCCCTTTCAAACCTGTTCTTCCTCCTTCTGAAGGCGGCATTATCATCCTCCCCAACACTTCAGGCATCTTTGATCATTACCCAGAATGTTCAGCCACCCACCAAGCTGTTTGGATTCTTTCTCTGTATGAGCTCTGACATATACCTCCTGTGCATCCCATCACCACTGCCCTCGTTCAGGCCATCATCCGCTTCCCTGGTGCATTGCTTTCATCTCCTGGCCTCTCTCCTAGCCCCTAGTCTGCTCTCCACATAGCCAGTGGAGGCTCCTTCTGAATCGCAGTTCTGATGGAATCCCCCTTAATGAACATTCAATGGCTTTCTATGGTTTACAGAATAAAATTTGAACTTTTCTGTCTGCCCGGGGGTCCATTGTGATTTGGAGAAAGCCCTAATCGAACTTTCTCACTTTATATTCAACTCTCTTCTTCTATGTTCCCACTGCTCCACCCAGTCTGAACTACTCTGGAGTTTGGGACCACTCCCCCAGTGAACCATCCAAGCCCTTTCACCTCCTGTCTCTTTGTGTATGTTTAGAGAACAGATTAAATATCACCTCGTTCTTCTCTCACCTCCCATAACAATCTGATCCATGTCCTGGGAGAGCTATAGAGGCTTTTTGACTTTGTATTGCAGTGATGAGTAGGGAGTCAGCTTCATGCCTCCTGTATTAATGCTGTGTCTGGCCAAGGTGTTTCTGACATCCGAGTGTGGTGCTGTAATACAGTGATCCCTCTATCAATAGAGAAGATGGTTGTATTTAGTCCCAGTTGCCTGCTCACTGCTTGTTATCTAACTGAACTTGTGTATGAGAGTCTGTCTTTTCTCCCTGCCTTCAAGGAGCTCCTTGTACCTAATATTTTTCCTCAGTGCCAGCAAATATTAGTTGTTCAATGCTTGTTGAAACAATATGAACTTGTGGCTTCAGAGACCTCTGTGTATAGTAGATGTGGCATCTCTTCCTTGGGATGTATTTCTGTGAGCTGCGCTGATGGGACATGGCAGCCAGTGTGGGCTCCATGGGCAGACCTCTGCTTGGAGTTCCCCTGTGGTCCCTTCCAGGTCCTGGGCTCTCCAGGTGACAGTACCTGCAGAGGCCTCCTACTGGGAGAGCTCGTATCAGGAAGGCAGGATGTGGAGACTGAGGGCCTAAGGGCAGACAGCCAGTCTGGATGGGCAGGTAGAAGCTCAGGTGCTGGAAGCATTTCCTCAGCCATGCAGGGGTGGGGCTGCTGGGAATCTGGGGCATCATCTGGCCCCACTGGGTTGGGTGATGGGGCAGTGAGGAGGTGAGATCCTGCTGGAGCATTTCCATCACCTCTGGAAAGGGGCCCAGTCTGGAGTTAACTCGGATATTAGATGGCAGGCAATCTAAAGGTATTAGGTCCAGTTTTGGTTTCTTTTCTTTTTCCTTAAAATAAAACAAATAGGGGTATCTTTACCCAGTCTAATTTGTACAGTCCTGGGAGCCCCACATTGCATAATACTAGGGTGTTATGGCAGAGCTCCTGGACTTGAGCTACATAGTAGTCCTGTGATACGATTTGGATCTATGCCCTTGCTCAAATCTCATGTTGAATTGTAGTCCCCATTGTTGGAGATGGGGCCTGGTGGGAGGTGATTAGATCATGTGGGTGGTTTCTAATGGTTTAATACCATCCCCCTAGTGCTGTCTTGTGATAGAGTTCTCCCGAGATCTGTTTGTTTAAAAGCATGTGGCACCTTTCCCTTCTCTCTCTTCCTCCTGCTCCAGCCATGTAGCACATGCCTGCTTCCCCTTCGCCTTCCACTGTGATTGTACGTTTCCTGAGGCCTCCCCAGCCATGCTTCCTGTATAGCCCATGGAGCTACAAGGCAATTAAACCTCTTTTCTTTATAAATTATCCCGGCTCAGGTAGTTCCTTATAGCAACGTGAGAATGGACTGATACACCTTGTCGAGTCCTGACCTCACAATCTGGTAGCCTGCTGAGCAGATAAGGTCCTCTGATCATTTTTGTTTGACCTACCAGCGTGGATAAGAAATTGAGCTAACATTTTACAATTGTGAGACTTTGTATAACATTTCACATTTCTGGTTTCTTTTAAAAAATGGGAAGACCTCGCAAGACTGGGCTTCTTATTCCTACAAGGCAACTGTAAGCTGGAGCTGGGCAGTGGCTGCTGCTCCAGGCAGGGCGGGTGACCCCACCGTGCCTCGGAAATCACTTGGCTTGTGTCATTCACTTATTGTCCTGACCCGTGGCCTGGTCTTAGGTCACAGTCAAGGAGAATGTCACTGATACAGTGGAGGATGCTTCACCATCATATGTGAGGCCAGAACAATGCCATTGAGCTAAGCTGTGTGTATCCGAATGATAGAATGTCAGAGTTGGAAAAGCCTTTCTGGAACTTTGTCCCTATCTCTCCTATTTGCAAACACAGACCTAGACCCAAGAGCCAGAAAGGGACTTTCCCAAGGTCACTCCTTGAGCTGATGGCAAAACTGAGACCAAAACCTGGGTCTCCTTACCCACAAGCAGGAGTCTTTCCTGATTAGAGACAGAGCGTCCTGTCTTCCCTTCCTTTGTGCCTCTCATTTCATGGCCATCAGCTCCATTGCAGACCTGTGTGGAAACTGGAGGAAGACTGTGATGGGGAGGGCTGGGGAATAAAGGCTGGGGAGGCCCAGGCTGCTCAGGATAAAGGCTGAATGCAGGGGCGTTCAAAAGCCACTGGGCACTGAGCGAATTAAGCCATGCTTGTCTCCGTTGCCCGGGTACTCTTTATGCATCGCATAATGCCATTGTTCAGCCAGAGCCAGGGGCCAGAACGAGCACTTTCTTTGCAGGTAGGCAGCCAGCGCAGGCCCAGCAGCAAGAGAAGGAGCAGGACGGGCTGGAATATTCCGGCTTGAAAACAGCAGCTGTATAATAAAGCCAGGCTGGTTTGTCTCAGGGCCCTGCTGTCCCTTCTCCCCGCCTCAAAGTAGCAGCATGAATCAGTTCACTGCGGCAATGGTCCAGGCGATGTGACTTGCATCTCCATCAGCTACCTGATTGCAGTCCCTGGATGCACGAGGCGCTGGATGTGCCTGGCATACCAAACCGCCCGCCTCTGTGCCGCAGCTACTGGTAATGAAGATCACCAGCCCCGCCCAGCACTGCGGACAGAGCCGGGCATTCTTCAAGGCCACCACTGGCCTTTTATCTTGTCCAAGGCTCTGGGATAGTCACTGAAATCCTTGGGCTGCTTTTGACGGGGGCCACCAGCCTGTCTCAAAGATGCCCTGACAAGCCCCTCCAGCCCTGGGCAGACAAAGGCTTGAAAGGAGAGGAATTGCACACGGTCCAGACGCTGCTGTTTCTAATACGTTATTTTGACACACAATTAACTGCAAAATTTGCTCTAAGCTAAGAGCTCGGGCCCTCACAGGATTCGTACAGCACAATTCAAGCAGGATTTGGTTCTGTGAAACCTCATTCTTCCTGAAGGGCTAGGGATTGCCAGCTCCCCACGGTGATGCCACCCCTCTCGGGGCTGGCTGTGGGCACCGATCAGAGAGGATGCATCAGCCCGCCCAGAGCCCAGCATGGAGCCAGGGGAACCATGGCACGAGTCGTGGGAGGGGGTGGATAAAGCTTGCACAAAACCTTCCAACAGAGCTCCCTGAACAACAACCCTTCCTAAAATGGTGTCGCTTATCCTCCGCTGACAAAAGCCTGATTTGAGCTCTCCCCGGAGGTGGGATGAAGCGAACACATTGCCTTTTATCTCCCCGTCGCTTTGAGAGGGGAAGACAACTGGTACAGAGCGTGGTGGGGAGCCCTGGAGAAGGCACTCTCGAATGAAAGGCATAATCTCCGGCTCCCCCAAACCAGGAGGGGAGGCAGCTTTCATCCCCCACCGCGGCCCGCTCCCCCCGTCCTGGAGGCATCTGAATGGGAGTGGGGAGCTCGGAAGGAGAGGCTCCTGCCGCTGCACAATGCCACACAATATTGCTTCTCCCCAGGAGCCCGGAGGAGGCCATGGGCGTACAGCATCTTACTTTGAAACCAATTCTCCAATCAGCTATTTAAATAAGAAATATAATCTCATTGAATACCCAGAGCTGTTGGTCTGAGATGCTTCCATTTACAAGGCACTTGAAGAAAGTCCCCAAGCCCCCAGTTTATCAGGACAGCCAGCTTAGGATGACTTACTGGGGGAAAGAAAGGTGCTAGAGAGGGAGGGAAGAGAATTGAAGTTGGCTGTTAGAAATCCAGGCTGTCGACTGCTTGAGGGGTGAACCCATGCTGCACCTGTTGGTGCTTTATGCGGAGGAGGTGGGAGAGGTCTGTGGGTTTTCAGAAAACCATCTGATAGCAGGCAATACCCTGTAAAGTTGTGAAGGGGGAAGAAGGGGCACAAAGCATTATCTATCTCTCTTTTGGAAATATCTTTTTGAGTACTGAAGTCATTGCCACAGGATTTTTTTGTCAGAGGCCAAGTGGCTGTTAAGACCCAGTGGGTGAAATTCCCCTGACGAAAACTGGCCCAGCAAGGAGAAGTGGGGGCGATAGCCTTGACTGAGCCTCCCCTGCCGGAGTTCACGGTCTGCCTCCGGCACCAGCCGTGTTTCTAGGTATCCTGGAGAGGGATGCTTGAGAGCCTGTGCTGACCACTGTGGGAATACTGAGAAAGCTCGTCTGCCACGTGCTAGCTTTTAATCAACCTGCAGCTCACTCACCAGAGGCCTCAGTGTTTATCACTTGCAAAATGGGTTGTAAGGACCAGGTGAGCTGAATGTGGACCGTGCCTGACAGGTGGACTGTGCCCCATACAGGATGGATACGATTCTACTGTGATGATGGCACGCTCCGTCTCACTCACAACTCGGGGAACATGGCCCACTGCTCAGGTTCTGGCATGTCATTTCTGGTCAGCAGCCCTGCCCCTACTTGCCCTGTCCTGTTCTGCCCAATTGTGCCCCACTCTATCTTGCTCTCTTCGAAATCTATGGTGCTGATGACCACCTGTGAGAGGTGATATCCTGTGAGAGGCCGGGAAGGGGAGTGTCCATTTGAGCTGGAAGGCTGCCTGAAGGAGGTGTGGCTTGAGCAGTGGGGAGGATTTGGAGAGCGGAGGAATGAAGGAGAGCAGAGAGGAGAGGCTTGGAGGTAAGAAGGAGCAGAGAGGGAGGGCTGGGGAAGCCAGCCTGCAGGGAGGGGAGGGGAGGTGAGGCACTGTGCTGGGGAGAAGGAGGGGAGAAAGATGGGAGGTGGCGGAACCCTGCCCCTCCTTTCTTGGTTGCTTTGCACCCATCTGACGTCCTTGCTGGTCAGGGATGAATCTGGCTAGAGGGGAGCAGAACTGAAGAGCAGAGCTGTGCAGCCCTGGAAGCATCCTAGAGACCAAGACCCTCAGGGGCAAGGGCAGGGTGCTCACTCAGCCACACCGTGGGTCAGCAGCAGAGCAGGACCGCACCCTGTGCCTCCTGTCTCTTTCTCCTGTTATGACAGCTAGCTCTGATGAGCATCTACTGTGTGCCAGGCACTGTTCTAAGTCTTGGTATGGGTTTCCACAGTTAGTCCTAAGACAAGCCTATCAAGTAGGGAGCATTGCTATCCCCATTTTAGAGATGAAGAAGCTGAGGCCTGGAGTAGTTTTGAACCTTGCCCGAGGTCACACTGCCAGGAAGAGGTAGAGCCCACAGGCCACCAGCATTGAGCTCCTTTCTGACCTCTTATCTTTGAGGGAGGTTGGCTCAGTTTCCTTCTTCTTTCCTGAAGGAAAGTGTGTGTCCTTGCTGAGACCAGGAAAGGAGGTCTCAGCTTCATTTGGTATTCCCTCCCTCCTTAGTAAAGCACCTAAGTGCCTTCTGCGCTCCCGGAACGTCAGGGAACATCAGCAAACATCACTGAGGCGGGATACGAATGCCCCCAAACCCGTGCCCCGTGGTGCGGGAAGGGCTGGCTCACTCGGCTGACTTCCATTAAACATTTGATGCATCACAGAACTGCCGAAAACCATCCATCAGGCCATCCCCCTCCGCCTGCCTCCCTGCCCTGCTCACAGAGGGGGTTCGGCCTCAGCCTGCATTCCCTGGCTCCAGGTAAGAGAGAGGAGAGGGGCAATACCCAGCCATGGCTGTGATGCTAGTAAGAGCACGATGTATTGAATGTCAGTGTGCCCAGGCAGACCTCAGCACATTACAGATTTTATCTCATTGAACGCCGTGATGGCTGATAGGTATGGTTGTTACCGTTCAGTATATGTGGAACCTGACATCAAAGAGGGCCATGGTCACTCTGAAGGAGCTAGGGCTGCACTGAGCCCAGGGGTGTGAGTTGAGAGCCCCCTCTGCCCTTCTGCATTCCTCGAGAGGGTGGAGCAGATCAGGTACCCCACAGTGGGATGGGGCCAGAGCAGCACAGTGCATTTAGTGGTCAGTGACCCGTGGAGGTCAGCCCCAGCCAGGGCAGGTTGGGGGACCCCAGCACAGGATGAGTTGCAGGACAGCGGTCCATGGGTAGTCCAAGGCACTCTGTCCTTCCCTCCACCCTGCACCCAGTTACTGCAGCCCGACCAAGTTCTCTGGGCTCCCCGCTCTCCCTGGGGCCCCCATTCAATCAGAGGCCAGTCTCTTTGGTTCTCCCAGCTAGATGTTCCTGAATCCACAATCTCACCCCCTTTCCTTCCATGTCATGGCCCCTCTCGTGTGGGACTGCCCCAGCCTCCTGCTGGTCTCTGGCCTCACCTTGCCAATTTCTTCTCCCCACTGTAGCCGGAGGGATTGTTCTAGAGCCCATGTCTGCCCTCTGGTTCTTCCACTTAAAACTCAACCTGACTGCCTCACATGGGATGAAGCCCACATTCTGCACTCAGCCTGACCTCCCCAGGACCTTCCTGCCCGCCTCTTGCTGGCTGCCCCCCTGCTCGTGCTGGGGTCTCGGCTGTGCTGTGCTCTCTGCAGGAGAACCGCCCGCTGCTCCTTGGCTGGTGAATTTCCACTCATCGTTCAAACTCCAATGCAGAGCACCTTTCTTCCAGGGAGTCCTCCCTGATAACCTTTATGTGCTTCATCCCAACACAGCACAAACTGCACTGTCCCATTTGCTTCCCTGCTTGTCTGTCACCCTCTATTGATCATCAGTTCCAGGAGGGTGGCGAATGTGCCCCCTTCCCCACTGCTCCCCTAGAGTAACATGGGGGCTGCTCCACAGCAGGCCCTCCAGGAATGGATGGCTGCATGATGAATGAATGAATGATGCCTGATACGGCTAAGATAGGAATCCTCCAAGGTGCAGCAAGGGTCAGGGACTCAGACACAGGTGGTAACCTAGCAGGGGGGAGGTGATGTGGTGTTTGGAGTTTAACTGACCCTAGTGCTTACAAGCTGTGTGGCCTCTGCCTGCCTCAGTTTGCTTGCATGCAACATGGGTATAATGACAACTCCTTTACTGAGAATTTGTCTTGAGAGGCCCTGGTGATAATACCTGGGCAGCACCCAGCCCTGTGCTAGGCACAGAGGAGGATAAGGTGGGGCTCCCTCTGGGGCTTGAGGCCAGGGTCAGGCTGCAAGCTTCTCTGAGACAGCATGTGGGGCTGACCTGGCTCTGCAATCAGGAGGACTGTGAGTCCTGGGGCTATAGTCTAGGCACACAAGAGGAGGCAGGGGCAAGTCACTCCCCACGCTCCTCTGGGCTGGCCTCAGCATGCCAAGGCTGAGCTCTCACCATTAGCTCATCCTTCCTTTGAATGGAGCCAATGGCAATCAGGAGGACCGTGAGCCTTGGGGCTATAGTCCAGGCACACAAGTGGGGGCAGAGGCAAGACATTCCCCACGCCCCTCTGGGCTGGCCTCAGCATGTGGAGGCCGAGCTTTCACCACTAGCTCATCCTTCTTTCGAATGGAGCCAAAGTTAGAACTAGGCCACACTGAGATTACCTGAGTGGGGAAGCAGAGGCCCAAGGAGGGTTTGGAATGTGGGTGCGGGTGAGGGAGGGGGGATGTGGGGAAGAACCACCATTTATTAGTTACCTACTACGGTGCGGGAGGCACTGGCTTTAATGACAGTCAGGCACCCCCAGTTCCTGGGTGTCTGCCCATGGGCACATTGTGTAAAATGGGTATGAAATAGCGCATACCTAGGTGGTTGCCAGGAGGGCAGGGGATGCGGTGCAGAGGGAACACCCAGTGCCCAGTGCCAGCCACGGTAAGTGCCCACTAACTGAAGCCCACTGTGGAAACTTTGGGGTGCCTTGGTGTGGTAGGTATGATCCCCATTTCCAGAAGAGGACAGGAGGCCCAGGGAGGTGAACTGAGGAACTCAGGGCCACTCAGCCACTAGGGACCAGAGGGACAAATGACCTGGTCCCAGGCTCCATGCTGAGGTTTTGGCCACAGGGACCACATATGGCAGGGTAGTATCTTTCTCATCGCCTTCACGTCGCGTTTCTTAATTTAAAGTGGGAAATTCCATATTGGGAGCCTCATCAATCATTTTTGTGAGCTCAGCTCCATGGAAAGCATAGAAAACATTTATATTTGCAGCTCAAACTGTTGAAAATGTAAAACAATTTAAATAATATTAACATTTTAACAGCCTCCACTCACAGCTCTGTGAAATTAACCATTATCTCTTGGAGTATTTGTTAAAATTCAGCCGCGGGTAAGTGGTGAGACCCACGGACAGCGTGTTTGGGGGTGAGAGGAAAGGCCAGGGGGCCACCCATGTGAGCTCCCAGGGGCTGGTCCCACCCAGGCCTCCTGGCCATTCTGCCAAACCTGTGTCCTTGCTCAGGGGACAGCCTCCTGTGGCCTCCTGTGGCAGGGACTGTGGCTCCTCGTGTCTCAGATGAAGACCCTCCAATTGGGCTGGGTGCTGGAGGCCTAGAGAGAAACATGACACTGACTCTGTCCTTAAGGGACCCCGGTGGTGGGGAGAGGTGACTGGCAAAATGCGCACTGGTGTGGGATTTGTGCTATACACAAGAAAGGGGTGCTGGGGTGTTGGGGGCACTGAGGAGAAATCAGGAGCACCTCCTGGAGGAACCTGAGTCTGAGATGATTCCTTGTGTTAGGCAGGCACTGTGTGAGGGAACAGATCATCTCTAAGGCCTGGCCTTGCTATAAACCTCAAGAGCCTAAGAGGGCCTGCCTTTTGTCCCAGGCAGTGAGGAAGAAGGGCCTGCAGAGCGGTGCTTGTGGGTGGTTCTGTTAAGCTCCACACACAGATCTGGGATGGGTTCACATGAACAGGGATGCAGACAAGGGGTGGGCACTTGCTGGGCTGTTGGGTGATCCAGGAGTGATGAGCTTGAAAAATCAAGACTCAGGGAAGAATGATGTTATTTTCAAATAACAAGAATGAGAGACGACTTTTCCAATGGCTTCAGCAGGATGAACTAGGCTTTGTGGGCAGATGTTATAAGGTGATAGTACAGTTTCTTTCCTACTACATTTTCTTTTCTGTTTGAGTTGAGTTCTTACTCTGTCGTCTATGCTAGAGAGCAGTGGCATAATTCTAATTTACTCTAGCCTTGAACTCCTGGGCTCGAGTGATCCTCCCACCTTGGCCTCCCAAAATGCTGGAATTACAGGTGTGACCCACTGCGCTCAGCCCTATATTTTCTTACCTATTCCTTCTTTTATTATTATTATTATTATTATTTATTTTTTCATTTAATCTTGCTCCTTTTAATACCTGTTCTTCCTTCTGCTTTCCCATAGGGTCATGATACAGTTGATCAATAATGAAATGGTGAGCTCCCCCCATTGTCAGGGGTGTCAAAGAGATGTTGGGTGACATCAAGGACTGGTAAAAAGGGATTTCTGCATCGGACCTTTATTCAGCCCCACTGTGGGCCAGGCCTTGACTAGACACCACCTCCTTGGAAAATGGCCAGACCCAGTCATTGCCTTTGAGGGGTGTTATAGACTGAATTGTATCCACTCCCCAAATCTGTATGTTGAAGCCCTAACCCCTAATGTGACTTTACTTAAAAATTAGTAAATGAGGTTGTAAGGGTGGGGCCCTAACCCTATAGGACTGGTGGTGTCCTTATGAGAACAGGAAGAGACACTAGAAAGCTCACTCTCATTCTGTGAGCACACAGAGCAAAGGCCATGTGAGGACACAGCAAGAAGGTGGCTGTCCACAAGTCAGGCGGAGAGCCCACTTCAGAACCAACCCCAGTGGCACTTTGATCTTGGATTTCTAGCCTCCAGAGGGGGGTAAAGAAATGTCTATTGTTTATAGCACCCAGTTTGTGTCATCTTGTTATGGCAGCCTGAGCTCACTAGCATAGGAGGTTCTTAGGTGAGGGATTTCCTATGGTTGCTGACTGTAATACAGTACCATACAGGACAGAAGCATGCACAGAGAAGGGAGTGCCTGGCTCAGTCAGGTGGGCATCAGGGGAGGCTACCTGGAGGAGATGGTGGTGCAACAGAATAAAGAGAATCTGGTCATGAAGAGATGAAGAGGAAGGAGAGGAAGCAGAGGTGGGGCGGAGGCAAGGTGCAAAGACACAGAGGTGTTAAAAGGATAGGTTTGGGGACACCAAGAAGAATTCTATATGATTGGAGAACAGGGTTAGAAGAGGATTTGAGAGGAGAGAGGAGGCTGGGGCACAGATGGGCCCACTGACGAGGGAGGACCCTTCTTTATCTTTCTGAGAAGATGATGTAGAGACTCCCACCTGCCAGAGGACTCCATGATCAGTGACTAACTTGCTGTGTGACCTTAGGCAAGTCACTTAACCTCTGCGCACCATAATTCTCTCATTTGTAAAACCGGGCAAAGCATGGCTGCCCTGCCTGCCACCCGGCTGCTTTGTGGGCTCAATAAGCGAGCGCGTGTGAAAGCACTCTGGTGAAAGCCCCATAATAGCGCCACGGAAATAGAAGGTGTTATTATTATGTAACCGCGCTGACTCCCGTCAGAGAGTGTGGTGTCAATTGGAGTCTTGAGGGATGTCAGGGAATTGGCTGCTCTCTGAAGCTTGTCATAGAGACTTGTCTTTTCATTGTACTCCTTTCATATCACTGTTGGCCCGATGAAAGAAGGGGAGAGAATCTTTGATATGTCTAAATATTCCGCTCCCACCAAGACGGGAGGAATTCCGAGGAACAGCTATTATTAGAAGCTGAGCTGGAGGCAGGCGCCTATGTGGATCAGAGGCTGTCAGTTTGCATAAACAGCCTCCCGCACTTCCCAGGCTGCTGCGGGCCTTGGCACAGAGTAGGTGCCAACCGTGCTGGTTGAATTGCAGTGGCACTGCCCAGGCAGGCAGAGGACCAGCTTCTCGTTCCCATTCTGCATCCACTTTGCTGAGCAACCCCAGAGCCAGTCACTTACCCTCTCTGAGCCAAGAAAGACGTTATAGTGCTTCCTGATGGTGAGTGCTTTTATGAGCGGGGAAGATAAGATGCTGTATGGTACAGAGATCTGGGCAGGCCAAAGAAGTCACCAAGCACAGGCTGCTGACATTCTGGGTATGATGAGGCCAGGGAATTTCCTCTCTGGGAAGGATGCATTAGGATTTGGTTCTTCCTAGACCTTGTGTCAGAACCACCTGGGGAGTTTGAAAAATCAGATTCCCTGGCACTACTCCAGGCTTAGAATCAGAATTTCTGGAGGTGAGGCCTGGGACTGAGTTCAGCAAGCTCCCTAGTGGTGTGGATGCAAGTGGCTCAGCACTGGTCTGTGCTCCTGCATTTACAAAGGCTTGGACCAGGTCAACTGTCTGGGTCGGAGACACTGCGATTCCATGGGAACAGGGCAGGGCACCCTGCCTAGTGCTTGACCCAGTGAGTCCAGCCCTTTCCCTGTTTACTTCTAGGCCACACTAAGCCCTCCAGGAGCCTGTGGGTGGGTCCTGGACCCAGTAGTCCATGAACTGGGGAAATGATGGCTGTACTCTGGCTCCTGGCCAGCTCCAGCTGGGCATGATGGCATGATGTCTTCCATACTAACCCTATATAGATTGCCATGCCTAGATGGAGCCTGCCATGTCTGGCTCAAGACTTATAGAAACCAACTGGGGAGGACTTCTGGCAGGTGAAGAATGGCCCTCTTTGGACTCATTTTCAGTGACTTGTCAAAATCACTTGTCAAAGTGCCTTCGCTGACAGGGAGCCTCAGAGAAAGGCCAGGAGGTACCACCTGAAAACAGCTCCCTGTTTCAAAGGTGAGGAAATGGGCTAAGAAGGGCCAAGTTGGTTTGTTACTTTCACTAGAACCCTTGTCCTGTTGGATTAACCCTGGGACCCGGGTGAACTTGAAGAAGGCAGAGCCCGGTCAGACATACAGAATCGGAGACTATTTTGTGTTCTAATGCAGGCTGACATCCTGGGGGTAGAGGACAGCCTGTCCCTGTCCTGGCTCTCATGGGCCTATTGAATCTCTAGGCTCAGCACATCACAGTCCTCCCAGTCCCTGCCTTCTCTCCACTACCACGACAACTGGCTACCAAGGAAGAATAAGAGTAGTGCTTCTTGCCTTGGCTGCCCACTAGAGTTTCCTGGTGCGCTTCAAAAAATCCTGACACCCAGCCATACCCTTGACCAATCAAGTCAGTATCTCAAGTGTGGGACCCAGGTCTCAGTAAATATTTTTAAAGCTCCCTAGTGATTTCATTGTGAAGCTAAGGGGAGAACTACTACTTTAGAGTGGTGATTCTCTACAGGGGGTGATTTTGTCCCCTAGGGGACACATGGCAATGTCTGCAGACATTGTTGATTGTTACAACTGGGGAAGTATTACCAGCATCTGGCTGGTAGAGGCCTGGGATGCTGCTAAACACTCTAAAGTACACAGGACTGCC
The DNA here is from genome assembly GCF_009828535.3 of Hylobates moloch. Taxonomy (NCBI): domain Eukaryota; kingdom Metazoa; phylum Chordata; class Mammalia; order Primates; family Hylobatidae; genus Hylobates; species Hylobates moloch. The sequence goes on from NW_026652278.1 coordinate 72,740,762, forward strand.
CCTACAACAGAGAACCATCCAGCCCCAAATGTCAGTAGTGGTGGGGTTTAGAAGCCCTGCCTTGGAAGAAACGGGGGAGGTGACCTTGCTCACCGTTCAGCCTTGCAGGCTGACCATCTCCCTCTTGCATCTTCCCAGCCCCCTTTGAAGGGAGCCTCTCCCAGAGTACTAAAAGTTTCCCAGTGGGTGTGAGCTCTCAGCGTATTAGCCACCTGGGTTTTCTGCCATGTCCAATATCAGTCATTGAGACAACCATCAAAATCACAATGATCTTTCACCTTTACTAGATTAAAAGCTAAGGCAAACTGCTCTCAGATGAAATGGAGGGGGCAGAAGCCTGGAACAGTGCCTAGAGCTGGAGGGATACGATTCAGATGCATGAAACAAACATCCCCAGATCAAAGTTAATTTCTTCCTCATGTAAAGAAGTCCGTTGGTGTGGAGCTCAGGGCTGGAATGACGGTTCATGTGTCAGGGACCCAGGCTCCTTCTGGCTTCTTGCTCCCCCATCCTCAGCACATAGGCCCCCACTGAGGTCCAAGAGGGATGTTGGAGATTTCAGAAGGACTATGCTTTTCTTCTCCTTCCAGGTCTGGTGGAGGCACCCAGCCCTCCTGATTCTTCCATATTGTGTCCGGAATTGGTGGGTTCTTGGTCTCACTGACTTCAAGAATGAAGCCGCAGACCCTCGCGGTGAGTGTTACAGCTCTTAAGGTGGCACGTCTGGAGTTGTTCGTTCCTTCTGATGTTTGGATGTGTTCGGAGTTTCTTCCTTCTGGTGGGTTCGTGGTCTCGCTGGCTCAGGAGTGAAGCTGCAGACCTTCACGGTGAGTGTTACAGCTCTTAAGGCAGTGCGTCTGGAGTTGTTCGTTCCTCCCGGTGGGCTCGTGGTCTTGCTTGCTCAGGAGTGAAGCTGCAGACCTTCGTGGTGAGTGTTACAGTTCATAAATGCAGTGTGGACCCAAAGAGTGAGCAGTAGCAAGATTTATTGCAAAGGGCAAAAGAACAAAGCTTCCACAGCGTGGAAGGGGACCCGAGCAGGTTGCCACTGCTGGCTCGGGCAGCCTGCTTTTATTCTCTTATCTGGCCCCACCCACGTCCTGCTGATTGGTAGAGCTGAGTGGTCTGTTTTGACAGGGCACTGATTGGTGTGTTTACCATCCCTGAGCTAGACGTAAAGGTTCTCCACATCCCCATCAGATCAGTTAGATACGGAGTATCCACACAAAGGTTCTCCAAGGCCCCACCGGAGCAGCCAGACACAGAGTGTCGATTGGTGCATTCACAAGCCTCGAGCTAGACACAGGGTGCTGATTGGTGTGTTTACAATCCCTGAGCTAGACATAAAGGTTCTCCACATCCCCACCAGACTCAGGAGCCCAGGTGGCTTCACCCAGTAGATCCCGCACCGGGGCTGCAGGTGGAGCTGCCTGCCAGTCCTGCGCCATGCGCTGGCACTCCTCAGCCCTTGGGTGGTCGATGGGACTGGGCGCTGTGGAGCAGAGGGTGGCGCTCGTCGGGGAGGCTCGGGCGGCACAGGAGCCCATGGAGGGGGTGGGAGGCTTAGGCATGGCGGGCTGCAGGTCCCGAGCCCTGCCCTGTGGGCAGGCAGCTGAAGTCCGGTGAGAAATCGAGTGCAGTGCCGGTGGGTCGGCACTGCTGGGGGACCCAGTACACCCTCCGCAGCCGCTGACCTGGGTGCTAAGCCCCTCATTGCCCAGGGCCAGCAGGGCTGGTCGGTTGCTCCGAGTGGGGGGGCCCACCAAGCCCATGCCCACCTGGAACTCCAGCTGGCCCACAAGCGCAGCACGCAGCCCTGGTTCCCGCTCGCGCCTCTCCCTCCACACCTCCCTGCAAGCTGAGGGAGCCGGCTCCTGCCTTGGCCAGCCCAGAAAGGGGCTCCCACAGTGCAGCAGTGGGCTGAAGGGCTCCTCAAGTGCCACCAAAGTGGGAGCCCAGGCAGAGGAGGCACCGAGAGCAAGCAAGGGCTGTGAGGACTGCCAGCACACTGTCACCTCTCAATATGACTCGTATAATAATCCTGTGAGGAACAGATAGTAGGTGTCATATCCGTCCATTCTACAGATGCAGAAACTGAGGCTCAGGGACTTTGAGTATATGTCAAGTTAGAAGTGGAATTCAGGACTTCCAGCTTTCCTAATGGTGGTCTTTCTCCTGCAGGGGCCTGAGGGGGACACACCCCTTCCTCATCTAAGCCTTTTACATCTCAGATCTGGTGAATTTTTCTGACTCCTTCAAGGCAGGGCCTGCCTACCCATATGGTGTTTACCGCCTGAGTTTAAATGACATTATGGCTAGATGACATAAGACAGTGGCTTTTTCTTTTTTGAGACAGGGTCTTCCTGTGTTGCCCAGGCTGGAGTGCAGTGGCATGATCATAACTCACCGTAGGCTTGAACTTCTGTTCTCAAGCGATCCCCCTGCCTCAGCCTCTGGAGTAGCTAGAACTACAAGTGCATGCCACCATGCCTGGCTAATTTATTTATTTATTTTTACTTTTTGTAGAGGCAAGGACTCACTATGTTGCCCAGGCTGGTCCCAAACTCCTGGCCTCAAGCAATCCTCCTGCCTTGGCCTCCCAAAGCATTGGGATTATAGGCATGAACCACCATGTCTGGCCTATGGTGGCTCTTAAGGCGTTCTAGACCAGCAGCATTGGAATCATCTGGGAGCTTGTTAGAAATACAGATTCTTGGGCCGGATGCGGTGGCTCATGCCCAGCACTTTGGGAGTCCAAGGGAGGCAGATCATTTGAGGTCAGGAGTTCGAGACCAGCCTGGCCAACATGGTGAAACCTCATCTCTACTGAAAATACAAAAATTAGCCAGGTGTGGAGGTGCATATCTGTAATCCTAGCTACTCAGGAGGCTGAGGCAGGAGAATTGCTTGAACCCAGGAGGCAGAGGTTGCAGTAGCCAAGATCACACCACTGCACTCCAGCCTGAGGTACAGAATGAGACTCTGTCTCAAAAAAAAAAAAAAAAAAAGAAAAAAGAAATACAGATTCTTGCAGCCATCTGTTTGAACAAACCTCTGTGGGGTTCTGAGCCCTGCCCCCTAAGGTTTGAGAGGCTCTGCTCTAAGCGATCCTGGAGATAGCTTTGCAAATCCCAGTCCTAGAGAGGCCATGTGAATTGCCAGAGGCTGCAGTCAGTCCCACACAGGAAACAGCTGGAATCCCAGGACTCCAGCCAGGACCCATACAGGACTTAAGGCCAGGGCTAGGTGAATGCGCTTTATTAGCAATGGTAAGCTCAGCTGCCAAGACAATAATAAGCCAAATCAGTAGCTAGAAGAATAACGTCCAGGTTGCGGGCTGACCCAGCCCTCATAGTCTTCCAGGGGCCTTCTTTCTGATTTCTCTCCCATCTTCATATAGGGCATTGTCCTCATCTCTCTCGTACACACTGTGGGGAGGGAAAAAGGACCCAGGATGTTCTTAATGTGCCAGACTGGAAGTGGCAGACATCACTCTCACCCGCATTCCAGACCTCAGTCATGTACACAGGAGGCCGGAAATGCTGTCCAGCTAGACAGCCAAGGCCCAAGTACCTCTGAGCCCGGATTCCCCACTCTTCTCCTCACTTACTACGTTCTGGCCACTGATCCATCCAAGGGCCCACGCTCTTCCTACCTCAGGCCTTTTTGCAGGTGCTGTTCCATCTGCCAGAAATGCTTTGTCTGCCCTTGTCACCTTCCCTGACCAGCCTATGAGCAGTGAATCCTCTCCTTGATATTCTCTGTCTCAGCCTCCTGTTTGTTTCCTTCGCTGGGATATGACTTGAGTTTGCATCTTTGTCTGATTACTCAAAGATCTTGGGCCTGTTTCTCCCACTGGCTCTAACCTAGACCTATGGCACCAGGGGTGCACATTCTCCAGTTGCACCCCAGATCTTCTGAATCAGAAACCATGGGGATGGGGTCCATCAATCAGGGTTTTTAAAAACCTTCCAAGTGATTCTCATGCACAGCAAAATCAAAAAATAGTTCTCTGAGGCTGGAATCTGGGCATCTTCAGGTCTACATGGCCCATTGGTGAATCTCTATGGAGTGCAACTGCACCCTCCACTCCATAAGCCTACTCCTTGGCCTACAACATGGAGAGAGGGAGTTGGGGAAGGTGTGACTGTGGGAATGGATGCAGAATTGGCGTGGTGGCAAGACACACTGACCCCCAGGGAGCATGCAGCAGCCACACGAAACAGTGCATCATGGAGCATTAGGAGGAGGGGAAGAGAGTGGACCATAGGCATCAGAGGATGGAACACCTGGTCAGGAGAAGGGAGGTGAAGTGCCGGTCCTTCCACCACTAGCTGGGCAACTGGGGCAAGCCCTCTCTCTTGACCTCAGTTAACGCATCTCTAAAATGGGGCAATAGTGATACTTCACAGCCTTTCTTGATTAAACACAACAATGTGTGGAGGGTGAGATCAATGAAACTCCTAACAGCGCCTTTTATTTAGCACCCACTATGTTCCAGGCCTGAGCCAAGCACTGTATGATTTCATCTTCACATCAGCCTTTTGAGATAAGTTCTAAATCACTCCCAATTTGCAGATGAGAATGCTGAGGCCTAGAGCTGTTCAGTCACTTGCCTAGGGGTAACACCAAAGCAGTAGCTGGCAGAGCTGGGTCGAAGCGAGAGGACATCAGTACTCTTATTCTACCTGACAATGAGCTGTGTTCTGTTCCTGCATCGCTCCCCGAGCACAGCCAATCAGGAAGGAAAGAAGTGCTGCTGCCTGGGCCTTTGGGTGTGTCTGCTCCTTGGATCTTTGAGGGCTCATGCAGGAAGCAGGCTTGATGCATGCTTGTCAAGTGGAATAGAACCGAGGGAGAAGAGAGAAGAGAGTGCCCTCAGCCTAGCCCCCCAGGGAGATCCACTGCACAGTGGCATTGGAAGTGGTTCTGCCTCTGCAGGGCCTGTTCCCACCTGTCTCACCACGTCAAGGCTGGGCAAGGCTGCCTGGCTAAGGGGAATGAATTGCTCCCCAGACCTGTGCATAGTCGTGCCCACCTAGCTGTGTTGTGGGAGTCAGAATCAGGTGTGCAGAGAGGCAAGCAGGGCCCTTGCCTTTAGTGGATGCTCCATTGAGAAGTTGTTCATGCATTCGTTCATTCCTGCCATCCTCAGCATGTTCACTGACCCGCAGTAAGAGATGATGCCATCTACCAACCTCGGCATCCCGTGTAATATTTAGACACGTCAATGGCTAATTTTAATGCAAAATACTGGGGGCAGGGCAGTGCAGAGCAGGGACTACTTCTGCCTCAGGATGGAGTAGGGGACAGTGGAGGCTGCGGGGAGGCTTCAAAGAGGAGGTGACATTTACCCAGCATTTTTAAGAACATTACCCCTCACTCTCATCTGTTCTTACTCTGCCATTTGAACTCACCCAAGCCTCCCACTACCCCTCACACACCCATGCACATATGCATAGCACCACAACTGTCAGCCAAACTCCTGCACCAGCACCAGCGAAGTTCCACCTGCATGAAGTGCTTCCTAGGTGCTGGTGGAGGCCATCCAGGTAACTCATGGGTCAAATTCCACCTTGAAATGAATTTTGTTTCATCTCACGGTGTTTAAAGTTTTAAACGTCAACAATTTCCGAGCCAGAGATTGCATACTAATAGTTCAGAATTTTCACTTTCTCTAGAAAAATGAGAAGTCTCTCCAGCCCCAGTGATGGCCAGCACCCTGGAGCTGAGGGGGCTGAGTGGCAGCTGTGCCCTTTGGACAGGTGAATGTGCTCCAGTCCTGGGCTCCCCACCTGCTGCACACATCTGGAGTCTACCTGGGCTGGAGAGACACTTGACTTTAAGACCTCTGGGTCTCTTCCACTGGGTCCTGTGGAATTTGCCCAGGAATGGCTGTGAAATACCCCTACTCCTTTTGCTCCCATTAAAGGTGGCATATCAGAATGGGAGTGGCAGTTGTAAAAGTAATAAGTCATTTACAATAAGCAGCATTTATACGAAATGACTGACATATCTCCCACACGACTGGGTCACCTGCATGTGATGTGACCCCAGGGCTCTTAGCACAAAGCATCACGGCAAACTATGCCTGGTTCTAACTCTCACTGGCATTTTGGGGGACATCAAAGCTCAGTACAGAATCTGCCCAATCAATATAGAAAGAAAGTAAAACTGATTAGAAAGGCGACGACCTCCAAGGGCAACTATGTGCCTGTTCCCATTTGCCCTGACATTACTTAACGCCTTTACCAAAGAGAAATCTTCTCAGCTTGAGGCTGCATGTTTTTTGAATCCCAGATATACATATACATATATATATGTGTGTGTATATATATATATATATATGTGTATATATGTATACATATATATATTTTAAATCAGGCAGCAGCTCCCAGTTTTCTCACCTAGGGGTAGCTTGTGGCCAAGAGGAAAGAGGAGTTGTCTGTAAGACAATTTTTTCCCTGGCTTTCCTTTCTAAAGCCACCCCTGAGGGAATGATGCTGGAAGTGGGAGGAGGAAGAAGGGGAGAGGGAGAGCTCCAAGGAAAACGGGAATAGGGAGAAAAGGTGCTTCCTGGCCCCTGGAGATGTCTCCAATGGGTGCAGGTTTTCTAAGTAGTGGGACCCCAGCTTTCCCTGCAGCAACACAGGAGGAATGGCTGGGTGATTTCCAGCAACCCTGAAGGTTTCCAGCCCCAGTGTGGGACAAAAGCAGAGTGCAGGGCACCTAAAAAGACTAAGGCTGGGAACAGTGCTTGTTTCTGAAGCAAGCAGAGGGGTCCGAGGCCCCGAGGTCTTCCCAAAGCCTACATTTTGTGTAAGACTCTGTGACCTTCACATAATTTTTGCCTCGGGGAAAGAGCACCTGGCCGTGATGCACTAGGGTTACATTTCCAGGGAGCATTGAAGAAGCAGGGCTCCAGAATTCAAAGCTATAATGATTTATGGAAAAGGCTAAATGGGATTCTCCCTGTAAGCTTGAGTTTGAAGACTGAGGTTCTTGCCCCCAGAGTAGATATTGAGGCAGATTAGTTCCAGAATTGGGTTACGGGTGTTCAGAGATGGCTAATGTGTATTGTCTAGAGGGCCAACTCAGGCCGGGAGGGGCTCTCTAGGGCTCTGTGTTAAGAAGGATTCTGAGGCAGTCTTGGCTGGGTTGAGGGAAAGCAAGCCTTCATTGATTAGTGAGCTGTAGCATGGATGTGATTTTTGGTCTTATTTAACTCTTTCATTTTATAAGCAAAGAAATTAGGGCTGGAAGAGTTAAACATTTGGCCTAAGATTGGGGAAGAGCTGGAACCAACCAAGAACTCCTGATGCTAGTGCTTGTGGAATCCTGACAAGATAAGAAGGCAACAAGGAGGAAGGAATTCTAGGTGGGGGAGAACAATTGCTCTGGGAGACAGCTCATCAAAAACAATCTGCTAGCACAGCATCCTGTTCCCAAAAACCTGTTCCACATGTAACCTTTCCAGCACGACCTTATAAAACTTCCCTCCAGACCCTTTGCAGACAGCTCCTTCTCTGCTGTGCTGCCCTTTGCACACTTGCAACCCTTTCTCTGATAAATTTGCCTTTCTTTACCTATGACTGTCTTGGTGAATTCCTTTACCGCCTGCCATACCAGCCCCAGGCAGTTGCAACCATGGCAGTGCTCTTTAACTGACAAAAATTCAGTGAGCATTTTTCATACCCTATTTTGTGCTGATTTGTGTTAGGTGGTGGGGCAGTTCAAATATAAAAATATTAAAAACATGGTATTAACTGCCTACCATAACATTTCTGATGCTCATGAGACTATTACATGATTAATATTTATATTAGAGTATATTAACAGCTTTTGCATAAACCTCAGGATTTTATGAACTAGTTCAATATAGTGCTCCACAGGGGGAGCCTCCTTGCAGTCAATCAGGGACCCAGGTTCTTTCTATATTGTAGCTCTGCCACCTCCCAGGGCCACATGGTTCTCTGCCGGTAGATGAAGAAGTGAGAGCAAGTATGGAGAACTGTGTGGACAGTTTCTGGGCTGGGCTGGGCACATGGCTTCCACCCCCTGGTCTATGGGCCAGAACTTAACCACCTGGCCACACCTACCTGCAAGGGTTGCTGGGAATGTAGGTTCACTGTGTGATGATGGGAAAAGAAGGGGGCTTGAAGGAGATTTGCCATGCCTGTTTTAAAGAGGAGACTGAGACTCAGAGATTTAAGTAGCTTGCCAAGGGTCAACCAGCTAGTAAGAGGCAAATGTAGAATTTGTATGAGTTTGCTGAGGCTGCCATAACAAAAGTACCAGACACTAGGAGGCTTAAACAATAGGAATGTATTGTGTCGTGGTTCTGAAAACCAGAAGTCAGAAATCAAAGTGTTAGAAGGTTCAGTTCCTCCTGAGGGTTGAGAGAAAATCTGTTCCATGCCTCTCCCCTGGCTTCTGGTAGCCTCAGACACTCCTTGACTTGTAGATGTCATTCTCTGTCTTCACCTTGTCTCCCCTCTATGTGTTTCTGTCTTTGTGTCCGAGGACACCAGTCATACTGGATTAAAGCCACCCTAACAGCCTCATCTTAACTTGATCATCTGCAAGAACCCTATTTCCAAATAAGGTCATATTCACAGGTACCAGGGCTAGGATTTGCACGTCTTTTGGGGTGAACACAATTCAGCCCATAACAGAATTCAAATGCAGGGTTTTCTGTAGGTCGTAAAAAGGATGTGATGAGTCAGCCTGGAGGATTCAAAGAAGGCTTCCCGGAGAGACTCATGTTCAAGCTCTGCACTGAGGGTAGATCAGGAGTACTCCAGGTGGAAAAATGGGTAGGGGATTCTAGAAAGAGGCATGATGTAAGTCTCTGTTCATGTGCACAAAAGAAATAACCTGCATTTCTTTTTAGACATCCTAGAATTCAGTTGTGGAACGAATTCATACAATCTTTCTCCTTTGAGTTTAAATTGGCAGGGCCTATCTGCCCAATTGAGGCAAACAGCAAATATATGTGGAGTACCACTTTGTGATAAGCCATATGCAGTGCCCTGGGGACTCAGAGGAGAATCAATCAGAGTCCCTGCTCCCCTGGAGCTTACAGCCCAGGTCAGCTTTCAGTGAGCCTACATGAAAGATAACTAATGAAATGAGAATAAGACACATATGTCATTAAGTCTAAAGTAAGTGGGACAGATAGAAAGTTTTATTACCATTCACAGGAGAGGGACAGCTTGGTGTCCTGGAGCAATCATGGAAGGCTTCCTGGTGGCAGACTCTAGGGCTGGGATTTGATAGAGGGCTTGGATATGGCAGTGGGTAAGGGCTGCAGCATTCTAGACAAGGAGAACAGCATAGCCAGGACTGCTGGAAGCCAGGCTAGGGTTGGAGAATGGCAAAGTCTCGAGTGCCAGCCCAGGAGGTTGGGTTTTATGCTAAGGGCCCTGGTTTCACCACCTGGCTGCTGTCATTCTTCTGCTGGTGGGCAGATTGCATGTGAGCCTGCACCACTGGAGCTGCACCCAGTTTGGCCAGCACTGTGGCACGTCCTGATGACACAGACCCTGGGGCCTGCAGGGACCAGCAGGGGTGGTATGAATGGCTCCTGCGTTTGGGACAGGCGCCAGGAGATGACTGTTAGGGCTGCGGCTCCAGTGCCTAGATAAGAACAGACATCAAAAGCAGGCAATTGCTGTTCTTCCCACAAAGGGCACCCTGGGAGGGGTGGCCCTGCTAAGAGCTCAGCTCAGCGGTCTCCCTGTGGGGGGCCGGGGAGGGCTGTGTCATGGCTGCAGCCCCCAATTCACAGTTATTAAGCTAAATGACTGCCTCCCAAGCACGGGGGCACCAACCCTCCATCAGTTCACAGACCTCGCTGGGAGCTCCGCTTTCATCCCTCAGCGCCACCTCGCCTCCCTCCCTGGCCTTCAGAAGGTGGAAGGGCTGCTCTTCCCCACTGGCTGGGAAGGGAGAAAGCCTTCCTCTCAGGGAGGGAGGAAAGAGTTGATTAAGACAAACCCACAGCAAGGGCCTCCTCTCCTAGGGGCCCTGGTGTGAGGGCAGAGGATGCAGGTAGAGTCCTGGGCTGCGCAAAAGGCGCCTGGTTCTAGTCCTGGCCCAGCACTGATCCACTGGGGAAACCTGGGCCAGTCATTCCTCCCTCTGTCTCAGCTTCCTCTCCAACAAAAGGGGAAAATGACATTGACGGTGTGGATAAAATGTTTTCATACTGGATAAGAAAGAGCTCTCAAGACAAACATTCTGCCTTTTGAGTGTTTTGGAAAATATATAAGCAGTACAATTCTAGTTTTTCAAACAAACCTAGTAAGGAAGGGGCGACTCAGGTCAGCAACCCTCCTACTGGCACGAAGCGTCCCAGAAGTAAACAGTCTCTGACTCCATCCCATTTGTGTGTTTACAAATCTTAAATTACATGATCAAGAACCAGGGACCAGACAACTAGAACCTAGCCGTCACCAATTAAGAAGTCAGGATTAAGGACTCGTGGACTGACGGTAGATGCCAGTGGGAACGCTAATCCCTGTGAACCTTTCCAGGAACACATTGATACAGTGAATGTTTTCACTCAGCCAAGAAGGGCTCCTTGAAAGCTCAGCTCTTCCAGGAAGGCCTCCGAATTTCTCCTGTGTAACACTGCACGGGAGGGGTTTGCTAGTGTGTCTGTGTCTTTCCTAGATGTGAGTGCCTCTGGCTTGGAAACCATGTCATTGCTGTGCCCCCAGAGCCTGGCACAGGGCCTGGTGGGAGTAGGTGTTCAGGGAGCAAATGTGAATCAAAATTCTGTCTGGGCCCCTGCCGGGTGTCCAGCAGCATCAGGCACTGCAGGGGATGCTGAGGACTGGTCTGAGTATTGCTCCAAATGTGTGCCCTGGAGGAAAACGGAGAGTGGCTAACAGGGTTGGGCAGTGTGGACAGAAGGTGGGCATGTGAGGGACTCCAGGAAGGGGGTCAGGGGGCTTCTCAAGAGAGGCACTTGGCTTGGACTTTGAGGGATGGGCAGGCGTTAGGCAGTTGGAGGAATGAGGGTATTCCAGGGGAGCAGAAACATGACTGAATGCCTGGAGACTGCCAGGAACTTTATGAAGCATGTCCCATTCTATCCTTCCCACACTGGTGTGTAGACAATATTATCTCCATCTTGCAGACGAGGAAATGCAGGCTTTGCAAGGCTAGGGGATTTTTTTATGTTCACACACAGAGGTGGGTTTGAGTTCAGGTCTGTTCATCTAATGGGGACACTAGGACATGGGCAGAGACAGGAGAGGGCGTAGTCAGAGAGCAGAGGGTGACTAGGAAAAGGGACAGGCCAGAGACACTATGGGGCCTCTCCTTTCCAAAATAATTTCTCAGATCTCATATTTGGCCCTGGGGCTTCCAGCCTGATACGTTAGATTTTGCCCCCATCAGACAGTAAGGAAACTAAGACTTAGAAAAGGGGTGTGTTTTGCTGCTCTGCCAGAGATGGTTTAGGACAGGTACAGACAAAAAGGGGTGTCTCCACCAGGATGTCAGCTCTGCAAGGGTAGGGCTGCACTGGCTTGGTCAGCATCGCACCTCCAGAGTCAGAGTAGAGCCTGAGTCACAGCAAGCACGCAGTAAATGTTTGCAAAATGAACATGTGAATAAATGTAGGGGACTTCCAAGGAGAGAGAGAGAGAGAGAGAGACAGAGAGTGACAGTATGTGTGTGTGTATGTGTGTGTGTGTGTGTGTGAGAGTGACAGTTTGTGTATGTGTGTGTGAGAGACTGTGTGTGCATGTGTGTTTGTGAGAGTGTGTGTGTGTTTGTGTTTGTGTGAGAGAGAGACAGTGTGTGTATGTGTGTGTGAGAGAGTGTGTGTGTGTGAGACAGAGACTGTGTGTGTGTGAGAGACAGTGTGTGTATATGTGTGTGAGAGAGAGTGTGTGTGAGACAGAGAGACTGTGTGTGTGTGAGAGAGAGAGAGACTGTGTGTGTGTCAGAAAGAGAGAGTGTGTGTGTGTATTTGTGAGAGAGAGAGAGAGAGAGAGAGAGAGATAAGCTGACAGTGCTGCCTTTAGATGAAAACCTGGATGATCTTAGAAGTTCTCCAAAGGGTGCTTTCTCACCTGTAACACAGAGAGAGCTACAGGCAGTGAATTTATTAAGAGCTTGCTCTGTCCTGGAAACTGAGCAAGGCTCCAGGAACACAGACACACTAATCACACTAATCCTCTCATGGAGTTTATAGAATTTGTGGAAGACAAACACTCATTGCTCATCCAACAGATGGCAGAGGTGATGGGCTAGCATCCTAGGCCTTGGGGAGAGAGTAGAGAATGAGACAGTCAAGGTCCCTGTCCTCAGGAAGCTTACTTTTTTAGTTGGGGAGGACAGAGAATAAATCAGAAAGCAACCAAAACCAAAATGAAAATGAAAATGAAACCAGAGGTGCCAGATGACCTGGGACAGTGACAATTGCTATGAAGATAACAAAAGAGGGGAAGAGTGATTGGTCTGGGGACTGGTGGAAAGAGGGTCAGGAAAGGCCTCTCCCAGCAGGTGCCATCTGAACTGAGTCCTGCTTGGTGCACCTAAGCCAGATGGGGAAGATTTGGAGAAAAAGCATTTCCAGTGGAGCAAACCGCATGTGCAAAGGCCCTGAGGTAGGTCTGGGCTTGCATTCTGGAGAAATAGAAGGAGGCTGCTGTGGCTGGAGCCCAGCGAGTGATCAGGGGAGAGGAGGGAAGGAGAGGAGGCTGAGGTGGGTGGAGTTTTTGTAACTGCTACAGGAGGGATTTGGTCAGGCTAGCCATAACAGTCTGACATGTGAGTGTTGACAAAACAAGGAAATGTACTAATGAAGTGCTGCAAGAGGCTATGAAGGCGAAGTGTAAGATGCCATGGTAGTAATTGTGTTGCCAAGAGGAGAAGCAACAGGACCAGATGGGCTCCTTAAAAGGGACACACTGGAATGGGGTGAGTGAGGCAGCGGAGACATTAGTGCCAGAGTTAAGGAGGTGGCAGGGAGGATGCACAAGTGTGAATAGATGGCTGAGTTTCCTTGAATCTGGTAGAATCTGCAGGCCTGGTTGGTCCCAAGACCGTCCTAAGAAAAGGAGGGCCATGCTGGGAGCTGGAAGAAACCTGCAGCAGGTTGGAGGTTGAATGGGGTCCCTTCACAAGTTCTGTCGATTGGAACCTCAGAATGTGACGTTATTTGGAATAAAGGTTTTTGCAGATGCAACTAAGGTAAGGATCTCAAGGTGAGATCATTCTGCATTAGGCTGGTCCCTAAATCCAATGACAAGTATCCTCATAAGCAACAGAAAAGATGCTGAGACACAAGGAGGAAGGGATATGAAGACGGAGGCAGAGATTGGAGTGATGTAGCCACAAGCCAAGGATCTCCAGGAGTCCCCAGAAGCTGGAAGAGGCAAGGAAGGGTTCTCCCCTGGAGCGTTCAGAGGGAGCCTGGTGCTCCTGACACTTTGATTTCAGACTTGTGGCCTCCAGAGCTGTGAGAGGTTGCATTTCTGTTGTGTTAAGCCACTAAGTTTGTGGTAATTTTCTGTGGCAGCCCTAAGAAACACAGACAATGCCCCGTAAGAAGCCCCAGCTCATACTGCTCCTGTGATTATGACCCTCTGCTTGGATCTGTTTTGAAGAGCTCTGCTCTGTTCCTATTTTGCTGCACTCTCCCCCTCCTCTCACTGCCCCCCAACCATCTATATTAGAATAAGATTGAATTTTCTAGCTTGGGTTACTAAGCTTTCAGATCTCGAAAGTGTGGCCATTAATCAGCTGTCATGGGATGTCGTAAACAAGGGGCTTTAAAAACCATGTTTGCTTTTTAGGCTGATAATACTTGGAGGTGAACCTGGGAGAGTTATACATAATGCATGCATTTTAATGGGCCACGCACTAGAGCCCTCTTTAGTCCGAATGATTCGTTTTAATGTTCAAAATAAATATCAGAGACAATTTGCCAACAAAGCCGATTTTCTCTGCCCGCCATTAACTTAATCTTTATACCTCAGCCTAATGACAGAGGGGCTGGGGGGCAGGAGGAGGGCTTTGGATTGCAAGTCAGTGGGGAAAAGCAGCTGGCATGTTCACGAGCCATGGGGTGACTGTATGTCTCGGATTGTACAGGATAGTCCCAATTTATGCCCAATGTCCTGGAGATATTCTGAGGTTGGACTGAGTGCTGCTGCCAATTTTTAAGTGTTTTTGATGGACCAAATAACAATTTCATGTGGTTTAACCTAAATATATAAATAGCTCTTGGTTTGTTTGATAACTTACATGGTTATGGTAAATATGCCCTTTATAGGTGGGGAAACTGAGGCACTGAGAGCCAAAGAGCATTGCCTGGGGACATGGAGCTCCATGGAGGCTGAGCTCCAGGCTCCCCGGGTGCTCCTGCTCCCAGCCCAGGTGATTTCCTCTTGTAGTGTGTCCAAATGTCACTGCCCTCTCTCTGCCCCAGCTTGTTCAGCTTCTGCCTGCTCTTGGGCTCTCAGCCTCAAGGGCTTCTTGCTGCACCTTTGGAAGGTCTCCTGGGGTAGTGACGCTTGAGGAAGGATCAGCAAACCCACTGTCCAAACCTGGGCATGGCACCGCGGTGCATTATCAATCTTGATCACCCACAATATGGAACTGTGGAGACTAATCACACACACTTACAGTTAAGTAATTTTGGATAATTGACACATATTTGGAGTAAGGTATGATCCTTGCTTTTTTGAAGGTTACTGAAGATGGGATGGGGGAACAAGATGAATATTCCTCCATATTTTGAGGTTGATTTTTTGAATTCACTTATTTTTTTTTTGAGAGACAGAGTCTTGATCTGTTGCCCAGGGTGGAGTGCAGTGGTCTGATCATAGCTCACTGTAGCCTTGAACTCTTGGGCTCAAGCGATCCTCCTGCCTCAGCCTCCCTAGTACCTGGGAGCTAGAGGTGCACACCACTATGCCTGGCTAATTTTATTTATTTTTGTATGGACAGGGTTGCTTCACTATGTTGCCCATGCTGGTCTTGAACTCCTGGCCTCAAGTGATGCTCCTGCCTTAGCCTCCGCAGCACCGGGGTTACAGGCATGGGCCACCTTGCCCAGCCTGGAATTATTTATTCTTTCTTTTATTCATTTAATAACTATGGAGTCCTCAAGTGCCAGGTGTTCGGCTGAGTGTCAGGATAAATTCACCTAAATATCCAGATTTCTGGCATTCTGGAAAAATGGTCAGATTTGGCTCCCCACTCCGCGTTCTTGCCTGGCAGCTGTTGGCTGGCACTGAGCTGTGGCACCCTCCCAGCCTCCCTTCACGTAGCCCATATTATTCTCCTCTGTGCCACCTGCCTGGCCCCAGCAGGCACTTGAGTTTGGGAACCCTGGTTGATCTCTGCCTCCTATATACCAAAACTGGGCATATAGTAGGTGCCAAAAAAATTCTTGCCATTTGTTGCATGAAACTGACTCCAGATGGTTCTCTTTAAAAGGTCCTCATCCTCCTTCAAATACTTCCACAGCTCCGTCCATGTGTTCTGGAGGAGGATAAGTGCTAGCCCCTCCATGAGTGAGCTCAGCTTGGGGAGGGCACCCTGATGGGCCAACACCCAACCTGGGCATCCTAGAAGTGGGTACGCACACCATGAGCACATCAGCTTTGGTGAGAATGCAAACCTGCCCCCCACCCCCGACATCTATCAAAACTTGAAAATTTCGTGTTCTTTGGCCTTTGCAAAAGTGCATCAGGATACAGATGCAAGCCCAATGGTTACAAAATTGTTTGCAGCTGCAGCTGGAAACCCCCAAAATGTCCATCAGAAGGGAGTAAGTATGTGACGTGGTGCTTCCATGCCAACGGCTCTAGGAGAGAATGGGGCAGATATGGAGACATGTGCTGATACGGAGAGATTCAGAGATGCATTTTCAGCAAAATGAAGCAAGGAGCAGAACAGTGCGTGTATGAACACATTTTGTGTATAAAAGACAGGTGAAAGCATGGCTCTGCCACTTACCCGCTGTGTGACTTGGGCAAGTCACTTAACCTCTCTGGGAGTCGTTACCTAGGCTGTAAACTGAAACTAATAATAGCGTCTCATCATAGAGTTGCTGTGATGTCTCGTGCATTAACATATAGAGAGAGCATGAAAAGAGCTGGGCCCAGAATAAGACCTCATTGGCTGTTATTATTACTGTATATGTACATATATGTCTTTATATTCTGGAAGAACACAAAATATTAGCAGAGGCTAGTTTTGTTATTGAGAGAGGTTTAGAAGGAGAGGCATCTTTTTATTTTACATCTTTATGAACAGTTCAAAAATTTTATCATAGGCATTTTTTAAACTTTTATTTCAAAATAAGCGAAAACAAATTGACCAACCACCAGGGAGGAATCTCTTTCTGTCTGGGGTAAAGTGGCAACTGGGAAAGTTAACTGAGGAGGTTACCTCGGAGCTGGACCTTAAAAGATCACCCAGGCAGAGAAAAGAGCTGGAGGATGGGCATTCTGGCTGGGAAAACCAGCATGTACAAATGTCCAGAGGCAGGAGTGATCAGAGGGAGTAGTGAGAGGTCAGATTTGGGGATCACAGAGGAGCAGCTGAGATGAGACTGGAGGGATCAATCAAAGAGCTTGTGGGCAGGGTTCAGACCTTCTGTACTTAAATCTATGCTTGCTTTTAGGTGATGAAGAATAGATGACATATTTTTTAGCTGGATACAGAAATGCAACATGCCCATTTTGCCAGATAAGAAAACCACAGTCCAGAGGAGTGAAGGGTCTTTCCTGAGGTTCCACATCAAGTTAGAGGCATAGAGGGTCACTGGCTGTTGGTGTCCTCTTGTTCTGCCACATAGTACATGCTTCATCAGTCCCACCTGACATTATCTCACTGTAAGGTTGGGGAAACTGAGGTTCAGCGGGGAGGCTACTTGTTTCTTTTTGTATAGTCTGTCTCCTCAGTCAGCAAAGGCTCTAGGAAGGCAGGATCTATGACTGTTCTGTGGACTAACGCTTGCCCCAGGGCCCAGGACTGGCACAAAATTGGTGTGCAGTGAATGTTTGTGGGATGCAAGAATAAAACAAGGTCATGTGGTAAGTCAAGGGCAGGCAGAACAGAAACCCAGGTCTCTGTCTCTGGACCCGCAGGCTGGGCTCTATTCAGTGCACTGGGAAACCTGAACTCTTGGTGCTGAAAGGGAGCCTTGGTTATCTTGAGAGTAGGGCCTGGGTCTTGTGGTCCATATTGCCCTTGGTGAATGAATGAAGAAAGGAGAGAATGCACGTATGTATGCATCAATGAGAGGATCTGGTCTGCCCTTTCATGAAGCCCAGAGAGGGGAAGGGCTTGGACAAGGCTGCACAGCTGGTGGGCCCAAGGCCAGCTCAGAGCACAGCCTCAGACAACGTCAGCTGAATGAATGATACAGCTTTCCTGCTTGACATGGGGCAGGGACCCTTTCTCTCCCTACAGGGGCAGTTCTGCAGGGATGGGATCATCTTTTCAAGCCACTGCCTGGGTCTTTGCATCACTCATCATCACCCCAGGAATGACATTAACGGTAGCCCCAGCTGCTTGTGATTGGCCTGCTCCCCACACCCTCCCCATCCCCTCACACTGGCACATGGACCACAATAGGGCCTCTAGGGAGCCCTGCCCCTTTTCCCAAGATGGGAGGCCGGAGCAGGGACTGAGTCCTGATTCGGCCTCATGTTGCTGTATACCCTTCTCCTCACCCCTTCCTTCCCTCTGCGCCTCGGTTTCCGCTTCTCCAACCTGTGTTCTTCGGTGCTGCCTTTGGTGTGGGGATGGGATATTGCAGAAGAGAGAGCAGGACTGGGGCTTGATCGCCCAGACCCAAACCCTGCTCTACCCTGATCAGCTCTGCAGCTGGCCTGGGGCGAGGCACTCACCTCTCTGAGCTTGGAGCTTCTCCCTGCAGGATGGGTGAGAATCCATTCTCCACCCTAGTCTGTGGTGAGGGCTGGGTGACGCTGTGCCAGTTACCCAGTACCTGCCAAGTGCCTGGCCTGTGCATGTTCTGGAAGTATGGCCAGTACTTTCATTACCTCTTCAGCGTCATTGCCCCCATCCTGGCATCCTAGCACCTGGCCCTCATCTGGATAATGCTTTATCCAAACATAAAGCATTCTGTGCGGTGGAACATTCCATCTCCAAGCCTTTGCTGTCACTTGTGCCTGAAATGCCCTCTCACTGTCGCTCTGAATCGGAGACCCCCTGCTTGCCCCCTGACCTGACCTATGTCTCAGAATCCCTCTGGATTCACGCTTTTTCCTCTGGGTGCCCTATAGCCCAGGCCCTTCCTCTACAGGGTCCCATCTGCAGGCTGCCCCACCATCCGGGCCCTCCACTTCTCTCTGTTCCTGGCACAGCTGTGACTGTCTCTCCCTGCCTCAGTTCCCCGGAGGGTGTAGAGTGTCTGGATCAGGCCCTTTACCTCCCCAGCCTCACAGCCGAGGCTAAGAGAGGAGAAATGCCTGGGTTCAATTCCCAGCTCTGCCACTCCCCAGCTCTGTGACCCGGGGCAAGTGTCTTCCCCTCTCTGAGCCTCAGTGTCCTCCTCTATGCAGTGGGGATGTTGTCAGCCTTTGCTTGGCCGGGTCGTAGTGGAGATCATGTGAATCCATGTCTGAGATTGCTTAGGATGGGTGCCCAGCTTCCCCTAAGGCCTGTGTGAGTGTTTGCTGTCATTATTATTATTATTATTGTTGCTGTGGTCACCAACTCTCCCAAGGCCACAGAGCAGATAAGGAAGTGGGGTATCCTGGGTAGAGCGGGTGGGCCCAATGCTAGAGTCCAGCCAGTCTGCCCACCCATCTCCCTCCCACCTCTGAGGCCTCAGAGCTGCCAGGTTTTGAGGAGGGAGCTATGTATGTGCTGGGATTTCTGGAGGGGGAAGGAGAGCCCAGTGGGAGGAGGCAGTGCCCTTCTCCCCACCAGGGGTGGTTCTAGGAGGGGCAGGTGAGTGGCGGGGGATGTTGGAACAACAGAGCTCCTGTTTACCATGAGGGACCTTAATATTGTGACTGCTGCTTCTGCTCTGCCTCCCTGCTGTCTCACTTGGCAAATACGCTCCCTGGGGACCACGCAGGACTGGCTGCTCCCCCAGCTCCTACTCTCCTGGAACAGCCAGGGGAGGGGGAGCTGTGCCTCTGCTCCCTCCAGAGGCCTTTCTCTCCCTTCTGCGTGGTAATGCCTGGCTGGGGAGGCACAACTTGAATCACAGCGGCGCGGAGACTTCTGGCCCCACGCCCTGCTTGCTGTGTGACCATGGGTGCAGCATCTCGCCTCTCTGAGCCTCAGTTTCCCTACTTGGGAAGTAAAGGGCTTAGTCTACAGCTCCGAAAGGTTATGAAAATTATTCTTTTTCTCTTCACCAGGAAAAGAAAAAGGAGACTTTCATTCAAAGTTGTGGTGGTTGTGGTTGTGGTGGTGGTGGTGGTAGTGTCTGTGTGTGTGTGTGTGTGTGTGTGTGTGTGTGTATACCTAAAATGCAACCCTTCCTCCTTCCCCTACTCCACCTTCCTCCAGGAAGCCGTCCCTGACCACCCGTCTCCCCAGCTGGGTTAGAGTCCTCTGGGCACCCATAACACTGGCTTTCCTCTCTTAAGGCACCCGTGTCTCACCTACTCTAGTACCAGGCCTGGTCTGAGGGGCCTCACCCCAACCACAGCATAGAGCCTGACAGAGCAGCCTCACTGCCTATGGAACTACTCTAAGATGAGACAACGGGAGGGATTTCTGGACTTTCAGATCAGGGCAATTTCCTGGGGGTCAGGATGCGGGTGGGTGTGGGAGTGGAAGGCCCTGCTCTCAGGATCTGTGGAACCTCTCCCTATAGAATCTTGAACGACAGAGCTGGGCAGGTGGTCCCTAGGACAAACAGTGAGATGTTAACTCTCATTTCCCAGGCCTGATTTTGTATGTGGGCCTAGTTTGAGGCCTCTGTACCTCCAAGTGAGCCTTGCCCTCTCCCTGGGTGCCCCAGAAAGCATGGCCAGGCCCGGCTAGGGCAGCTGGCACGGCCCTCTCTGATCCTCCCTTTCATTCTGGGCCTCTCTGAACATCCGACCCTGTGCCCTCCATCCCTGGTGTTCAAAGCTTCACAGAAGCAGCTCAGCAGGAAATGAGAGTGCTGTGACCCCTCTAGTCCCTTAAACTCTTTTAAAGGAAGAAATACCCTGATGGGAGTGTCTTCTCGCAGATTTACATTTTTTAAAAAATGCCAGTCACTGCTCTACAAAATGGGAATCCCAGGCTCTGGAGTGAAGATCAAGGTGCAGAGAGCTGGGTGGCTGACTTTTCTCATCGTTCTGCTCTGGGCCAAGGGCCGCTTCTCACCCCGCTTCCCGAGAGAGTAGCCACAGGGCCAGGCTCCCTCCATCCCCTCTCCCTGCCCAGCTCTAGCTTGGTCCATGGCTCTCTGAACCGCCCGCTGCATTCTTGCTTCTGCTTTTGTGGCTGCCTGGCCTCCACCAAGCATGTCCTTCCCCTCCTGGCTCCTGACCCGAGGCCTCGGAGGAACCCTCCCTAGGTTCCAATTGGGAGGGCATCCCTCCACTCCATGTCCTTTGAGACTGCTTCTAGAGCCCAGCATCAGGAAACTATACAGGTTTGGAGCCCAAGAGATCTGAATTTAAAGTTTAGCTCTACAGCCATCAGCTTTGGAATTTGGGCAACTCACAAACTCTCCCTGAGCCTCAGGTTTCCCATCCAGAAAGTGGGTATAAAAGCACCCATCTCAGAGAGTGACTGCAAGACAGTGAATGAATGTGTGTGATGTGCCTAGCAGCCAGCCTGAGAACAGTTCTGTTCCAAGTGGGGCCCAGGACTGGTGCCATCCGCAGACTGGTCATGATAGAAATGGAGAGTAAGAATACTTGTACAGCAGCTTGACAAGATGGTGACATTTTAGCTTATTTCATGAAAGCATTTCCAACAAATTGGAAAATAAACTGATTGGAAATGAAGCAAACTGGTTCTTCCACACTTAGAGTTTGAGAAGTCTTACTCAGCAAGGAAGGAATCTCAAGAAACAGTGGTTATTTTCATCCATCCATCCATCCACCCACCTATCCACCCATACATCCACCCACCCATTCATCCACCCACCCAGTCATCCACCCATACACCCACCCACCCATCCATTCGCCCACTCATCCATCCACCCATCCACCCACCCACCCACACATCCACCCACCCATCCATCCATCCATCCATCCATCCATCCATCCATCCATCCATCGATTCACCCCTCACGGTGAATTCATCCCTCACGGAGGATGCTCAGAGGAGCTAAATTTGGCTCTGGCTGTGACTCTTCATTTATTGAGCTTTGTTGGGGTAGATGAGAGAGGTCTGAATGTTCCCCCAAATTTCTTCAGGCAGAGGCAGATCTGAATTATATCATATTGTCGGGGGTAGGGCCAGGAGAAGCCCCATCCCCCAACTGCACCCCTTGCCCTTGCTTGGCTCCTGCTTTCATTTTCATCAGGAAAACCCAGGTAGGATTTACTCTAAGTCTGTTCTTCATCTTCCCCAAACTCAAAGTCAGGAGTTTGTCCCCCACCCCACCTCCCCCAAACTAATTTCCTTTTATTATGAAAACCAGAAAAATGACAAGTAATTGCTTGAAGATGTTAGAAAGATTGCATTTTGTTTTGCGACTATCAGCTTAAAAATAATGTTTAAGAGATTATGAATGGGTGATTAACTATTTTTTCTATTACTTCTCTCTCAAAAGCAAAACCACAACGATTGTGATATGCACAGTAAAACGAAAGCCCCGCTATCTGAAACCAGGCTAGAAGAAACCAAAAATACCCACCCCACAAGAAGCCATGTCCCTTTCAGGGAGAAATTTTTGCACTCAGATCTTGGAGAAGACAGAGCCATGCAAGGTTAAGTTGCTAAAGTGGCTAAAAACAAACATGGTCTCCGCAGCTAATTTTTCTCCATGGCCCCTCCTCCCCACTCCTTACAGTAAACAGCAGTTATGGGGACTGCAGTCAAATTCCCTATTTATTGCCTTTCCTGAGTCAGTTTGTTTTGGGTGAAAACAGTCTCTGATGCAGCTCTATTGCACCATTTCAGCGGGTGTTTATCATTTAAAAGGAACAATTTTAATACCTACATTTGCCTTACAGTATGAGCCATAAATGTGATTTAGGTTTCCCTTTATAATAGACTCTACAAACGATTGCCTAGGCTCCAGAAGAACTGTTTCTCCAAGTGCTGGCCATGAAAATGAACAGGCTTTTCCTTTCTTTACGAAAGTTTTCCTTTTTAATACCTCTTGAAATTAATTGAACAAAAACTGGGTAAATGGGCTGATTCACACATCTTCCTTGCTGGGAGTCTGGAGCCTCCCAGGAATGTCTTGGGTCTCCCAGAGTGGGCATGGGAGGAAGGCCCAGGAGGTTGT
The DNA here is from genome assembly GCF_009828535.3 of Hylobates moloch. Taxonomy (NCBI): domain Eukaryota; kingdom Metazoa; phylum Chordata; class Mammalia; order Primates; family Hylobatidae; genus Hylobates; species Hylobates moloch. The sequence continues at coordinate 72,763,182 of NW_026652278.1, forward strand.
GCTGCTGATGCTGTTTGTCCTAATTCCTGCCCCCCTGGGCCCCAGCTTCCTCCTCTGTAATGGTGGGGTGGTGATGGTGGTAATAACATAGATCTCCGATATCAGTGCTACTCAAAGCCAGGTTTGTGGGCTGGCAGCATCAGCATCACCTAAGAGCTTGCTAGAAATTCCAATTCCCTGGCTCTGCCCCAACTTGCTAAATCAGAATCTCTGGAGGTAGGGCCAAGCAATCTGTGTGAGGAGGTTGTCCAGGTAATTCTAATACATGCTAATGTTTGGGAAGCTCTGACTATTTGGAAGCAGAGCTAGAAGCCTGTTCAGGGGTCAGAGTGAACTGCTGAAAGTGTTTATGAGCTCCCATAATCCAGTGGCGTCCTGGTCCTGGGAGCGGTGAGCCCACTGGGTGCTTAGGATCCAAGCTGGCGAGTGACAAAAGTAATGGATCCAGTCTTTGGACACCATAGACTAGACTTGAATGTTGACAGACTCAGGCGTGTGTCCTGAGATGGGAAGGAGGATGGTGACAAGTCTGAAAGATAGAATCTGTCCTGTTTATTCAGAGTTGATGTCTACATGGTTTCAGGGTGCAGAGCTGGGTAGAACCCCGGGGGAGAGGAGGCATGCGAGAGTGAGCTCCTGGCCAATGGAAGTGTGCAGGCAGGAGCTTCAGACTGTGATCCCCTTTGCCATTGAAGGGGTTCCTACATTGGGGAGGGTCCCCATTGGCCTCAACATTCCAGGACCTGTTTCGTTTTAGCCTATACCTCACCTTCTTGTATCCTCCCTTCCCCAGAGTGGAAGGGTTGTAACCCTGCAAATGAGGAAAGTCCTTCTGCATGGACATGCTGCTTCCCGCTGAGAACTACCTCCATTCGGGGGAAAAATGGGATTAATTTTTAGCGGAGGCAGCAGTGGCTGAACATGCAGTTTTCAAATTGTTGACTATGATATTAAGTAACAAGCAGACTCCTGTCCAAAGGATGTTATTAAAATTAACTGTTTTAGCACTACAGTTAGAATCAAAAACCAATCTGTCACTCCTAAATTGGTTTCTTTCAACTGCTATTTGCGGGTAAAATGAACAGTTTTAACAATTACATCTCCAGTGCAAATCATAAACTTGATTTACAGGAAAACACTTAATTTACTGCATTTGACTGTGCACCAGAGCTGCCAATTATCTGACTGTAAATTTCCCCACTTGGTTATTTGTTTCCTAAACAGCAGCCTCGGCCCCATTGCCTCCCTCACCTCTGGGCCTAAGGCCCCACCTGGGGTTGCAGACCCTGATTGGGGTTTTGTTTGTGAAGCGCTGGTGCTCAAAAGCAGATGGGGTCCACATGGACCCTCTGTCTGTGTTATCTCAAGTTGTAAAATATTGAGTAGAATATCACTGCTCTTTAACCTAGTCTGAGCTAGCCATGAAGGAGGAAGAATCACAGAATCTGTGAACATAAAGACCGTGGAGAGAATCATTCATTCATCCATTCATCAATGATTACACAGTCATTTTCCCAGAGCTAGGAGCTATAGGCTATGCAGTGATGGCTGCATCTCCCATGGTTCCTGCCCTCAACAAATTCACAGTCTATTAGGAAAGACATGTGCTATAGTATTCAATATCATTTTGTGGTATAATAAATTTTCCCTTTAGTTGTTGGCCGTTAATGAGCCAAAGTGCTGGGGCCCACCGAGAAGTGATTGTTCTGCTTGGAGGTGCTGGAGAAACTAGAGAAACTCACATGGCGTAGTTTTGCAGAAGTTCCGTTGGAACTGAGTCTTCATGTCTGAATACGAGATTTTCAGGTAGAGAAGGGGAGGAAAGGGTCTTTCAGGCAGGGGGAACAGCATCAGCCAATTCTTTTTGGCACAGAAGAACAGGGTATGTCTAGCGAGGGGGTGAATGGTCTGGCCTGGCAGGAGGGAAGGGGGGAGGTTGGCACCAGGATGCCACTTTTAAGGAGTTTAGAGTCTGTTGGATTTATAATCCAAGTCCTTCTTTAGCTAAGCAAATGGAAGTCCGCAGCACTGAGATGCCCCCTGTAAGTCAGGACAGACTGTAAATGTCAAGAAGCTATAGGATGGAGAATGGAGGATAGTTTCTTGGTATTTTGAGAAGTAAGAAAGCATATGCAAACATATGCAAATGAGATGCAAGCCGGCACCTGCTCTGCATTGTGTAGTCAGCCAGCTTTCTGCAGCCCTGTGTGTTTCTACAAAGGTGAGAGAGGTGCCTCCTTGTGACTCCAGCTGAGCTATGGGACATATCAGGGAGTTTCATAAAAAAGAAAAATTACCCCAAGACTTTCCCTGCCAGGGGCCTTTCTGTTGGAGGAAGTGTCCCCTTGGGAGAGAGAAGAGGACCAGAATTTAGGCCTCAGAAGGGAAGGATGAAGCCCCCAAAGTTGCCACCTTCTAGGGAGCCCAGACCTCAGGATTTTGAGGAGTTGATTCCATCAGTGTCAAGAGGTTTGTGTGGGCAGCTGGCTTGGGAGGGTGAGGGGTTCTCATGCCCTCTGATCGGGCCCTCTGCTTCACCCCAGCATGTCCCACTCCCCTAGGCTCAGTGTCCCCATGGGAAGGGATCAGTGGGAGCTTTCAGCGCTAATGTCTCATGAGTTGAAGGTCATTGGTTTTCTCTTGGACTGATGATTGTCCTGCTCTGATCCACCTGACTCCAAAAGGGTGGGTACTGACATGGTGACGCAAGAATGTGGGCTCGGTCTCCTCCTGGGGCCTCGGGGTTAATCCCCTACTCTCCTGTGGTCTGGAACCACTGAATGGGGATTCAGATCTCTCTTTCCTCCATGATTCTATCAAGAAAGAAGAGGGTGAGGACCCTCATCTCAGTTGACACAGGGGGTGGAGGCCCGTGTCTGGGCCCCTGAAGCTTCTAGGGCTGACTCTTCCTAATTTTCTGTGTGACCTTGAACAAATCCTCTCTCTGGATGTCACACTGCACCTAAGAAGCCAGATACTTCAGGTAAGAGCCCTTTCCTGTTGACAGTTGCCTCATCCTGACCTGCCGGCAGGGTGTGTGGTGGGGAGCTCAGCCCCTTAGGGACAGGGGCTACTTGACAAACATTTTGGAGGGCTGAGGGGGGCATTGGGGCATCCCCACCTCCAGGACAACACTGCAGCCTCAGGCCCCGCAGCAGAGGCAACCCTGGAGGGAGGGAGGGCCAGCTGCCAGGCTTACGCCACTTGTGGGTCCAGGGGGCCGACGTTGGGGAGGGCTGTCCGCCATTTCTGGCTGCCCCTCTAGTCCTTCCTCGGGTCTCTTTCATCCTCTCTCCCCATCTCTCCCATCTACTTTCCTGCATGCCAGACTTTCCCTCCCAGTCTCTTCTATCTGTGCTCTCTCTCTTATTCTCTGAGTCCCATGGTCTTCTCTCTGCTCCCTGCCTGGCCTCTCTGTCTCCCTGCAGGCCTCTCTCTTTCATCTTCCTCTCCTTGCCTGCTCTGGAAGTCCTTCTCCATGTGTCCCCCTGCCTCAGTATAACCTCTCCTCTGTCCACCTGTACCCACTTTCTCCCTCACCTTCCCCTACCCAGCTCCCAAGTCCTGAGCGCTTTGGGGGAAACTGAGGACAGGTTTCACCCTGCTAAGGATGGGACAGGCAGGACGGGAGAGAATAGCCAGCCTTCAGCAGGTGGCACTGTTGGGTGACTTTTGCTTGTAAAACCTTTCAGCACTGAAAAAACACACTGGAATCTATTGGCATTTGAGAGACTCTTTTTTTTTAAAAAAATAAAAATAATGACTCTCATTTCCTGGGCATCATTAAACAAGGTGCAGTGTTTGTGTGTGTACGTGTGTGATGAGGATGTATGCATGCAGATGTCTGCACCTGAGTCTGTGGGGCTGGGGTGTAGGGGTGTATGTGTGAGCAAATGTCAGGGCCCTGGGTGCCTGGGTCTACATGTGTAGGGATGGGAGTGTCTGTGTGCGACCCACACAACCCGTGTGAATGTGGGTTTAAGTATGAACTGGTGTGTACCAGCATGGGATGTGTCTACACATATGCGCCATCACACATGAAAGTATGTGTGTGAGCGAGCAGGGCAGGTCGGGCTGTGTGGGGAGCAGGGTGTTGTGTTTGTGTCTGCGGATGTGGCCACCAGCGGAAGCACAGTGGAGGGGAGGGAGAGTCATGGAATCAGGCCTCCAGGTTTAAATTCTGGCTTCACACTGCAGTGGTGTGATTTTGACCGTTGCTGAAGTCTCTGAGCCTCAGACTCTTCATCTGAGAAATGAGATAATAGCATTATCTGGCACTCCGGATGACTGTGAGGATTAAATAGGCTCTTCTGTGTAAAGGGCTTGTCCTGGCATGGGCCCAGTAGGCTCAGGGCCACAGTGTGTCTCGGTGAGAGTCCGCAGGTGTGGCCTCCTGCTCTCCAGCTCCACCGTCTGGCTGGGCTGGGCTTGCTGGCCCTCAGGCCTGCGGTGTTGGCCTCTCTAGGGGTATGAAGACCCAGGGGTGGTGATGTCCTGAGGGCTCTGGGGTCTGCCCAGCCCTAGTGTTTCCTGGCTCTGCTCGATAGAACCACAGCCAGAATGACCGCCCCTGACCCCCAACGGTGGAGATCCAGAATGCAAGAGCTGCAGTGGCCCTCAGGGGTCGTGGACTCCATCCAGCTCCCAACATAACGGGAGAGGGGAGGGCGGGCCACAGCTCTCCACATTAACAGGAGAAGGGAGGGCAGCCCACAGCTCCCCACATAACAGGAGAGGAGACGGCAGTCCAGAGGGGCCGGTAGCCTGACCTGCGCCCCATCGTAAGTCATGGGCTGGCCACTGTCTGAGGGCTCTAAGCTGGGCTGATTCCGAGACTGGGGCCCAGAGGCAGAGGCAGGGGGCAGCTCCCTGCCTCAGCTCCTTGCAGTCCTGAATCCACCCCCCCACCCCTCTTCTTTCCTCTTCCTCATCTTTTTGTGGTGACCTTCTCCCTTAGAGCTGAAAGTGGAAAGAGGGCTGCATCTGACTGGTTCTCTACTGCTGTGTAACAACCACCCCAGAACAGAGGGGCTTCGAGCAATGTCTTCTTATTTTGCTCTGTTCTCTGGGTTGTCTGGGACTCACCTGGGTCTCTCATGTGGTGGCTGAGGCTGGCTTCTTGGGGTCTTTGCCTCTCTCCTTGCAGCATCTCATCCTCCATGGCCTCTCCACGTGGCTTGGGCCTCTCCCAGCAATGTGGGCTCAGAGTAGTGATGCTTTTTATGTAGCAGCTAGCTCCCAGGACACAGCCAGTGGAGGCTGTCAGGCTAGTTAAGGGCTAAGGCTTGGACTGGCACAAGGTCTCTTCCTCCTATTCTTTTGGAAAAAATCATCATGACCCACCCAAATTCAAGAGGGCAGAGAAATAGAACCCACTTCTTTATAGAGGAGGGGAAGGTCATATTGCCAAAAAGCCTGTGGGATGGGTGATGGTTTGGTGGGCATCTTTGGAAAATGCAATCTGCCACACCATCTGAATGGCATTGTAAGATGACAGGCGAATGCCAGTCTTAAGAAAGTTTCTTCTCCACCATTTCATCCAGCCCTCCCAACAGCCATCTGCAGTGGGCCTGTCCTGGCTTCATCACCCCCTGTGTCACCCTGGGCAACTCCCTTCACTTCTCAGCACCTCAGTTTCCACGTGTCGAACAGGAGTGACAATAGCTCCTGTTTCATTGAGTTGTCATAAAGCAAGAACTCAGCCCAGCACCTGGAGAGACCTCAAATGCGTTGTTACTATCATCGCCCTTCTCTTCCTTTCACAGATGAGGAAACTGAGGCTCACAGAAATTGAGGGCCTGGCTCAGAGATGCACAGCTTGGAATTGCCAGAGCCGGCCTGGAAGACCAGCAGTCTCCTTGCAATTGCACACTATTTTCTCTGAGGCTCTGCATTGTTGGAAGAAGGGTCAGAGGGGCTGGAGAGGAAGAAACAACGCAAAGATGAGGCAGCAGAAGGGAAATCGAGGTACGGGGGGCTTCCAGCCTCATGCTGCTTGCTCTCTCTTGAATCCATTGTTGGTCTTTCTGTCCTAATCCGACCACTCCATCGCCAGCCTCCATTCCTCTGAATGTTGATAGAAGAGCTCTGGACTCTTTCCAGCTTTCCAGACTATTCCGCCCCACAGACTCAAGGGTCCTCCCAACTGTCCTGTGAAAAGAGGCCATCCCATTCCACAGGAGGGGAAACCGAGGCTTGGAGAAGGCACATGGTTCCATGAAGCTTCACTGTGGCTCTTCGGACTCTTCCTGGTCCCTCTGCCTGTCCTGGGCCTACCATCGTTCCACCTCTAGGTCTGCCCGCTGCCTGCACCTCTCCTCCCCCTCTCACCTTGCCCTGCACTACAGCTGCCACCACCTCCAGCAGCCCTTTAGACCAACCTCCTAAAGCGATAATGCCATGATGTTTCTGGCTTTTTCAAAACCCTTTTCCTAGAGTGTATTCACCAGAATGGCAGTCCCACGAGGATCTCTGCGATGAAAGGGCTTCATGGTCAAATAGTTTGGGAAACATGGCTTCCTTTGTCCCTTCCTTCTCAGTTTGCCAAATTTAATTATGCCACACTCCCATGCACCTTCTTTTGTTTCATGATATCATTATTTAATACCCAATTTTGGAATATTCTCTAAGAAATGTGGCCTGAGGAATGAAGTTCAAATCTCTCCTCTTGGCGTCCAAAGGGCTTCACCATCAGATCTCAACCTTGTTTTCCACCGTGCCTCTCTTGGATGTCCAGAGCCCTTGCCCTCCCCTCAGTAGTCCCTGGTATCCACAAAATCCATGATCTCACCCTCCTTATTTTTTCTCAGACCTCTCCACTCCCGTCATGTATCTCAGAGCTCTGTTTCTCCAGGGACACCCCCAACCTCTCACCCCTTGGCCGTGCACTGACTGCTGCATCTCACTCAGCCATTGGTTGGGTGCAAAGTAAATTTTCTTTCCAGGCATGAACCCTGAGTCCCAAACTCAACCCTAAGCTCTTTAAGGGTGCAAGTGTCATCTTGGGTTTTTGCATCTCCTGACTTCCTCCCCAGGCCTGGTGCAGAAGCATTGGCAATGCATCTTATGCTGGGCAGCCGGTGCCCAGCAAAGTTGAATAGATATGTGGCAACAGGCTGGCTCAGCTGGAGTTTCACCCTCAGTAGGGAGGAACACATAACTCCTTCTTGCTGTGGTATGGGAGTCCCAGGGTCTCAGAACAGTAGAGGCCACCGTTCCACACATGTCTCCTATGTTCAGTTTGATTTGAATTTGGGATTAGCAATTCTCTTTCTCCTCTCCCTAGTGGGAGAACAACAGGAGCTGGGCTTTGGCTGTAGCAGCAGAGATCCCAGTTAGACTCAAGGAATAACTTTCCAAGTAGCAGAGACGGTGGACCATTTGCCAGATTGGATTTCAGTGATTGGTTTTAGACTAAGAGGACGTTCTCTGCTGTCCTTAAGGATTTAGGGGTGACTGTGTTCTCCCAAGAGGTGGATAAGATGACCTCTTTTGGACTTTTCTATCCCTGTAATTTCCAGAGCTGCCAGCTCTCTGGGTGCCTGGGGTCATAAAGGGAGGAAGGATTTCCAGATACAGGGAAGGAGGTGGGAGGAAAAGGGAGAGGGGTTTGTACTGGGGGAACAGACCCCAACCTCTGCCGCTGGGGCCTGTACCGCCCAGATGAAGGAGGGTGGCGTGCCAAACCGCCCCAGCGGCTCTTGGAGCCACTCTGGGGCTGCTCCCCCACTCACGCGCCACAGTTATTTTTAGCACTGGGATGTGCAGAACATGCCACAGAGAAACAGAGTGGAAAATCTGACACTCAGAGCCCCGCTTGGAGGGAGACACAGTTCTTCCAGCCGGGCGCCACTCACGTGTCTGATTTGCATCTTGCACGTTTCTCCGAGCAGCCCGACTACTTTGAATTCCAGCTGGCTCCCCAGAGCTGACCCACAGCCTCCTGGACAGGGCCTGGGGTCCTTGCACTTGGCGGGTGGTGATGGCTCTGGTCAGGCTCCCCTTGCTTCTGCTGGCCATCAGAATTGTGACCTGCATACAAGCACGGGGCACTACATAAAAAGCCCAGCGGTCGTCTCCTGGGTGTCAGACATCATGTGGAGAAGACAGGGCAGGTCTTAGGAGTGTTGTTGGATAGGGGAGGAAACCCAGGCCCAGACAGGGCATCTAAGGACCTGACGTCACACAGAGAGGGAATAACAGAGCTGGCCCTCAGGAGGGTCAGCCCCCTCTGTCCTTGGGGCATCCCACTGGGAATGCAATGTCTAGGAAGCCTAGAGTCGAAGTCCAAACCAGCCCAGGAGCTGAGGAGGTTGTGTAGTGGATATTTAATTATAAATTGCTTTATGTTTTTTCCCTTCTTATTACAAAAACAATGCATGCTCTTTGTAGAAAATTTTAAAATACAGATAAGCAAACAAGAAAATTAAAAACACCCATAATCCCAGCACTCAGAGATAAACCTTGTAAATATTTTGGTATGTTGGTGAATATACCACCAGGCTTTTCCTTTTTCTTCTGTAAAACATTTTCATTTATTTTTAATTACACATGTAATATAGGAACACAGTTTTGTTAGAAAAATTCAAACAATACAGATCAAGCTAAAGTCGCCTCTCTCCCTCCTCAACCGGGCTTCCCTTCTCTGCAGAGGTAATCACGGTTCTAATTTTGATGTATATCGTTCCTGATCTTTTTTTAAGTGTACACACACATTCATATCATATAGAGATACGTGGTTTTATTTTTAGTGTGTTTGGATGGGCTTTTTTCCCAACAGAAATGGTAGCATATTGCATGTGTTGTTCTACACTTTGATTTTGTCACCTAACTATTAGTCTTGGGGTCCTCTCAGTGTCAGTGTTTAGAGCTCTAACTCATTTGTTCTAACGGCTGGGTAGAATTCCCTTGCATGCATACATCAGAGTTTATTTAGGCATTCCCCTTGTGATAGACTTTTTGATTGCATCCACTGTGTGTGTGTGTGTGTGTGTGTGTGCATGCGTGTGTGATTGCAATGCTGCCTTTCAGTGCTTTCATATGTGCCTCCTTGGGTGAGAAAGCTCCTCAAGGGCCAAAGCCGAGATGAGAAATGGCTAGTTACTCTCTTTTTACAGGCATTAAGAAAATGGGAGCACCTTGGATCAACTGCCATAAGAATCTGCCTTCTCCACTTTTCTGTGCTAATAGGAAGGCAGCTCTGACAGCGTTTCCCAAACTGTGCTCAGGACAGCGCTGTGTGCTGGGAGACCCTGATAGGTCCAACTAGGGAGATAAAAAATCAGGGCAGGTAAACAGTTGAATACATTCAATGTACTGTCGAATAGATGCACTGAAATGCTCTTGGAAATTCACTAGTGCCCATTAGTATGTCAAGAGGTGTCCTGAAGTAAAGAAACAAGTTTGTCTTCATTTAGCCTGGCTTTGGAGGGCTGTGGTGTAGGAAACACAGATTGCAGCAGACAGCAGCAGTGCCTGACCCACATCCCCTTGGCCCTGCCACTCAGTGGACTTCTGGTCCCAATTCCACCTCTTGGCACCTGTGCTTTGTGCCTGTGTCTGGTTTCTCTTGCTGCAGGGACCTGTGGGGCTGCCCTGTGGCAGGCTGAGCATGCAGGGGACCCCGTGCTGTCTGTGTCCCAGCCCCAGCAGCCCTCAACCAATGATTGAAGGGATTGGTGTAGAGAAGCCCCAGCTCCCTCACCTCTCGGGTGAGATAACTTCGAGGCAAGTGTTTTACATTGATACCTGTGCTTCCCCAGAGGGATCAGGCTCCAGCTCCACTGTGGTAGCTGGCTTGAAAACATGCCCATTATTGGCTGCCCTCCTTCCTCGTTTCACTTCCCCACTCCTCCCCACTCACCTCTCCAAATTTGAATCTTCCTGCATTAGAGTCCTGGGTTTGCTCCGGAAAGAAGCTCAACTAAAACTGATCAGTGGTTACTTTTTAATGGCTCCAAGTGAATGTCCTAAATATTTCTCTCAACAGATCCTGCATTGTTGGACATTGAAGGTTGTTTCCATTTTTTTTCACTATTATAAACAATCTTGTGGTGGATATCTTTCTAGCTCAATGGCTGTGTACATTTTAAATTATTGCTTTAGAAACTATTCCTAGACATAAAGCCACTGGTTCAAAAGACATGCATCGTTGTAGGGCTTTGATAACTGTGGCATCTGCATTCTCCCCTTCTCATCTTGTTCTAATCCTGCCTTGCGTCCCACAGAGGGTACAGAGAGGCCTACCTTGGATGTGCTCTGGCATGAGGCTCTCTCCCAGGGACTGGGAAAGGCAGAACACAGGGAATACATGGCAGGATGCAGGGAGACAGCTGAGTATCCACCTGGAGTTCATAGGGAGGCTCCTAGAGCTTAGTGCTAATGGGTGCTTTTTCCCAGGTTCCTGTTCTAAACTCTTCCCATTCTACAAGGCTCAGTTGAAATCTCACCTCCTCCAAGAAGCTTCCCTTGACTTTTCCTGCCTTGTGGGCCTCCTCTTGAGGCTGCACGTGATTTGGTACTAATTCTACATGGGTCATGACACATCCTGTGGGTAGTAACAGTCAATGTTACGCACATGACAGATTTACACGTTTGGGGTTCAATAAATGCTTGAGATGAGAAAGCCAGGGAACCCAGATTTGAATCTACCTTTGCTGCTCTCCTTGGTGGGAACCTGTGAGTCTCCAGGCAAGGGCCCCGAGGTGGGCTTGAATGGGAATAAGCACAGTACCGGCCCACTCTCCCCCTTCTCAGCCTCTCATTTTGCCCCCTTTCCAGGAGTCTTTCAGCCAGGAGTCCCAGAGGCTTGGCTGTCTGCATTCAGCCCGGGGCTGCGAATATCAGCGCGCCTTTCTTTTTATCCTTCCAGGTGCAGGTTTCCGGAGACAAATATACCCCTCATTCCCAGCCCCTCGATCTGTCTAAACACAATTTGACATGCGTTGCTATTAGCTTAGCACCTTATCAAATAATGCGGCCTGATCGAGATAAAAGGTTTTACAACCCTTGCTGCCTTTGTTTCTGCCTGCATTCACCCGCCGAGACAGCTAATAATTACCACCAAAGACAAAGAGAAATCCATACGCTCAGCGTAGAGGTTCCCGTGTGCATGTTAAGCAGCAGCTGGAGGAGAGAGAGGTGGGAGGAGATGGCCCCAAATGCAGCCCAGGCCTTGCAGCCTGCTGGAGAGAGCGGCCCCCTGGTTGCTGGATGACCCTGTAGTTTGGTGCTGTCTAACCCTGGAGGTGGAGAGAAAGGTGGAGGCTGTGTCCCAGAGCCCTGCCTTGGGGTGTCAAGGCCTGGTTTGGCAGGCCAGGGTGGTGTGAAGGGAAAGGCAGGGGTGCTGGTGTAGAGGGTTGCTGGGATCTGGGTTTCTGCCTGGCTCTGCTCCCAGGCTGCTCTGTGACCTTGGGTAGATCCCTTGTCCCCTGTGGGCTTCAATCTGTTTCTGTAGCCTCTGTGATAGGGCGCCAAGGCAATGTGGGGGGAGGGTGCCCGAGGCAGCGTGATGGTGGCAGGTGAAGCCAGCTAGACTTCCTGGGTCGAGTGGGGACTTGGAGAACTTTTCTGTCTAGCTAGAGGATTGTAAACGCACCAATCAGTGCTCTGTCCCTAGCTAAAGGATTGTAAATGCACCAATCAACACTCTGTAAAAAACGCACCAATCAGTGCTCTGTGTCTAGCTAAAGGATTGTAAATGCACCAATCAGCACTCTGTAAAATGGGCCAATCAGCACTCTCTAAAGTGGACCAATCATTACCCTGGAAAATGGACCAATCAGCAGGATGTGGGCGGGGACAAATAAGGGAATAAAAGTTGACCACCCCAGCCAGCAGCGGCAACCCATGGGGTCCCCTTCCACAGTGTGGAAGCTTTGTTTTTTGCTGTGTACAATGAATCTTTCTGCTGCTCTGTCTTTCGGTCTGTGCCACCTGTAAGAACTGTAACACTCATTGCGAAGGTCTGTGGCTTCATTCTTGAAGTCAGCGAGACCAAGAACCCACCGGAAGGAACCAACTGTGGACACAACGGGAGTCTAGAGACCTAATTTTGAGAGTCAGCTCAGCTGCTCAGGCAGTTGTATGTTGTTGTGGGCCTCCGTTTCTCCATCTGGGAGACGAGCTGGTTGGGATGATTACCGCGGGCATGTCAGGACTGTGCTCCAGGTAGTGGATGACTGAGCTGGCATCTCCTTGGGTGTCTATTTCCATGGCCAGGCCTATGTGGGGTCTTGACTGGGGGTACTGGGGAAGGAGGAGACGTAAGTCTTCAACTGAGAAGCTGTCCTAAAGAGGCAGTTTTCATTCCAGAATCAACAAAGACAGACAGTGAAATGTGAGCTCAGAGGGGGAGGAAAAATTGTGAATGCAGTCTCAGAAGGCTTCCTGGAGGAAGAAGGAATGAATGATGCCAAGGTAGATGGAGTAGAGTGCCTGAATGGGGCTGTGTGCTGCAAGAGCAGTGATGAGGATTGTGAATAAAGTGGGCTGCAGGGGTTGTGAGTCTCTGTTAGAACAGTCTGGTCTCCAGCATCTGCTGGCACTGGCCACTCTCCAGCGGACATGGATCCCTGTAGATCTCAGGACTGTTGGGGGCTGCCTGGATTCCCTTCTCCCCCAACCCTGGCCTGCTGTGGAAGGGATAGAGCTAGTGTGCTCAAAAATGTTTGATGGTTCCCTGTAAACACCCCCATCATGACTGACTCCACAGTATCAATGTGACATCACCAAATGCAGAGTTGGGAAGAGATGAGCACACTTGACTCTCACGAGTGAGTGTGAACTGCCTCCAGCACACCACAGGTTGGAGTCCAGTGTAAACCCAAGGAGTCAGGTCAGAGACCCACAAGTTGTCAAGACTCAGAAGATAAAGGACGGAGTAGCACACATGCCACCTCCACTCCCACTTGTGCCTATGGCAGACATCACTAATCAATTGTCTCTGCTAAGCTCAGAATTCTTCTCATCTGAGTGCTCCAGGCAGTCCATATCAATTGATTAGAGCTGGCATACAAAATGACAATTCTTTGCCATTGCAGATCTAGGCTAACCTCCACATTGTACACATGGGGGAAACTGAGGACTAGATAGGGAAGGAGACTCTCTTGAGGTCATCCAGTTTGGGAAAGCTGAGGCTGGAAGGCCAGTGGCCCACCTCACAAGGTGGTACTCCCCTGTCCTCCCACACTGTCATCTGTCTTTGCTGTTGACAGCAGCACAAGGGAAAGGAACCTTGCTCCTAAGAGAGGTGGGCTTGGGCCTGGGCTGAGCAGCTATCTTCCCTGAAGTTCCTACCTCCAAGACAGGGATGAGTGCTGTCCTAACCACCAATTCTCATTACAAAGACGTGTCTGCAGCATATGGCCATTTTCCCTTTGTGCCCTTCCTTGGGGCGTGTGTGTGTTTGCGTGTGTGTATGCAGATTTACACAGCCCTGCCCACGCAAATGGACATGTTTTTAATTCCCATAAGCTAGAGACAAACTTGGGGACCTTCCCAGAGAGCAGTGGTCCCTCCTGAGCACCCCGTTTGTCCCCCAGGTTTATCGTCAGAGCAGGCAGTGGCTTGTGGTTTATCCTGCGATGGACTCTGGGTGAGCCTGCTCATGGCTGTGAAGCATTGGGCCCATTCTGTTTCCATCCCCTTTATTCTTTTCTTTTTCACTTTGCCACACTCAGATATCATCTCTCTGGCCAGCCCTCCCTGATCCCTGACCCTAGCCCCCTCCTCTGCTTCAAGCTTCCCTGTGACTTTGTGCCATCACCTGGTGGTGTGGGATGATCTGCCTTCATGCCTGTCTCCCTCCTGGACTGGGCATTCCCTGAAGGCAGGGCTGGGCTTCCTTTTAGCAGAGCCGGCGCGTGATCGTGGTTGAATTGACCCCAGAAGCTCCCTTTGCCTTTCTCCAGAGTAGTCTTCTTATTGTGATTTGAATCCAGAATTCTTGGATCCGGAAAGAGACCTGGGAACCTTGTGGTCATTCTTGCATTGTTCCTTGTGTGTCTGTCAGCTGGGGTTTTAGTTGTAAGCCACAGAAAAGGAGTGTGGCTGATGTAAGTAGACGGTTTAGTGAAAGGGTAGTGTGTACTGGCTGAATTGCCAGAAGCCCGAAGAACCAGGTTCAGGCAGGAGGCAGGGGGCCCGGATGGCAGGCAGGATCACAAGGCTGTCTGGGAGGACACCACCACGCCAGGGCACTGGACAGTTTTGCAGCCTTGGGGCCGTGTGGCCTTTGGAAACAGGATGTTTGTGCAGTTGCTGCAGCTGTCACAAGAATGGAACCTCTTTTACCTGCGTGTCCTCAGCTCAGATTCAAAGTTGCCAGGCAGCTGCCTCTGACCTGTGGAGCCAGGTCACCTGCCACACCATAGCTGCCAGGGGCTAGTGGGTAACTGAGGCTTAGCACTGCCATGAGTCCCTGAGAGGATGCGTGGGACACACCTCACCATCGCCCCCACTGTGGGGTGAGGGAGCCCAGGCGGGCACTTACCAGTTCCTGTCTCTCGCTTGGTAAAGGCTGTTCCTGGGGTGTGTCAACTCCCTGGCACTCTGCCGTGCTGTGCACACAGGGCAGAGGTGATGTATTCCTCCAAAGTCTCCCCAGGAACATGAGGGGGTTCAGGGGAGTGGAGGGACTTAGGATGGACCCTGAGGCTCTGCTGCCCCTCCCCCAGCTTCAGCTTGGGTTCTGCTGTGTTCACTGCACTTCTACGTGGGGGTTTGTGGAAACCGATCTCATATTATAATAAACGTCGACACCCATTTGGTCCAAGACTGAGGTGTCTGGAGGCCCTAATAGGGGTTCAAGGTCACAGTGCGTGAGCGAATGGCTGTGGTGCATGAACCCAGGTCCCCTGATGCCCCAGGCTGGCCCCTCTGGCAGCACCTCCGCCTCTTACACCAGAGCCCACAGCCCTCATTGTCGGGAGGGCCTTCGGTGGCTGGGCTTATTTGGAAATGGGACTTGGAGCTGGATCGTCCCTGTGCAGGGTTCACACACCCACAGACAGTTAGGTCTGGGAGGAGTCTTAGAGACCCCTGGCCCTGCCCTTACTTATGCAGAGAGAAGGCAGAACCTCCTTGCCCAGCACCCCTCAAGGGACTTCTGGAAGATATTTGGTGAGGTGTTCATGGCTCACCTCCCTGCAGAGGAGAGATCATTAGCAGTGCTGCCTAGCCGCCAGCAGCCCCACAAGGAAATGGGCACGTCTGGTTGTGGGAGTCACCTAACCCATGGCTGGTCATTGCAGGCTTATGGGCAGGGGTCTGGGAATGCCATCTTGCAGGGGAAGAGTGGGCAGGTAGCTGGGCATCTACCCCTGGGCTGAGGCAGGAGGCAGCCAGCTTCAGCTCACGGTGAGGGGTACCCTTCATGGCTGGGGCAAGGAGATGGAGTGGGTTTGGCTCATCTGTCTCTGCTTCCCCCATAGCACAAGGCTGGGCCCACGTGCTGTGTGTGGACACGTCCATGTGTGCAGGATGGAACGGGTTGCCCTCCCTATCATCTTGTGACCTTGCTCATGATACTTAGCTTCTCTGAGCCTTGATTTCTTCATCTGTAAGATGATGGTGACCTTATTGGATTGTTGTGAAGTTTAGGTGAGAAAGGCATGAAAGTGCTTAGCCTGGAGGCTGGCAGAGTAAAGTTCAATACACACTAGATAGTAATATTATGACCTCCTAATTTGTAAGCTAGGGAGGCAGTGCCTGCCTTGCAGGGTTTCCTGGAGGATTAAATGAGATGGTCTACATAAATGCTGAGCACAGGTTTTGGCTCATAGTAGAGCTGGCTGGTCACACATGTTAACATCACAAGGGGAGGGTCCTGCCAGTGGAGTGTGTGAGACATGGGCTCCTGGATGCCACTTTCTTGATGCACGCTTGAGACTTATACAGGCCTCTTTAATTTTAAATTCTGTTTTGTGGCTCATCTCAATAAGGTGTATCAATTAAGATACTTCCAGCTGCATGTAATGGAAGAACCGAGTTGGAATGACTTAAATAAAAAGGAGGTTTAATTTTGCACATTACAAGAACAGTAGAGTTACAGTAAAGTTTGGTGATTAAGGCAGAGCTCAGAGCCCAAAGCCAGACTGCCTGAGGTGAAATCATTGCTAGCTGTATCACCTTGGGCCAGTTAATTAACCTCTCTGGGCCTCAGTTTTCACATCTGTAAATGGGACTAGCAATAGCACCTTGATCACTTGGCTCTGGTGAGGATTAAATGGGTTGCCAAATGCAAAATGCTTAGAACAGTGCCTGGCACATGGGAAATGCTATGTTAGTGTTGGCTGTCTATTTATACCAGAGTTGGGGTGGTTCCAAGGCTCATCAATTTCGGGGTTCAGTTATATAAACAAGGTTATCGATTTGTTTCCATTGTCTACTTTGCCACTGTCAATGTGTTGATTTTGTCCTCAGTTTTATGCCTTCCTTATTCAAGAAAATTGCAGCTGAACCAAGCATCACTGTCCAGAGCCAGAAGACAGAATATCTCTTCTTTTTGGGGAAAGAAAAACTTTCTTCAATGGTGTTCTTGACACCTCATTGGTTGGAAAGGGGTCAAATGCCTAGGTTAACTACTTGGGGGAGAAGAGCATGGAATTACTCTGATTGCCTGAGTCTGGCTGAGCTTCATCCTCCTGAAACCACTCATACTTGGACTAACTTGGAGGTCCACAGTGAGGAAGAAGGGGGGTGGGATGGTGAATCAGCTAGTAATGTCTGACTCATGGTAACGGGGTGTGGGGACATAGCTACATAGCAAAGAATCTGCTATCATACCAGGCTCTGCTCTGCAGGGCCTGATATAAGTTTTTGGCTAGTCCTGAAAGCCTCTCTGGACTGGTGCTGGCTGCCATCTATTCTGCGAAAGGTGGCTCAGATGGAGGCCTAGGTAAGAGCGTCCAGGAGCTGAACTAAGTCCTTATCCACGGTGGTGCACATAAATAGCAACTTCTATTTATTCAAACTGACTTTCTCCCACTATAATCTAGGAGGCAGGTATTATTTTTATCTTCATTTGAAGATGAGAGAGCTGAGGCAGGGGGAGAGTAAGTGATGTGCTTTGGCATATACTATTGGTGCCCCACCCACAACCCTTTGGTTCTTCTTGGAGGTCACCTGTAGCCGTGGTGGACGGTGGCTGACTTGCTTGTGTGCAAGGTGGCCTGGGCGTGCCGGGAAGTTAATCCCCAGAGTGACAACCCTCAGGAAGTGGAGGAGGGGAGTTGATGGATAAACACCCCAGCTTCCTCGCCATTAGGGGACAATTCCTAGCTGTGTTCGGCAGTCTCTTGAGGTGTGCGTGGCAGTAACCTACTCACAAGTGCATATTAGCGTGGCTTTTCTGTCTTCCTTGTCTGATTTTCATTTGTTCTCATCTGGACTTCCCGGGATCACTTCACCCAAATCCTGGGCTCAGGGGCTGCTTCTGGTATAACCCAAACTAAGGCCGTTGTCCAAGATCGCAGGGTTAGCAAGAGATGGCGCAGGGATACATGCCAGGCCAGCCAAACCTGAGCCTGAGCTCATGACTAACAAGCCACTCCTCTTGTCGTTGGAAGAACTGTGAAAGAAACAGGAGAGCCTCAACCTCAAACCCCAAACCCCACTCGACTTCAGCCAGACCAGTGGTCATGGTGGTAGCAAGCTGTCTGTACAGTAACCAAGCCCGGTGTTTCCTGCGGCGAGGGCCTGCTGGGCTCCGACAGCCAGTGGTAGTGGCTCATAAACTGCCTGATGGGATGGGACCAGTGACCCGTGAACTGAATCTGAGGAACGATTCGGCCTTCCCCAGCCGGCTGCAAAGGAGCGATTACGGACCATCCAGGAAATAATACATTTCATGGAAAAGACCGTAATTATGGAGTATTGAGTAAATAATATGTGCTTTTTAAAAGTCTGCAATTATGTATTTATCCTATCTGTAATTAGGAAATTTTTAAAGGGCGCATTATAGGTAATTTAAAAATAAAATAATGACACCACTCAAAACAAACAGCCCCAAACAAAGACAATTCAGGCCACCCCAAACTTGGTTCAGTGGTGATTTCAGAGGTAGCCACTATCCTGGGCTTCTGGGGAAATCAGATGGTCCATGATTGTCCTGGGTGGGTGACATCAGCTTGACCCCAATCTTGGCTTGATGTCTAGAAGTTCCTCAGTGCTAACATTCTCTCTTCGACTAGCCTCAATCCTCAGAAATCTCTTCCTCTCATGACAGCCAAGTGACTAGTGCATGTTGGCAGCATTTCTCTCTCTTATTCTTCTAGAAACTTTAAGGCTGCACTGTCGGATGCAGTAGCCACGAGACACGTGGCTATTTAAATTTAAATGAATAAAAACTTAAAAAATTTAAACATTCAGTTCTTTAGTTGCACTAGACGCATTTCAGGTGCTCAGTAGCCACACGTGTCAGACAGTACAGGCACGGGATATTTCCATCACTGCAGAATGTTCCAGTGGACAGTGTTGCTTTAGAATCTACAGCTCACGTATGTAGTAGATTGCTTACGTGGTGTAGACCTGGTCTTGAACAAATGCAGTGAAAGCTTGCTCTTTTTTCTGAAGTTTCTTCCCCACTGGAGAGACCCAACGTTACTTCTCCCTTCTTTTACACGTACTATTTTTATATTGACTTCCCTTGACAAGCAGGGAGGCCTGTCTCATTCATCTTCATGACACCCCATCCCAAGCCAGGATCTAGAATATGTATGTTGGTAGAGAAGCACTGGCTCAAAACTTTTGTGAACATTTTTCTCCATTCCTCATCTTGTTGTTTTGCAGCTCAATGTCCACCTCTGTCTTATCGCTCTTAGGCACATCAATGACAAACTCTTGGCCAAGGTCGTACTGGCATGCTAGAGGTGATGCAGGTGATGATGGTGACAGTTATGATGCCAGTGGTGGTGGAATTGGAGGTCATGCTGGTCAGGGTGGTGCTATAAATGATTAGGGTGGTGGTAGAGGTAGTAGTGGAGGTGATGATGGTGATGGCATTAACAAAGGTTGGGCCATGATTGTATCGACATGGTGGAAGTAGCCGAGGTGTTGACAATGGAGGTGATGAGGGTGGTCATAATGGAAGTGAGACCTTCTATGCATGAGGCCCAGTGGACACTGGGGTGGAAAGCCAATGCTTGTGGAATGAGGGGATGGATGGGTAGGGCCTGTCCTGGGTCTCTGGCTGGCCAGCTGTGAGTCGCATCCCCAAGCCATTTCTTCTGAGCTTCAGGCTCCTTTTTTGTAAAATTCATGAGAGGACGTTTAATTTTTTAATTAAAAACTCTGATTTTTTTGAATAGTGGATATATTTACATATTTGAAAATAAAAATAAAATGAGAGGATTGTCGAGCGAAATGCTCCTTCTGCCCCATCTGTCCATTCCCTCTGTCTTAGCTAGACACTGCTATCAATTTCTTACGTCCTGAAGAGTTTCTTTTGAATGTGTTTACTTTAAAGCAAACACATATGTTCGTTTTCTTCCTTTTGCACCAGTGGTAGCATAGTGAACACACTGCCTTGTGCTTTGCTTTTTAAGTGGTGTTTTAAGCTATAAGATACAAGATACCTGTGTGACATGTGAGATAGTCTCTCTTTTTGAAAGACATACACCCCAAATTCATAAGGTCTTTGAGAAGAGTGACTGTGCTCCCTTCTCCTTAGCTGACCTCAGGCCATGCCAGTGGCTGGGAATGGCATGGTGGAGCACAGACTTCTGGAGTTAGTAGAGTCACATTCTTGGTAAGCTTGGAGACCTCTGCTTTCATAGCTGCAAAATGGGGACAATAATAGTCCCTGCCTCAAAGAGTTGTGGTTGAGATGAGTTTATTGGAGTGCTGAGTCTGCAGCCCTCTGCTTAGTGTCTGGCACAGAGTAGGTGCTCAATAAATGGTAGAAATGGTGACTCCCTGAGGTGAGTGTCATCAGTGTGTCTGTGAAGGGGTGGGCTGTGGGGCTGGCTGGGAGGACCTGACATCTCCCTTCTAGCTGGTGGGGCTGGCAGGATGAGGTTGTTGTTTACAGCATACCTGGGATCTCATATCTCTTCATGTGTGTTCCGTCAGAGAGAAACTATTCCTGCCCGAGCAGCGGCATGATAGCTGGAAAGAACCTGTTGGGTTGGATCAGAATCCTGAGACAGGTTGTCATGGCTGAGGCTGTGTGAAGGCAGAGTGGGTCACTCCTCAGCATGTCTGCTCCTGCCCCTATTTCGGAGGAGCCATTAGGGAGGGTTAAGAACCTCTTGCCACTGTCATTTGGCTATACTTAAACAAGTACACGGAAGCCCCTCAGAGCCCACCAAAGCTGCTTTTTGTGCTGGGAGAAGGAGGAGGAGAGGATCCAAAGCCCAAGTGCTTTCTTGCTGTCCTTGGATGCCTCTGGCAAGAGAGAGTGGCGGCCCAGATGGGATGTGCCGAGGCAGACCCTCCTGCAGCCCATCACCTCTTGCCACTGCCTCTGTAGCAAGCCCTCCCTGCTCCTTCTGCTCCCAGACCTGTCCCCTTGAATCTGTCTTCATCTCTGTCCCTGGAATCATTGACTTGCAGGTCAACATGGATTGTCTCTCTCCTGGGCTGACCCAGTGCATGGCTGGCCCCACCTGCACAGTCAGGTTCTCCCACCTTAGCCTGTATTCAAGACTTCCTGTGATGTGGGCTTCAGTGTCTGGCCTGATTCCCCTCTGCCACCTCCCGATGGGCTGGGTTGCTTCCTCCACCCACAAATTGCCAGCTTGGGCAGAACTGGGAACCAAACAGACGCAACATCCAGCGCCTCTTACTATTTAGGCAGAACTTGTCATCATTTACTCCCAGAGCTAGTCTCGTCTCTTTCAGCTGGTCTTCTGTCCACCTCTCCCTCCTCCGAGCTCCTCCTCATCACTGGGCTCTGAGCCCCAGGTGGTCTGCTGTGGATTATTTCCATGGGTGCCACTTTCCTCAGAAGAAACAGTATGATGTGCTAGTTAAGAATATGGACTTCATTTTCACACTGTCTGTGTTCAGATCTCTTCCTGCCTGTGGCAAGCACTTCACCTCTGAGTCTTAGTTTCGTCACTTGCCAACAGGAGTAATTGTTCCTACCGCATGGGTGCTGATTGAATGAAAGGATGCAGGTGAATTACTTAGCACAGAACCGGACATCATGTAAACAGTTGCTACATGTTAGCTGTTAGTATTAGACCACTGGGCTCTGATTTCTAACACAGAAAGAAATAGCCTGACCTTCACCCCACTCATCCCTGTAGGACAGAGGCTGGCCTGGTGGGGGCACTCAGAAGGGGTATCCACAGTTTATTTTGGGACTACAGGAAAGATCCAATCACTCTGT
Organism: Hylobates moloch; assembly: GCF_009828535.3. Taxonomy (NCBI): domain Eukaryota; kingdom Metazoa; phylum Chordata; class Mammalia; order Primates; family Hylobatidae; genus Hylobates; species Hylobates moloch. The sequence continues at coordinate 72,784,516 of NW_026652278.1, forward strand.
TCCCTTCAGGCTCCCCCCAGCCCCATCCTAGTCCACACCCCTAAAGGGATTCCCAGAATTTCGGAACCCTGATCAACATAAACCCTGGGCCCCTCAGGCAGGTGCCAGCCAGGAGTAGTGGATTTACAAGGTAAGGACGTATAAGATGTGACAGGCCTAGAATTAGCAATGCAATTCTTCTGTCATTTTTATCATTGGCCCCTGCAGGGAGGAGCTGATTAAATGGATATTCAACTCTTTGCATTAATGTGCATCCAGCTTCAATTTGCATTTCATTAGCTGCACAAAAAGCATAATTTTATTATTTGCCGTTGGAAAGCAGATCTCTGCTAACAAGTAGCTACACGCTGTTCCTGAAATATAGTGTGACTGACTGGCTCCGCTGTCTGGCTCACCCTGCTATCTTCTTCCCCCTCTGCAGACCTCTGGTGCTCTGGTGAAGGTGGTACATGGCAGATTTGGCTTTATCATGGCAGGCTGTGTTCTCATTCCAGCCCTGGTCCCGCAGAGGGCTCCGTTTTTCTCATGTACCTAGGGAGGCAGGATTGACAGCTGCCATCTTCCTGGTCAGTCATTTTCATCACCAATAATAACATTACCACTATCAAAACAGTATTTCCACCCTCATAATACCACCTTCACCATACTCACATTGCAATTGTTATCATTATTATTACATCAGCATCGTCATCACCTCCACCATCACCATCATTATCATTTCCATTACCACCACCCTTCTCACCTCCCTCATCATCACCTCCACTCCTTCTATCATGCTGATACATCCACAACCAATATTATCACATCACCATCATCACCTCCACCATCACCACTCTAATCATCTCCACCATCTCTGACCATCACTGTCACCAATTCCACCCCCACTGCCATCATATCTATTACCATGATCACTTCTACCACCTCCACTGTGCTAATAATATCTTGCCCACAGCTGTTATCACCATCACTATCATCAACTTCACTGTTACTTCCACCACCACCACTATCATCACCTCTACCAGCACAGTCTCCACTACCAGAACTAACTCCACTCAGCCAAACTAACACCATCTTCACCACCATCACCCTCCTCCCACTACCTCCACATCCCAGTACTTTCACTGGTACCTCCACACTAATCTAATCACTGTCACTGTCTCTCTCAACACCCTCGGAACTATCGCTGCCACCGTCACTACCACTACGATCACCACCCTCTGTGCCACCAACACCACTGTCTCCACATCTTCCATGTCAGTGAAGACCTTGACCATCACAGCATCCACACTGTGTCTTTGACATTACTTTTAAAAATCTGAAAGCACCAGCATTGAAAACTTTCATTGCTGTCAGAGTCCATGGATCTGTGGTCCCTATGTGAGAGTGTTGCAATAAGCAGAGTGACTGGAGCCCTTGAGGGGAGCAGGGTCCGGGTGACCAGTGCCAAGGGATCTGGAGAGTGAAGCAGAGGGACAGTACAGTAAAATCATTGGTGGGAGCATGAATTTGGAGGCAGATGGAATTGATCTCTGTTGCACCATGGGACCTTGAATGAGCCACTTTTCTGAGCCCTAGTTTCCTATCAGTCAAGTGGGACTAATAATACCCCTTCATTGAGTTGAATATTAATTAAATGACAACATGTGTTCTGAGGATCTGCGGAGTGAAAGCTGCCAGTTCTCTGCCCTGATGCCCTCAGATCCTCTTGGATGTCCTTTATGAGCTCCATGCATCCCTGCCCCAGCCCTTGCATGCTTCTCTCCTAACAGCTTGCAGTTGCAACCTTCTTCAGACACCTGCAGGCTATTGCAGTTGCTTCGCTCAAAGGTACTGAGAGCCAGAAGTGTCCCAGAGAGGCCTGCAGACAATGATCAGGAGGCAGGATTATGAAAGCCCAGCTCTTTTCCTTCAAGGCGGGCAAACTCAGAGATGGAATTTACACTGTAGAGCTCCTTGCAGGATCGGGCCTTGGCGGGGACTTCACCTGTAATTGTATCATTGCGTGGCTTCTTCCCTTCCCTGTCTTGTTTTCCCTACTCCCTTTCTAGGTTCTCCCAGGAGCAATTTCATAATGCTTGCATGTGAATTTTCATGTCAGGTCTGCCTGTGACATGACACATAGCAGGATTTCAATTTATCATGGTTCCCTCCTCCTTTCCTCATGTTCGTCAAGTACATTAGCTAATAAAAGGCCATCACACATACTGTTCATTGGAAGTGTAAGCTAACCCTGGCAGTTTCTTAGAGTGGGAATTATTACGCCCATTCTGCAGGTGCACAACTGAGACCCATGTGCAAGATCACGGAATTAGTAGGTGGAAAAGGTGAGGTGTAAATCATGTCTTCTGAATTCAAGTCCAGCCTTCTTCCTGCAGTACCAGCCTGCAGAATTCTCTGAGCTCAGGGCTGGCTTAAGCCTGGGCCAGCATGTGTGGATGTGATATGATTCTGGATCAGTGGCCAGGCAGAGAGCTCAGACTCCAATCTTCTTTCTCCCTTGCCTTGAGCACCACCTTCCCACCCCTGTACCTAGAGCACAGCTGAATCATACCACAATGGCATCATCTGGAAAAAGCAATGACGTGACTGGTTTAAAAGGAAGACCATGCAGCGAAGGAGACCCTGCCCCCTGCTCACATGCTGTGTGACCTTGGGCAAATTGTGAAATCTCTCTGAGCCCTGGTTTCCTCATTTAGTCTTTCCAGCCACCGGGCGGGGCACGGACTGCTATCCTCCTAATTTTAGAGCTGGCTGAGAGCAGTAATAGATGTTCCGGGAAGGGGAGGCTTGAGCAGAACAGAGAACAAATGCTCTTGTCCTCTTCTCCCAGCGTAAGAATCCCTTGAGCTGCATTTCTGACAATGTACATCTGGCTACGCCAGCAACCTTGCCCTCTTGCAAAGAGGCCCTTTCTGGCTCAGGCTACCAGCATTCTTCCCACAGAGCCCACTGGCCTTCCACTGGATCTGGTGGGATTCCTGGAGGTTGTTCAGATGACCATGCCTTTCAGGGATTTGAGGACAGCTTCCTGTGCCCTGAAGTCTGTTCTTTCTTAGCCCCAATAAGGGAGCATAAAGTAGCTGCTTACACATTCCTTTCATCCCCAAATGATTCTCCTCTGGGCATCTGCTCACAGACCTTCCATCAAGAAATTCACTACAGTGTGTTGGAACAGTCTATGTACCTGACTACCCCACAAGATGTGCTCCTTAAGGATAGAGATCTCATCTTAGTCTTTAAATCTCCACGGCCCAGCCCTGAATCTGGCTCAGTGGAAGTCCTCAAATGCAACAGAGTAAAGTGGACTTTGTAGTCAGGAAGACTTGCATTAAAATCCCAGCTTTACTGCTACTTAGCTGTGGGGTCTTAGGCTGTTTTGATTTTTGTTTCGTTTTTTTGTTTTTGCTTCCTTAAGCTTCAGTTTCCTCATCTGTGAAATGGTCTGATAGTATCACTTACTTCACAGGACTGTTGTGAGGATCAAATGGCGTCATGAATGGAGGGTACCAAGTCCTGCACCCAGCCTGCAGTGACTAGCACCTGCTCCCTGCTGAACATGGTGGCTGGGGCTGGACATGGTCCTTGGGGGTGTGATCTGAGCAGCCTGCAGCATTCTGGGACTTTCAACTTCCACATCCTGGTGCCATTCTCATGCTTCCTGGTGCCCTACAGATGGCTGCCTCCTGGTGGAGTCACCAGGTTGGAGGGGTCCTCAGAATGTCAACAGAACAGAGCAGCCCTGAGCTCCAGCACCTGTCACTGTGGCTTGACTGGATACATATCTCTAGACTTCAAGGCAAGCATCTCTGGCCAAACCCACTGTGGAGATCCTAAATTGGCACCCCATAGAGTGAGCTGTCTGATTCTACAAAGGCAGTATTTCTAGGTTTCAAAGGAACTGAAAAATTTAAAATGCACAAGACAAAGAGTGGGATTAGGGTGATCTGATAGGCTGTCCAGGCTGGGGTATCAATTATACACTCTCAACTCGTAAAGCTTTATTTTTGAGATTCAGAATTTAGTATCTGTCTGAAGCACTAATTACCAGGTTTCTCTCTTTTAGTTTTACAGTTCTCTTTTCAAATTTATTTTTCTCTTTTTTTCCTCCCACTGGGGACAAATAGCTTCCATTCCTGAAGGGAAGTTGCCTGCTTGGAGATGGACAGAGGAAGATATTTGGGTTCAGCTTATCCCCTCTGGGCACTTTGGGGGAAGCAGCATGGGTTGGGGCAGGAGAACTCTAATGTATATGTGTTAATAAACTTACTGTTTTCATTCAAAATTTTGTCAAAGGTATGCATGTTTATAGTTTAAAAAGGTGAAGCGTTCCATGTGGCCTACTGTATTTTTCCTTCCCTGGATAACTTTTGTTTTCCTAGGAGCTAATAATTATCTGGTTCTTTTGTTTGCTTGCCTTTCTCTGTACTTATCACTAATTCAAGTCCAGAGTCTTTACTGATTGCGTATTCCAATATTTTCACCCACATCAGGTGCTCTATCAATTTCATTGTCCTGAAGAGTTTCCCTGACAGCCTTCTGAACTGGTGCCCTCAGAACAGGCAGCATTCTGTGCCTGGGCCTTGGCTCATCCCGGGATCTCCCTTTATCAGCTTCCTAGGGATGCCCTTCCCTCCTCTCCTGTGTTAGAGTTTCCTGCCTGTTCAGTCTCCATCTATTTTGGTTTACAACTTTGTTTTGTTAGAGCACATCCTCTAATGGCTTCTCAGAAAGGATCCATGGGAGACAAAAATTTTGCCTTTCTGAAAATCATACTTGATTATTTGGTTGGATATAAAATTCAGGAGTGAGTTTTTTCTTTTGAAAATGAACTTTTCACTATTATCATTTTGTTTCCAGTGATGTAAATAAGTCAATGCCATTCTGCTTCCTAAATCTCTTATGTATTACCTGTTTTTTCCCCTTCTTATTGGGAAGCTTGTGAGCTCTTCTCATTGTTGCCAGAGATCTGAAAGTTAATCTTGCTGTGCTGTGGTGAAAACTTATATTTATCCATTATGTTGAATACTTGATGGAACCTTTAGTCTAGAAACTCATGCTCTTCAGTTTTGGGAAATTTTCCTAAATTATTTCTTGGATGACTTTCTTTCCTCTGTGGTTTTTTTTTTTTTTTTTTTTTTTTCTTTTATCTTTCTGAGAACTTCTATAGTTTATATATTAGAATTCCTGGATTGATCTTCTAATTTTATCTTTTTTCTTAATTTTTTCCCTTTGAATTTTTTGCACTTTTTTGAAATCTTTCTTCAACTTTATCTTCCAATCCTTTTATTTTTACTGCTTTATTCTTTTATATATTTGATTTTCAAATCCTTCATACAGCTACAGAGAGAGTGTGCTAAAACTCAGACTTATCATATTAAAGCCTTAATGGCTTTCCATTTTGCCTACAGAAGTCCCGTGTTTTTGGTATGATCTGTGGGCCCCACCACATTTCTCCAGGGTCATCACATTAAGCCTCTCCATGTAACCAATGCTGAATCTGCTCCAGCCAACTCACCATGCTGGACGCATGATGAAAAGACCCTCTTTTAGTCTTACTGGTCTCTTTTTAAATTTATTTTTTCCCCCACTCTCATTCACTCAAGGAATTGCCTGCTTGGAGATAGAGGATTTTGCTCTGACTGAGGCTTCCTTCTAGAATGCTTTTCCCCTGACTGCTCTCAGAGTTGACTATGGTCCTGCCTTCCCCACTGGATTGAGAAGTCCCCAAGGCCAGGAGCTGTTCTGGGCACCTATCAAGCCCCAGGCCCATGGCAAGATAGGCATTCCATCCACACTTGATGAGAGTTGATGAGTGCTCTCATGTAAACCTCTGGACTAGTCTCCTAACAGGTTCAGGGATGAATCCAACACAATCTCTGCATTCAGCTGATTGACATAAGATGAGGATGAGGGCACACAAGATATGCTCATGTACACACACGCACATACACACACAGACTGAGTCAATAGGTGGTTGATTGCCACTAGTGCATTAAGAGAGGGACACACAACGTGCAAGGAGAATTTCTGGGAAACAAAACTCCCATCTTATCCATGAAAGCTTTCTTACGGGGTGCTGCAGTGCTACCTCTCTGGGCCAGTCTGTGGACCTCAGGTGTCTCTACCTCCCTAGGTGGGCCTCCCTTTGGTCTTTGCTGCCATCTCTCTGGCTGTTCTGTCCTCTTAGGAACAGGGTAAAACCATTTTCCATTCTTTTCAATACTGAACAGCAGGCTGATATTTCAAAAAATTCTTTCTCTGTAAATAAGAGCAAATCAGGAAGAGCTGAATTCTCTTAGCTCTGGCTAACTTTAGTGCCCGGATGGGGTCCATACTCTGTCCCAAGGGAGCCTGTTTTACTAGTAGCTGCCATTCATTGGGCATGCCCTATGTGCCAAGCACCATGTGAAGTGCTCCAGGTATGTGATCTCATTTAAGCCTCACAACAGATCTGTTGGGCAGGTATTGTCATCATTTTATATACTAGGAAGCTGAAGCTCAGAGAGGTTAAATGACTAATTCAAGACCACACAGTCCAAAAAGGCAGAATAAGCCAGGATTCAGATCCAGGTATGGTGATTCCACCCTTAAACACAATAAGAAAGAAAAAAGAGAGAAGGGGGCCACAAAGGTTCTTATTTGGGTCAAGCACGGTGGCTCATGTCTGTAATCCTAGCACTTTAGGAGCCCAAGGTGGACAGATCAACTTGAGGCCAGAGTATGAGATCGGTCTGGCTAACATGGTGAGGACCTGGTCTCTACTAAAAGTGAAAAAATTAGCGGGTGTGGTGGCAAATGCCTGTAATCCCAGCTATTGGGAGGCTGAGGCATGAGAACTGCTTGAGCCTGGGAGGCAGGGGGTTGCATGAGCTGAGATTGTGCCATTGCACACAGGCCTGGGTGACAGAGCAAGACTCTGTCTCAAAAAAAAAAAAAAAAATAGCAAAGGTTCTCATTGGGAGCCCCTATTCAATGGCTCTGGGTAAGAGACAGCTCAGGCGAACGAGGGCAGTGAGGAGGACTACATGGATCCCATGCAGCTTTTGTCCCTGGACCAAGGCCAGATAGAGATGTGACCCTAGGAAATGACAGCTTTTGTGGTGTGTTGGCTGGGGCCACTGGTAAGGTACTGGATGTGGCCAGCAGCGGTTCTCACTTTGTGGCTGACTTCATCAGGCAGTTGCAGAGGAATGAGAAGACTTAGTTAGTAATGCGGCCTGAAGGAAGGAGCCTCCGAGACTGTCCAGCTGATCTCTTTGCTTCATTCACCCCAGAGGAGGCAGAGGCCCCAGGAAAGGAGCTGCCCTCTCTAAGCCCACATGATGCATGGGGGCAGGGACTGCCCCTTGGACCTGATCTCCTGTTGTCCATCCCAGGACTCCTCCCACGGTGCTTCAGAGAGGCTTTTCTGGCCCCAGAGAGCAAAGAGCTTTACCAAGAACACAGTTCAGAGAGCCCAAAGAGAACAAGAACCATAGAAGATGACATGGGAGACTAGGATATGATTCAGGTTATTCTAAAATGCCATTTGCATTCTTAGGAAAGAAGTGCCATTTAATTACTCTATGTGCCTGTTAGCAACTCCAACAGCCAGAGAAGATGTACCCTAGGAGGCCTTTCATGGTGGAGACAGTCCTCATTTTGAACTTCTAAAAGGATCCCAGCCTTGATGCTTGAACACTGCAATTGTCACACCATTATGAGAAACAATTAGGCATTATCTAGAAAAGTCTGAGAAGCCCACACCTTATGACCCAGAGAGCCCTTGGAGTAGCACACAGAAAATCTCTTGGACCCGTGCTCCAGGAGACACGACTAAGAATGTTCGTGCCGCATTACTGAACACAACCCAAATGCTCATTGCAGTAGAATGGATCAGTAAACTGTGTATGTTCATCCCATGGAGAATGAACGATCTACAGCTACATGTGAATAAATCTCAGGAACGCAGTGTTGAGTGAAAAGAGCTGGTCTCAGAATACACAGAGCGTGATTTTATTTATGGGAAATAAAAAGACACACAAAACTACTGTTTAGGGATACAAATATGTATAGTAAAATTACAAAGAAGGGCAAAGGAGTGAGAAGAACAAAGTTCAGGATGGTGGTGTTTGTGGTTACTGCTATGGGAAGGGAAGGGGCTAGAATCAGGGGGATCATACAAGGGGCCAAAATGATCAAGTTCAGTTTGTTCAGCTGGGTGGTTGGTATATGGGTGGGTTATGGGTATTCTTATTCATTTACATATATTTATTTTCTTTTTTAAACTTTCTTTTATTTTTTTAGAGATGGGGGTCTTGCTATGTTGCCGGGCTGGTCTTGAACTCCTGGCTTCAAGCCTCACAAAATGTTGAAATTACGGGTGTGAGCCATTCCACCTGGCTTTTTTATTTTAACCTTACATATATTTTATAATTGTTATTTTGCCTTACAATAAATATGTAACATTTCAAGTGTGGTTATTTTATAAAATAACAGATAAATAAGCAAAAAATGTAAGTTGCTTATTATCTCCCCTCTAGGAGACAAACTGATATGGTTTGGCTGTGTCCCCACCCAAATCTCATTGCGAATTGCAGCTTCCATAATTCCCTCATGTTGTCGGAGGGACCCAGTGGGAGATACTGGGTTCCTCCCAGTATGGGAGTATTCCCGCATACTGTTCTCATGGTAGTGAGTAAGTCTCACAAGATCTGATGGTTTTATAAGGGGAAACCCCTTTCGCTTGGCTCTCACTCTTCTCTTGTCTGCTGCTGTGTGAGACGTGCCTTTCACCTTCTGCCATGATTGTGAGGCCTCCCCAGCCACGTGGAACTGTGAGTCCATTAAACCTCTTCCTTTCGTAAATTGGCCAGTCTTGGGTATGTCTTTATCAGCAGCATGAAAACGGACTAATACACAAACACAGTGAAAATGGACTAATACACAAACACAGGCCATCTTTTGGTGTGGATCATTCCAGGCTTTTATGGACTCATTTTATTTGTTCAATATTTGCTGATTTACATCAGTCTCTACCTGTGGGTGTGTCCAGGCTGAGACAGAGCTGGGACTGGCTGATTCTTCTGGGGCTAGACCTAGTTTTCCTCCTTTCCCATCCCCAGCAGTCGTTTCTGTAGGAGTGGAGGAACTTTCTTTTTTTGTGGTTGTATATGGAGAGAAACAGCTTTGGAGATTTTTTTTTTTTTCTGGAGCACATAGGTGGGACAAGAGGGGAGATCCCTGCCTGGCCTGAAGAATTGGATTTTGGCCCTGATGAAAGAGGAAATGGGGCAGAGACTGCCTGAATGGAGTTAAGAAAATGCCTGTGGAGACTCTGAGCTCAAGGAGGCCCATGTTGGGATCCAGGGCCAACACAGCTTCAGGTCAGTGCTAGAAGTGAGTGACAATATGGGATGGGGGTCAGGCAGCAGTCCTTCAGTGGTGCAGTCCTCGCCAAGCCAGATGGATGGCCCTGTCTGCAGGTGCCTCCTTGATTAGCTCACAGTCCCACAGGAGGGCCGGCCAGACTTGCTTCTGAGCACACGAGGTGCCTGCGGTGTCTCTCAACGACAACTCGGGGAGATTTTCCAAAGAAGGTGATAATGTTCTGCAGCTAGGCAGTTAGGATCCACAGCTACCAGAATTTGAATATAATGCTAGTATGACTACATTCATATGTACAGCTGTCACTAAATAATATTTTATTAAATAATTTTTAAATGGTTGCCATAGTATTCTGTTGTTTGGATGCAATGAGGTTAGTTTATCTGATCCCTTATTGTTGGGATATTAAGTTGTTTCTCTCTATAAGCAGCTCTACAATAAGTATTTGTGAACATTCGTGACTATTTCCTAAGAAACATTATTAGAAATAGACTTATTACAGTAATGGGTTTGCAATTTTTTTTTTCAGGTCTTTCCTTTTTGCTGAAGGGTTTGTAAAATTTTAAGGATTTTGATTTAAATTGCTAAACTGTCATCCAGAAGAAATATGTGAATTCATATTTACCAGCGATAAGTAAAATACCTATTTCCTCACACTCTTGCCAAGATGGAATATGATTTTAAAATATATTTTGCATATTGAAGAATCATAAATTATGATGTCTCATTTTCATTGTTGCATTTCTTTGGTTTCAGAAGAAAGTAAACTTTTTTCATGTGTTTATAGGACATTTAATTTTTTGGCATTATCTGTTCATATCTTTTGCCATGTTTTTCTATCTGGATATTCATATCTTTTCTAATACAATTTGAAGCATTGTTTGTATGTTGAGATTGTGACCCCCTTTTTTCTTTTTCAGGGATAAAAACAACTAGTGTATTGATTTGGGGAGGAGAGAAGGGGTGCAGATGGGAAATGGAGAGGCAAGGGCTCTTTAGTGTTTGCCAAAACCACCGCCACACCCCCTCCACCCTCTCTTGCCTTCCTCCTCTATGGTGGGCTCCAGCAGGCTCTCCCCCTTTCCAGTGACCTCCCTCTCCCTCCTCCCTGCACCCCACTTGGCTTCAACCTCTAGTGACTGCACAGAGCCCACCCGGGCTCTAACGCTGGGGAAGGCAGCTCAAACTCACCTTTCTTCCCCCTTCTTCCACCTCCCACCTCATTCTCGTCTCTTGTCTAAATAAAATACAGAAAAGGAAGCACAGCTGGTACCAGGGAGACTCATCCCAGGGCTGGGGGTAGGGGTGGGAACTGGGGGCAAGGCAGGCAGAGGAACCTCAGCCCAGTGTAGTGGAATCATGGAAGGACAGGCCCAGGGACCTGGCTTAGCCATCCCCCTCTCTTTCTCTCTCTCTCTCTCCCTCTCGGAGGCTGGCCTGGCAGTGGGCCTGCTATTTGAGGAGGCTGGCAGGGAAGCCTCCATGCCTACCTCTCAGGAACCATGTGTGACCCCTTTTCTATCTTGTGTTTTGCATTTTTTTCCAGTGTGTCAGTTACATGTTTATGGTTTTTTTTTTTAAACTTTTATTTTGTTTGTTTATTTATTTTTTTGGAAACAGCATTTTGCTCTGTCACCCAGGCTGGAGTGCAGTGGCACGATCTCGGCTCACTGCAACCTCTGCCTCCTGGGTTCAAGTGATCTCCCACTTCAGCCTCCTGTGTAGCTGGGACTATAGGTGCCCACCACCATGCCCGGCTAATTTTTGTATTTTTAGTAGAGACGGGTTTTTGCCATGTTGGCAGGCTGGTCTCGAACTCCTGAACTCAAGCAACCTGCCTGCCTCGACCTCCCAAAGTGCTGGGATTACAGGCATCAGCCGCTGCTCCCAGCTTTTACTTTTATTTTGAAATAATCTCAAGCTTATAGAAAAGTTGCAAGTATTAGCTGGGCATGGTGGCACGCACCTGTAATCCCAGCTACTCAGGGGAGAATCGCTTGAACCCAGGAGGTGGAGGTTGCAGTGAGCTGAGATTGTACCATTGCACTCCAGCCTGGGCAAAAGAGTGAGACTCTGTCTAAAAAAATAAAAAATAAAAAAATAAAGAAAGAAAAGTTGCAAGTAGAGTATAGAGAACTTTTTTTTTCCTAAACCCATTTGACAGTAAGTTGTTGACCTGATGCCTCATCATCCCTGGATACTTTAGCACATTTCCTACAAGCAAGGACATTTTCTGACATAACCTAATGTGACCATCAGTATCAGGATGCTGACCTTGTACATGAGGACCAACTATTCCTCAGACACCATTCAACTTTTACCAATTGTCCCAACAATGTCCTTTGCAGCAGAAAGATCCGGTTCAGAATCACGTTTGCATTTAGTTGTCATGTCTCTTCATTCTCCTTTATCTGGGACAGTTCCTCAGGCTTTCCTTGACTTTCATGACTTTGGCACTATTGCAGAGTACAGGTCAGTCATTTTCTTGAACATCTGTCAGTGGGTTTTTCTGATGTTTTTTCAGGACTTGCTTCAGCTTATTCGTATTTGGCAGGAATATCAGAAATGATGCTGAGTTCTCCTTGTCGCATCCCCTCATATCACATGGGATTTTGATTTCTCTCCTTACTGGAGAGTGAAGCTTTGATCACTTGAAGATGGTTTCTGCCAGTTTTCTCCACTGTAAAGTTACTTTTTCTCATTTGTAATTAATACATTTTTTTAAATGAAGAGGTACTTTGAGACTGTGTAAATATCTTGTTCCTCCTAAACTTTCAATTTATTCATTTGTATATTTTGTCTATATAAACTCATGGATTTCTGTTTGATGCAATGCATTATAATCCGTTAATATCATTATTTATTCTGGTGCTCAAGCTGTCCTGGATTTAACCAGTAGATGCCCCTTCGAGCGGGCTTCTGTATCTTTTTGATTTAGTCCCCATCATTCTTTGAACATTCTTTAATTTTTGGTAAACCAACGTACTCCTCCTTAGCTTTGGAATCAGCTGTTTCTCCAGGGAGCCCTTGTTCCTTTTAGTAGAGAATGGTTTTTAGAAGACAAGATCTGGGTCCTAGGTGTGCTCATTACTATTGGAGTGTCACAGCTCCAGCTGCCAGGTTCTCTCAGTGGACACACACATGTAAGCATAAATTCACACATTTACATCTATATTATATATATATATATATATACACACACACACATATATATAAATGTACTGATATGGTATGGCTGTGTCCCCATTCAAATCTCAACTTGAATTGTATCTCCCAGAATTCCCACATGTTGTGGGAAGGACGCAGGGGGAGGTAATTGAATTATGGGGGCCTGTCTTTCCCGTGCTATTCTCGTGATAGTGAATAAGTCTCATGAGATCTGATGGGTTTATCAGGGGTTTCCACTTTTGCTTCTTTGTCATTTCTCTCTTGCTGCTGCCATGTAAGAAATGTCTTTCATCCTCCACCATGATTATGAGACCTCCCCAGCCATGTGGAACTGTAAGTCAAATTAAACCTCCTTTTCTTCCCAGTCTTGGGTATGTCTTTATCAGCAGTGCAAAAATGGACTAATACAGTAAATTGGTACCAGTAGAGTTGGGAGTTGCTGAAAAGATACCTGAAAATGTGGAAGCAACTTTGGAACTGGGTAGCAGGCAGAGGTTGGAACAGTTTGGAGGGCTCAGAAGAAGACAGGAAAATTTGGGAAAGTTTGAACTTCCTAGAGACTTGTTGAATAGCTTTGACCAAAAGCCTGACAGCAATATGGACAGCAAGGTCCAGGCTGAGGTGGTCTCAGATAGAGATGAGCAACTTGTTGGGAACTGGTGCAAAGGTGACTCTTGTTATGTTTCAGCAAAGAGACTGGCGGCATTTTGTCCCTGCCCTAGATATCTGTGGAACTTTAAACTTGACAGAGATGCTTTAGGGTATCTGGCAGAAGAAATTTCTAAGCAGAAAAGCATTCAAGAGGTGACTTGGGTACTGTTAAAAGCACTCCATTTTAAAAGGTAAATAGAGCATAAAAGTTCAAAAAATTTGCAGCCTGATGATGCAGTAGAAAAGAAAAACCCATTTTTTGAGGAGAAAATCAAGCTGACTACAGAAATTTGCATAAGTAGCAAGGAGCCTAATGTGACTCCTCAAGACCATGGGGAAAATATCTGCAGGCCATGTCAGAGACCTTCATGGCAGCTCCTCCCATCACACACCTGGAGGCCCAGGAGGAAAAATTGGTTTCATAGACCTGGCCCAGGGTCCCCATGCTGTGTGGAGCTTAGGGACTTGGTGCTCTGTGTCTCTGCAGCTCTAGCCATGGTTGAAAGGGGCCAACGTACAGCTTGGGCTGTGGCTTCAGAGGGTGGAAACCCCAAGCCTTAGCAGCTTCCACATGGCGTTGAGCCTGTGGGTGCACAGAAGTCAAAAATTGAGGTTTGGGAGCCTCTGCCTAGATTTCAGAAGCTGTATGGAAACACCTGGATGCCCAGGCAGAAGTTTGCTGCAGGGGTGGGGCCCTCATGGAGGACCTCTGCTAGGGCAGTGTGAAAGGGACATGTGGGGTCAGAGCCCCCATGCAGAGTCCCTGCTGTAGAACTGCCTAGTGGAGCTGTGAGAAGAGGGCCACTGTCCTCCAGACCCCAGAATGGTAGATCCACAAACAGCTTGCACTGTGCACCTGGAAAAGCTGCAGACACTCAATGCCAGCCTGAGAAAGCAGTGTGAAGGAGGCTGTACCCTGCAAAACCATAGGGGCGGAGCTGCACAACACCATGGGAACCCACCTCTTGCATCAGCATGACATGGATATGAGACCTGGAGTCAAAGGAGATAATTTTGGAGCTTTAAAATTTGACTGCCCTGCTGGATTTCAGACTTGCTTGGGTCCTGTAATCCCTTTATTTTGGCCAATTTCTCCCATTTGGAACTGCTGTATTTATCCAACGCCTGTACCCCCATTGCATCTAGGAAGTAACTAGCTTGCTTTTGATTTTACAGACTCATAGGTGGAAGGGACTTGCCTTGTCTTGGATGAGACTTTGGACTGTGGACTTTTGGGTTGATGCTGAAATGGGTTAAAACTTTGGGGGACTATTGGGAAGGCATGATTGGTTTTGAAATGTGAGGACATGAGGTTTGGAGGGGTCATGGGTGGAATGATGTGGTTTGTCTGTGTCCCCATTCAAATCTCAACTTGAATTATATCTCCCAGAATTCCCATGTGTTCTGGGAGGGACCCAGGGGGAGGTAATTGAATCATGGAGGCCAGTCTTTCCCATGCTATTCTCATGACAGTAGATAAGTCTCATGAGATCTGATGGGTTTATCAGGGGTTTCCGCTTTTCTGTCTTCCTCATTTCTCTCTTGCTGCCACCATCTAAGAAGTGCCTTTTGCCCTCTGCCATGATTATGAGACCTCCCCAGACATGCAGAGCTGTGAGTTGAACTAAACCTCCTTTCTTCCCAGTCTCAGGTATATCTTTATCAGCAGTGTAAAAACAGACTAATACATATACATTAAATCATATTTGCTTAATTTTAAATTGTTGCCATAGTGGAGTAATTTGTAAAATAATTGTTAGTGGTTATCATATATCTATATATACACAAGGTTGGCATCTGTGTAAGATGGGACAGGAGCCAGGGTGGAGGCAGGAGGCACTGTGGGATGTCAAAGTTCATGTTAATGCCTCCAATTCTGATCACATGCCATAGGGTATATTCTGCCTTTCTCCCTTTCCATTGTTGTAACTGTCTTTTTTTTTTTTTTGAGACAGAGTCTTGCTGTGTCACTCAGGTTGGAGTGCAGTGGTGCAATCTTGGCTTACTGCAACATCTACCTTCCGGGTTCAAGAAATTCTCGTCTCAGCCTCCCAAGTAGCTGGGACTACAGGCACCCACCACCACACCTGGCTAATTTTTGTATTTTCAGTAGAGATGAGTTTTCACCATGTTGGCCAGGCTAGTCTCGAACTCCTGAGCTTAGGTGATTCACCTGTCTTGGCCTCCCAAAGTGCTGAGATTACAGGCATGAGCCACCACACCAGGCCGTTGTTATAACTGTCTTCTGTGACAGTGAAAAATCTGGCACCCATCTCATCTTCTGGTAATATATTTAGTCATTTGATCAACACCTTGTATGTAACCAATCCCTTATCATTGCCATTGCCCTAGGGACACCCTCCCCACCAGTGTATTAGAGCTGCCTTTCTTATCCTGTTCTGGCTCCAACACCCTGTGCTGGGCCACCTCCTTTCGTGGATACCTCTTCAACCTACTCAGGCTGTGACACCCCAAGCTACTCCTACTCCTCAGATGCCCCCTTCGTACCACTTGGGCTCGGCCACTCACACTGGGCCACCGCTCACCCTCATGTATGGCCCCTTTGACCTGCTTAGCCTTTGACACCCCATGATCGCCTCCACCCCATGATGTACTCCAGTGCCCCAATGGCTGCTGTCTCATTTTGCATAGATGCCAACCTTGCTTAATCCCATCTAGTGGCTTCTAGCCTAAATTGTTTTGGAAGGAAAGGGAAGAGTATATGTGAAATATTTTGATGTACAGAAGTTTTACATTTTAAAGAAA
This sequence comes from Hylobates moloch, assembly GCF_009828535.3. Classification (NCBI taxonomy): domain Eukaryota; kingdom Metazoa; phylum Chordata; class Mammalia; order Primates; family Hylobatidae; genus Hylobates; species Hylobates moloch. The sequence goes on from NW_026652278.1 coordinate 72,800,467, forward strand.
ATAAACCTATTGACCTTTCTCTTCATGTTTTCTCAATTTAGCTCTGTACTTAGGTCTTTCCTACCCATCTTAGCTTGGGTCCCCCAAAGAGCAGAACCTGTGACACAGGCCTATCTGTAGAGTTGATTTTGTGACTGGCTCCCAGGGAAGAGTAGTGGGAGGCTGGAAAGAGGGAGACAGGACAGGAAGGGAGGCCAACACAGGGGAAATAGGGCTCAGTCCTGCTGGGGTCCTGTCAGGAACTTTGGAGAACATGCTTCAGAATTGGCTCCCCAGCAGAGGGAAGAAGATTTTTATTACACAAGAATCAAAGGCTTCCCTGGGGGATGTGGACTCCTTGCACTCCCAGTTTTGTGCACACAGCAGAATGGCAGAGTTGGTCACTGACAGCAGGTATCCCAGAGAGCTGGGCCAGAGAAGCTGGGAGCAGAGAGAGAGGGAGATGTGGCATGGCGCGGGTGGTGAAACAAAAAGAGGAGCTGACAGGGTGTGACATGGGGCATAAAAGATGTTTGGCATACAACTTGAAGATAATGTGAATCTTACTTCATATTTCCTTTTAATACCCTATTTTTTAAATATTTAACCTATCTGGAATTGTATTTTATTTTATATTTTTGAGATGAGGTCTTGCTCTGTTGCCCAGGCTGGAGTGCTATGGCACAATTGCAGCTTACTGCAGCCTCAAACTTCTGGACTCAGGCGATACTCCCACTTCAGCCTCCCCAGTAACTGGGACTACAGTCCTGTACCACCATGCCTGGGTAAATTTTAAATTTTTTGTACAGACAGGGTCTTGCTCTGTTGCCCAGGCTGGTCTTGAACTTCTGGCCACAGGTAATCCTCTTGCCCTGGCCTCCCAAAGTGTTGGAATTACAGGTGTGAGCCACTGTGCCTGGCCTGGAATTTATTTTAAAGTGTGGTGTGGGCTGGGCGTGGTGGCTCACGCCTGTAATTCCAGCACTTTGGGAGGCCAGAGTGGGTGGATCACGAAGTCAGGAGATCGAGACCATACTGGCTAACACAGTGAAACCCCGTCTCTACTAAAAATACAAAAAAAATTAGCCAGGCATGGTGGCGGTTGCCTGTAGTTCTAGCTACTAGGGAGGCTGAGGCAGGAGAATGGTGTGAACCTGGGAGGCGGAGCTTGCAGTGAGCCCAGATCACACCACTGCACTCCAGCCTGGGTGACAGAGCAAAACTCTGTCTCAAAAAAAAAAAAAAAAAACAAAAGGACCTGGCCCGGTGGATCATGCCTGTAATCCCAGCACTTTGGGAGGCCAAGGCGGGTGGATCACAAGGTCAGAAGATCAAGATAATCCTGGCTAACATGTAAAAATACAAAAAAAAATTTAGCTGGGCGTGGTGGTGGGCGCCTGTAGTCCCAGCTACTCGAGAGGCTGAGGCAGGAGAATGGTGTGAACCCAGAGTGTGCAGTGAGCTGAGATCGCACCACTGCACTCCAGCTTGGATGACAGAGCGAGACTCTGTCTCAAAAAAAAAAAAAAAAATCATGTGGTGTGAGGTAGAGATAGAGTTTAAATTTGCTCCCTAGTAGGTTGGTCAGTTATCCTCAAGCCATAATTCACTGAATAGTCCATATTTTCCCATAATGACACAGAATTCTATCTTAAAAGTATATTAAAGTTTAAATACATTATGTATTGAGTCTGCCTCATTGTTCCATCTGCTAATTTTTTTTTGCTAGTACCACACTGTTTTAATTATTGTAGATTTAGAATGCATTTTAAAATTTGCAGGACAAATATCCCTTTAGTGATGTTCTTTTTTCAGAAATTTATTAGTGAGCAGTAGAAGTTTATTTTTCTAGAGGATCTTTTGAATTATTATTGTGATTTTTATTCTTTTTTTTTTTTTTACCTTCCCAGGGGGAAAGGGCCTGAGCTTGTACATTCTTCAGCTAAGTAGCAAACCTCTCTTTCACAGATGGTCAGAAGACATAAAATCATATGATATAAAGACACAGATGGTGTGTTCCCACTCACTATGCTGCCCGCCTTTTAATTTTACTCTCACTGCTGTCCTGTGACTTTAGGAAAGGGCAGTCATTGTGTAGAGCACAAGTAGAAGGCTTAGAAACTATTTTTTTTCCCCAAAGGCACACAAATAAATATTAGACATAGAACTGAAATGCCATTTTGTATTCATAAGACTTTTTAGAAAGAATGACAGTCTAGGAATTAAAGTCTGTGCTTCTAACGGGAAATCCTTGGTCCTGATGTGTTTACATTGAAGCAACTATTTTAACTGAGTCTTATGAAAGACCTTCTTAGGAGTGACAGGTATGAGCTATTGCAACAAAACATAGTGTACAATCTTCTGTGAGGGTCTTTAAATAGAGAGCTGGTTATAAAGACTGTGTCCCTCATGTGTGGGGCTGGTCCTCCTCCCCAGCAGACCTCACCTCCCTGCCCTTTCAGCATCCCCTTCTTGGCCCCAGCTGATGGCTGATGCTCCCATTGGTCTCTGTGGTGCTACCTGCCACTGGCCTGCGGAGACCTCAGACCCTCACTGTCTCCTTGTCCCATTTCCCCTGAAGCTTGTGACTGGTTCTGTGGTTATGACTGAGCTGACCCTTCTGACCTCCTGATCCAGACACTTCCCAACCTAGGCTGTCTCAGCTCTCCAAAAGCACCCTGAAAATAAAAATGGAAAGGAGTTTGGCTCCTTGGGTGAGGTTGTTCCTGCTCTCCCTAAGACACTGTTCTTTTCTGTAAATTTCACTTATCTGAAAGAAACAGAATGCTTCTTGTTTCTCGGTGGGGAAAAGTAACCATAATGGAATGCCGCCTTCATGCTAGGCATTTTACCGGTCACCCCATTTAATCTTCACAATTCTATAGGAAGGGATGCTTGTCTCTGCTTTAGAGAGGAGGAAACTGAGGCCAGAGGGTTTATGGAACATGTGCAATGTCATGCGGAATGTTAATAGTGAAGCCAGGGCCAAAACTGAGGTCTGCCTGAGTCCAAGTCCGATTCCACAAACATGATGTTAACATACTCCTGGGTGCCAGGCACTGTGCTTTAGGGGCATAGCTGCCTCCCTATTGTCAAGGATTTTGAGCAGATCAGATTTGAGGACCTTTTTTCGATAGGTCTGTATTTTTCTTACAGCCACTCTCCATTTTAAGCGCATCGTGAGTAGACTTTTGGAGTCTGATCTATCGAGCTGGGTATGTTTGGAAAGCTACAGAGCAGTGGCCATAGAAAGACTGCATGAGACAGAGTCCTAGCCTATCTGTCCGGCCAGTCGAACCTCATGTGTTTGCTGCTTTCATTTTCCCTTGGCTGAGGAAACGATGGTTTGGTTTTGCAAAGGAAGGCTGGGGACTTCCGCCAGCTTGCTAACGGCCTTGCCCCATTCAGATGCATCGAACTCACAGAACATCGCTCCCCAGCTGCCGGCTCGCGGTTCTGAGAGTGCATGAATAGAAAACCACTCATTTCCCTTCGCAAAAGAGGTGCCCAAAGCAGATATTTCAATATATTCCAATTTAGCCGAGGGAAGCCAGGACATGGATGTTGTTGCCAAGGAAACCACCTCCTTCCTCCTGTGTGCTGTGCGTACGTGTATCACTTCATCTCTCTGCTCTCCAAGGTAATATAGCTCCGTGCTTGGGGACGGGTTTTTAAAAAGGCATATAAAACCTCTTAGCATCGAGAAGATTCATTAAATGATCTCACTCCAGAGAAGCTTAAATTATTCTTTTTAGATCCTTTTATGCTGAGGATGGGGAAATGGCTGAGTCAGTGCTATCTCTCGCAGCCCAGCTTGGTGTCTTGGTGGAGACAGTTTTTCAGAAATAAACAAATCAGAGTTCGCAAGCTTAGACAGGGCGAGTGTGTGTGTAATAAGAACGAGGCCGTCATGTAGCTGTAATGTCACGGTCTAATCCCTCCTAGCGGATCTGCCAAGACCACCTTGATCTGAGGGCCTCCTGGGTGTGAGGCCACATTGCACAGGGCAGGCTTCAAAGCAGAGACAAGAGAGGGTCGCTGTTGCAAGGCCACCTGTCAAAAGATTCCTTGTTCGGGAACTGCGTGGGGATTTCTGCTGCCCAATCTGTTCTCAGGCCCACGCCTGGGCTGTTTTTGTCCTGCCTTGGTGTCTGGTCTTGGGTCCACCTCTCTCTCCTGGACGCTGCCATCACCCCCTTCATTCTCACCTACCCTGTTCTGTATGTTAAAGTCAGCACAAATCGCCCTCATGCCTTACAACCCAAGAGACAAACTGGAGGGTGCACTTGGTAGTCATCTGAGATCTCAGTGGGTGGCCCTGACTTTCACACCTTCTTCCTCTCAGCCCCTCCTGGCTTTTAGGGCTCAGATTCCCTCTTGCCCACTGCATATGCAGATTAAATTTGGCTTCTCTCTTTCAATTAGTGGCACTAGCCAAGAATACTGGTTTATATTAGTCATTCCCAGCTGGGGGCAAATTTGCCCCCCAGGGGACATTTTTGGTTTTTATTTCGAGGAGGGAGTCCTACTGGCATCTAATGTGCAGAGGCCAGGGACTCTGCTGAAACAACTTACAGTGCACAGCCCAGGCCTCTAAAAACAGAATTATCCAGCCCCAGATGCCAATAGTGCTGTGGTTGAGAAACCCTGGCTTATACTTATTCTCTTTGCTCGTTGATGTAATAAATATTTATTGAGTACCTACTATACACCAGGCTCTAAGCCAGCAGCTGGGGATGTGAACTGAACAAGACAGACATAGTTTCACTCACTTTCTCACATAGAGCCAATTGGGAGACGTTAAACAAATAATTACAATGATACAAATAAATTATTATTACAGCTTGAATCTAGATCTGACGTGGATCTCCTGTCCCAGTTCTGAAGTCTACCTGGTGCCCCAGCCGAACCTGCCCTGGCTCCTAGGTGGGGTATGGACATCTGTGGCATCCCTCCCCAACACCCCACCAAGCTGGGCTGCAAGACGGGTTATGGTGGCCCCATGACTTCTTACCTTGGTAAGCCACAGGACTTCCTTGTTAACTGCTTTGCTGTTGGTCATTGCAGAGAAATAGGGGACAATAAAAACAACCTAAGATGTGGCAAAGGCTCTAGGACTGTGTCATCTGCTGAAGCTCCAGTCCCTGCACTGCATCTCCTGAGTGGCATCTGTGATGGCAAACAAAAGGCTCCTTGGGCTTCACGCTCTGCTTTCTTTCTAAGCAGTACTTACCACCCGCTACATCCCAGCCTTCTTCTGACTGGCTTCCTCTTCTGATAGGCTTATTTCCATGAAGTTCTTCAGAGTTAGAAGCATGAACTTTAGAACCAGGTGATCCCAGTTGGAATCCATCTCTGGCACTTACTAGCCATATGACCTTGGATATGTTACTTAACCTTTCTGTGCCTCGGTTTCTTTTTCTATAAAATGGGCATAATAAAATCTATCTAGCATAGTTATTGTAAGGATTAAGTAAGTTTTTATATGCAGAGTTCTTGGTTCACAGTTAGTGCCATTTAAGCCTTTCTATCATTCTTACTGTTACGATTTTCGTGGCATGTCAGTCTGATGATGCAGACGAGGCAGGAACTTTCGTCTCTGCCTCTCGTGGACCGCCTGATCAGCTCCATGGAACTCAGCCATGCCTGCAGTGCTGCAGGCCTCGCTTCAGAGTGCTGGAGGCTGAGAAGTCATTGGATGTTGCTTGGGCATTTTGGGGGGTTTCCTTATGCAGGAGGAAGATGACAATCATTGTGGAAGCAGAAGGTTGTCATGGAAATGCACCTGTTCCAAGTCGTTGCACCCTGGGCTCTGGGCTGGCTCTGCATGGGCCTGCCATGCACTGACTTCAGCTTCTTCTGAGTCAGTGGGAGGCTGGACAAAGGTAGACATCTTTCCTCACCGCCAGCCTGCCATTGTGGCTTTCTGTCTCTGGTGTGAACAGGCAATCGAGCTTTCCTGGTCTCCTGAGCTACTGTGAACATGGCACAAGATAGTCGACTCTGAATAACATTGGAAACAACTATTTCCTGGATGGTCACTGAGTGCATGGCCTGCGGGAGGGTGAGGGCAAGAGGACTGATGGTTACTGGACATCTTCTTCATGGCCAGGCTTCTGTGTGTCCTCTCACTTAATCCTCCAACAGCACTGTGAGGAAAATACAGCATCCCACCTCACAGGCGAGGAAGCTCAAGTTGAAGGAATGTTAAATTGCCTGCTCTGAGCCTCACAGCCGGGAGGTGACAGCCCCAGGATTGGTGGCTAGGGTTTGTTTGCCTTTAAAACTTATGTCATGTCCTTCTGTGTTATCTCGGTCTGTACAGGCTGCTACAGCAAAATACCATAGCCTGGGTAGTTTATGAACAACAGAAATTTATTTTTCATAGTTCTGGAGCCTGGAAGTCCGAGATCAAGGCTCTCGCAGGTTCAGTGTTCAGTGAGGACCCACTTCCTTGTTCATAGACATCCCCTTCTCACTGTGGCCTCACAGCAAGGGGTCAGGGTTCTCTCTGGGGCCTCTTTAAATAGGGTCACCAATTCCATTCATGAGGGCTGCACCCCCATGACCTAATCTTCTCCCAAAGGCCCCACTTCCCCATACCATCACCTTGGGGGTTAGGATTCTGACATGAATTTTGGGAGGACACAGGCATTCTGATCATAGCATATGTGTAATTGCTCCTGGCCCGCTGGGGAAACCACCACCTCCAAGTATGGCTCCCATCTGGTTACCCTGGGTGGCCAAGGTCAGCAGAGGTGCTTTGCCAACTGGTTGGCACCCACACTACCTGTGTCCAGGTGGGCTGGGGTGAGGGTTGGGTCACAGTGGGACTCTGTGGGGTTCCGGGGACTGTCAGCTGCCCCGGGGCTGGAGGTCCTGCTGCTCTGTGCCCATAGGCACCTCCTGGGAATCTGGCGACTTGCATCAGGGCCCGGAACTCACCCTGACAGTTCTTTCAGCTCTTGTCTTTTCCTCCCCTACCTACCTGCTCATCTCGCTTTCACACACAAAGCCTCCCCTGCACTCCCCGCTCCCCTCCTCAATCCCTTTCCCGGCTTTCGTACTTTATGATGCCGTGACTTGGGTGAGGAAACTCATTAAAGTCATTATTCCGTGCACAGAAATGTGTCTTTCATCCCATTCATATTTAATGTTCCTCCCACTTGATCTTTTGACGCTTTTTAATTCTTGATATTACATGACATACACACACAGCTCTCGTTGGGAATCGTTCATTCTATAGAGTTGTCATGACTGCTCTCTGTGTGAGGAAGGCTCCTCCTTATGTATTTATTAATTTCTAAAATGATGCCTGTATTTTGGGATTGATGCTGTCTGATGCTATTGATTTTGAATGATCAAGGGTGACATTGGGTTAGGAGGAATTGTGGGAACAAGACAGAGGTCTGGATTCTTGTCCCGACTGTCGCTTTTCCTCCTTGGGGGCAAGGTGTCCATCTGTGAAATGGGCAGATGCATGCCTCATGGCTTAATCCAATCCCTGCATTTGGCATCCATTGGGCTTTTCTGGGGTGTAAACATTTGGTTTAAATTCTGTCTAATTTGCATAAAAAGGAATATTTTAGGAGGAGATGGGGCTACCTGTAGAATCACAGAAAAGGCTGAGAAATTGGCTGTCTGAGGGACAGATAACCAGGGCAGCTGCAGGGACCTGGGAGCGGGCTCCCTTCTGGCTCCGTGGTGAAAGGAAGGAGACCTAATGGCTGTCAATGGCTCTTTTCTCAGCACAAGATTTAAATTCCAGTAAGTGAACATAAAATTGGCTCAGCTGGGGTCCCATGCCCGAGGAGAGGGTGGGGTGTTTTGATTGACAGTTATATTGAGATCTTATCCAATGAGGGCCAGGAGTTGCCCCAAGGTTAAGAGGCTGTTTTCAGAAGAACGGTGGATTCTGAGTAGAGGAAACAACAAATGCCCTCCACACGTCCCAAACCATGGGGAGGCAGTGAGACCACTGGACAAAAAGAGGAAAGAGCAGGTTCTTAGGGTTCCAAATCTCTGACTGAGAGAGATACATTTCTGGGCCTCAGAGATTACCTTCTAATTCAGGAGCAGGCAAACTTTCTCTGGAAAATGTCGGAGAGTAAATATTTTTGTCTCTCTGGCCCACATGACTTCTGCCATGATACCGTGAAAGTAGTGGTAGAAGACATGTAATGAATGGGTGTGGCTGTGTTCCAATAAAGCTTTATTGATAAAAAACAAGTAGCAGGCTGGGTTGGGCCTGCAGGACACAATGTGCTGGCCCAGGTTCTAGTTGACAGCTGTCATTTCTTAGAGGGGAAGTTCCCTCCCAGCTTTAGCAATCCAGGTAAGACAGTGGTTCTCTGACATGGCTCTACTTCAGCAGATCCCAAGGAGCCTGTTGAGAATACGGATGCCTGGGGCCCACCCCAGCCTTGTCAAATCGGAATTTCCAAGGATGGGCCCAAGGATCTGTATTTTTAACAGTTACTCCTAGTTAGTTCTGAACTACACAGTGTTGTGAACTGGTCTTCTAAGACCCAGTGGAGCAGGTAAGACCATCTTCCGTGAAATGTGGACGTAGTAGAGAAACTGGGGAGGGCTTAGGAACTGAGAGGAGAGGAAGGCTCTCCAGGGTTGGGGAACAACGTGTGTGTAGGGCAGGCTTCCTGGAGGGTCCCACGCTGGCCTTAGATGGGAAATGGAGCTGTCCCAGAACTAACCTAGCTTTTCCTAGCCCTCATCTCATTCTCTATCCTGTGGTCTGCTATTCACAAGCCAGAGGGGAATTGGTGGAAAGTCCGGGTATGAAATCTGAGTCATGTGGTTCCCTGCTGTGAGGCAGTGAGGTCTCAGAAAGTTTTCTGTTTTCATTATTCTGAAAAGGCTGCACCTATAACCCAGCCCTATTTCATGGCTTTCCTCCATGGCATCCCTTTCCCCTTGTCATTGTTCTTCTTCCTCTCCTACAGACCTGCTTTATCAAAAACTCCCTTTCTCCTTTGCCCTGAATGACCCCCACCTGTGCCTCTTTCTGATACTGACCTTATTCTGGCAAACCCAGCTCCTTCTTGCTGTAATTTTGAATGGGACTAAGACCGCTGGGAGAAGCCCTCTCCCATCTCTTTCAGTTTTCCATGTTTTCTTCCTTAACATACATTCCACTCATAAAACCTTTGGGGTCTTTTCTACTGAGGGGTGAAGGCTGTAGATGCTAGCAGAGCAGTCTTACTGTAAAGAGGGAGGTGGGTTCCTAGGGGGTGGTCCTGGGCCCAGAGGGTTTCTGACCATCATCGCCCTCCCCTTGGACCTAGACAGGGCTCTTTGCTTGTTACAATAGTAGGCATCCATTGCCTGCCCAACATTCACCTCCCTTTTCTGGCAGCAGAACACCTTTTTTCTCAGGAATTTACTCCGTCCCCACTCTGAGTCCGGGTGGATTGGGTGGATTAACTCCAGGGTGGACATGGACCCAGGCCTGGCAAATCAGTGCATCGGATTCCCCTTGGCCACAGTAATTGGTTCAGCGATGGGTCTATGGGCAAAGTCCATGCTGGGTCTTGTATGGGGTTGTACGGAGGAAAGAACTCTCTTTTTGGACTTGTTGTCAAACTGGAGTTTCTGGAGTCCAAGTGGGGAGAGTGTGCTGAGAGTGAGTGTAGTACAGGGGGAAAACAAAGCCAAGAAGTGCACCAGAGAGAGGATCAAGGAGTGAGAGAGAGAAAACAGGTCCAGAGGATGGGGTTTGAGCCTCTGGATCCAGCCGGACCTGAAGCCGGAAGACCTACATGTAGACTTGTCTACTATATGAAATCGTACATCCTCTTTCTGGATTAAGCCAGCTTAAGCTGCAACTCAGAGTCTTGATTGATAGTTGACTTGGTGCTGGCAAGGTGAGTCTCTCCACAGGGATGCCTGAGCCACATGGAGACTGCCATAGTCAGCTGTGAGCTTTTTCTTGTCCTATCAGCACAGCCCAGATGAGTTCTCACCAGGAACAGGTACACAACAGTCATAAACTGACAGGGTTAGTCATAAGCCCGTTGTGCTCTGAAAGCTTTGTCAGAACAGGCACACATCATTTGTCCCCTTCCACACCCCGCTAGCAGCTCTCAGCATGGTCCTCAGTGAATGTGCTGATTGTCCAGCTGATTGAGGGGCAGCACAGCCTTCCTCACCACTCACCAACAGCCTGCACACTCTCCTGCCATCCCGGTCTTGTCAGTATCACCCCACCGACCCAGTTTCCAAGCTAGAAGCTGTCGTCCTCCATCTCTTTGATGTAATCCAGCCTCTTACTGCTTTTCCATCTCCACCACCACCTGCTTAGCTCAGACCTCAGCCTTTCTTAGGAGGAAGCCATTTGGCTCTGGAACTGACACCTACCCAGGGTGGCCTCTGTTCCTTACCTGTGAAATGGGGATAGAGCACTACACTTGAAATGTGAAATGTCTCCAAGGATTTGGATGTCAGGGGAATATAATGGCCCTTTGAGCCATTATATTCAAAAGGAGCAGAAGAGAGACACAATGTCACCTGCAAGAGGCAGTGGCCCAGAAAACTTAGACATCACCTCCTGAATGTACATGAAGTCCACGTCCATCAGAAGGGAAGCTTGGCAGCCAATAGGAGCACAGAAAATGGGGCGGCCCAGAGGCACGCTTTCCTGTGGAATATCTGGACTGCATTTTGGGCTTCTGTCAGTTGTGAGCAAGAACACACTAAAGCCTGATGCCACTGGCTCCTCCAGCAATGTCCGAAAGCACTGACTTCCTGTGTTTGCTAGCCAATGGGGAGAGAATGTGCTGGTCAGGCAGTGAGACCATTTGCAATGAGTAAGCTGGCATTTGGGCTTTGTTCATCATCCTTGTGAGCTATGAGTCAGCATCTTGGAGCCCGTCAAGTCTGGCCATCAATGACACTACGTTTCTGGTTTGCAGGGCTTGGTCAGGCCCTGACGCCAGATTCTCAAGGTCAGTAGTGTATCGGTGTAATCTAAGGGCCCTACCCCCCGAGATTCTGATTGATGAGGTCAAGTGGGACCAGGTCCTTCTACTGAACAGCTCCTCAAGGAGGTCTGGTGCACAGCCAGATCTGAGACTCAGGGCCTGTGCACAGCTACCGCACCTCCCCTGGCTGCCTGTGGGCCCCCTTGTCTGCCTCCTTTGAGCCTTTTTGCTTGGTGTTGCTGATTGGCTTTCATGTTCACTTGAGTAATTTACATGGAGCATGCTTTAATTCTCCTGAGACCTCCTGTAGGCTTTCATGAAATTAAACCCTCAACAACGACATTAGAGAAGGAAAAAGGGCCTCTTTATTTGGAAGTTGTGAACAAAAAGAGAACAGAACTGCTGGCAGTTGTTCTTCCTCTGAATCTTCCGCTTCTGGCTCTGTAGTTGGATCTTGTACCACTGGGGCTCTGCTTCCAGGATGGGGTGACTTAGGGTGGATGTAATTGTCATGACCTTCTGGGGGCCAGGATTTGACTGGAATGACCACCATTCCAGTTACTTGGCTTTTTGCTACTGGAAAGGCTGTGAGTTGGCTCCCTAAGGATTTCTAAATGACTAAGGCTGAGCACAGAAGCAGCACCCCAAAATCCTGTGCACCAAGGTTGGGGATGAATCCTCCTCTGATCCTTCTCCCAAGACTTCTGGATCAAGAGTGGGTTTCATTCATTTGGCCCCTCTGAGGAGACAAGTGGAGAAAGGAAGTTCTATTTACTACAGGGTCTGTGACTTTATGCGACTTAGAAGGGTACAAGTATGGTAATTGTAGAAAGCAGAACATCACTCTGGCTAGGCTCTGTTGACTTGGACAAAATCATCTCTAATCTATGATACATCCTGAGCCAAAGTATACTTACTGTTGGAATTGGGGACATCATTCACATATCCTCACTTCTGTTGTTTGTTTTGCTCTCTAAATCTCTGCTATCACCTTCACCTTGTTGACTCTGCAGTTAACTTCTCTTCCTGCTTTGCAGAGAAAATAGGAGATGTTAGATGGGGACACCAACCTCTTGCTACAAAAACTCTAAATGTAAAAACATTGTCTGCCACCTTGTCCTGGTTTCACTGGCTTCTGACTGACCAAGCCTAATGGAATCACATGCTCCTTAAGGGTCTAAAGGGTCCCACTCATTGCTCAAGGGTCCCACTCATTGCTCTATCTTCAAAGCCATTCCCAACAGGATTTAGGTATGTCTGCATCTTGTCCACATTTACAATGGAGTTCTTTCTTCCCTTCCCTTTGCAGCTTACCCAATAGCTTCTGCCTTATCACTCTCTTCCCAACTCACAGTCAAACTTATTGAGAGAATGAGCTACACTCCTCCCACACAGTCCTCCATCCGTTTCAACAGGGTTTCTGCTTATACTCGTCCCAAATTGATCTGAACATGTCACCAGTGCCCTCCACGTTCCCACACCCAGGGATACTTCAGTCCTTACTTTACTTAAACCTGCAGAAACATCTGACACCCTCAACAGTTCCCTCCTGCAAAACATCTTTCCTTGGTTTTCATGACACTGAATTATTCTGATTTTATTATCCCTCCTCTTCCCTTTTAGTCTGGGAATATTCTCCCTCTGCCTGTTCCTTACCTCAGTGATTTCTGAGGTGTCTAAAAATCATCCAGGGTGGTTGCTAGAATGCAGGTCAGATCTCAGGCCCAACACCTCATACAGGTGCATCATGACTTCTCTTGACTGCTTAGAGTAAAATGTGGGAAGAGAGAAGCAAATTAAATATAGAATTTATAATCAAAAGGGAAGCAGAACTCAGAGTTGGAGAATTCTCAGCCTGTAACACCTGAGAAAATGTGTTCAGGAGAGAACATCTATAATGTGCCTAGTGACTGTTTGATAAGATTAGTAGGGACATAAAGAAGCCAGATGCTTTCCATCAGGACACTGGAAGAATGGCCTTAAAGGTATTTTGGAGATCTTCAGGGCTCCCACATCCATCACAGGCCCAGAGTGCCAGGGCCTTGAGGGTGGTAGAACTGTTTCAAGGGAGGGGCTCAGTGTGCCTTTGGGACCTTGGGCTTGCTGCCCAGAGCCACCTCCAATTTTTGCTTCATACGCCTGGTGCAGTGCTCTTTAGCCACCCTAGCTGGGACTCAAGTGTGGCTCAAGAGGGCCCTGGTACAGCTTGGGCTGCCACTTCAGAGGGCACAGGCTGTCAACCTTGGTGGCGAGCCTCAGAGGCCCAACCCCTGACTCACTGTGTCCAGAAGGCAGGACATGGAGTCAAAAAATATTCTTCTCAAGCTTCAAGATGTAACACTGTTTGCCTTGCTGGGTTTTGGACTTACTTGGGACCTGTTACTCCTTTCTTTTTTCCTGTTGCTCCCTTTTGGAATGGGAACATCTATCCTATGCCTGTCCCACCATTGTATTTTGGAAGCACATAACTTGTTCAATTTCACAGGCTTACAGGTAGAGGGCAGTTTGCCTCAGGATGAATCACACCTTTGAGTCTCACTCTTATCTGATTTAGATGATATTTAGATGAGACTTAGGACTTTAGACTTTTGAGTTGATGCTGGAACGAGTTAAGAATTTTGGGGCTATGGGGATGGAATGGATGTATTTTGCATGTGAGAAGAACATGAATTTTGAGGGGTCAGGGGTAGAATGTTAAGGTTTGAATATATGTGTTCCCCTAAAATTTGTGTGTTGAAACCTAAGACCCAATGTGATAGGGTTAAGAGGTGGGGCCTTTAGAAGGTGGTAAGTCATGAGGACTCCACCCTCATGAATGGGATTAGTGTCCTTTTAAAAGGACTCGAGGGAAGCATCTGGGCCTCTTTTGCCTTTTGTCCTTCTGTTATGTGAGGATGCAGCAGCAAGGCACCCTCTTGGAAGCAGAGTTGATCGGCTCTTACCAGACACCAGATCTGACGCTATGATATTGGACTTCCCAGCCTCCAGAGATGTAAGGAATACATCTCTGTCCTTATAAATTACCCAGTCCCAAGTACTTTATTGTTGCAGCATGAATGAACCAGGACAAGTCCACTTTCTATCTCCCGCCCAGCCATTGCTCCTGAGCTTCAGAACCACATATCCAACTACCTACAAGATACCTTCATAAGGATGTGCCAGGCAGTAGAAACATTCAAAGCAGAACTTCTTATTATCTCCATGCTTGCTGTCCCATGTTCCTCTTCCCTGTGACTGGCACCATTGCCCAACGAGTTATGCATGGGAGAAAACGTTCACTCCTCCTTTTCCACTGCCCCCGCCAAAGACCCAACCAATCTTCAAGTCCTGTACATTCTAACCCCTATGTAGGTCTTAAGTTCCCAGTTGCTCTTCACTTCCACTGTTCCTGCCCTGTCCAGGGCCCCCCAGATTTTCTCCTGAATGAGCCTCTCCCTGGGTTATCTGCCTCTAAGTGTGCCTTCTCCCACTATTTTTCACATGGTGACTTAGGAACAGTTTCAGTCTGACCTTGTCACTCCTCTCCATTCAGGCCTTTAGTAGTGTCCTGTTGCTTCTGTTTGGACAAAATCCACATCTTAGCCTGGCTCCTCTTCTGTCTGTAGGTATTTATCCTCCAGGATAATCAAATAGCTAATCCACTAGCCTGGCTCAGCACCAGGGCTAGGCAGAAAATTCAAATGATTGTAGCACAGTTTACCACGTTTCTGTTATTGAGCTAAAATAAAAAGGGTCAGCTTGTCCAGTTGGATTCATAAGAATCGGAGATCTCTACCAGTACTAAGCCTTACTAATAACTGCAAGGATACAAATAATTGTGAGGCCCAGGTAAAGTGTGAAGTCTGAACCACAATACAGCTCCCAGGACTTTTTTGCCACGTTAGGCTGTGCCCTGGCCCAGATTTATCACTAGGGGTCTCTACGTGCTACATGCGAGCCATCCTTCTTGAAAGGGGAGCTATTTGGGTCCTGAAACATCTTCACTTTTTTCTCTGCTAGTTTCATAGCTTGCACAACATTTTCCAGGGAGCCATCTGACATAAATCCATAGGTTCCAGGTTTGTTTACCATGAGCAGTTTTAGGAAGATAGGGCACGTCTCGCTAAAAGCATTCCACAGATAAGAGAGCTTCTGCCGGCCAACATCATTAGAGTGTTTGCCAGAGGCTCTGTCCCTGGAAGGATTATGAGGGGATTTGATGGGGTCATCTTTCTGTCTTGCCTGGGGTGTCTCTCCTACAGGTAGAGAATGAACTGCAGGCGTACAGCTGACCCTCTCTTTCCCCGTCCTGCTCTGCCCACCTCCAACATGCTGGCGCTTCCCAGAGCTCTGACCTTGGTCTCTTCTCTTCTTACTCTACATGTGTAATATGGAGCACTTCCTCCTCCTCAGCAGCTTCCTTTCTCTAGACACAGAGTCTCCCAAAGCTACCTCTTTCACCCTTCAGCTTCAGACTCACATATTCCCCTGCTCATTGCTGCCCTAATGTCCTCCAGTCCTCAGACAAGCCCATTGGGTCCTTTCTTCCTTTCAGGGCAATGACATGCACGCCCACCTGGTTCTCATGAAACCTTGAATCATCTCGGTCCTGCCAGTTGCTAGCTCTTTGTCCTAAAGTAAGTCAGAGAGGAAAACCTCTATGAGCCTCAGTTTCCACATATGTAAGGTGGGGATAATAGCCATATCTGCTTCACAAAGCTGTTGTAGGATTAAATGAGATGACACCACTAAGAGCTTATGGCAGTGGCTGGCACACCGTAAGTGCTCAATAGTTACTGGAATTATCTTTGGTTCCACTCCCATTCCTGTGGCTACTCATTACCATATGTTACAAGTTCTAGCTTCTTCTTAAGGCCCCCTTTCCATTTTCACCACCCTCTCCTCACCTCTGCCTTCACCTGTGACAACAGTTTTGGAACTAGCCTCCTCTGTGCAGCTCTCTCTGATCTCCCCTATTCTCTGTAGCCAGAAGAATCCTTCTCCATTATACATCTGATTATGTTAGTGCCTTTGAAGACTACGTTGCTCTTGGGAGAATTCCAAATTCCTTAAAGTGGTTTAGGAGGCTGGCTATGATCTGACCGCTACCTGTCTCCCTGCAACTCCTCACCTCAAATGCTGACCATTGGGTGTGCTGAACTTTCAGCTCTTCTGACCCACAGGATTTGGCAGAGGCATCCCCACCACCTGGAGCACTCTCTTCCTTTCTCTCCAGCCCTCCAACTCTCTCCCATGCTTTGCAATGCTCACTCTGCCTTTCCCCCATCAGAGCACTTTCCAGCTGCGTGGCCATGCCGGGTTACATGCCTGGACCCCTCGTGGGAATGTAAACTTCAGGAGGGCAGGGGCCGTGGCTTACAGTTGTATCCCTAGCACTTAGAACAGTGCCTAGCAGATGGTAGGTCCCCAGTAGCAGATAATCTGAGTCAGTAAGTGAGTGGGCAAGATGAAAGGGGGTGGGGTGGGGAGCAAGAGGGAAATCTTGAGTCTGGGGTTTCTGGCTTGAATGAAATTGAGATGGGCAGTCTTCAGGCAGGACTCCTTGTTGAGGGGTCATTGTTTTAATGAGTGGAGTAGATGGGCCTAGGTGAGCTTGGCAGTGGGCACTGGAGATCAGGCCTCTTGAAACAGGTCTATGATTTGACAGTTAGCATGGGAGATGGATCTCCTTCCCTGCCCCATCCTCAGCTGCCCTCACAGCCTAGCAGGGTTGGGGCAGAGCAGGCGCCCTTCCTCGGGGGGTGGCCGTGGTGTAGGTAGGCTTCACAAGGTTTCTTTCCTCTAACATCGTCTTGGGCTCTGCATGGGACAGAGATTTCACCTAGGTCTGGGAATCCTGCAACAAACTAGTGCTGTAACCCTTGTGACTGGCTGGTTTCTGTCCTGTTTCATGTGGCCTGTCCCTAAGAACCCCTTGTTGGGGATTGTTTGGGCTGTGGGTGGGTGGGGTATTCCTTGCAGTTGTCTGTAGGAAGCTACTTGCCACTACTCAGTAGTTCCTAGGCAGGAGGCTGTAGTGCCCACTTGGGAGCCATGAAGGTGAAAAGTCCCCGTTTCTCAAAGCCAACTTTTGCCTTCCTCCCCAAATCGAGCACAACTTGCAACTGTGATGGCCTTTTAATCAATTCTATATTGAAGGGTCTGGAGGAAGGAGGAGAAGGGAAAGGGCAGAATTGGGCCTTGTGCCTTGCTTGGGCATCTTGCCCCCTTGACCTGCAGAGGGGTGACAGGGCTGTGCCTGGGTCCTGTGGCCGCATGGAGGCTCCCTGCATCTTTGGAGGGTCTCCTGAGTTACTCCTCCCTGCAGAGTAATGAGGTTTCTCTCCTACTCCTGCGTCTTGCAAATTCTGTTGTCATCTGCTGACTGTCAGTAGCTTTCCTCTGCCCATTTTCTGCTGGCTCTGCAGAGGGAGGCTTGATTCCACTCTGAAGGGTGAAGCTGGAGAGTGCTGGGGAGCAGGGAGTACAGAGGCTCACACTCTAGGCTGGGGCTGATTTCTCCTCAGCCATCAGCAATCAAATCCGCCTCACCACTGTGAGAATTAATTCCTTCTCAAGCTCCCCTTCAGATAGGTGAGAAATCCGTGTGCCTCCTATTAACATAATTGTGACCCCGTTTCTTGTGAAATGACAGCCCTGGTCTGATTATGCTCAGGGAGCATCCACAGTCTGTGTCCTGGGCTGCATGACGAAAGCTTCCTCACATTAACTGGCAAATGAACAGTCCCATGGTCCACATGGTCTCTGGAAACCGCAGACAATGGCCACGTTTTATCTCAGCCATAGGATGGGGTCAAGAAGAAGTTCCAGTGTAGCCCACCACAGCTAGTTAAGTACATGCCCAGCAGCATTGAAAATGAGGGGAGGAGGAGCGCTGCACAGGCATGGCTGGAAGGACAGTAGGCTTGGAGCTGGGGGGCCTAGGCCCAACCTGCCATTTGCTAACTGTGCTTTTGGGGTCAAATCCCTTCCTCGCAAAGAGAGCAGAGGGCTGGTCCGTTAGACCTGATACTTGCTGATTCTAGGCTATCACTGAGTATAGCCTTAGAACTTGTAAACTGGGTTCCCATTTTCTGTGTTGGAGGAAGGGTCTAGAAAACTCTCTAGAAGACAGAGTTAAGAAGTCAAATCAGTGGCTGGATAAAGGCCTTCCCTCAAAATACGACACTGCAGAAGGCACCAGAGGAGCTCTCCTCCCTGGAGGCAAGGCAGTGGGCTGAGCTCAAAGCCTAGCCTGGCCATGTGCCTAGTGGGAGGCCCGTGGAAGGCATCTGGGACTGGGGATGAGACAGTGTGTCTGTTTCCTTGTTGAGTCACTCTTGCTCATCAAATATCTATCGAGCACCTCTGATGACCAAGTGGCACGAGAGAGTGGAAAGAAGTCTATAGTCAGGGGAGCTCCATGTGCACCCAGCTTAATCACTAACTGGTGTGGGCCTGCGCAAATGGCTCCTCACCCCAGCGATGTGGCCATGCACCCTACATGCCTCATCCTGTGAGGGTGAATGAGGCAGTGTTCCTGACACAGAGTGGGACTCCCCCCAATCCTGCCCCCTTCCCTCTCTCTGTGTGCACAGCAACATTTGAGACATCACAGAGGTCACTGAGGCCATTCAGAAAATGCCACTGTCTTTAAGCATGAACAGGCCCGTGGCAGGGCAGCTAGTATGTGTCCAGAAATGCCATTGCTGCAGAGTGGAAGTAACCAGGGCCCCACGGCCCGGGAACTCAGAGGAGTAAGAGGCCTGAGCAGAAAGAGTTTTATGGATGGTGCTGAGTTGAGCCTAGAGTGGCTTGGCACTTGAAGGAGAAGGAAGAAAGATCATTTCAGGGCAGAGAACAGTTTGGGTCAATGCATGGGTGCACAGAAGCTCAGAAAAGAAAGCAAACCTGTGTGGTGGGGTGTGTGCAGGTGAACACTCCATACAAGATGGTATTTCTGTGCAGGCACATGGAGGGAGGGGTGTTTGGGTCACAATGTTTTGAGCATTGGGGAGCACAGATGGCATCTGGGGGTGCTAGCCTCAGCTCTCCACTTATGGTGCAGCATGTTGGGGTGACATTTTCTTCCCCATTCTTCTCCAGGACTAGACACTGTTATTCAGTTCTCTAGCATTTTACTTTTCGTTAGCTCTTACGGAGCGGGGGAGCTGCACTGCCTTGGTGTTGGAATAGTTGTCCTCTTGTGACATTGTAAACCACCCACGCACCAGCCTTCCCACCCCTCCCCTCTGTCTATTGTTCTCCGTAGTGCTTCTCTTCATCTCTGCACCATGTGTTTACTGCTTTCTGTTCCCCACATTAGAATCTCAGCTCTGTGAGGGTGGGGACCTCACTGCTGGGTTTGCTACTCTGCCCAAAGCTCTTAGAGGACTGCAGCAACCAGTAGGCTTTTGTTGCATATCTGAAGAATCAATGAGTGAATGGCAGTTGGATGGATGGCTCCTTGATCACCTGTCGTGGGGCAGATTCATGCAGCAAGATGTCAAGTAATTCATCCAAGCCCGAATTCACATTCATTCAAGACCTTGCAATGCCCAAGAGTGGGTGGTAAATATTGTAGGATGCTCAAAGCTCCCAAGAAGATGATAAAAATGACCCTGGAGTTATGCTAAGGGCCACCCTGGCAGGCTGCCGCCTCCTGTGCCTCCTGATAATCGTGGCTCGTTGTGGGGTGTTAACTGTCATGGCACGGTGATGGCAGGGCTGAACTGGAACTCTCGCAAAGGGAGAGTGGGTTTTTCAGAGAGCCTTGGTTCAAATAAAGTCTTTCGAAATAAGATCGAGAAGTAGTATACTCTTTTCCCATGGTGTTGGTAGGTGTTAAGATGTGTTAGTCTGTTTGCATTGCTATCTGAGGCTGGGTAATTTATAAAGGAAAGGGGTTTATTTTTGCTCACGGTTCTTCAGTCTATCAGTCTATACCACATGGCACCGGCATCTGCTCCTGGTGAGGCCTTAGGAAGCTTCCAATCATGGTGGAAAGTGGAAGGGACCCAGTGTATCACATGGCAAGAGGGAGCAAGGGAGAGGAGGAGGTGCCAGGCTCCTTTAAACACACCATCTCTTTCTTGGACTAACAGATTGAGAACACTCATTATCTCAAGAACAGCACCAAACCATTCATGAGGGATCCAACCCTATGGTCCAAACAATTCCCACTAGGCCCATCTCCAACACTGAGGAATCACATTTCAACATGGGATTTGGAGGGGATGAACATCCAAACCATAACATATGTCAGTAACATTTCCTGAACTTCAGTAAACACCAGAACTGATTGCTGTCCTCTGTTACTCAGGTCCATGTGGGACCAGGGATATTAAAAGGAGGGAGGATCCTGATGGAAAATGCAGCAGAATATCAATGCTTATCAATAGACATCTGATTTCCTCCCCTACCAAGTGTGTGGGACCTCTCTGTAGATAGCCTTCCCCCTCACTCCCTGAGGCTATGGGAGCCCCTGCTTGGTGTCCAGCCCCATGCTATGTCCTGAGGTGGTCTTGGAGGTCTTTGCTGCCAGAAGTTCACAGCTAGTTAGGGAGGTAAGGCACAAACCAGGTCGAGACAGGTAGAGGAGCAGGATGGGGCAGCAGGAGGGTGCAGGGTCAGGGTGGTGAGGTCACAGAGGCTGACTCCTGAATGCAGTTGCAGAGACTCGAGATTTAGAGCAAATTTCTAAAGCTTCTTCAGACTATGAGCTTCTTCACAAGGTGAGGGAAGAAGAGAATTTCAGGCAGAGAAAACAGCAAGTGGAAAGGTGAAAAGGCAGTGTGTGTGCATATGTGTGTGCATGTGTGCCTGTGCATTGTGTGTGTGAGAGCATGTGTGCATGTTGGCCCGTGTGCACATGAGCATGTGTGTGTGCGTGTCCATGAGTGAACTGATGAAGTTTCTGGACAGTGATGTGAGGGAGGTGGGTAGGAGGAGGGAGGAGGTGAGAGGAGAAGGAGCTGGTGAGGGAGGTGAGGTCCAGGCTGTGAAGGCCTTGAATTTCCCTGGACATGGCAGGAGGCCCCTGAAGGGTTTAGGTAAGTGCTAGTGTGATCATTTCTATTCTAGAAAATCAATCCTGGCAGCTGGAGGCTGGGCGCGGTGGCTCACGCCTGTAATCCCAGCACTTTGGGAGGCTGAGGCTGGTGGGTCACCTGAGGTCAGGAGTTCAAGACCAGCCTGGCCAACATGGTGAAACCCCGTCTCTACTAAAAATTCAAAAATTAGCCGGGCATGGTGGTGGTGGGCATCTGTAATCCCAGCTACTTGGGAAGCTGAGGCAGGATAATTGCTTGAACCTAGGAGGTGGAGGTTGCAGTGAGCCGAGATCACACCATTGCCCTCTAGCTTGGGTAACAGGAGCAACAATAGTCTCAAAAAAAAAAAAAAAAAAAAAAAGAATAGATTAGGAGATGAGGCCAGAGGCAGGGCCACTCACTAGCAGGCTGTTGGAAGAAGCCAGAAGAGCGGGTAGCAGGAGCCCCATCAAGGCTGCGGCGCTAAGGATATGGACAAGGGATGGCTGGAGTGGCCATGGCCTAGTGACCGATCAACCGGTGTGTGAGGAGAGGGCCTCTGGGGAGATAAGAGTCCAGGGTCACTCCAGGGTATTATCTAGCCTGCTGGCAGGGAGGGGATGAGTGGGGACATTAACCAGGCTGGGGTGCCTGGAGGAGACCTAGTCCCAGGGCGGGATGGGACGATTTGCAGCCCTGGGTGGGTGGGAGGTGAGATCACAGCATGGTATTAGGTGTCCTGTTCTGGGCCTGACCCAGGTTTGCTTGGTAAAGCCTACTTCTGGGCTCTTTCCTCTTCCCGTTTTCCTTTCTGCTTCCATTCCCTTCCTCCCTGGTATAGTTTCCCAGTCTCCTCCCTTCCCCTTCAGCAGCAATCCCAAGATAAACAGCTGGGGAAGAGGAGCTGTGGAAACATCCAATCAGGGGAGGTTATTAATCCAGGATTCTAATTATGGTGTCACTCTGTGTCTCTTGCATGGTAACAAGCCAGCCTCAACTGCTTGAGCTAAGAGCAAGCTCAGTGTTTCCTTCAAGCAGCATCGTGAACAGATTCCTGCCAGACCCTTCAGAGCAAGCACCCCACACCCCTAGCCCAGGGTCTCTTCCTCGATAGGGGGTGATCTGTCTGCCCCTCACTGTTTTCTCCAAACAGGTAAGACTGGTGTGGCCAAGCCCATGATTGGCAGCGAAGTGCACATCAACACAGCAGCCCTGGCTTTCAGCAGCTGAGGTCAGCTGTTGAGCCAAGGCATTTTATTTATCTGCCTAACTGCCATGACCTCTTCTGGGAGCCCTGGGCTGGGGTGGTGCCCTCACCTCTGGTATGGAGGAAGGAGCCCTGGCCCAGGGGACCTTTCTTTGAGTAACTGTTCTGTGCAGGGCTCTGGGCTCAGTGCTGAGGATGCACCATGGATCAGACAGAGGCTCACAGACCTCAGCCATTTCTTTGGCATGAGGTCATTGCAGCTCAGAGGAGGGGCTGTTGACCTTGACCGCATGTGTCTGTGTGAGTAGAGTGGGGAAGGTTCAGAAAGGTTGCTTCTTGTTATTGCTCGTTTCTAAGTTGCTTCCAAAGCCCCCAATGGGCTTCTCAGCTCTCTCAAGAGGAAGGCAGAAGAGAGTCAGAGAGAGATGGGACAATGGAAGCACAGGTTGGAGGGATGTGATTGCTGGCTTGAAGATGGAGGAAGGGCCATGAGCCAAGGAATGCGGGTGGCCTCAAGATGCTGAAAAAGGCAACAGAACAAATTCTCCCCTAGAGCCTCCAGAAGGAGCGCAGCCCCGCCAATACCTCGTTTTTAGTTCAGTGAAACTCATTCAGACTTCCGATCTCCAGAACTGTAAGATAATAGGTTTGTGTGTGTTCAGCCACTCAGTTTGTGGTACTTTGTTATAGCAGCAACTGGAATGTAATGTCAGGGGCCAGATTTCAAGATGCTGTAAGCCATGTCAAGGGGTTTGGATTTTGTTCTGTAGGGCTCAAGGCTTATCACTACTTAGGATTCTGTGTATGTTAAGCACATAAGCTTAGATTATGAGGGTTTGAATACCACCCTTGCCAATAACCAGCTTTCTCAAAGCTGCAGCATTTTCAGCTCCAAAAGTGGGGAATCATAGTTCTCATCTCATTGGCCTAGCATAAAGATTAAATGACATGATGTCTGTAAGGTGTTTAGCCTGGTGTAGGCCAGGAAAGTGATTGTTACTTTTACTTGCTTGGCAACCTTAGGTAGAATAATGCCTCATTTTGTGGCTTTGATCATGGCGTCTGCCCAGGGAAGGTATAGCAACCCCCCTCCAACCCCCTTACCCCCCAGGAATAAGTGAATTTTGTGATATGATTGTATTAGTCCATTTTCATGCTGCTGATAAAGACATACCCAAGACTGGGTAATTTATAAAGAAAAAGAGGTTTAATGAACTCGCAGATCCACGTGGCTGGGGAGGCTTCATAATCATGGCGGAAGGCAAAAGTCACATCTTACATGGTGGCAGACGGGAGAGAAAAGACAGCCAAGTGAAAGAGGTTTCCCCTTATAAAACCCTCAGATCTCATAAGACTTATTCACTACCATGAAAACAGTATGGGGGAAACTGCCCTCATGATTCAATTGTCTCCCACCAGGTCCCACCCACAACATGTGGGAATTATGGGAGCTACAATTCAAGATGAGATTTGGGTGGGGACACAGCCAAACCATGTCAATGATGAACTGGAAAAGAATTGAAGGGTGTGCCCCTATTGGCCTGGCATGTGGCTGTCTGCCCACCCATGGGGGGAGCAGGTTCCTATTCACCCTGCTCACCTAGCCGCTGCTTCCCTCAGCTCCCCACAGGCATGCCTGCATTCCTGCGCCCCTTATGGGCTATATTCATTTCTGGCCCCTGCACTATGCTCCAGGCATAAGCTATTTTAGTTATAAATTCCTTGAAATGCTACACCTTCCCTGCCCACCCGGACAGAGACCTCCCCAGGCCCAGCTGTCAAGTATCGATTTCCCCTTTAAATATTACTGCAGTCCAGGAGCATGTATGGATTAATTGACGAGGCTAGGCTTGTACCTGCACACTTCATTAACAGCTGCTACTAATTAGTGGAGTAGTCATTAAGAGACCTACTGGGGTTTTGAGGATAATAGTTTTATTTATTTTTTTCCATGACTCTAAAGCATACTATAAACTGGGGAGTGAAACGCCATGGGCCCAAGTTTGGATGGGAGTCACGGGGTAGCCTGTGCTCTGGATCTGCCCTAAGAACACAACAGAAACTAGGACATCACCACAGTGGGACCCAGAGTTAAGAAGCCCTTCAGGTCATCTGGTCTACTATATGTGGCTACTGTGGCTGGGACTGGGATAGGGGCAGGGCCTCATTCTCAAGGTCACACAGGGACAGGGAGGCAGAGCTGGGATGAGCACCAAGGGCTGCTGGCCTTGTTGCTGGCCAGGGCTTGTTTGCTAAATGGGGACTCTGCCGCATACATTTGGAGAGCCCAAATGTGGGAGGATAGACCAAGCTCATGGCCACATCCTCTGCCTGCCCCAATCTTACCCTCTTTTCCCAAGAGGGTGTTGCCCTTCCTTTCCCGTTTCTGGGCCTCCTCCCATCCCATCCATATCACTCCACCCTTCCCACTCCCACTGGAGTCCTGCTATACCTTGGTCCTGGAACCCCTTTTTCTGTCCTTAGCATCTCCAAATGGACTGGACTTGAGAAGAAAACAGTACTGCAGTGGACCCCTTGGGTCATCCATTCTGATGGAAACAGTGAGTGGAATTAATCCTAAATCTTTGAATTTGGGCAACTCACTGACTCCCTCAGCTTTATCCTCACCAGCTCGTGGTGAGGCTGAATGCACAGTAGTAAAGGGGACCAAGCATGGGGATGGCATGGAAAGAGTGGGTCCTCAGCAGATGGCAGTGCCTGTGCCCCTGTGCTCCTTAGGGAGGTGGTCTGCGGGCAAACCATCGTGCTTTCCTCAGGCTGACCTGGACCATTCACTGAGTGCACACTGAGAGATTTTACAGCAAAGGAATAGAGGCTTGACTTATTATTTCCTTCTTGTTTTACAGATAATGACAGTAATTCGCTTCACTAACCTTCCCTGAAAGCTTACTACGTGTCAGGAAGTGCTGTTCTAAAAGGGCTTCACATGTATTCATTCATTTCATCCTCCTGACAATCCTGCGATACAGGTGTTTTTGTTATGAGTCCTATTTCAAAAAAGCAGAAGCGAATACAGTAAGTTGCCTGTGGCTACACAGCATGTCAGAGGTAGAGATGAACCCGGCATTCCAGCTCACAGTCCAAACCCTTAGCCACGGAACTCTCTGACCTCTTAGAGAGGTCGATTTCCTGGCTAAGGGAAACCCCTGTTTCCCAGTGTGTGCTATGTGGGTGGCAGCTGTGTTGGTGCCACAGGTCTGTGTCCCCTGGACATCTGCTGATTTATCCAGGGTGGGCACTTGAAGCAAAGACTGTCCACACTATATAATTTGAGTGATCTGGCTCAAAAGTGCAGGCTGGGCCAATCTGAGTTCGATCTGGGGAAAGGTATGGAAGAAGCTGAGCCTGGAGGTGGGGAGAGTTGATGAGCTTGACTTAGGGCTGGAGACTCATCATGATAACCAACTATGAGTGACTGGAGGAAGCCAGCTGGCTGAGGAAGGAGACAGAAAGGTGAATGAATGCCATGAAAGAGACCTCAGTCCTGGAAGGGCAGCTTTCCCCGACAGTCTCAGGGTGCTGGCTCCCATGGAGTCAGGCTGCTCCTGGCCTCCTGTTTAGGTATTCTGGTGAGGATGTGCTTTATGTCGAACTACAGATGACCCTTGATTTACGATGGGGCCATATCCTAATAAACCCATGGTAAGCTGAAAATACTGTCAGTCAAAAATGCACTTTTGGGCTGTGCACGGTAGCTCATGCCTGTAATCCCAGCACTTTGGGAGGCCGAGTTGGGCAGATCACTTGAGCCCAGGAGTTTAACGTGGTGAAGCCCTGGCTCTACAAAAAATACAAAAATTAGCCGGGTGTGATGGTGTATGCCTATAGTCCCACCTACTCAAGAGGCTAAGGTGGGAGGATTGCTTGAACCCAGGAGGTGGAAGTTGCAGTGAGCCGAGAAATGCGTCTGCACTCCAGCCTGTGTGACAAAGTGAGACTCCATCTCAAAAAAAAAATGCACTTTTTATTTAAGATATTTTCAACTTTTGATGGGTTTGTTGGGATGTAGCCCCATTGTAAGTTCAGGAGAAGACTGAATTTGTATTACTTTTGCACCATTGTAAAGTCAAAAAATCCCAAGTGGAACCCTCATAAGTTGGGGACTGTCTGTAATTTCTCTCTTTGAGTCTCTCTGGTTGAACTAGCAGCCTCTCTCTTCCTTGGAAACAGAATAACTCTAATATGAACAGTTATCTTATCAGCTTTATAGAGTAGCACCAATGTGAGGTGGGGCTCAACCCCATCTATCAAGCAAGGCTTCTGCACAAGAGCAATATCCTTTTTAAAAAATTTGTTTTAATTTTTTTTTTTTTGAGACATAGTCTCGCTATGTCACTGAGGCTGGAGTGCAGTGGCATGATCTCAGCTCACTGCAACCTCTGCCTCCCAGGTTCAAGCGATTCTTGTGCCTCAGCCTTTTGAGTAGCTTGGACTATGGGCATGTGCCACCATGCCTGGCTGAATTTTGTATTTTTAGTACAGATGGGGTTTTGCCATGTTGTCCAGGCTGGTCTCTAACTCTTGACCTCAAGCAATCTGTCTGCCTCAGCTTCCCAAAGTGCTGGGATTACAGACGTGAGCCACTGCACCCAGCCCACAATATTCTTAAATATAACTGGCATAGATGGGTAAAGTACTCTGGACACAGTGCCCAGCTGGACATAAACATCTGTACTAGTCAGGGTAAGGATAAGGTAAGTGGCTTATGGAGGACTGAAGTTTCTTTCTTTCTCACTGCACAGTTCTAAAGTGAATGGCCTGGGTTGGCAGGGCAGCACTGAGCCTCAGCCATCCAGGGATTGGGGTCCTCCAAACCACTGCCCCCACATCCTTGAGACCCTTGGTGTAATCTCAGTGTTGGAGTAGGGAGGTGCCATGCCTGGTTCTGCCACAGCTGGAAGAGAGTATGGAGGGGCACCTGATGTCCCAAGTCATCTCCACTCCCCTTCCACTAGTGAGAACTTAGCACATGGTCTCACCTAGCTGCAAGGGAGCCTGGGAAGTGTAGTCTTTATCAGGGTTGGCAAATGCTGTCTGTAAAGAGCTGGATAGGAAATAGTTGCAGCTTTGTGGGGCCATATACTCTCCATTGCAAGTACTCAACTCTGCCCTTGTAGCTTGACAAAGACCATAGAAAATATGCAAATGAATGGGCATGGCTGTGTTCCAATAAGACTTTATTGACGGACACCTAAATTTGAATTTAATGTCACTTTCATGTGTCATCAATATTATTCTTTTTTTCCAACCATTAAAAAATGTAAAAGCCTTTCCTAGCTCATGGCCATTCAAAACTAACTAGTGGTTTGGAACTGGCTGGTGGGTCATAGTTGGTGGACTCCTGACTCCTGGTCTGGACAGTGATTTTGGGCTTGGCCACACTTTGTTAGGGGAGATTGGATTTTGGCAGAGAGTGAGTGATCTCTACCACTACGTTTACTGCAGGGCTTGCTTAGAGAGAGGCGTTTTAGCAAAAGCAGGGTGCCCCCTGCCCCCTTCTCTGTACAAAGAGAAGAGCAGAATTCACTTGGTGAGGAGGAACAGCCATGCCCCTCTTCCCAAACTTTTCAGGAGCAAGGAGGGAGAAGCCATGGTGGGGGGCTCCTGTTGTCAGCAGGTTGTAGAGAAAGTGTCAGCTCAGCCCTGGAAGGTCTTCTGCAATGCCAGATAAGGAGCTACAAGCTGGCCTCCCAGGGCTAGAGGCTTGCCATCCAGAAGGAACCAGTGGCTGGGCTGGGAGATAGGTGGCAGCACCCCCATCCCTGCCACTAGGGCTCAAGGACACCATGCAGGAGGTGGCTTTCAACCAGACAATGACAATTTTTAATAATTAGAAAGTGACAGCTACAAATATAAAATGTGACCAAAAAATCTGTCAGAAGGAATGAAGATACCATTATTTGGAGAGTGTTTTCCTCCATCCCTCCCTCCTCCTCATCAACTCCCAATGTGGGGGTGGGAGCTTGCCAAGCAAAGCTGATATCAGTTATTGAGAAAAATAGAATCATTCCCTGTTTGTACATCACTGAGTTTATACTGTCAATCAAAACAGCTACACATATTTTTAGCATCAACTGCCAATTATTCTTTCTGTCTCAGAATAATCAGAACCAAAGACTGAAAAATTCACTTAAGGGTATTAGACATGGAGTCAGGCCAGCCTGGGTTCTGATGGTCCTGGTTCTGACAGGTCCTGTGTGACCTCCACAAGCCCTGTGACCCCTCTGGGACTCAGTCCCCTCATTTGTCAAATGGAGGAGAGTAAAACCTATCGTGCAGGTTTGTGGGGAGAAGCCCATTTCGGAGCATTGCTCAACGGCAAAGGATGACTTTGGTTTGTCTCTGTGGGTCTCAGTCTTCTCGTGTGTCAAGAGGATGTTTGGATTCCATGGGCTGTTTCCACTGTGACTTTCAGTCGCTGCACCACTGATGGTTGAGTCTCTGACTTTGGAGGAGAACGCTGCCCTTCACTGGTGCTTCCTTTTACAGGGAGGTTTTGAAGAAGATGAAAGCAGTGGCTTGATTAGGAACTTCCTGCTCTTCAACCTTCCCAGGCTTTCTGGACACAGTGCAAGCTGACCTCCTCTAGGATGTCCTCCTAGATTTCTTCAGGCACAGGCCATCTCTCCTGTTTCTTAGGGACCCATATATTTAAACTTGACCTCTACCCCAGCCTTTGTTGTCTACTTTCTGGTCTGCCTGGGGAATTTGCTAGAGGTAAACTCCCTGTAGCCACTCTGTTAACTGATCCTAACCCTAACCCTCACCCTAATCCCACCTGGAGCTCTGTGAATGGGTCTGACATGCACACACACATCATAGCTCTGTCAGCAACACTGGCCCCACTTACTGGCTTTAACCCCCACTGAGCCTCAGGTCCCAATATTTGCCTTAAGGCACCCTTGCTTAAACAGCCTATTTAAACACACTCACTTGTTTGACTTGGGTGTTGGACACGAGCCCTGCTGTTCAGTTGCTCCTCCCATCCCATAAGTGTGGGCTGGAGGTGCCCTGTTCTGGGGCTAGCCTGGGAGAGGCCACCAATCTCACATGCCTGTCATGCAAAGGAGACAAGCACCCAGATCTCCCAGCCAGGAGCCCCTGTTGATAGCCATGTCCTCTTGGACCCTGGGGTGATGTGGAGAGCACAGCAACCAGCTGGTCCACAGACTGTGCAGATGTTCTATTGGCCTCACATTGCCCACTGGCTTTGTGGAAGCAGGAAACGCTATCTCAAGTGGAGCTCTGTCCCCTCTTCCTGTCACCGTACAAATGATGGATCAATGACCACCTTGGGAGAGTGATGTTCTTAGGGAACATGTGAGAGAGCCAGCCAATGAAATATATGATGCAAAATTAAAGATGCTGGTCCTTGTTCACCTCATTAACCATCTAAACTCTTAGTATGTGTGAGGCATGTTGTGGTATGTGACATCATTTAATTCATCCATTCATTAATTCCTTTTCCATTCAGTGTTTGTGGTCTCTCCATAGGTGCTGGGAATATGGGGCAAACAAGACAGAAATAGTTCCGGGTCTGGTGGCGCTTACAGCCTGGGAGGAGCTACACAATGAAACAATTACAAAAGCATTTGATTTTATGAGCCTTCAGCCTGGGCTGTGGAGTTGAAGGTGGCCAAACAATGGTGAGGGCCAGGGTATAGGGCAGAGCACCCAAAATGTTCCAGGCAGAGAGAAAAGAAAACAGGTGGGAGAGCTGAAGGGAGATGCTTGTGTCTGGATACCAAAGCATGGGGGTGGGCAATGTGGTGCTCTGAGGGAGTAGGGAGGGGCTAGACTCTAGGGGCCCCAAAAAGCATGACAATAGTGTTTGAACTTTAGCTGGAGAGCAAGGGAAGCCCCCAAAGCTTTTCTGGCAGCTGTACAGCAGGACAGGTTTTCACTTTAGAAGGACTCCTCCGGCTGCTGTGTCCAGGGTACACGGATAGGAGGAGAGTGGAAACTGCTGAGGTCACCCAGGTAAGACATGTGGAAAGCTAGAACCATTAGGATGGCATGCAATGGGTTGAGATCGGTTCGAGAGCTCTAAGGAGGAAGAGCCCACAGGACTTGGATATAGGGAGAGGGAACATCAAGACTGTTCTTAGGTCTCCCTTTTGAGTGTCTGGTTGGACGGTGGCGTCTTTAATTAAGATTGGAAACACAGAGGGATAAATGGACTTTGGGAGGAAGATGATTGCCCGTGAGACCCCCATGTGGATCTGGAGTTCAGGAGAGAGGTCTGGGGCAGGTAGTGATCAAGATGGGAAGTCGGAGGTATAGAGGTGGAGACAGGCTCCTCTGGAGGGCTCAAGTCTTTCAGAGAGGAGTGGACAGGGCCTGGCGTGGAGCACTGGAAACTTTGCTCAATGCTCCACAGCCTCTATGTACAGTCCTCAAATTATATACCAATTATGCACCAATTATATAACCCTTCTTGGTCAACCAGAGGAAAAGAAAGATAAAACTATGGGGGAGGATAAGGGTTGTTTTGGTGCCTTCTCCTACTCATCCCAGCCACAGGGGCTTTGCACTTGTTGTATGAATTCCTGGACCACCCCTTCCCTAGATGTTGGTCTGGCTGGCTCCTCAGCCTTCAGGTCAAATGTCACCTTCCCTGATCACCATCTGATTACTCTGTCCCAAACTGTGCTGCTCTCAGCTGTCCCAGCCACAGCAACTGATTTGACTTTCTTGTCTTCTTGTCTTTCCTTCCTTCCTTCCTGCCTGTCTCCCTCCCTCCCTCCCTTCCTTCCTTCCTTCCTTCCTTCCTTCCTTCCTTCCTTCCTTCTTTCCTTCCTTCCTTCCTTCCTTTCCTCTTTCCTTCTTTCCTTTCTCTCCCTCTCTCTCTCTTCTTATTTTAGAGACAGGATCTTGCTGTGTCGCCCAGGCTAGAGTGCCATGACACAATCACAGCTCACTGGAGCCTTGAACTCCTGGGCTCAAGTGATCATCTCAGCTCAGCCTCCTGAGTAGCTGGGACTATACGTGTGCACTACCACACCCAGCTAATTTTTTTTTTTTTTTTTGAGACAGGGTCTCACTCTGTTGTCCAGGCTGGTCTTGAGCTCTTGGGCTCAAACAATCCTCCTGCCTTGGCCTCCCAAAGTGCTGGGATTACAGTCCTGAGCTACCAAGTCCTTGCTCATTCCTTTGTGCGTCTTTTTTCTGTTTCTCCTGACCATGTAAAACCCCTGAGGGCAGGGACCTTATCTGTGCATTGTTCACAGCTGCTTCTCCAGCACTGTCCTTGGCTTGAGTTATTCTCAATTCCCCTTCCCTTCTCCTAACAGGCATGCAGCAGCAACACATGTGTGTGGGCTCTAGCTCTCGTGTCTCTCCTGGGTCTGTTCCTGTCTCTCAGCCACCGCTGTCTGAACTGGATCCATGAGCAGGTCTTGCTTGGGTCACTTGTCTTTCCTCCCTCTGCTCTTCTGTTGTATGATTCACATGGCAGCCAGGAGCCTCTGTCTAAAATGGAAATCTTCTCATGTGGTTCCCTTACCTACACTCTGCAAACGACATCTGAAAACAACTCCAAATGCCATATGACCCTTTTCAGAGGCCATGATAGTCTAGCCCCTGCCTACCCTGCCAGTTTTCTCTCCTCCTTTGCCCTTCACTCTGCATCAGACGCACGGAGCTCTCAGTGTCTCTAGTGTGCCGCTCCTCCCTCTCACCTGGGTGCCTCTGCTCTGCCTGCCATAGCTTGTAGGAGCTCTCTAAATACTGAATGCACACATGACAAATCCAGGTCAACAAAGGGAGAAAGGATACTCACCGGGATAGATTTGCCTCCTGTTTCTCTCCCCTTCCAGGGAAGCCTAGCAGAGCGTCTTACATTCTCACTGCATGTCTCTCGTAAGCCCCAAACACTTTCCCATGTCCTAGCATTTGATGCCTGAGCCCCTCAACCCAGTACCTTGAACTGCCTCCAGGGCCCCAGCCATCCCAGGCAGCCTTAATTAATTGTAAAATTGATTAAGCAGCCCCCTTTGTTAGGCTGGGCTTGTGTTTATTTGTATTTTCATACTATTATCCTTTTATACTTCTCTGGGTGCCTTCGGCTCTCTACTGACACCTTTTATTGGGGAAATGTTAATTTAAAAATCATCTATAATGCAGGTGTCACAAATCAAAGCTGTTCGGTAATGAGTTGCTCTTATGTCGTATAAAAACAATTAATTAAAACCCTTTCTGAGAAGTTGTGCTGGCAGATTGATGTTTCCCAGTGTCTCCCCCTCGACCTTCCTTTCTAAGGACCCTCATGCACTCAGCTGGCTTCTATGGGGGGATGGTTTCCTCCCACCTCTCCCCAGGAAATAGAATCCCAGCCTGGTGGAGTGGAGAAGCCTCCAAGAGGGCGTCGGGCCCAACCACCTTGCGTTATGGAGCACAGAGAGGGATTATGCTGTGGTCACATAGCACCTAAGTGGTTGCACCAGCCTCAGAACAGGCTGTCCTGCCTGAGTCGTTCCTCGTGATCACTGCTGGCGTTTCTCCTGCTGGCCTTCATGGTAAGGCTGATGGCCAGGGCACACAGGAGCAACGGCACTGCTTGTCTAGCAAGTACCACTCTCTGGCCTGCTCCACAGCCCGGCCACAGCAAGGGAGGTGAGTCATTCTCCGCTGACAGATGCAGTCACTCCACAGATGCTTTCCATCTTTGCTAATTAATTCTGCACTTAAAATAATCCAGGGGCTCTAAGTTCTGGTCTTGCCTCTGCTCCTGACCCATCCTGTAACCTTGGGTAAATCACTTCCCCTTGGTTGGGCCTCAGCTTCTCTCTCTACACAATGGGTACATTGATTGAAACCAGGGGTTGCAAATTCAAATACTCATAGGTACCATCAATGAATAAGGCAGTCCCAGCGGGACCTGGAAAAAACCATAGAGGAGCATGCCCTATCTGAAGGAGACCACCTCTATCCCTTTTGGATGCTTGTGGCCATAAGAGAAAGCAGGCCTGGCACTGCTCTTTGCAGAGAAACTGGAAATCCAGCTTGGGATTTCAAAATGTTGATGAGTGGGCCAGCCCTTGCTCAATTTGTCCTCAGAGCATCCTTCTTCCACATTTCCTGTTCTGCTCTCAGGGGCTGGCCATGTCTCTCTGTGACCTACTGAGGTTCCAGGGTAGCCGGGTCATCCTGGCTCCTGGGCTTCGTCACCAAGACCACCTTCCTCCCTCCTCACCTCCCTAGGGTCTAGAGCTGGTGCTGATCTCTGGGTTGCCTTGCTGTTTCTCCTCACCTGCGTCTCCAGTCTTCATGTTAAATTCCCTCTGTTTTAAATACCTCCCATGGTTTATAGGTTCCTGGTTGGATCCTGACTGATACATTTCATAATTTTATTAACAGACATTATTATTAATGAACACAAGGAAGAGCAAAAATCTTGTCTGTGGGTGGCTGGATAGGGTATGAAGATTCTAGGTTATGATTTAGTTCAGGGTAGACCTGGGAAATCAGATGGTATCAGTCACTGTAGAAGTTTCTAGTCTTATATACTCTCCAGGGCTTCTGCATCTGGCCCTTCTGCCTCCACTAAAAAGTGACCTCTCGTTCTCCATTGCTGGGACTTCTTCTGGCCCTGCCCTGGTTGGTGGTTCTTTTTTTTTTGAGACTAGGCCTTGCTTTGTCACCCCAGGCTGGAGTGTAGTGACACGATCACAGCTCCTTGCAGCCTCAACCTCCTGGGCTCAGTTGATCTTCCCACCTCAGCCTCCCAAGTAGCTGGGACCACAGGCACACCACAATGCCTGGCTAATTTTTTTTGTATTTTTATAGAGATAAGGTCTCACTATGTTGCCCTGGCTGGTCTCAAACTCCCATGTTCAAGTCATCCTCCTGCCTCGGCCTCCCAAAGGGGAAGTGGGATTACAGGTGTGAGCCATTGTGCCTGGTCTGGTGACTTCTTTTATGAAGGGGGATTGGGTGGACTCCATGTAGGCAAATGACTTTCTCCCTCCCCTGACCTCTCCAGCCTTCTCCACAGCCCAGCCAGCCACAGTGAGGGAGTCATTAGCACTGGAACCCAGGGTCCACGGCCTTGGAGGATCTGGACCCTCTCTGCATTTGAGGAACTTGGCCTCCAGTCAGGGAGCCAAGAAGCCCCTGCCAATCAAGGAGGGGGTGTGGGCTGGTGGGGGAGGCAGCCTTGGGGCATGGAAGCTAATAGACCAGGCTCAAGGGTTCTACTCCTGACTTCTAGATTGTTCCACCTCCGTATGGAATATGTTCCTTCTGTCTAACACTGTGTGATTTGGGGACCATCCAACTCAAATGAAAGATGCCAAGCCATGCAGTGAGCCAGCCCCTCCCCAGTGTGGGGTGCCCCCTGCCCCCCGCCCAGCTCCCCTGCCCTCCCAGCTGAGGGAGGATTGCTGCCTGGTGATCTCAGCCTCCCCTCCAAGTGGGCTGTGAAGTGTCTAATCCAGGCTTTCATCTGGCATCCACAATTATAATGTCAAGATTGAATAATCTGCCTTTATCTCCCGGGTGACAGCCATGTAGAAACTTCAAAAGAAACAGTTTTGCTGGCATCTAACAGCTTTTGTTAATTACTATATCCCAAAGAAAATGAAATAAAGGAGGGAGAAAAATGATATTTCTCTGTGACAACTTTGTAAAAATATCAGTGATGAAGCAGCGCGGTTTAAGGGCTTTAAGTATTCATGCGGCTGAGATGGGGCCTCTATCCTCCCACTGGGAAGCTTGAGCGTGCCCGAGGGTGCATGCACACACACACTCGCACACTCACACATGCCCACACGCACTCACGCACTCGGATCTGCTCCCAGACTCCTTCACACACCATACATGTGGTTATGGGCACTCACCTTCATAACCCTCTCACAAAGTCCTCTGCTACACACACGCACACACACATGCACACACACACACGCACACACTCACATGAGTAGAGTACTCCTTCTTTCACTGGATGGTTCAGAACCCTTTGCATGCCCCCAGTTGGTGCTAGGGACACAGGCTTGAAAGAGGGTCCTCTCAGGGTAGCAGGTCAGTGAGGAAGACACACAGGCAGACAGTAGCTCGTTTTCTGTTTTCTCTTGTGTCACACTGCGCAGGTGTCCTGTGCCATGTGGGCACCTAAGAACCATGTGATGGAGGGAGCAAGAGCACAGGCTGTGGGCCGGGCTGCCTGGATTTGAATCCTGGTGCTACCTTGTTGTAGCTGTGTGACCTCGGGAAAGTCATTCAACTTCTCTGTGCTGGAATGTCTTCACCTGTAAAATGGAGATAATAATAGGGTGTCCCGGACAGGAGGAGGTACAAGATGAGGTAAATGAAGTAACACAGATAAAGTGTTCCTCAAATGCTGTCATTTAGAGGTGTGCAGAGTGGCTGACTCTGCCTGCGGAGGAGTGGCCTGGCATTACCAGAAGGCTTCATGGAAGAGGCGATATTTGAGTTTGCAGCCTTGAAAGTTAGAGGAAAAGGAGTGCATATCCCAGGCAGAAAAAACAACTCGTGCAAAGACTTACAGGTATGGAGGCACATTCATGTCCCATCCGTGGTGAACATCTGGTGTGACTGGAGGACAGTGTGAGGTATCAGGAGGAGAATTGGATGGGTAAAGGCTCTGAAAAGGTAGGCGGGATGTACCTTAGTGGTGACAGACCTTGGGTGTCATCGAGAGGGTGGAGTTTCCCTCGAGGAGCTGGGGGCTGCTGAAGGGCTGCAGTCTGTTGAGGGCCCCCAACAGATGGGGGGAGCCATGGAGAATCAGGGGGCAGGTGGGCATGGCCTGGAGTGGGCCTGGAAACAGGAGACCAGGGTGTTCTGAGAGGTTATGGGGCACCCCCACACTCACTCGCTGACACACACACTCACAGGTGTTCATAAACACCCACAGGCTCACAGTTCCACACTGGTACACACATGCTTTCCTTTCCTCTTGTTTCCCAAATGGCA
This sequence comes from Hylobates moloch, assembly GCF_009828535.3. Taxonomy (NCBI): domain Eukaryota; kingdom Metazoa; phylum Chordata; class Mammalia; order Primates; family Hylobatidae; genus Hylobates; species Hylobates moloch. Next base: position 72,836,556 of record NW_026652278.1, read on the forward strand.
CTTGTAGGTGGACTTTTAAAGTGAAACCCCATTTCTCTGCAGTGGCTCTTGACTCCTCAGTTACCTGGTAGTGGGTTGGCAGAGATGTGATTAATGGCGGAAGCTGTCAAAATAAATCTCTGGAGGCCTTATGTGCTCCTCTGTGATATGAAGGGAGTGCCTCGGAGGTAGAAGAGCATGGGCTGGCGACAGCTTTGGTCCTGTGGGGCAGGAGACCTGGCATCTGGTTCGGGTCTCAGTCTCCCCAGCTGTAAAATGGGAGAATTGAACTCGTTCTCCAAGAGCCCATCTAATGATATTGTTCTAGGGTCTTCATGAGGGCTAAACAATCACATCAGTGTGTGCTAGAAATGCCCCCCACAGAGCAGTGAGCTCATTTCAAAGCAAAAAGCAGTTTTGGGATAACAGTCTACTGAGTGCCAGGCACAGAGCCAGGCGCTGCAGGGGATTCAAACCTGAGTAGGAGAGGATATCTGTGTCCTGCTTCCTCCTGGCCCCAGCCCTCCTGTTACAGTGGAAGTCCCTGGGGGACAGATACTGTCTGGAAGGTGATGCCAAGGTACCCTGGGCACTGAGTGAGGGAGAGGTGGCACCCCATTTGATTGGAAGGGGCAGTGTTTATAGACTGAGCCAGGCCTCTGGGGGAAAGGGAAGGTGAACATCCCAGGCACGGGGCATAGCCTGGGCCCAGGAAGAAGCTCAGGATGTGTTTGGGACCTGTTTTGACTGCCTGGAGCTCAGAGAGTGAAACCTGGAGGGGCAAGGCCAGGAAGGTGTGGGTGTTTGGAGGCCTTGGTCTTGTTTTAGACAGTAACATAAAGTGGCTCCAGCAGAGGCAAGGAGGTACAGGAAGGCTCCACAAAGTATCCTATGGGCACCAAGACGGGAGGAACTGTTGGCTTTCAGGAGCTGCTGCTTGCACGATTGGCCAGCCTGGGGGACCCGTCAACCTCTGGTTTTCTTATCGTGCCTTTTTTGCTCTTTTTTTCTCCTTGAGGCTGGCTGGCTTGTGAGGAAAACGGCCACCCCTTCTCAGCTTGCCACAACCTAGACTGAGGAACCAGGGTTCTATGGGGAGAGGATCTGATGGGTTCCACTTGGGTCTAATCAGATTTGACAAGAGGTGGAGTACTGCTATGGGCAAAGCATGACAAACCCCTTTGCAGGATTATGGGGGCTTGAATAGCTGCCACTCTTCCTCCCTTCAGATTTGGAAGCTTGGCAGAAGATTGCATGGATGTTTGTAGGCCATGGGGACCCACGGCAGGTGGGGTCCGCCGCATTTTGAAAAGGCTGTCTGACTCTAGAGTCCTAAGTGGATGCCATAAGTAGGGAGGGAGACAGAATAAAGCAAGAATATCCCAACCTTGTGAGGTCACAAACAGAGTCTCTTCCTTTAGTGTAAAGTGGCTTTCTGGGGAGATCCTGTCCTCAAATTCTCCCTTTCCCATGGCAATCAACAAGGGGGATTTCCTGCTATTTGTGGTCAGGTCTTGACCCATGGAAGCAGGCAGGTAGAGAAGACTAGTGACTCTCTATCCTGGAAGGCAGGAGACTGGGGCAGGAAGTTTGAGGCTTGGACTAAGAGGTGACCCTGTTGGCACAAGAAGGACACCAGGGCAGGCAAGTGGAATCCCATCATCTTTGACCACCTGCCTGCTCCAGGAAGCAGGCATTTGCCCTGCTGGGATCTTTTGAAAGTGTGCAACCTCTAATGGAGCCAGAGAGGAGAGGAGTCTGTGCACAGGGAGGAGTGAATGGAATTCCGCTGTTTTGCAAACATTCCAAAGCAGCAGGAGCCTTCAGTCAAAAGCAGAAAGACTTGGGGCTGCTGCAGGTGGGAGGCCGGCAGGCCCACTCAGGACAGCTGCGGAGGCTAGGAGGGGTGTCCCCTGCAGTTGTGTAAGGCACAATCAGCCCAGCCACACAGGCTGGCCGCAGCCCACTCCACTGGTTGTCCTGCCCTTGTCCCCAAGCCACATCCTAGAAGTTCACTGAAAACTCAACATCTGGATGAGGCAAAGTGAGGGTCACCAGCTTGGCCAAGAGCACCCCTAGATATCGGTGACTAAGGGGGAATTCCATGCAAGGCAGAGGTATATTGAGGTGACTGCCTTTGGAAGTTTGGACAAAGACACTAGGCTTTAGCTTGCATTGCACTGATGCCCTCTTTGGCCCTGGAAGCCTCTGTGTTAAGAATCTTCTGGGGCTACCTTGTCCCTCTGGCCCCTGTGTCAAAGTGTCAACTGTGCACATGCTTGTGTGTGTGTGTGTGTGTGTGTGTGTGTGTGTGTGTTTTGAGATGCGGTCTTGCTCTATCACCCAGGCTGGAGTGCAGTGGTGTGATCTCGGCTCACTGCAGCCTCTGCCTCCCGGGTTTAAGAAATTCTTCTGCCTCAGCCTCATGAGTAGCTGGGATTACAGGTGTGCATGACCATGCCCAACAAATTTTTGTGTTTTTAGTAGAGATGGGGTTTCGACATATTGGCCAGGGTGGTCTTGAACTCCTGACCTCAAGTGATCCTCCCACCTCAGCCTCTCAAAGTGCTGGGATTACAGTTTGTGAGCCACCGTGCCCTGCCCACATGCTTTTGAACTGAGCACAACTCACTCATTTGGATTATGTATTTCCCTTTCTTCTTAGATCTCATTGAAAACCCACACTGGTGGGATTTGGGTTTCAGCATCACAGTAAGGGGCTCCCTCTGCCCTCTCTGGGCCCCTGGGCACATCCAGTGCTGACAACCTTCTCTCCAGAATGCTGATCCCAGGGTTTCAGGGCCCTCAAAGCTCTGAGTGTCCCCTGTGATGCTGGCAGCATCTCCCTCCTGCCCTAGCTAAGCCCCCTTGTCCCCAGAGCCCCTCTGCGTGGTGGTGAGGAGGGAGCTGGGGCTGTTCATTCCCCCCCAATTAACCCTGCCTGCCTGAGGGGAGCACTGGCCCCGGATCCAATCTCAGCCTCCCTCCCACTAGTCATTAGTCTCCCCCGCTGCAGGTAGAGTGACAGGCGGGCTCAGGAGCTCCTGAAAAGGCCTTTGTTTTATCGCCTTCAGTTCGGATGCTTCAGAGCACTAGCAGGCCATATTTTAATCTCAGGTCTTTGCAAACAAAATCGTTAAAAGCAGATGGCTGTGAAGACTGCCATGAATATTAATAGATATTGAAAAAAAGGCCCCCTAATCTTTCCATAAATCTTTCTGAGGAGGTGGGGGAAGACTCTGAGATGAGGGCTGCAGTGTAGTTGCAGGTACCCTGGCCCTTCCTATCTGGGCTTGATCCTAATAACTGAGGAATTAGCACAAAGATAGGGGGTTCCAGCCCAGAGCTGGGCACTGAGATGGGCTCAGAGAAGCAGTCTTGGGCTCGCCATCTCCTGTCTTCCTTTCTCCTTCCCCTGCAGAGCTGGGCTGGGTGAGGACCCGGCTCCTGCTCAGCACCCTCATTCATGCTGAGGCCAGCTGTGGATAGGCCCTGCTCTCTTGGTGCTCTGTGTAACGATGCTGTTTGCTGTCACCCATTGTGTGCCAATTTCTACACCTGTCAGCCTTGCATCAACCTTTTGAGGTGGAATTATCATCCCCATTTCACAGATTAGGAAATAGATTCAGGAAATAGAAACAGCTGGCTCCAGACCAATGGGTTCGTAAGTGAAACGGAAGCGATCTGGACCCAGATCTGTTGGCCCGGAAAGCCTGTGTGTTAAGAGTCTTCTAGGACCGCCGTGTCCCTCTGGCCCTTGTGCCAAAGTATCACCTGTGCACCTGCTTTTGCACTAGACACCATTCATTTATTTGGATTATACATTTCTCTCTCTCAGTTCTCTTTTAAAATGCAAACACTCCTGGGAGAGGTAACCTATTAAGTGGCTGAGAAACATTAAAAGCTGTTCAGCCGCATAATCCAGGACCTGAGTTGAAGTCTTAGCTCAGCCATTTCCTGGCTCCATGACCTTGAGGCAGCATTTAATTCCACAGAGTTTGTTTCCTCTGGAAAAAAGTGGGAATAATGAAACAACCCTATGAGGTAGACAGAAGGGGCAGGAATTTGAAGAGATCAAAGATAGGAAAGCACTTTGAAAACCACATACCATCATACACCTGCAGAGGAGTATGTTCTTCATTGTTGTTCAAACACCTGATTTATTTCCCAATCACTTTCATGGTGATATGAGGGAATAAGAACCAGGGGTGGGGAGAGGTGAAGCGGGCAGGGGGCACAGCCTGGTGGGAGTGGGGTGGTGGGTGGCAGGAAGGGACATGGCTGCTGTACGGAGCCAAGGGCATTGGTCCTAAGCTTTTCTTTTCCTAGCCAGTGGCTTGCCTTGCTTTATGCTTCAAATCTAATTCAGTCCATCTTCCTCCTTCCTCCCTCTCCACTCCTCCCTTCTCTTCCCATTCCTCCCTTCCTCCCTTACCTCCTCATTGTCTGTCTCTCTCTCTGACAACAAATGTTTTTGGATCACTTGCTAGCGTTCCAGGGGTGGGGAATCAATAGCAAACATAAGCAGTGTGGTCCCCGCACTAAATAAGTAACAAACAAACAAATAAATCCAGCAGGTGCATACTGGATAAGCACTCTGCGAGAAACAGACGGGGACCCATTTGAAATAGGTGGAGGCCTCTCTGTTTTCCCAAGCTGGTTCTACAAAGCTGACCTATGTTGGGATGGCACCCCATATGACCAAGGCTAGAAAGTCCTTAGAGGACACAGGTGAGAGCCAGACAGTGAGATGAACAGAAAGAGTGAGCCAAGGGAAGCGTCTTTTGGTGTGCTGCTTTCACCAGGCAATGGCCTCCAGGCCCAGCCTCCTGGCCAGGCCACGCCCCTCCCAAACTCCTCCCCTGTCTGAGTCCCATCCCCATAATGGCCCCTCCCCTGGCCTGGTTCTGCCCACAGGCACTCTTCTTATCTAGGACAATCTGGCTGACCTGGTACTCCTAGGAGTGGGTTTAAGTGAATCCCAAAGACTGAGAAGACGAGAGTGAGGTGGGGGCCTAGGAGGGGCTCACTGCGGTTCTCTGGCTCTAAGTTTTCATGCACAGCGTTCACAGGAACCGGTTTTAAGAGAAAACTCAGAAATGGAAAAAGTAATCCATCACTTGAGTCCCATTAAACTGTTGCTATTCCAAACGCAACCAATTCTTGGAGCCCGAGTACAAAGAGGCAGAAACTTGTCACGTTTCAACAAACATACTTTATTATACTGTATAATTTAAGGTATCATTTTATTCAAGTGACATTCAAACGTGTGAAAAACGGTTGCATATGCCATAGCCATTAATGAAATCATTACGTACAAATGGTTACGCTTTACTAAGTCATTCATTAAAAGTAAATTAATGAGGGGGACAGCATTAAAATATTTCGCAATCATTACCAGGTCCAGCCTAACCCACTTTTATAAATATTCATCAACAAAAACGTGCCTCAAGAACTCACCCAGTAAATTAAATTCTCATCTTGAAGTGTTTTGCTTCTATTAATGGCATCAACCGTGGTACTTTCTTTGATTTGTTTTCCGGAACTTTGGGATATATTGTACGGAAATAATGACAAACTCTGAGTAATCGCTGATAATTAGGCCAAATCTATTATTCCCATGGTATTTACATTTTGATTACTATTTTCCCCCCAAAGGCAATGTCTTGAATCTATTCTAATACAAGGCAAAATAGTATCTGAGATTTTCAGGGCTGGAAGGAAACTCAGAAATTAACTAGTCCAGCCTTCACCTGATGTTTGAGTCTTCTGTCAACATCTCTGCCATGCAGCTGTTTGCTTTCTACTTAAATGCCTCCAATGATAGGGAACTCATTACCTCTGTGGCCCATTCCATTCTTAGACACCTTTGATTATCATTACCACTTGTTAACTTTCATGCATATTCTTAGCCCCGTGCATCTGGGTGGAATGAAAAATTCTTCACAAAAATGGGAAAGTTGTCCTGTAGGTATAATCACACTCTGGTCTTCCCCTAATTCTTTGGCCTCCAGCCTAAACATTTCCAGGATATTTGAAACTTCCTCTAAGGAAGTGAACTCCGGCCTCTTCTATTTCTTTCTCTTTTCTGCAGAGTAGGCCTTACCATGAAATCCCTGCAAGATTTGGTCTCGAGCTTTATCTTCCCATCACCCACAGTTTCTCTCCATGCTTTAATCAGGTAATCCTGAACCATGGCTGGTGGCCTTACACAGACTGCTCATTAACTTTGAGCCTTTACACAGGCTTTCCCCTCTGTCTGAAATGCTCTTTCCCCCTTTATCTGCCTGATGAACTCCTATTCATTCTGCAGAACCCCTGTTCAGTGTCAACACCTCTGTGACACCATCCTTGATTGATTCCCAAACCCTCCCCACGGCAGACTGATCACACCTCCTTCCTACGCTACTTCTGTTCTTTGTAAATACTTAGTATTTTCCAAGGGAGTGGGAGAGAAGAAACGCTAGGTTCATGAAGGGTCTCCAGGTTAAACTTTCTTTCTTTTTTCTTTCTTTCTTTTTTTTTCTTAAAACAACACACTTACTATCTTACAAATCTGTAGAACAGAAGTCCTTTCTTTGGCTCATGGCCACCTTCCTTCATCTTCAAAGCCAGCAACATCGGGCTGATTCCTCCCAGATTGGACTTTTGATGTTATTCTCTAAAGAGGAGAGTTAGACTTGTAGCCTCAGAGCAACAACATTCAAAGAGAGATGATTACCCACGCTTACATTTTTTGCCCCATCGCCAGCCCACGTTACTTGAGTGCACTCTGAAATCACATTATTTTTGAAAATAATGTAGCTATCTTGGAAAGAGTATAATTTTTATTGCATTGTATTGATAAGGCTAAAAGCATTAATTTGTGAAATGTAAACATTTAAAATCATCCACGATGTTGTAACTTTGTTTTGACCTTTTTTTTAAATATAAAGGATTGATTATGAGAAGTTGGCTCAAGCGATTGTTGACATTTTAAAAAACCATTACTAATAAAAACAAAATATGATAGTGGGAGCCTCTCTGGTCCCTAAGAAGTCGTGCTAAGTGCTCCCACCACACGGAGTGAATTTCCCTGCTCGCTGTGTGTCCTGCTTTCTAGTCCACATACATCACACAGTAGTTAAGAGTGCACACTCTGGAATTAGACTGCCTGGGTTCATGTCTAGCTAGGGGACTGAGTGACTCTGGGCCCCTTCCTGACCTCTCTGTGCCTCACCTTCCCCATCTGCAAAATGGGGGCTAATACTGACAGCCGCTTCATCAGAGGCTGAGGTCACTAATGATACATCATATGTCAAGTGCCTGGTGTGCAGCTGTGCTCTAAAAGCCTTCCCTATCACAATTGGCCTCAGCACAGCCCCTGGTCCAGAGGATGGAGTCTGCATACATCTGCTGCAACTCTGCAGATCCCATAGTCCAGGCCCTTCATCTAGAAAAACTGCTCCCAGAGATGGTGCACACTGCCCCCCTCTCCTGCAGGCTCCACGCATGGCCTCTCCTGGACACTGGGAGCATCTGTATGGATGTCTGGAAGAAAATAGGGACCTATTACCAGCTGGCATTTTCCTGCCTCCTTAGACAGGAACCATCAGATAAGGCTATTTCCATTTTCCTCTTGCCCTCAGAAAGGCACAGAATCGGCGGGGCGGGGGGGGGGGGTGTCAAGTAAGATTTTCCCACCATCAGTGTGCTATCTATGGCTGCATTTAGTTTTATTTTTCATTAAGCAACAGCCTCTGAAGGAGCAGATCTCTTCCCTTCTTGTCTAGCAAGGAGCTGGAAGGACAGCCCTGCTCTTCTCCAGGTGAAATGGCTGGTCCCACCTCTGATCCCAAGCGCCGTTACTGCCCCAATGCTGAGGCTCCTCTTGGGAGGAGGTGGGTGCTGTTGTGCTGGCAAACTCGGCGTTTTCCTCCTTTAACGGGAAGGCCTTCCCAATGGGTATCGAGTCCTCATTACCCTCTCCTGGAGGAGTCAGCTGAGAAAGCAGAATAATGCTGTATTGAGACCCTTTTTGGGGGAACAGGGGAAGGAGAGATTAAGGGATGTGCCCAAGGTCACACAGCTGTGGGATGCAGGGGCAGCATTTGAGGGCTGCTTTCTATGGAGCAGATGAGAACTTCAACTGCTAGGGGTGGGAGGGGCGACTTGTTCAGCAGAGTCAAGGGCTCCTGGGCATGTTGTCTGTGCAAAGCTTAGGGAAGCAGGAGTGTCTCTGTGTGTGCCGGTGGGAGCTGGTGGGTGGGATGGAAAGGTGGAGAGATGACTTTTGCAGTCTAATTGGCTCATTCCAAGGACAGCCTGTCACCAGAGGCAGGTGCCTTGAGACTCAGAGAGAGACACCTCCTCACTCCCGCGTGCCAGGTGGGGTACAGAGAGAGACAGACTCAGCCACATGAAACCGCAGAAAGAGATAAACACAGAGACAACAAACAGAAAAAGGAACGTGAAGACTGGCCCAAGACATAGGGAGCCACAGGGGCAAGTGAGAGAAGAGCTCACCAGCAGCCACAGAGATGCAAGTTGGTGAGAGATACCCAAGGCAAATGAGGCCTGAGAGAGTGGTCCAGACTTAGAGAGACAGGTGAGAAGCCAGAGAGATGCAACTAGAGACCTCAGAAGGCAGAGATGCAGGACAGATGTTAACCCATGCACATGGAGGCATGAAGATAGCAAGACAAAGAGAGAGACAGAGCCAGCCACACAAACCCTCTTATTCCCAGGAAGATCAGCCAAGAAAAGGAGAAAATAGTTTGCTGGATGAAGCCCGGCAGACCTTGAGAGAGTCAGTCCCCTGATGGTCAGTCAGCACATGACTCTGAAATTGGGGCTGGTGAGTCTGTGGCTGCAGAGAGGGTGCTGGGGTGAAGGCCAAACCTTCCCTCTGCACCTGGATGAGGTGACCAGAGCCCAACTCAAGGGTGGGTAGTACAGACCTTGCACCCACCTGCTCCTGGCCATTTTACTGAACTTCAGCAGTGGGTGATGATCATTGTCAAGAAGGTCCCAGCCCTGATCCCCATCTGCCAGCTCCAGCTTGGCTTGCAGGGAGCAGACAGCCTGCTCTGTTGTGCCGGCTCTTGGCTGCACAGCCTGCTGTCTCTCTGGCCTCCCCACAGCTCTGCCCCTCAGAAGCTTCTGAGGGGGAGGAGGAGAGGGAGCGCTGCATGTTTAGGAGATATGGCACAGACAAACCAGATACACCAGAATGATTACATTACTCTGCAAGCATAAATCGAGCTCAGGCAACAGGCACTAGCTAAGTGTTTGTATGAAGGTGCAACCTGTTTAAAAGGAACCTTAACTGGTCTGGGCCAGTTGTAATGAGAGAGCACCTTGTAAATGGGAGAGCATAGCCAGGTGAGCTTGGCAGTTGTCAGATTAAAAATCAGTTTTGACCAAACTAAATCTATTATGGTTCTAGAAATGCCCCCTGGACCAGGAATGCAGAACAGGGGCTGTAGGACTTTATTCCCCATCGTCTCTTCCACACCTGGCACTGAATGGGCACTGAATCCATTGATGACTGAATGAGTTCTAACATGTCCATCCATATTAATAACTAAGATTTATCTAGTGCGTGCTACAGGCCAGGCATTTGGCCAAGCACGTTGCATTATATCTAATCTGGCAATGCCTCTAAGGGATAGGGACTCTTACATTCCATTTTACAGTTAGGAAAGTGAGATCCACTTGGGCAAAGTGATTTTTCCAAGATTACAAGTGGGAAATGATGCGGATGGTCTTGGTACCTGGGTTGCCGGAATCTAGACACGGCAATCTTGCAGTGCCATTGGGCAGCTTTTCATAAAACATTGTTCTAGTTGGCACAGTTTTTCATACCTGTTACCTGAATGGCTTTGCAAACCAGTTAGCTATAAGCTGCCCCCATCTCTGGGCTGGCTACTGCAGCAGCCTTCTCCCTGGTCCCCTGACTCCCCTTCTGCCCCTCTGAATGACTCCCCCTGGCAGCAGCCAGGGTGACCTCAGCAGGCAAGTCTCATTAGAGTGTCTCAGAGAAGTGGTGGTTCCCATTGCTTGTGGGGTAAGGACATAGTTCCTGAATGCAGCCCACCAGACCCTACCAAGCACACAGCCTCTTAACCAGCAGCCATGAGCTATCAGGGGGCTGAGAAATCAATGTCATGGTTTGTGACCTTAAAGCAAAGACGTAGAATGAGCTAGAAAAGAAATAGAATAGAAACTCTCAGAGAGGTCACATTTAATGTGGCAAGAATAACTGTTTCATCAGTCTTTTTGAAGTGGATGTATGCAGGTAATTACACATGTATGCACATGTGTGTGTTCTATGTTCTGGGTCAGCAAGCAAAATGTGTTTCTTACCATAGGGCATCATAAAAAAACATGGGAGTTCAGTCATATAGGGGCTCCTGATCTAAGCTCATGTGGCCCACACCCCCTTCCTCTTAGCTCACAGCCACATGGTCAGCTTTAAGCCCCTTTCAGCTTTTAGTCAAAGACACGGGGCTTTTGCCTGGAATGTTGTTCCTGCCTCTTCATTTAGATAACTCGACCTCATTCTTTCTTTCTTTCCTTTTTTTTTTTTTTGAGAAAGAGTTTCACTCTTGTTGCCCAGGCTGGAGTGCAATGGCACGATCTCAGCTAACTGCAACCTCTGCCTGCAGGATTCAAGTGATTCTCCTGCCTCAGTCTCCCCAGTAGCTGGATTACAGGCACCTGCCACCATGCCCAGCTAATTTTTTAAAAATATTTTTATTAGAGACAGGGTTTCATCATGTTGGCCAGGCTGGTCTCAAACTCCTGACCTCAGGTGATCCACCTGCTTAGGCCTCAAAGTGCTGGGATCACAGGCGTGAGCCACTGCGCCCAGCCTGACCTCATTCTTTCAATCTCAACTCAGGCACCGCTTCCTCCATGAGCCCTCCCTGGCCCTCCCCACCCCCACCCTCACCCAGTATCCACCCACACAGCACTAGGGACTTCCCCTTTATAGCATTTCTCACTGCTGCACTTTGACATGTGCTCAAGTACTTATTCCACCGATGGCAGACCCCCCCACTAGTCTCTGCTCCATGGGGATGTCACCCAGGGGAGGACAGCCTGTCTAGAGTGCCCCATGGGATCTGGGACAGGTTTATTTTTGCTAACCATCGTTCCCTGTGTCTAGCTAGCACCATGTCTGGAATATAGTAGGTGTTCAACAAACGCATGGAGATCGAATGGATCTGGAGAGGCAGAGTACTGCTGTGATCTTTATAGAAGAGGAAGTGGAGCCCCAGAGAGCCCTAGAGTAACCTGCTTAATGCCCCAGCCAGGTTAATCTCTAGAAGCCGTTCTGCTCTCCACTCCCACCATTGCCACCATGGCATTTCGCAGTCCCCAAAGTCTGGCTTCAGGTGTCAGTCTGGGTCCTCCCTCACTCTCCCTGCCCTCCTCACCCTCCTGTCCACAGCTCCCTCCCACTGTGGCCTCTGGGCTCCTTTTCTGTCTCCAGCTGGCTGACACAGGGGGTGGCTGGGGGAGGCACAACTCAGAAAGTGACAGCGACAATATTAGGAGTGAAAAAGATCAATTAAGCCCATCGAGTTGATTTGTGAAGCTGATTAAATTAGGAGCCTCCCTGGGGGCAGAGGCTCTCTCAGGTTGATAGACCAGCTGCTGGCTGCTGTAGGGTCCTTGCCAGCCCCCAGGGTGCAATGGGGGCCACTTCGTCCTGCTCTGTGCACGGAGAAGGGATGAGGGGAAGCCCCCTTTAGAAAGCCCTGGCAGGGCCAAGCTCAGCACCCAGCCCATGGTCCCCTGTGCTTTCTTATAGAATCCCCTGCAACCCTGGGGCACTGAGTAGATTGACTTGACTTTAAAATAAGATCCTGGACCTCAGAGAGCTTAGGTGGCCTATGCAGGGCCACCCAGCTGGTAGGCACAGGTAAGCGCTGGACCTGGGACTGGAAACCAGGTCCTTCTGTTCCCTATGTGTTCTGTCCTCTCCTTGCTCTGTCCCCATATCCGGCTTCAACATCCTGGTCTATTACTCTATTTTTCCAGTCTCAAAGCTCCTGTCCCCACTGCCCACCCCCTCCCCCTTTGACTGGCTCTAATCGGATTAGCTCTCCAGTAACCCGATCCCTCTGCCTTGGTCTCAGGATTCCCTTTCATGGACTGTCTCCAGGGCAGCTGTGGCCAGAATATTCTTCTAGTACTTCAGAATCCATTCCCTTCTCCTGGCTTCTGGGTGGGGGCTGGGGAGAGGAATTTGGACAAAGACTCTAGTGTGTGTAGGGGCAATGAACCCTGGGGAGGTTACAGAAATAAGGTCGGCTTCTCCAGAGTGCAAGAGCTAGGGAAGGGAGCGCCTTGAAAGCCAGGCTGCAGAATTTGGCCATCCTCAAACACCATCTTTAATGACAAAGGAGGGATGGGAAAACTCCTGAAGACCAGGTAGCCATAGGGTGCTACATTTCTGGATGGAAAGGGGACCACACAGGTGACACTTGGAGTGGCAGGTGCCTGGGAAGGAGTGTGCGTGTGGGTTGGGGTGGGGTTTGAGATGGGAGAACAGAGGAGGGCTTCACTCAGGGGTGGGCTTGGGGCTGGGTCAGGAAGAAGACTGACAAGCCTGGAGGGGTGAGAGTATTTCAAGGATCCCTGAGGGTCCTTTAGCTCTTGGCCAGAGATGGGGCTGCAGGGGGAGCAACTGACCCCTAGACAGGGCCTGATTTCTCTCTCTCTCTCCCTCCCTCCCTTCCTTTCTTTTGTTTTTTTGAGACAGAATCTCACTCTGTCATGCAGGCTGCAGTTCAGTGGCACAATCTCGACTCACTGCAGCCTCTGCCTCCTGGGTTCAAGTGATTCTCCTGCCTCAGCCTCCCGAGTAGCCGGGATTACAGGCATGTGCCATCACAATTGGCTAAATTTTGTATTTTTAGTAGTGATAGGGTTTTGCCATGTTGGCCAGGCTGGTCTTGAACTCCTGATCTCAAGTGATCTGCCCACCTCGGCCTCCCAAAGTGCTGAGATTATAGGCACAAGCCACTGTGTCCAGCCTGATTTCTTATACCTAGGTCTTCTTTCTTCCTTAGAGCAAGTCTGTGACAAATCTATAATTAATTTAAAAAATACACACAAGCAAACACGGGCTCAGAGTTGTGTAGATGTAAGTGGTAGAATCAGAACTCACACCTAAGTCTATGGGGCCTTCGGAGCCTGGGACCTTTCGTGGACTAACTGCCAAAACTTCTGCAGTCTCGAAGTCAGGGGGCACAGCTAGGGAGCCCCACAAGCCTCAGAGGGCCAGATGGGCTGGCGGTTAGGATCACAGGTTTTAAAATTAGACTGAGTTCACTCTCCTGGCTCTGCAGCTTGCTTGCTGTCCGGCCTTGGCCAAGTTAATTTGCCTTTGTGTAGTTTACTTTCTTTCTCTAAAAAGTGGGGATATCAATAGTACCTACCTCATGGGGTTGTTGTGAAGAATTCCGAACAGTGTTGTCGTTCGATAAATGTCAGCCATTCTTACTCAGGATGGAGCTAGGATATAGGGGCTTTAGGCCAGGCCGGGGAAGGCAAAGACCTCTAAGCCAGTGCTCCCTGCTGTCTTCGCATGTCTGTGAGTCTGAGCTACCTGTGCTCATGGGGCCCGGGCTGTCTGGCTGCCCAAAGTGGCTTACACCCATAAGTCATTGTCCAGCTCCAGATTTGAGTCCTACAGCCTCTTCCCATCTAAGAGGCATGGAAACTGAGGCTCAGACAGGTTGCCGCAGATCTGCTCTTTGATTTGGGGCAAGTCAGTCCTAGAGCCCTACCCTCAACCCAGAATCTGAATCCTGGTCCGGGGTCACTAAATTACCCTGCAACTGGTTTAATTTTTTCCAGGCAGACGCCATCCTCATGGCAGAAACATTTTTTCTGTAATCTTATTTGCAATTGCTAATGAGAAGCAGGGCCGCTCTCCGTTTCTAAACCTCGACCACATCTCTAATTTGTTTCCAGAGGCTGGGGCTGGGGCTTCTGCCATCTGTGTGAAATATTAGCAATTATTTCTCAATTACTTCTCATTGGGAAGGGACTCTTGGAGATGGAGCTCTGGAAGCTGGAAGAAGCCATAAGGATGATGTTTTGATCTGACGTGAACCTTGCCGAGAGGCACACATGCTCTGTCATCCCTGCTCCAACTTGAGGGCTAGGCTGGGTGGCATATGACTCTGTCCCCCTCTCTTTCCTCACTGAGCCTCCAGCCCAGCTCGCTTCCCAAACATGGAGCTGCTGCAGGTCTCAGAAGCCACAGAGAAGTGGGGAGGGAAAGGGAGGAGAAAAGTCTTCTTTGTAGTCTCAGTAAACGCAGCTCTGTCACTATAGCTTATAGGATCACAGGGCTTAGGGTCATCCTTGGCTCTTTCTCTGACACCACAAACCCAATCTATGAGTGAATCCTCTGGGTTCTACCTTCAGAATCCATCCAGAATCTGATTGCCTCTCACCGTCTCCACGGCTCCCTTCTAGTCCAAGCCAGCAACATCATCCTCCTGGATTATTTCAGTAACACCCTTACTAGTCTGCCTGCTATCACCCTTTGCACAGAAGCCAGGGGGATTGTTTTGGAATTCCACTTTTCACGAAACTACTTGTCCTTTTAGCTATAGTACTTTGCATTTTTTAAAGTGGTTTTTTTTTTTCAGTTCTAGAGATTACACATATGTCCTTAACTTTTCACCATCAGTTTAAAGTTAATACTTTATCACTTTATGTAAAATATAAACCTCTTACAAATATTTGCCATCCCCATTGTATGCTATAGTTTTCATATGCATTACATCTATATACATTATAAACCCTATAAGACAATGTTATCATTTTTGCTTTAGTTATCTGCATATTAAGGAAATTAAGAGGAAAATTAACTTATAATTTTATATATTTAGCAATATTTTACCATTTCTGATGTTTTTTATTTTTTATTTTTCTTGAGGATCCAGTGCCTCTTTGATTTTATTTTGCTTCATTCTGAAGAACTTCTTTTAGTATTCTTATAGTTCAGGTCTTCTGGTGACAGATTCCATACATTTTCTTTTAAATGAAAATGTATTTTGCCTTCCTTATTAACTAATATTTTCACTAGATTTAGAAATCTGGGTTACAGTTTTTTTTTTTTCTTTGCCTTTTAAATGATGTTACAACGCTTCTTCTGTACTCGTGGGGAATTGGGTTCAGGACCTCCCCATGGATGCCAAAATCCGTAGATGCTCAAGTCTTTTACGTAAAATGGCATAGTACTTGCATATAACTTCTGCACATTTTCTCATACACTTTAAAACATCTCTAGATTACTTATAATACCTAATACAATGTAAATGCTATGTAAATAGTTGTTGTATCATTTAAAAATTTTTACTCTTTTTTATCGTTGTATTGTTATATTTTATCTTTGAAAAATATTTTCCATCTGAGGTCCCATGACTGTGTTCTGCTTCAGGCCTCCATAGTTTCTGGTAAGAAGTCTGTGAATCTTTGCTCATCTTTGTAATATGTCTTTTTTTCTCTGGCTGCTTTCAAGGTTTTCTTTTTATCTTTTATTTTTAGCAGTTTGAATGAGTGTATGTAAATTTGTTTTGCACCAATTTGGAAAGTGGGTGGTGGTGTTTTTTTGCCACTATGTCTTTCTTTTTCTTTTTATCTTTCTCTCTCTCTCTCTTTTTTTTTTTCTGAGAAAGCTGCTGGTCTTGAACTCCCATGCTGAAGCGATCCTCTAGCTTCAGACTCTTGAGCAGGTGGGTTTGTGCCACCATGCCGTTTTGCCATTATTTCTTAAGAAAAAAGATTATGCTGTCTTATTCCTCTCCTTCCTTCTGGCACTCCAATTATGCATATATTAGATCTTTGACGTTATCCCACAGGCCTCTTAGACACTGTTCATTTTTTTATATCCCCCCTTCCCCTTCCTTCCTTTTTTTTTTTTTTTTTTTTTTTTAGGTTAAATGGCTTCTGTTGATCAACTTAAGCTCACAGCTATTTATTTATTTATTTATTTATTTTTGAGACAGAGTCTTGCTCTGTCACCCAGCCTGGAGTACAGTGGCATGATCTCAGCTCCCTGCCTCCTGGAGTCAAGCCCTCCTGCCTCAGCCTCCCGAGTAGCTGAGATTACAGCTGTGTGCCACCATGTCCAGGTAATTTTTTGTATTTTTAGTAGAGACAGGGTTTCACCCTGTTGGCCAGGCTGGTCTCGAACTCCTGACCTCAGTGATCTGCCTGCCTCGGCCGCCCGAAGTGATGGGATTAAAGGCGTGAGCAACCATGCCCGGCCATCTTCATTCTGTTTTAGGCCTGTACAGTAATTGTTTAAACTATTCCAGGTATTGTAGTTTTTAGTACTGGAATTTCCACTTGGTTCTTTCTATATTTTTATTTCTCTTTAGAGGTTTCCTATCTCTTCATTCATTATGAATGTATTTTCTTTTGCCTTGTTTAGCACAGTTATAATAACTGTGGTACTTGCCTTGATAGCTTTAAATTCTAGGTCATCTGAGAGTTGATCTCCATCGACTATCTTTTCCCTTGAGGATGGATTATATTTTCCTAATTTCTTGTGTGTTGATTTTGGGTTTTA
Organism: Hylobates moloch; assembly: GCF_009828535.3. Lineage (NCBI taxonomy): Eukaryota > Metazoa > Chordata > Mammalia > Primates > Hylobatidae > Hylobates > Hylobates moloch. The sequence goes on from NW_026652278.1 coordinate 72,853,120, forward strand.
TCCTGGACATTGGAAACGCTATGTTGTAGAGATTCTGGAGTTTGTCATATTCCTCCAAAGACTGCTGATGTCTTTGTATTAGCAAGCATTTCACTTGGTTAGACTCAAACTACTAACTGTTTTGCCTTTAGTGGGCTGCACCTCAAATCACAGCTCAGTTCTTTAAGCCTTAGTTGCAAATTGTCTTGAATCTTCTGTATGCATTTGTGATTCAGAAGCGAGCCAGATACTTGATCAGAATTTACTAACAGAATTTGAGCCTTTTCTGGCACTTTCCTTTCCAGAAAATCCCCCTTCCTTTCCAGGGACTCTGGTTGCTCTAGGTTCTGTCCCCTGGTTCTTCAGGCCATATAAACAGAATTTTCTACTGGACTTTTAGCAGCCCTGAACAAGGTCACAGCTGCAGCCTGCCCTCTGGGTAAAGTCATCAAAGTGGAAAACTTACCACACACTGGTCCCTTCTTACAAGTTTCAACATCCTTCCAAAATCTGCCTGCTTTTGGTCATTTGGGTCATTTGATCATTTTGATTATTTCAGAGCCTTCCAGCAATTGTTTTCTGTATTATATCCAGAATTTATAAATATTATTTGTGGAAGGGTATATCTGGTAGGAGATCACTGTACTCCACTGGAAGAGGAACTTCCAGAGTGTCCTTTTTAAAAAACTTCTCAGACTGTGCCGTTCCTCCCCTCAACTCTCCCCACCCTCGATGGCTCCCATTTTACTCAAAAGCCCAAACGCTCACAGTGGCCTATGAAGCTGAGAATAATCTAGCTTCAGACTGTGTCTGACCTGTGCCCTTTTACCTCACCTTTGCTCATTGGTGGCCTCTTTGTTGTTCCTCAAACATACCTGCCTGATACACTCTTGCAAGACAGCTCCATGGCTGGCAAGGCCCTGCCCCCTCCAGCCCCATCTTTAGCCATTTGCCCCCACTCTTGACACTCCATCCCCACCGGTCTGTGGTCACCCTTGGCTCAGGCCATGTCCTTTTCCACCGTAGGGCCACTTCTTCTGCCTGCAGCACCCTTTCCTAGAATTTTCTTCTGTATATTATTCCTACTAATCCTTCTCTCTCATAGAAATGACTGCTTCTGGCCAGGCGCGATGGCTCACACCTGTAATCCCAGCACTTTGGGAGGCTGAGGTGGGTGGATCACCTGAAGTCAGGAGTTTGAGACCAGCCTGGCCAACATGGTGAAACCCCATCTCTACTAAAAATACAAAAATTAGCCAGGCGTGGTGGCACATGCCTGTAATCCCAGCTGCTCAGGATGCTGAGGCAGGAGAATCACTTGAACCCGGGAGGCAGAGGTTGCAGTGAGCGTAGATCGTGCCATTGCACTCCAGCCTCTGGGTGACACATCGAGTCTCCCACCACAAGAGGTGATTGGTACTCTCAGGGTATGCAATACTACTTCATACCATATCACACACTTAACAATCATTTATTTACTGGAAATGCTTTGTTTGCTTATTAATTTTGAGTGCTGCGAGGGCAGGCATTCCATTTGTTTTCCTCCTTTCTGTACCCCAGGCACCCAGTACATAGTAGGCACCCAGTAGATACCTGGCATCTAACTGTCAGGGCCCAGCATGGAAGTGGAGGCAGGTCAGTGAGGAACCTTTAAGAAGTCTTTGCTGTGTACACAGCCTTACAATGTGAGCAGGGATTGTGGGTAGCTATTTCACCTCTTTGTTACTTTTATAGAAATGGAGGCTCTGAGAGGAGAAATGGCTTACCCCAGGTCATGCGACTAGAAATTCTATCTTGAAGCCTCATGGTAGAAGAGCTCAGACCAGCAGAGAGACCTCAGATCACTCCCAGCTTTGGTCTTCCTGTCACACTTCCTCTTGTGCTGCACTGGCAGCTGTAGGGTTGTTGACTGCACAGAGTTTTTCTTTCCTTTTCCTTTCTTTCTCTCTTTCCCTCCCTCCCTCCTTTCTCTGTCTCTCTCTGGTGTCTGAGTTGGTTCCTTATGGTGAGTTCTTGGTCTCCCTGGCTTCAAGGATGAAGCCGCAGACCTTCGCGGTGAGTGTTACAGCTCTTAAAGGTGGCACGGACCCAAAGAGTGAACAGCAACAAGATTTATTAAGAGTGAAAGAACAAAGCTTCCACAGCCCGGAAGCGGACCCAAGCAAGTTGCCACTGCTGGCTGGGGTGGTCAGCTTTTATTTCCTTATTTGTCCCCGCCCACATCCTGCTGATTGGTCCATTTTCCAGAGTGCTGATTGGTCCATTTTACGGAGTGCTGATTGCTCCATTTACAATCCTCTAGCTAGACACAGAGGGCTGATTGGTGCGTTTTACAATCCTAGCTACAGAGTGCTGATTGGTGCGTTTATAATCCTTTAGCTAGACACAGAGCACTGATTGGTGCATTTACAATCCTCTAGCTAGCCAGAAAAGTTCTCCAAGTTCCCACTTGACCCAGGAAGTCCAGCTGGCCTCACCCTTCACTTTCTTTCTGTTTCCCCAGGATTCACAACTGGGCTCCTCTTGCTGTGTTGGAGGGAGATGGTTCACCTGAGCACCATATTTCACATGGCAGTGGGGCAAGGCACTGAGGCTGTGTGGCATGGCACTACAGGGTGGCCACCGGTCCCCGAGTCAGGAGACCTGGCTCTCTTCTCCCTGCCATGCTGACTTCATGTTTATGGCTAACAAGCCTCTCCCAGGGAGCAGCTGAGCTGCAGGGGCATTCCTGGAGCGTCCAGGAGAGCAATATGGCCCTTTGCTGGTGGAGAACCTGAGACCCTCAAGGAGAAAGTGAAGAAAATTCTCTCTGCATACAGACCCCTTCCCATTTTCCCATTCTGGGTTGAATATCCTCCCTCACAGATGTGCTCATGAGTCTTGGAAATCCTCTTGACTCATTGCCATTTAAAATATCTGTGTTGCTTCTGATGATAGATGGTTGATTTATAAAATAGTTTGGCTGTCTTTATGATAGAATATTATACAGGCATCAAAAACAATAATGTAGGAGACAAGGATGTGGGATGTTCAAGCTGTATTGTGTGAAAAAAAAATTGCAGAATACAGCATATGTTCCCTTTTTTTTTTTTTTTTTACAAAAATGTGGACCTACGTACATAATGTGTGCTATACACAGGAAAAAGCCGCATGAAATGGTCACACTGTTTTTCAGTGATGGTAGGGTAAAGGGTAATTTTAAAAATTCCTATTCTTTTCCAGATTGTTTCTAACACTACGCATGCCTTTTGGAGACAAATTTTAAAAATAAACATTATTTTTAAAAGGAAACAAACAAACAAAACCAAACAGACGGGAGGCTGGGTTTCTTGGGGATTTCGGGAGTGCCTGTCTCTCCACGAACCGGGCAGTGCTCTTCTGAGAGGACTGAGGGCTGGGGAGGCAGAGAGAGCAACGACAGGCCACCAGCATTGAGAAAGAAGGCCTCAAGGCCACATTGAGAAGGACGCTACGCTCTGGAGCACAGGCTGAGCCCTGCATTCTTGACATTGGAGCCCTTCGGGAGTGCCAGAATGAGCAGTCCGTCTCCTGGAGGAGCCTGCCTTCCCACCACGGAGGCTAACACCACGACAGCCACAGTGAGCCACCCCATCTGCCCATCTTCTCACATGTCAAGCACTGTGTTCAGTGCCTTCACAGGTAACTTCGATAAGTCACCATGGGCATGCTGCGACTAAGTTGATATTCTATTGGTTTTAAATGGGGAAACTGAGGCTCAGGAAGGTTCAGTATTTTGCTGGAGGTCACACAGCCAGGCAAGGGCAGAGCCAAGATTTCAGCTTCAATCTGTCTGGCTTGGAAGACTTCCTTATCTTGTGGCAGCGTCTCCAGAGATCATGGGTCAGCCTCTTCTTGCCAGAGGCGTGTGTGTATGTGTGTGTGTGCACAGAGTGACAGAGGGACAAAAACAGTTAGTGAGCACCCACCCAGGCACTGTGCTCGAAATTCTTCTTCCTCCAGCAAACCCGCAAGGTAGGTTCTAATGATGTTCCCATTTACCCCTAAGCTTGCGCGGTGGCATGATTTACTGAGCATCACCGGCTGCCCAGGGTGACCTAGGATTCCAGCTCAGGTTTCTCTGACACTGATCTTGACCCTAGTGTGCTTCTGTGTGATCTTGCTTCTCTGGCTACTGGTGTTCTGCGGGTCTAGGACAGGTGAGGCAAACTAGGGCCAAATACTGCCCTCTGCCTGCCTTTGCATGGTCCCTGAGCTGAGAATGATTTTTACATTTTTAAAGGGTTGTAAAAACAAAACTCAAAGATTATGTGGCAGAAACATACATGGCTGGGCAAAGCCTAACATATTTACTTCCTGGCCTTTTAGAGAAAAAGTTGACGACTCCTAGCTTAGGGTCCTGATGTCCAAGGAGGAACTCCCGGTCCTGCACATCTTCATCCTCCACATTTGGTGGTCCCAATGCTGCATGCGAGCTGTGGCTGTGGACTCAAAGCACTGTGGTGGGGGACATTTTAAAAATGAGCTGTAAAAAGTCTGCCACACTTAGGGCACTGCTACACAGGGAGGTCTACTCATTTTCCCACTTACATTTTGGGGGGATATCTGTACCCAGGGAAAAGCTCAGTGATCTTTTGTTAGATTTCTAGGGTGAAGGGCTTTTATCTCAGCATGGGGTCAAGTGCAGCTATGTGTGGGTAGCAATGAACTTCAACATCTAACATGATTCCCCTGCAAATTGGAAGGCACCAGTGCCACCCCAGGCACCAGCCTTGAGTGTCAGGCATAGTGCCAGGTGCACAAGAAGAAAGCACGGTCCCTGCGGACCTCATACAGCCCAGTCTGGGGAAGCAGGGGTGCTCCTCTTGGGTATCCGAGTTGGAAGAAGGGGCTATGAGAATGGGAGGAGGGGCAGGGAGGACAGCCAGGAAATGCAGGCGGTGACACCTGCGCTGTGCCCTGAGAGATGAGGCGTTACGCGGACTTGGGGGAAGGGACGTGGGGAAGTTGGTGCTGGCCAGGCGCGGCGGCGGGAACGGCCCTGGGCAAAGGGGCCCAGAGGGGCGGCGGAACGTGGAGCGGGGCTGTAGGTGTCAGCAGAGACGCCGCTTTGGGGTCGGCACGGCCCGCCCCTCGGCCCGCGCGGCCATTGTCTGCGCCAGGCGCCGCCTTGGCAGCAGAAGGTGACATCTGGTGACTAATGGCCGCGGCTCCGCGCCGCGCTCCTCCCTCCCGCAGCGCCCGGGGCGCAGCTGCCGCGGCGCCTCCTCCCCGCTCTTCTTCCCTCCCCTTCCCTCCGCTCTGTGGGCCAGCGCGAGGGCGCGGGGCGGGCAGGATCGATGCCCTGGTTTCCGAAGGGCCGAGGCCGCCCACCTCCAGCCGGCCGGGCCGCCCCGCCCCACCAGCGCGCATGCGCGTACTGCTGCGCGCTGCCTTGGCAGCCAGCCCGCTAGGCCGCGGCTCCCCGCCAGGGGCAGTGCAGGGAACAGCCATGCCTCCCTGCCCCAGGCCTGCCTCACTAGCGGCTGCAAACACGGGCCCATACCGGAGACTATATGCACGTGCATTAACTCGCAGGTGCACGAACCCACGGTCACACGTGTTGTCATGCATTGTACACCTATGCTCGTTCATGCGTGTTCACAGACGCATACGTGGGGGGGCCGTGCTCGCCCACAGACTTACCTCCAAAATGTCTTTGCGTGTGTTCACATAGGTACACGCATCACGTGTGGACTCGCGCAGCCATGCGCTGCTTACACACTCAAATGTAGGAACACCCATGGGCACGTCTATATATACACTCATAGGCACAGCAAGTGATGCCCTTGTCCTTGCCAAAGGTTGAGGGAGGGACAAAACGCCTAATTGAGATCTGAGACAGGATCTAGTGTAGACTAGGTACCCCTCTTCCCCAGTGTTTACACTACTTATAAATTAGTTGCGTTTGAGAAACTACATAAAAAACCTGGAGATTTCACCTATAGATCTGGATTTCTGGCTTCTTTTGCAAAATCAGAAGCCCGGGAAAATTGAGGTATACTCCCAGCTTACCACAATGAGCTGGGGCCGAGCTGCAGGGTCTCCCTCAGTCTGTGATTAAAGTTCCCCTACCTCTACCCAACGGCCCCCTCCTCATGCTGGTTCCTTCTTCCCTAGCCAGGAGTTCCCACGTGGAGCCTCAGCCCTAGCCCTGACTTTGGAGCTGGGCTAACTAGCTTTAGCCCTGATGTCCACAGCAAGGAGACCCTCTCCACTGTATGATGTTGGGGGGTGCTGCCAGCCATAAGGAATCCCTCTGCAGTCTGCAAAGTACGCTCTTCACGCAAGGACCACGTGGTTCTGCTGACAGCTCCGAGAGCAGAGCGCTAGTGCTTCCATCTTATAGTTGAGAAGATGGCGGCTTGGGAGTAATGATATTACCACCTAGTTGGAAAGTGCAGATGGGGTTGCAATCACTGTAGCTGAAGTGTGGGAGGGGGAGCAGGGTTCCTCTACTTCAAGGTGCCCCTGAAGCTGGCTCCTGCCTGGCTCTGGCACATCTGTCTCCCCTCTCTGATATTGTTCCTCTCAGCCTCTGGCCTGGTGGGGACACCTGGTTCACAGAGGGAGAGGCCAGTTCCTGAAGTTTCTGGGTGTCTGCATGATGTCAGGCTCTGGCTAAACTAGCGAGTGGCAGCCCAAGAGGCAGTGGGGAGCTATGTGGACGTTAGTGCCACCCACCGCCCACCAGTCCTGGCGCCCCTTACTCCTGCATCATCTCATCCACTCAAGGGCTCTGGCTACCTCTGAGGGCTGACACCCTGCCTGATGGCTCGCCTGAGCGTCTGTCTCACTTATTCTTCTCCACTGGAAATCTGGCATGTCCTTGACTCTCAGCACGTCCAAAGCCAGTCTGTGAAGCGGGGTGACCTCAGGTGGGTTGTCCAAAGTGGGTATAGCCCGAGCTCAGATCCCAGCTCTCCTACTCCCTCCCTGTGTGACCCCGGACAAGTAATTGCCCTCTGTGCCTTCAGTGTCCTCCTCTGCAAACTGAGAACCATAATAGTACCTGCTTTGAGGATTGCCCAGTGAGGATTAATTGAGGAAATTTATGCAAAGCAAAGAATTGGTGCCCAACACAGATCCGGTGCTCCGTCAATACCAGTGCTTTTTAACTTTAGCTGGTTCTTCCTTCCACTGCTCCCACCTTGGTTGGTTTGTATTTTCACCAACCCAGGACAGGATGCTGAGAATTACTCCTACTCCTCTCTTTGCATCTTCCACACATTCAGTCCTGTCAATTTGACCTCCCCAATATCTCTGGAGTCTGCGCTCTCCTCTCACCCAGGGTGCCTCTGCTCTGGTTTGGTTTGGTGTCACCTCTGGTCTGCACACTTGTGGCCCCTAGCCAGGTTCCCAGGCTGCAGGCTCCTCGAACTTAAATCCAGTCTCATTGCTGCCTTTGAAATGCACATGGTGTCACTCCACTCTTAACGTGCACATCCAAGCTTCACGACCTGGCAGTCACTGTGGGCGACTGAAAGGATAGCCATGGGTCTAGGGTGAAATTTTAGAAAGTAAAGCTGGATGTGTGCTTTTTCTCTCACTGTCCTGTGTCTGCCAGACCTCACATTTAGCAGCCAGTGGACCCTTCGCTCCCACCTATCATACACAATTTCTCCCCTCCAGGCCTTTGCCCAAGCTGTACTCTCTGCCTGGAAATCCCCTTCCCCACAATTCCAGCTCTGCTTTCTGTCCTGAACTCACCTATCCAGACCCTCCAGCCTCCCTTTATATTCAGTTTGTTACCTCTCTCTCATGTTCTGCCTAGAGCACCCTGCATATATTGCCTTGATTTTGCACTTACCTCATTTGTCGCATTTCTCTGTTTACATACCACCCAGACCAGTGCTTCTCAAGCTTTATCATGCACATGAACCACTTGGGGATCTTTTCCAAATGCAGATTCAGCTGGTCTGGGCTGGTGTCTCTGTATTTTTAACAAGCTCCCTGGTGATGCGAATGCTGCTGGTTCAGGACTATATTTTAAATAACAAATACTTAGATAGTGAGTCCCTAGAGGTCAATGACTTGTGTTCAGTTCATCTTGGTATCCCTGGTACCTAGCTAACAGCTTGACAAATGGAAAATCAATTAAATGCCTACTGAAGTAAACGGATGAATGAATGAATGAATGAATGAAAGCCATCTCACCCAGATGAGAGTGTTGGGAAGTCTTTTGGAGTTGTTGACACCTGAGTTGCATCATTAGGGAGGTATAGGAGGGAGCCAGGTAGAGAGGGCAGTGGCGGGTTGAGATACTCCAGGTGAAGGTCGGTGCTAAGGCATAGGGATGTACAGAAGTGCAGGTGCAGGATAGTGTAGGAATGGAAGACTTGAAGTTCAAGGTGCTGGGGAATGAGACCAGGTCGCCGATAGCCAGCCCGGGATTCCATGCTAGCTTGTTTGATCCTAAAGCCTTTGGAGAATGGCATAATTCTAACCGTGGGCCACTCCTGCAGCAAGCTAGGAAGAAATTCCAGAGAGGAGACGTAAGACTGGGTAGTCACCTAGGGGACTTCTCAGTCAATGATGTGGAGATCAGCCCTTGGCGGTGAGGATGGAGTCAGGGCACAGATTAAAGAGAAACTGAGGAGGAAGTATAGACAGAACTTGATAAGTGATTGGAAAAGAGGGTGAAGGAAGACCTCTCCCTTTTTCTGGGAGGCACCTGGGTGAGTGGTGGCACTGTAGACCGAGGCTGGAGTTCAGGAGGAGGAGGAGCTGGTCTAACGGGAAGGCTGAGTAGTTTAATTTCAAAGCTGGCAGGATGTTAAGAGCCTGCGGGACGTCCAGGGCATAGGCACCAGGAGCTCCTGAGAGAGCCCAGGGCTGGAGATGACAGTATGGGAGGCATCAGCTGACAGATGCTCACTGAAGTTTTGGGAAAGAATGAGATCATCCGGGAAAATCTTAGAAATAAGAAGAGAATAAGGGAGAGGAGGGACTCTGGAGGGAAACCATTCATTTAAAGAGCAAGAATTAATGACAACCTGTTAGAAGATAAAATGGGAATAGAACACATTTATAACAGCAACAAAAAAGATAAAAAACCTGGGAATCAACATAACAAGAAATGTGCAAAATCTAACTGGAGAAAGCGTTAAAATGCTTCCAAGGGACAAAAAAGCATTTGAATAATGCTCTTGGATGGAAAACTAACATCATAAAATTGTCCATTCTCCCTCAGATAATTTAGAATTTAATAAGGTTTTCAATAAAAATGAAGCCTTTGTTGTTGTTGTTTAGACAAACTGATTATAACATTCATATGGAAAAATAAATAAGTGTTGAGAGGCCTCTGTGGGCCTCTCATGTTTCTGCATGAGCAGAAGTAATGACTACCTCTGTTCCAGACTATCTTTGTAAAGACGGACTAGTGAACATGTTTGGAAGATAGAGATAGTGTTTTCCTCTGGAGCAAAGGGCAATTTGTTTACTGTCCAGTATAACAAAGATAATGTCTCCTTCTAGGGCAAAAATCAGGCAAGCTTACTGCCCATTATAAAAGATTTAGGCTCTCTAAACTGAAGGTTTTTCTCCTGTAACACAAGTCACTGCTTGTGCAGGTATCACCTGTCATACTGTGGCACTTGGGGCTTGTGTACCCATCACAAATGCTGACACTCTGGCTACTGCTCTTGCCACGAATAATGAAGTCCTTTGTCTCTGACTCAGAAGTCTCGTGTCTTCTGCCAGCACAGAAACAGGACAGGCTAACTTGTTGGTTTGCAGGCAGAGTAAAAACCCTCTTAGACCCTTTACAGTTTTTGACAAGAGGAATAGCTAGCAGATATCTGAAAGAAGAATAGTAAGGAGTGGGGGCTACCTTGCCCTATCAGATGTTAAACCATACTATAAAACTATATTATATAAAACAATGTGGTACTAGACAACACAGCAGAACAAAATCAAATTCCAGAAATTACACATACGCATTATTCAATAAATGGAGTTGAAGCAACTGGAGAACCATCTAGAAAAAAGTGTTGGGTCCATATCTCATACTTTATACTAGAATAAACTCCATATGAAACAAAAATGTAACTGTAACAAAATGATAATGTAATAAATGTACCAGAAATGTGAGAATTTTAAAACTCTTAGAATAGGAAGAACTTTCTAAGTATGACACATGACCCAGAAGCCATAAAAGAAAAGACAGGGCCGGGCGCGGTGGCTCACGCTTGTAATCCCAGCACTTTGGGAGGCCGAGGCGGGCGGATCACGAGGTCAGGAGATCGAGACCATGGTGAAACCCCGTCTTAGCCGGGCGTGGTGGCGGGTGCCTGTAGTCCCAGCTACTCGGAGAGGCTGAGGCAGGAGAATGGCGTGAACCCGGGAGGCGGAGCTTGCAGTGAGCCGCAGGCGCCTGCCACCATGCCCGGCTAATTTTTTGTATTTTTAGTAGAGATGGGGGCTTCACCGTGTTAGCCAGGATTGTCTCAATCTCCTTACCTTGTGATCTGCCTGCCTCAGCCTCCCAAAGTGCTGGGATTACAGGCGTGAACCACCGCACCCGGCCAATTTTAACTTTTAAAATGAAACTTCTGCATGGCAAAACCCCAACATACACAAAGCTAAAAGACTTTGAAAAGATTTGTAACTTATATCACTGACAAAAAGCATATTTTCTCATAACATAAAAAGTGTCCACAAATCACTATAAAACAGATCAATAACACAAAAGATAGATGGACAAGATATAAAGAGTTATCAAAACCTAGGAGAATATGCCTCTTTACTCATAATAAGAGAAATATAATTAAAAGTTCACTGAGACATCATTTTCATCTCTCAGTCTGCTTAAGATCAAAACAGTAGATAACACACTGTGGATGGGAAAACAGACACGCATTGCTGATGAAAGCGAAAATTTGGGGGTACATCTCAATGAGGGGGTATCTGGAATATCTACGGACATTACAAATGCTTCTGACCCCACGATTCCACTTGTAAGAATGTATGCTATGGAGAGATTCCCATACATGAAAAATGATGCATGTAAGATGAATTGTTACATTGTTTGTAATGGCAAACACTGAAAGCAGCCCAAATAGGCATCAAAAGAGAGATGTTAAGATAAATCAGGTGCATGCATATACGAGTATTCCTGTGATGTACAGATACGGAAAGATTTTCAAGATAGGTTGTTGTGAAGAAAGCAAGACATACTTCAGTGTGCATAGAATACTGCCATTCTTGTGAAAAAGTAAAGGTGTGTGTGTGTGGAAGAATTTGTAGATATATGTGTGCATACATGCACACTTCTACTTAATATGTCTGTGGAGGAATATATAAGAAACTGGTAACATTGGTTGTCTCTGGGGAGAGGAAACTTACCATTGGGAGGCAGGGATGAGAAGGGAAACTTCTTGTTATACACATTTTTATACCTTTGGAAATCGAGAATACACTACCTCTATAGGGCTTCCCCACAAAAATAACAAAGAGGGTGAGCAGAAGATAGGGAGCCCATGACAGAGACTAAGCCTGTGCAGAGAGAAAGCAGAAGAGAGCTGCACTGGAGGAGCCCACCAAGGAGAACATCTCAAGAAGGCGGTAGGATCCTGGCCTGAATGCTGCAAAGACATTAAGAATTTAGATGAGGACTTGGAGACGTGCAGTCAATGTGTTCATCAGGTGCATGGTGACCTCGGTGAGAGTGCGTTCAATTCAATTGAGTATGTGACTGTGTAAGCCCAAATGCAATGTTTAGGAGAGAATGAAACGTGCAGAATTGGATATAGTAAACACTTTCAGAAAGCTTGATCATGAAAGGAAGATGAGAAGGTGGAAGCTGATGCGAGACAGGGCAGCTTGTGGGTGTCTCTTTCTTCTTCTCCTCCTCCTTTTCCTCCTTCTACTCCCTCTCTTCCTTCTTCTCCTCCTCTGCCTCCTCTTTCTTCTCCTTTTCCTTCTTCCCTTTCTCCTTCTCCTCTTCTCTTGCTCCTTTTCCTTCTGATTTTTTCCTTCTTTTCTTTTTCCTCCTCCTTTTCCTCCTTTCCCCTCTCCTCCTTCTTTGTCTCCATCTTGTTTCCCTTCCTCGCCTCCTCCTAATTATTTTAAATAGTTATTATTTTAAATTATTTATAATTATTATTTTTAATAATTATTACTATTTAAAAGAGGCAGGCTAGGGGCGGTGGCTCACGCCTGTAATCCCAGCAGGCCGAGGTGGACAGATCACAAAGTCAGGAGTTCAAGACCAGCCTGGCCAATATGGTGAAACCCCATCTCTACTAAAAAAAAATACAAAAATTAGCCGGGAGTGGTGGTGGATGCCTGTAGTCCCAGCTACTCAGGAGGCTGAGGCAGGAGAATCGCTTGAACCCGGGAGGCGGAGGTTGTAGTGAGCTGAAATCAGGCCACTGCACTCCAGCCTGGGAGACAGAGCAACACTCTGTCTCAAAAAAAAAAAAAAAAAAAAAAAGAGGCAAAGTGTGCATGTTTGGCTAGTGATAGCAAGCTAGTAAAGAAGAATCCCTGCAAGTTACAGGAGTCAGAGGGGACTGTCTGGTTATCCGTTGCTGTGTAACAAATCACCTCAAAACGTAGAAGCATAAAACTGCCACTGTTTTATTATGCTTGCAATTCTTTGTGTCTGGAATTCTGACAGGGCGCAGCAGGGACACTTTGTCTCTGCTCTACAATGTACAGGCCTCCGTTGGGATGTCTTTGACACAGGGGGTGGCTGGCGCTGTGTGAGAGCCTCAATTTTTCTCTGCATGTAAGATGGCTTCTTCATGTCTGGCACCTGGGCTGGGATGGCTGGAACAGCTGGGGTCTGGCCAGCATCACCCATTTTCCATGTGAGTTCTCTACCTGGCTGGCTCGAGCTTCTTGACAGCATACTGAGGGTCCCTGGGTCCCAGGAGCCCAAGTGCAAAGTCCAAGGTTCTTATGACCTAGACTTGGAAGTCATGCAGAGTTACTTCTATTGCATTCTCTTAGTTACATATGGCCAGGCCAAAGTCAGTGTTGGTGGGGGCTATATAAGGGTCTGAATACCAGGAGGCATGGTTCATTGGCAGCAGGGGGCATCTTTGAAGCTTGGCTACCATAGGGATCATCAAGAAAGTAAGCATTTTGGCTGGGTGCGGTGGCTCACGCCTGTAATCCTAGCACTTTGGGAGGCAGAGGCGGGCAGATCAGGAGGTCAGGAGATCCAAACCATCCTGGCTAACACGGTGAAACCCCGCCTCTACTAAAAAATTCAAAAAATTAGCCAGGCGTGGTGGCGGGTGCCGGTAGTCCCAGCTACTCAAGAGGCTGAGGCAGGAGAATGGCGTGAACCTGGGAGGCGGAGCTTGCAGTGAGCCGAGATCATGCCACTGCACTCCAGCCTGGGAGACAGAGCAAGACGCCGTCTCAAAACAAAAACAAAAACAAAAACAAAAACATGTGTCTAGAAGTGCTTGGTTGCCTAAGAAGTATGTTTCTGGAGGTGCCATGAAGTGTCCTAACTGATGATTCCTGGAATTCCACTGTTAGTACCACAAATCTGTGTCAACTCAAACTCATTAGAGCATCAATGATTCACCATCAAAGTCAAGAGGTGGCCAGCTAGAGCTTTTCCAATGAAAGGGGTGCCCCCTCCTGCCCAAAGCTATTCTCCTCTCAATGCTCTGGATCCTAATCCTGTTGGATTTCTTCCTTCCTTCCTCCCTCCCTCCCTCCCTTCCTTCCTCTCTCCCTCCCTCCCTTCCTTCCTCTCTCTCTTTCTTTACTTTTCTTTCTTTCTCTCTCTCTCTCTTTCTTCTTTCTCTCTTTCTTCTCTCTCTTCCTTTCCTTTCTTTCTTCTTTCTCTCTTTCTCTCTTTCTTTCCTTTCTTTCTTTCTCTCTTTTCTTTCTTTCTTTCTTTCTTTCTTTCTTTCTTTCTTTCTTTCTTTCTTTCTTTCTTTCTTTCTTTCTTTCTTTCTTTCTTATAAATCACCCATTCTGTGGTATTCCGTTCAGTGGCCAAGCAGCATGGCTCAGGCAGTCAGGACAGATTGAAAGAGGAGGGTTGGAGAAATCTAGCACAATTCTATTTTCCTAGATGAACTTCTGAGAAGTCACCTTGGCAGTATCCAACCCAGCTCAACTTGCATTCGAAGTAGGCTGTGCCAGCCTCCAGAACAGAACTTCAGCTATCTGAGTACCTGGAGAGGGGATGCTCTGATGGCCAGAGCTTCTGGCTTTCCATCAGACCCACACAGAATATTCACTGGTTGTGGGAGGGCAGAATCCCTGCCCTCAAATCTCTCATTCATCTAAAGAACATGCTTGGAGGGAAATTAAGCAGAAGTAGGGCATTCGTGTGTGTATGCGTCAGAGTTGAGGTGAGTTGGCAGGTGGGGGAGAGGAACATGTGACCCCCTCCCTCAACTTCCCAGAGGGAGGGGAACTGTTGGCAATGGCCAGAAATAGGATAGAATTGTCCAAAGGACATGACCTCAGCCACAGGAATCTGAAAACACAAGTCACAGTTCTTATGTAAAAATGGCAAATTTCTTACCAGGAAGGAAAATTAAAAACAAAAAAGAGCTACGAGCACTTTAGTGTGCTTTTCTGGGGATGACCCCTCTGTGGTGGGTCTCAGATGAAGCCTGCCATGACCATATCTGACAGGCTGGTGCCTCCCTAGACACTTCCCTCACCTTCTATCCTGAATGTAATCCCAGCGCGCTCCAGAGGTTTAGCCTTTCTGAGAAGTGAGGGCATGACTCAGTCAAGGTTCTATTGTTGTAAGTAATGGAAACTGACTTGAGTTAACTTCAGCAGGGAAGGAAATTCACTGGAAAGAATTTAGTTTATCTCACACAAGACAAGGGCTGCTGGGCCTCCTGAGGCATGGGACCCAGGAGTCAACATTTGCCAAAGTGTGTTCCACGGTTTGCTACTCCTAGCAGATGCCTGAGAAAATAAAATGCTCTGTAATCCAGTAAGTTTGGGAAATGCTACTTATCTTTTTTCTCTTAATATGCACACTGGCATATTAAAGGCTCTGATAAGTCTTGCAGCAAGAAAGCTTATTTAAGTAGACAAGCACTTCCCTAAAATATTTGTGGAATAAGGTATACTTGTTGAGAGGGTGATTAAAGAGGAAGAGTTTCCCACCCTGGCTCTCACCCTGTTGTGATGGGGGGCTGACTTTACTGTGAAGAATATATACTAGAGAGGCTATATGTCTAATGGTTAGGGGCATGGACCACCTGCTTTTGAATCCTGATTTTACCACATGCTAGCTGAATGATCTGGGCAAGTTATTTAATATCTCTAGGTCTCAATTTGCTATCTATAAATCAGAGTAATAATAATAATATCTCTTGAAGTTGTAGTAAGGATTAAATGAGCTAATCAAACTATTTGGTTCACAGTAAGTGCAAAAGTATTGAGCTGTTATTATGGATTGAATACACACACTCTTTGCCATGAAATTCACAGCACTGGGGACAGCTCATGTTTAACAATCACTTGTTGGTGTCTACTCCTAATGGACTGGGGACACAGAGATGAGTCTGGTGGTATGTCCCAGCCTTCATGGGGCTCCCAGTTCTGTGGGGTAGAACAGGCATGTTAGAGATTATTATAAAGACGGATGGTAAGAACAGAGTACTATGACAGCCCATAGGAGGAGCACCTAGCCCAGACTGAGGGGCAGGGGTGATAGAGGCATGGGAGGGGTGTTGCAGGCTAATGGCATGAAGGTGCCAGCCAGCTTTGGGCATCCCAGGCAGTCTGGTGTGGCCAGGGAATGAGGTTAGAAGTGATGGTGTTGAAGATGTTGGTAGGGACCATCACAGGGAAGGCCTTGAACACCAGACCAAAGAGTTGGGGTGTTATTCTATGGGGGCTAGGGAGCTAGCAGAATATTTCTGTCAAGTGAGTGTCATGACAAGTGTGCATTTAGGAAGCTCCCTCTGGCAGTGATAGGACTCATTGGTTGGAGAAACTAAGCCTGGAAGCCAAGAGATTAGGGAGAGCTGGTTATGGAAATCAAACTGGGAGATGGGGAAAGACTTGGCTTGGGTGACTTGATGATGCCGCTAATTGAATTGATGATTGGTACTGATTTAGATGAACGTCCTGAGCTTGAATCATGTTGACTTGGAGGACTCTGTGGGCAATCCAAGTCGCAATATTCAACAGGCAGTTGAATATGTGGGCCTGAAGAGATAGATCTGTGAGCCGAGGGTATTTCAATGGTAATTGAATTCATAAGAGTGGATGGGATTGTTCGGAGAGGGTCAAGATCAAGGCAACCCTGGGTAGCTTGACCCTTCAGGGGAGCAGGGAAGTGAATTCTGCTAAAGAAGTTCTGCAGACACCTAGCAGTCCAGATTTCTTACAGATTCAAATTCTCAGAGGAACTGGTTTCTCTCCTCAAGAGAAACCTCCCTTTGCCTCAAATCCTGTCTGTCTGTCTTGAACCCAGGCTATTATGATTAGGCCCTAGTATGACATAATGGCTTCAGGGCCAAGAGAGGATACCCAAGGGCCCTGGCTCTTTACTGTTACCTTGTCATTGCTACACTTTGCCACACCCTGTACCAGTTTCCATCTCTACAACAGGGAGAACTGGATTTTGTCAGCTGCTTCCTCCCCAAAGTTGTTACTATAGACACAAGAAGGATGGAGTCAGCAGAGTGACAGCTGAGGAAGTGATGCAGGTTGTCCTCATTTCTGGGGACTTATCCAAACCCTTCTGTACCTTTGGGTGCCTGCACCCGCAGCCACTACTTGGTTGTGGTGAGTGCTAGACTAGCCTGATGAGAGAGGAAGCAAGGAGATTTTAATGCATAGTGTTAGTGAACACATCCAGGCACTCTGTTCCTTCCTTTTATTGTTCAACCTGTAGAGTAACAGGCACACAGGTGAAATAGTCTTACCTTCATAGGGGTTCACCAGGGTTGGAGCTGACAAACCAGTTTAAATGATAATGAAATGAGCTAATAATGTCCATGTCTTTCCAAAGGGAGAACTAGTACCAATCAGGAGTAGTAGAGGGAGTTACAGGGGAATAGAAAGTCCCTCTTGATACTAAGCATCTTTAGAAGTGATGCCTGGAACAGAGTAGGCTCTTGGGCCTGGGTTATTGGGTGACAACTCATTGCTTCCACACTCTCCTCTCTTCACAAAGGGCTAGAAGCCTGAGAAGTACATTTCCAGGAATCCATGCAACATAGGTTCTAGGTTAGAATCTTTCCATGAGAAACAGGTGCATGAGATTCAGAAGTCAGAAAAGAAGACGAAGCCATATGGGAGGTGGCTCCTGCCAGCCCTGGAGTTACTCACCTTCAGCTGTGGTGAGTAGAGTGGTGGGCTTTCGCAGACGGCAGATTTTAAAACAACCTCAAAATTTTCCTGAAGCAACAGTGTTGGGGGGCATCTGTGATCCTTGCAGGAGCTACTGCAGATCCTGCAACTTTTTTACTTTCTGAAAATTTGTAGAGAATCTTTATTATATAAATATCCAATGACCTTCATTTTTCCAGCTATTCCAAAAGTTCTGTTAAGTGCTGTATAACATTTGCTGTATACCAAATCACCCAAAACCTAGTTGCTTAAAGCAACTAGGTTTATATTTAGTTCACAATGCTGTGGATCAGAATTTGTCCTAGGCACAGCTGAGTGGTTCTTCTGGTCTTGGTTGGACTCACTAATGCATTTTACAAGAACAGGCCAAATTCAAATTTATATCACATGGATACAGGGAAGAGTATCATCAGGGCCAATTTTACAGTCTACCACAGCATCTATTTCTTGTATTAAATAACCTTCCTGCTTCAAAGACCCAGAGAGTTTTTATTTCCCTGAGCAAACCTTGAAGATGTAACATCACTCTGTATTTCTGGTCTTGGTTGGGCTCACTAATGCACAAAGGCTCACTAAAGAGGCAGGTATTGAGACTTGGATTAAGTAGTGGGCTGAGGGTTAAGGATTTGGGTTTAAGTACTGGACTGTGCCACTTATTGCAAGTCAACCTTGGGCCAGTCTCTTCAGAGTCTTGAACCCTTCTCTCTTAAATGGACATGGTTAAACTTATGTGCAGCCATCAAGTAAAACAATGGTTGTAAAATAAGTTTGAATAGATTAATGATCATATCCTGCATTTGAATAACACCACACTGTGAAACCTTCCCACCTGGGGACTGCTGGAGCAGGGGCCAGAGGGCAGGGGCTGCTCTGGTGGGATAGAAGTCAGAAAGATGTTGGTCACTTGCTTTTCTCCTCTCTTGGATTCCTTGGTGTATTTTGGGGCTTAGAAGTAAAGAATGAATGGCCAGCCAAATCTTCCATTTGCAGCCTCTGTGTTGGAATTAAGCCAGAGTTTGGAAAAGCCCTAGAACTGCTGGAGCCAGGACAAACTCCAGGGCTGGCAGGAGCCACCTCCCATCCACTGCTCCCATCTGCCCTCTTGGCTCCTGGTGCAGTGAGGCCCTGCTTGTCCTGGCCCATCCTCTCCCCAGGCCTCATGTGCTCAGCTGCTCGAAAGACCACTCCTCAGCTCCTTATTAGTCCCAACTCAAGCTATACATGATTCACAGGGATAATGAGCTCGTAAATAAATTCCTGCTGCATCAGCTCATGGAGCTGAAGGTTAGGCTAGGGATGTGGGCCAGGGCAGGCAGAGGGAACCAGGCCCAGAGATTCAAATGTCCCCTGTATTTTCTCCAGGGGATATATAATGAGGGTGATGAAAACTTAAGAGATCCTGTGAATCCATCACTGGAATGTTGCACAGTGGGCTGGTTATGCTTTCAGTGCAGAGATCCTGGATCCATAATCCCGTACTCTACTCTGCTTTCAGAATCCAGTTCTGCTAGAGATAGATTTTTGGGAGGCCAACGGCCAGTGGCTGTGTGTTTGGCAGAGCAGAACCAGGGCAGCAAGCTCTGTGAAGAGCTGAGCTAGCTGCTGAGGAATAGGGGATGTGTTCACATTTGTTGGGGTTTACCAGTAGAGAGAGGTCACAGGGAAATAATAATAAAAAAAAAAAGGTTCAGCACAATCCCAAAATAAAATGAGAGGTCCTAGAAAGACATGCACTTCCTATTAGTGGAAATGTGCAAGAAGAGGCAGAAAACTCCTTATAAGCATCAATGTGGGAGAGTGTGAGAGAATAGCTGAGGGTTGATGAAACTCCTTTTGAGGTCCCTTTAAGCTGCCTGTGTCTACAAGCTGTGTGGAAGGCAATCTGCCTTGGTGTTTGGCTATGCCTGCTTCTGCTTAAAACCTACCAGTGGCTTTTCATCACACTTAGAATAAAATCATGAAGGCTGGGCGTGGTGGCTCATGCCTGTAATCCCAGCACTTTGGGAGGCTGAGGCAGGCAGATCACGAGGTCAGAAGTTCAAGACCAGCCTGGCCAACATAGTGAAACCCTGTCTCTACTAAAAATACAAAAAATTAGCCGGGCATGGTGGCAGGAACCTGTAATTCCAGCTACTCAGGAGGCTGAGGCAGGAGAATTGCTTGAACCTGGGAGGTGCAGGTTGCAGTCAGTGGAGATTGCACCACTGCACTCCAGCCTGGGTGACAGTGTGATACTCTGTCTCAAAAAAAAATAAAAAAATAAAATCAAGAAAAATTTTCCAAAGTCAGTAGTCACTTCTTTATTATTTCAGACCATTCTCCCCATTGTTCACTGTGCTCAATGCCACCTACCTTTTTCTCACCCTTAAACTTGGCCTCTAGTTAAGATAGACTAGGCTGTGCTGCAGTAACATACAAACCCTGGAATCTCAGTGGATCAGCTCCTTATGTGTTTGATTCTTCTTTATGGACTATTCATATGGGCTGGCAGGTCTGTTCTCTGCCTAGTGACTCAGGATTCCAGGTTCCCTCCATTTTATGATGCTACTGCCCCAAAACGTGGCATGCAATGTGGCCCTGGTGGGAAATTTATTTGGCCCAGCATTGACACTTGTCACTTATGCTCACAGTCTGTTGGCTAGAACTAGTCACATAGCCCAAGCACAAATGCAGGGGAGGCTGCGCATTGGAGGGGAGCACATGGATATTGGGTGGGCACTCATGGTCTGGGCATGTATCTGTCAGGGTTCCAAATTGCAAGCAATGGAAAGTGACTTCAGGTGTTTCAAGCAGAAAATAAATTTGCTAAAACAATATTATGGAGTTTACTGAATCTCCTAAAAAGCCAGAAAACTAAGATTGAAGGTGATGTAGCTAGAAATAGCACCACCAATCAGGCTGTAGGGCAGCTCTGAGATGTTGCTCCTGGGCGCAGACACCGTGGCCATCCCTGCCAACAGTGCTGGCACTGAACATGGACTCTGCCACATAGCTGTAGCCATAGCTGCCCCAGAGCCTGGATATGGTTACTGCGTTAGGGACACCCTTGTCAGCCTGCAGCTTGCACAGCCCCAGCTCCTTTGTGTCACTCACTTCTGACTCAAGGTCTAGGGTCAGCATGTCTGATTGAGGAGCCTAAATGAGCTATGTGCTAGCTGCAAGGGAGGCTGACTGTATTCTTTTTCTTTTTAGAAGAACACTGGACTCATAGTCTCACATGGCCGGGGAGGCCTCACAATCATGGAAGGCAAAGAAAGAGCAAAGATACATCTTACATGGCAGCTGGCAAGAGAGCTTGTGCAGGGGAGCTCCCATTTATAAAACCATCAGATCCCGTGAGACTTATTAACTATCACGAGAACAACATGGGAAAGACCTGCCCCCATGATTCAATTACCTCCCCACAGATCCCTCCCATGATACAAGGGGATTATGGGAGCTACAATTCAAGATGAGATTTGGGCGAGGACACAGCCAAACCATATCAGATATTTGACAAAACAAATATCTGGCATTTTATCTCTATGGAAGGCCCTGGTTTTCCAGGGGAGCCTCAACTGAGAGTGATGAATATTCACTGCATCATCTCAGGGCCTTTGCACTTGCTGCCTCCTCTGTCTACAGGTATTTCCCCAGATGTTCTCAAAGCTGGCTCTTTCTCTGCTCAAACACCAGCTCTGACCAACAAATCTAATGCAGTCCCCATGAGGCAATCACATCCACCTGACTTGTTTTCTTCACAGCACCTGTCCCTACCTTGTCCATTCGTTTTGTTTACTGATTTAATTTCTGTCTACCTGTAAGAGGTAACAAGCACCGGCCATCGTAGGAGACAGGTTCAAACCCCGGCCCTGCCATTTACTAGCTGTGTGACCTTGGGCAGCTTACTTATTTGCCTTTGTGGTGCCTGCTGTTTCCACATACAGCGGTGGTGTGTGCACGTGTCTCGGGGAGCAGATTGGGGCTGACTCAACATCTGCCCTGTGCTGGCCACTGTGCTAGGCCTCTGCTTCTGTAATCTCAGTAATCCCCAGCACATCATTGTGAAATGCCTCTTATTTGTGTCCTGGTTTCCCTCAGGTGGTGAGAGGTAATGTACAGGCTCAAGTCCACAACACAGGAAGCAGTGCAAAGCCTGTGTACTTCCTGCAGTCATCACACAGCAACCCCCTTCAGACTCCAGGCCTCTGTTTGGGGGCGTAAGGGACTGTTTCTCTAGTTGGTGAGATTATAAAATAACCTCTCTGGAGTATTCCTGTTGTAGTGGGCTGAGAATCCCTTCCTAACCTCTAACCTTTGTCTCTGGCTGTAATTTTATCCCAGAGAGAAGGGGTGTGGCACATGGGCCTAGGGCCAAGTGTGAGCCCAGGTGATAGAAGAAGGCAGTTACACCCCAAAGGCTCACTCTACCCTTGGAGCAGTCAGATCTGGGGCAGGCATTAAGAATTCAGGCACAAAGGAGAGGCCAAGGGCCCACAACAGGGAGGCAGGCATCCCTGGCTTCCAGGAACACACGGAGCGAGACACAGTCCCTCCTCCTGTATCCTTGTTCCCTGGCTGAGATAGCGCATGGAAGAGGGGGTGTCTCCAGGCCCAAAGAGGAAGCCTGAAGGTTGTGTGGAGGTGGCCACCTGGGAGTCAGGTGGAAGGCTCTTTTCTTTGACTATGTAGATCTTATGTACTTTCCTTGATGACAGGCTGGATTTGACCTTCTGGTCATAGTTGGGGGACTTTTACTCTAGATCATCTCTAAGGACTATTCCAGCTTTGACCTCCCACCTGGGTACAGAAAGTGACTGAGGCTCTGACAGGTGAAGCAGGTTTGCCCCGGTTTGCAAATGTGCCTGGAAGGGAGGTAGGGACAAGCTTTATTCATTTCTGATCTCTTAGGGATCTCTGAGAGCCTGGCACAGAGCAGGTGCTCAGAGAGCCTTTGGTGAATGAATGAATGAATGAATGAATGAATGGATACTGAACTTGGGTAACAAGAATATGGCTGGGATTGTGTATTTCTGTTGATGGGTGTTGCAAACTTGTAAGGACAGGAAGGAAGGAGTGCTGAGGCTGACAGTGAGAGAAGATAGAGGGAGTTTCCGGCACTCTGGGGCCGTTCACTGCAGTATCACAGCAAACAGCAGTCACGTGCCCTGGAGGGGCATTCCTTTGTTACCGAGAGGCGCAGGAAAGAATGGTAACACAGTGGCTGGTCATCAGAAAGAGATGCAAGGATGCTGAGTGTATAAAGCTGCAGGATGCATTGCATTTTGCATGGCTGAGTCCTGAAGCTTGCTTTGTAAAGCACAGTGCTTATTTTAATAAGTGACAATCTTTAATGCAGTGGGGGAAAATCACAGCTTTGTGGATGTCTCATTGTTCTCGTAAGTGATGCTTAGCTTCAAGAAACACCAAGCTGGATGGGCAGCTAGGCAGGGACTTTGATGTCTTCTGGTTTGCTTTCTGGGGCAGGAAAAGGATGAGTTCTCCTAGTGTCTTGTACACATCAGATGCTCAAAGTCTGATAAATAAATGATTCTCTCCCTACATCTGATATAGTGCTGTCTTATAGTAGAAAACTTAAGGAACATGTGACTACATTCACCCATTCATCTCCTAGTTGCTTGCTGACATTTGAAATTTATTTGCAGACTTACATGTAGTGGTGACAGATAAGGCTTCATGTGTGGGCTTGGGCCCTGATGGGAACTCCCACCGTGGCTCATATGGTGTGCACATGACTCCACTGTGCTGGGGTGCTTTCAGAGATGAGCCAGGACAAAAGAATGGGGATGGTGGCTGGGTGGGGAGTGGGGAGTTAGGAGTGGGGGAGTGTAGTGTTATGTCCTGAGAATTAACCTGGGGGATGGAGAACAACTCTCTCTGCTTCACAATGTCTCAGAAAAGAGACCTCAGGGATATTCGATTTCTCCTTTTCCTACAAATTGCTAGCAGCAGAATCAACCTGAAGTTCTAACTACCCTGGTCATATATTTGGCTGGCCATGGCTGATGCAGCAGAAAGTGTACAGCAGGAGTACTTGGCTGAGGTGTAGCCACACATGTCCTCTCATGGCGGGCGTTGGTGGACCCTTGAGTACAGATGTGGCCCTCTACCAATCTAGGGGTATAAAGGCAGCTGGCATCTAAGCCCGTTTGACCTGGTGGTCTCCTTACTTCATGCAAGCTGCCTGGCCCACTGGACTTTGCTCATACCTCCCGAGAACAAGGTCGTCGCTAGGGGACTGTGTCTACCCCCTTGCAGGCTCCTCTTGTGTCCATCCCTGACACTGCTTGTCTTCTGAGCACTTCCTTGAGACATGGCTGAGGCATAGTGTTCACAAGCCTTCCAAGCAGACCCAGCCCTTGGGGATCTGGCCCAGTTCAAACCCATTCCTAGAAAACCCAGAATTGGATCTCTGTGGCCACAATATTAAAAGACAAGTTTTTCATGAAAAGGATGACCCTGATTGTTTTATTAATATACTGAAAGACATATGAATATAAATGTCTTTTTAAGTTGATGTATATTAATCATATATATGAACTCATTTATGCCTGAGGTTGCAATTTTTTAGATTTTTGCAAACAGACCTTCGCGATGACCTTGAGCAGTAGGACATAAATAACTCCCACATGCTTAGCGTTCCATTATTGGAACGCTAAACATAAATGGGCTAACCCCATTTATGGGGTACATGTGATATTTTGATACATGGATACAATGTATAATGATCAAATCAGGGTATTTAGGGTATCTATTGCCTCAAATATTTATCTTTTTTTGTTGGGAACATTTCAAATCTTCTCTTTTAGCTATTTTGAGATATATGTTAAATAATTGCTAATTCTAGTCACCTTACTGTGTCATTGAACACTAGAACTTACTTCCTCTAACTGTATGTTTGTACCCATTTTCCAGCATCTCTTTATTCCCTCTTTACCCTTCCCAGCCTCTGATAGCTATCATTCTAAGCTCTGCTTCCATGAGATCAACTTTTTTAGCTCTCACATATGAATAAGAACATGTGGTATTTTTCTTTCTGTGCCTGGCTTATTTCATTAACATAATCACCTCCAGTTCTATCCATAATGCTGAAAATAATATGATTTCATTCATTTTTATGGCCAAATAGTATTCCATTGTGTATATATGCCACATTTTCTTTATCCATTTGTCTGTTGATGGACACTTATGTTTATTCCATATCTTGGCTCTTGTGAATAATGCTCCACTAAACATGAGGGCGCACGTATCCCTTTGATGTACTGATTTCCTTTCCTTTGGACAAATGCTCAGTACTGGGATTGTGAAATTGTATGGTAGTTATAATTTTAGTTTTCTGAGGAAACTTTATACTGTTTTCCATAATGGCTGTATGAGTGTATTGGCTTATATTCCCACCAACAGTGTGTAAGAGTTCCCTTTTCTTTGCGTCCTTGGTAGTATTTTTTTTTATTACAGCCATTCTAATTAGGATGAGATGATATTTTATTGTGGTTTTGATGTGCATTTCCCTGATGATTAGTGATGTTGAACATTTTTTCATATACCTATTGGCCACTTGTATGTTTTCCTTTGAGAAATGTTTATTCTTGTCCTTTGCCCACTTTTTAATGGGATCATTTGTTTTGATGTTGAGTTGTTTGAGATCCTTGTATATTCTGGATATTAGTCCCTTGTTGGATGAATAGTTGTAAATATTTTCTCCCATTCTATAAGTTATCTGTTCACTCTCTTGATTGTTTCCTTTGGTGTCCAGAAGCTTTTTAGCTTAGTGTAGTCCTATTTGTCTACTTTTGTTTTGTTGCCTGTGCTTTTGAAGTCTTAGACATAAGGTCTTTGTTAGACCAATGTTCTGAAGTGTTTCCTCTTTGTTTTCTTCTAGTGTCTTGTAGTTTTGAGTCTTATATTTAGGTCTTCAATTCATCTGGAGTTTATTTTTGTATATGGTGAGAGACATGGGTCTAATTTCATTCTTCTGCACATAGATATCCAGTTTTCCCAACACCATTCATTGAAGAGAGTGCCCTTTCCCCAGGGTATGTTCTTAGTGCCTTTGTTGAAAATCAGTTGGCTGTAAATACATGGGTTTATTTCTGAATTCTCCATTCTGTTCCATTGCTCTATGTATCTGTTTTTATACCAATATCATTCCGGTTTGGTTACCATAGCCTAATAATATATTTTGATGTCAAGAAGTATAATGCCTCCAGCTTTGTTCTTTCTGCTCAGTGTTGCTTTGGCTATTTGGGGTCTTTTGTGGTTCCATAGGAATTTTGGTGTTTTACAAAAACTTCTGTAAAGAATGTCATTGACATTTTGATAGGAATTGCATTGAGTCTGAAGATTGCTTTGCGTTGTGTGGCCATTTTAACAATATTAATTCTTCTGATTCATGAGCATGGGTTATCTTTCCATTTGTTTGTTTTCTCTTCAATTTCTTTTATCAGTATTTTGTAGCTTTCATTGTAGAGGCTTTCACCTCCTGAGTTAAATTTATTCCTAGGGATTTTATCCTTTTTTGTAGCTATTGTAAATGGGATTGTTTTCCTGATTCCTATTTTCAGCTAGTTTACTACTGTGTAGAAAAAAACTAATGTTTTTTTTTGACTTTTGAATGTTGATTTTGTATCCCACAACTTTACTAAATTTGTTCATCTAGTCTATGAAGTTTTTTTGGTGGAGTATTTAGTATTTTTTAGATATAAGATCATATTATCTGCAAAGAGAGAAAATACGACTTTCTCTTTTCTAACTTGAATATCTTTCACTTCTTTTTCTGGCCTGATTGCTCTGGTTAGGACTTCCAGTACTGTATTGAATAAGAGTGGTAAAAGTGGGCATCTTTGTCTTGTTCCAGTTCTTAGGGGAAAAGCCCCCATTCAGTATGTTAGGTTAGGGTTTGTCATGTGTGGCCTTTTTTATGTTGAGGTATGTTCCTTCTGTGCTTAGTTTGTTGAGTTTTTATCATGAAGGGATGCTAAATTTTATCAAATGTTTTTTGCACTTACTGAGATATCATATGGTTTTTGCCTTCATTTTGTTAATGTAATGTATCACGTTTATTGATTTGCATATGTGGATTTGCATCCCTGGGCTAAATCTCACTTGATCATAGTGTATTATCTTTTTAATGTGTTGTAGGATTCAGTTTGTTAGCATTTTGTTCAGAATTTTTGCATCTATGTTCATCAGGGATATTGGTCTGTAGTTTTCTTTTTTTGTTGTGTTCTTGTCTGATTTTGATAGCAGGGTAATGCTGGCCTGATAGAATAAGTTAGAAAGAATTTACTCCACTTCAATTTTTTGGAATAGCTTCAGAAGAATTTGTGTTAGTTTTTTAAAAGTTTGGTAGAATTCAGCAGTAAAGCTACTTCAGCTTTTCTTTGTTGGGAGACTTTTCATTACTAATTCAATCTTATTACTCATTATTGGTCTGCTCAGGTTTTCTATTTCTTCCTGATTCAATCTTGGTAGGTTGTATGTGTCTAGGGATTTAACCATTTCCTCTAGGTTCCCCAGTTTGTTAGCATATAGTTGTTCCTGATAGTCTCTGATAATCCTTTGTATTTCTGTGGTATCATGTTGTAATATTTTATTTGTTGCTGATTTTATATATTTGGGTCATTTCTCTTTTTTCCTTGGTTAGTTGCACTGGTGGTTTATTGATTTTGCTTGCCATTTTATAAAACCAACTTTTTTTCATTGATTTTTTGTATTGTTTTATAGGTCTCTATTTCATTTAGCTGCTTTGATCTTTATTATCTCTTTCCTTATGCTAATTTTGTGCTTTATTTGTTCTTGCTTTTCTAGTTCCTCAAGGTGCGTCATTAGGTTGCTTATTTGAAGTCTTTCTACTTTTTTTGATGTAGGCATTTATTGTTATAAATATCCCTCTTAGCACTGCTTTTGCTGTATCCCATAGGTTTTGGTATGTTGTGTTTTTATTTTCATTTGTTTCAAAAAATTTTTAAATTTTCTTCTTAATTTCTTCATTGGTCCATTGGTTGTTCAGGAGCATGTTATTTAATTTCCAAGTATTTTTATAGTTTCTAAAGTTTCTTTTTGTTATTGATTTCTAGTTTTATTCCATTGTTGTCTGAGAAGATACCTGATGTAATTTTGATTTTTAAAAAATTTGTTAAGACTTGTTTTGTGTTCTTACATATGGTCTATCCTAGAGAATGTTCCATGTGCTGATGAGAAAAACGTGTATTCTGCCATTGTTGGATGAAATGTACTGTAAATGTCTGTTGGGTTCATTTGGCCTAAAGTTCAGTTTAAATCCAATGTTTTTTTGATGATTTTCAGTCTAGATGATCCCTGTAATACTGAGAGTGAGGTGTTCAAGTCCTCAACTATTATTATTTGTAGTAATACTGCTCTGGTATTGGGCGTATACATATTTATAATTGTTACAGCTTCTTGCTGAATTGGTCACTTTATCATCATATAATGATCTTTAAGTCAAAAATGGTAAAAAGAGACAAAGAACATTAGTCTGTTTTATCTAACTACTCTTGCACGCTTTTGATTTCCATTTGTGTGGAATATATTTTTTCATCTCTTCACTTTCAGTTTGTGTGTATCTTTACAAGTGAAGTGAATTTCTTGTAGCAAGTACATAGTTGGTTCATGTTTCCCCTTTAGCCAGTCTATATCTTTGAAGTAGGGAATTTAATCTATTTACATTTAAGGTTATTATTGACAGGTGAGGATGTATTCAAGTCATTTTGTTGATTGTTTTCTCATTATTTTGTATATCCTTTGTTCCTTTCTTCCTCTCATTGTTTTTTTGCAGTTTAGTGGTTTTCTGTAGTGGTAATATTTGACTCATTTCTCTTTCTCTTTTTGTCACTTTTATATCTGCTTTACAAACGAGTTTTATACTTTTGTGTGTTTTTATGGTGGTAGGTACTGTTCTTTTCCTTCCAGATGTAGGGCTTCCTTGAGCATTTCTTATAGGCCTGGTCTAGTGGTGATAAATTCCCTCAGTTTTTCTTGTCTAGGAAAGACTTTATTTCCCCTTCATTTTTGAAGGATAGCTTTGCTTGTTAAAGTATTCTTGGCTGGCAGTTGTTTTTTTTTTTTTCTTTCAGCTCTTTTAATATGTCATTTTATTCTCTCCTGTTCTGTAAGGTTTTGGCTAAGAAATCCACTGTTAGTTGAATTGGACTTCCTTATATGTGACTTGACTCTTTTGCTGTTTTTTAGAATTCTTTCTTTATCTTCAACTTTTGACGGTTTGGCTATAATATGCTTTGGAGAAGACTTTTTGAGTTTAATCTTTTTGGAGATTTTTGAGCTTCCTGTGTCTGTCTATATTTCTTGTAAGACATGGGAAATTTTCAGCTATTATTTCATTAAATAGGTTTTCTATACTATTGCCCATATCTTCTCCAGTAAATCCTAAAATTCGACTATATGATCACTTTATGGTGTCTTATATATCCTGTAGGTTTTTCCGTTCTTTTTTCTTTTCTTTTTTTGTCTGACTGGGTTATTTCAACATTCTTTCTTTTGCTTAATCTAGCCTATTGTTTTAACTCTCAATTGTTTTTAAATTTTATTTATTGAATTTTTCATTTTCAGAATTTCTTTTTTTCAAATTATGCTTATCTCTTTGTTGAACTTCTCATTCAGATCATAAATTGTTTTTCCGACTTATATATATTGCTTCTCTGAGTTCTCTTATATCTCACTGAGTTTCTTAGATATAATTATTTTAAATTCTTTTTCAGGTATTTTATAGATTTCCTTTTTGTTGGGAACTATTACTAGAGGCTTATTGTATTCCTTTGGAGGTGTCATATTTCCTTGCATTTTCATGTGTTTTTACATTGATTTCTGCACATTTAATTTAATAATTACATCTTCCAATTTTATATATTGGCTTTTGTAAGAAAAGACTTTTTTTCCATAGGTGTATCTGTAGTGTTGGTTGGGTAGGGTGTTTTGGCTTTGATTCTGGATAGTTGCAGTAGTGTGGTCTTTGTATGATTTCTTCATCTGTAATCAGCATTAGTGGTGTTTGTGAGTTCCTCGGTGGCTTAGGCAGTGGTCATTAGTAGGGGTTGTGGCAAGACTTTACTAGGGACAAGGATGCTAGGCAGGCCAGTCCTTTGGTACCCAGTGGTGGTGGCAGCAGGCTGAGCATGCTGGTCCTCAGGCCCCTGATAGTGTGTGTGGGTGTTGTTGGCGGTGGGTCCAAGTGGGCCAGTCCTTAAGCCGCCAGGCAGCTTGTTTGGATGCCAGAATTGGCAGCAGTGGGCCAAGTATGTGGGCATGTCTTTGAGCCCCTGGTTGGTGTGTGTAGTATTTATTTGTGGTGGCAGCAGTGCTGGAGGGCCAACTCTTGGGCCTCCAAGCAGCATGTGCAGGCATGAGCGGTGGCGGGCAGGTGGGTGCCAGTGGTGGTGGCAGAGGCAGACTAGATACACCAGTCCCTGGACTCCTGAGAGGTACACATGGGTGCTTGTGGCTGGCAGGATGGGCCTATCCCCAGGCCTCCAGTCAGTGCATTCAGGCAGTTGAGGTCGTCAGGACAGACCTGTCTTCAGGTCCCTGGAAGGTGTGTATGTGGGCACTGGGAATGGTGTGCAAGGTGGGTCAATCCCCAGATGCCCAGATGGTGTGTTTATATGTTAGCGGTGGTGGCAGTGGGTGGGTCTAGCTTGTTGTCAGCTACTAGAGAGTGTGTGCTGGAGCAGACAGGATGGATCAATCCCCAGGATCCAAGACAACCCATGTGGGTGCTGATGGCAGTAGTAGGCAGGGTGAGTCAATTCAGCAGGTGGGGCAGGCCTGTCCTTAGGACCCTGGAAGGTGTGCAAGAGTGCCAGTGGTGGCAGGTGAGGTGGACTGATTCCTAGGACCCTAGGTAGTGTACACAGATAGTGGCAGTGGTGGCAATGAGTGCCATGGGGTTGTCCTCAGGCCCTAAATGGCATATGCAAATGCCAATGATGGCAGTGGTGGGTGGGGACAGCCTGTCCTCAGGCCCTAGGATGGCACCCAGATGTCCCAATCCCTAGACCCCCTGAAGACACATGCAGCTGCCCAGTAGTTCTGCCACTGGAGTGGTTGGGGCTGCTGTCAGGGATATCAGCCCCAGGCAGTTGGCTCTTAGGAGCATGTGCTTCAGGAGACTTTGTCTCAGGGGAAGCCTCCCTGGGGTGCTGCACCACTCATTCCCTGGGGTGTAGCACACTGTGTGGGCTGGAATGCTGGAGACCTGGCAGGAGTGGCCCGGTCCTGGCATCACAATGCTGCAGGTCTCTGGATGGATGTGTGAAGGATGTCAGTGGGCCTCCAGGGATATGGAGATGCAGGGGATGTTGGGCCCCAGGACAGGATGCAGTCTAGTGGGGGCTAGGATCTCAACATGGCACTGTGCTGCAGCTGATTACATCTCGGGGGTGTGTGGCACCCAGCACAAGCTGTCTCTCTGGAACAAAACCTTCACACAGATTCCATATAGCTCCCTCTGCTCGTCTCAGGGCCCACGAAGGCCAAGGGGCTCTCCCATGGCTAGGATTGCAGGAGTCCATGATGTGGGCTACTGGGATCTCTCCTTACCTTTTCCTTGCAGTGAGGAGTTTATCCAGGCTCCGAGCTGATCCTGGCCAGGCCAGCTGCTTCACTTCCTTCTTCTTCCATGCCTCTGCGGCTCCCTGCTGCCTCCCTGCTGAATCCCACAATTCTCTCTTAGACACATGAGTCCACCTGTAGTTATCTCCTCCGGCGCCAGGCACCTCTATTCAGCCATTCTGAAGCCCTTTTGGTAAATGACTTGCTGAAGTATATGTTGGGCTTAATCCCAGCTCTGCCCCTAATTAGTTGTGTGGCCTTGGGCAAGTCACCCCTCTTTCCCTAACCCCATCCTCGATATCACAGCAGTTTACCACTGGAAGCATAGCTTCCATAGAGTCCACAGACCTGAATGTGAATTCTGCCTCTTCCATCTCTGAGATGCAGTGCTCTGAGCAGGATTTTTGGTTATTTTTGTGTGCATTTGATTTGTGTGTGTGTACTTTTTTTTTTCTTTATTTTTTGAGACAGAGTCTCATTCTGTCACCCAGGCTGGAGTGCAGTGGCGTGATCTCGGCTCACTGTAACCTCTGCCTCCTGGGTTCAAGCGTGTCTTGTGCCTCAACCTCCTGAGCAGCTGGGACTACAGGTGCACACCACTACACCCAGCTAAGTTTTGTATTTTTAGTAGAGATGGGGTTTCGCCATGTTGACCAGGCTGGTCTCAAGCTCCTGGCTTCCAGTGAGCCGCCTGCCTTGGCCTCCTAAAGTGCTGGGATCACAGGCATGAGCCACTGCACCTGGCCATGTGTATATGTTTTAAGTTCTCTACTCCTCTTGGTTTTCATTAAGTATAAAATGGCAGTGGCAAGTGCCCACTTAGAGTCTGTCAGAACCATACGAGTATATTGCAGCAATAATAGCAAACATTTATTGTCTACTCTGTTCTCCTGGCTGTATTTTGCACATGCTGCTCCTCTCAATCTTTAAATCAGGCTGGTAATAGCATCTCTCATTTTTCAGATCAAAACCTAAAAAGGTGGGAACGAAAGAAGCTCCTAACCCTTCTGGCTTTTTTCCTGAAGCCAGGAGGCAGCTCCTGAATGGTGGATTTTGGACTACAGGTGAAGCTCCCAGCAAGGGGCCTGGCCCAGAGAAATGCTCAAGAGTAGGATGAAAAGACCGTGGGCTTCTTCCTCTGCAAAAGGAAGGGTTTGGGACTGATGGACGCTGAAAATTCTAGATCTTCATAATCCTCAATAGCTTCACTACCAATGCACGCACAAAATGAGTGTGCCCTATATTTCCAGCCCTGTGATGAATACGAAAAAGCCTGAAGAACTCATCTTCCTGGTCGCAAAGTACTTTAAAATATATAATCCCTCAATCTTAAACATACACATTTTGTTGCTTTTTCTTATACAATAATACATATTTACTATTGAAAATACAGATAAGAAAAAAGAGAAAAAGAAAATGGTTCATAATAATACTACCCAGGTTTAAAAAATGCTATTCAGCCTTATGTTGAAGAATCTGACTCTTTTCCTATGCAAGCATGTATTTCAAGCAAAACTGGACACTTCGTGTGTACCTTGTTTTGTAATCTTTTTTCTCCCAAATTAATATATAATCAATATCTTTTTGTATCAATCTTCAATCCTTTCTTCTGTCACTTATTTTTAATGGTTAACTAGTCATCTACTCTATGGATATTCTGTAATTCATTAAAGTGATCCCCCATTCTTGAATACTGAAGTTGATGATAAGAAAGTTCCAATCTTGTTGAGAAGACCAAGCCTGTGAGGAATAGTTCCATGAAATTACAACTGGAACTTGCTATGTGCTGAGTGGCAGAAATGCAATAGAGTTCTGAAGGCAAGGAGTGGTTTTGGAATGAAGGGTGGTGGGGAGGCTTTAAAGAGTAGGTAGGGTTGGAGCCAACCTTTGAGAGAGGGGCTGGATTTCCACAGGTTGAGATTGTATTCGAAATAGGAGAACCAGCAGCAGCAAAGGTGCAGAGCCCAGGGGTTGGGTAGGTGTTTAGGCCCTGGGGAGGGTTCACATAGGGGACCAGCTCCAGAGAGGGTTAGAAAAGGAGGACAACAGATTCTAGAGTGGACGGTAAGTGCAAGTCTGGCAAGAGTAAATTTTACCGTTTTGGGCAATAAGGTGCCACAGACAGTTTTTGAGCGGGGTTGTGGCATGAGTAGATCTGGTTTTATGAAGTCACTGTACAAGCAGTTAGGGAGGGAAGAGAATAGCAGGAGATGGTATCCGAGGCAGGGAGACCTGTTAGAAGGTGGGGAACAAGTCCAGAGGAGGTGATGAGACCTGGATCCAGGGAGTGGCAAGAGGCGAGGGAAATGGGTTGGATGTCACGGCTAGAGAGGGCCCAAAGGAGGAGCCCCTGGGGCTCACGAAGAGGGGAGACTGCTGCCTGATACCGGGGGTCCTGGGAAGAGTTAATTGGCTGCCTGTGGACGAGCTAATTGGTCCTCCAGTAGGGCTGACTCATCCCAGCATCCAAGCCAGTTATTACTAATGCTAGGGAGGGAGAGAGAGAGAGAGAAAATAAAACAAAAGCAGAGCAGTGGGAATTCTGTCTGATTGAAAAGTTCCAGGGCTGGCCTCCCATTTCAGACAGGCAGGATTGGGAAGAGGGCCCTGCTGTGTGGGGGTGAATGGCAGGGGTGTGGCTGGTGGAAGTGACATTTCCATGAAGCCTGCTTGAAACTCATCCATATCTGCCTTGTGGGGGTGCAGCTGGGGAGGGCTGGGTCTTTCCCTAAACAGCCCAGGTTTTCTAGTGACACCCAAGGCACACTCAGGGCAAGAGAGTGTGGCTGAAGATGTCCACACCAGGGAGGAGAGGACCAGCAAACCCCAGGGGTGCAAGGTCTGGTTCTATTTGCTTAAAAACTGGCTGAAGCCTCGGTCCCTTTGTTTGCCATTTCCTTGGGTTTTGAGATTTTTAGCATGCCATGGTCAATTTCATTTGCCAAGCGAGAAATCACTGGGAGCAGCCTTCCCAGCACAGTAGAGTAGGGCTGTTTGGGTAGAGGATGTGTCCTGGACAGTGCCCAGAGGCGCTGGCAGAGGCGTAAATGGGTGTTGCCAGGTCCTCCCATCCTCTCTGCCTCCTCCTTGGTATGGGCTCCTGCTGCCTTTTCCTGCAGCAGTGGTGGAGCAAACACCGTCCAGGGCTTACAGGGCCCTGATTCCCACCCAAACTCGCTGGGGCACTTTGGCCCGGATGATTCCCCAGTGAGGGTCTCAGGTGTCTTATCAGGGTTCCTCTGTTACTTGAAAGCAGACGGCTGAACCTGATAATGTTTGTGGCATTTTCCAGCTCAATATCCCTATATAGTCATTTTTCTCCCATAGCACATGTTCAGGGAATGATATCTCTCCTTTCTATCTGGTCATCAGGGATCAAGCGAAGGCCTTACTTTCAAGGCTGCGGGACTCAACCCCAGCTAGACCCTGTGGGTCTAATTTGGATTGTAAAGAGCTTGTCCTCATAAAAGGGTGCTTTTGTGTCCTCTGGCTTTCCATTTGGGATTCCAGTGGTCGGTAGGCACACGTGGGGCCTTATGTCATGTGGCAGCCAAATGAGCTGCATCTTTGGGTTGTAGGGCTTGGTATGGGGTGGGGGGGGTGCCACTAACACATGCCATGCCTTGAGTTCTGCATGGGTCACATCATGATGCTGTCCCCATGCCTCCCATCCATGGGTCACAGGCACCTCCCACTCATTTGCTGCCTAGGGCCAGTCCTATTGCTAACTTCATGTTTTGGGTCCAGGGCCTCCCCTCCAGAAATCCCACACATTGGCAACGGGAAGCCGGCCTAAAATAAGGGCCAGGCCAACCTGAGGTGTGGTGGCTCAAGCCAAAGGGCTCCCCCTCATCTAGAGTGCATGGAACGCCTCCCTGTGAGGCTTATTTGGTGGCTCAGGCCAAAGGGCCCCCTCCATCTTGAATGCCTGGAATGCCTCCCTGTGAGGTCTCAGATCTGGACCTGGAACCTGAGGTGGGACATGGATGAAATGGAGCAGAGAAGGAGAAGGGGTGAAGCCTGGACCCTGATGGAAGGGGAGGAAAAGAACAAACTGGGGCTGCCATGACGGGGAAGGAAAGGCCCGTGTGGAGGAGCATGGAGCCATCAGCTCATGAAGGAAATGCAGGGATGGGGCAGAGGTGTTGGGGCTTCGGTGTCACTCCAGAGGTCAAGCCCAGAGCTGTGTGTGGAGCCCATGAGGAGCAGAGATTTTCCAACAAAGGTGCATTTGTGGGCCTCCAGAGGGAGGCTCTACCTTCTCAGCAAGGGAAGAAACCCCTCTCTGACCTCTCTCCCCTGCACAATTAGAAGGTTCTGAAGAGTGACTTCATTATTGATGGGTGAGGATATGTTTATTGGGCATCTGCGGTGTGCCAGACATTGTGTTGAGTGCTGGGTGCAGAGGTAAATGGGATATCTGATTACCGCCCACATGGGGCTTATAGTGGGGGAGCAAGTCAGGACACACGTAAACAAACACTAGAATGGATAGATATTGTGATTACAGCATTGGAGAGAAAGAACAGGATGTTTCAAGAAAGGACAGCATGAAGGACTGCTGTGTGGGATCAGGAAGGCCTCTGTGTATGTGTTGGGGGGTGATGGTTAAGCTGAGGCCCAAAGGATGATGGGAGTTACCCAGGTGAAGTGTTGTGGAGACGGAGAGCACAAGCGAGGGCCAGGAGGCAGCTGGGCTCAGGGCACTTAGGGCCCTGAGGAAGGCTGGAGTGGGTGGCAGGGGGCAAAGGGGGTGCTGAGGTGAGCCTAACAAGGGCTGTGGGCCAGGAAACAGGACTTTGTTCTAAGTGTGGTGGGAAGGCATGTGGCAGGCAGCCACCTTGAGGCTGGGTTTCCTTCTCTCAAGTGCCAGAGCTCAGTGGCTGCTTTCTGGGAAGCTGGTGACCAGGAC
Source organism: Hylobates moloch (assembly GCF_009828535.3). Lineage (NCBI taxonomy): Eukaryota > Metazoa > Chordata > Mammalia > Primates > Hylobatidae > Hylobates > Hylobates moloch. The sequence goes on from NW_026652278.1 coordinate 72,888,920, forward strand.
GACTGGTGCAGGGCAAAGGGCATCAGGGAGCCTCTTCTTTTCTCCTCCGGGAGTTGAGTTTCTCAGTCTCAAGCGGGCAGTGTGGGAGGTCCCCAGACTTGCCCTGGAAAACTCCCCCAGACCTGAGCAGTAGGCAGCAGCTCAGGGGTGCTGGGTTCATGTCCACCCTGAACCTGTGAATGTGACCTTATTTGGAAATAGGGTCTTTGCAGATGTAATCAAGTTAAGATGAGGCCACAGTGGATCAGGGTGGGTCCTAATCCAATAACTGGTATGCTTATAAGAAAAGGGAAATTTAGACACAGACACAGAGATGGAGAGGCCATGTGAAGGTGGATGCAGAGGTCAGAGTGATGCTGCCACAAGCCAAGGAATGCCAAGGATGGCCAGCACTCTGCCCAAGCAGAGCCTCCCCTGGTGCCTGCAGTGGGAGCACGGCCCTGCTGATAACTTAGCTTCAGACTTTGGACCTCCAGAATTGTGGCGGAATAAATCTCTGTTGTTTTAAATCACCCCATTTGTGGTGTTTTGTCACAGCATCCCCAGGAAACAAATACACTGGGCCCAGGAAGGGGAACTTGGTGTATTAAGCCTGTCCCACATGCTGGCCCACCAGCATTCCTTATCTTGTTTACATGACAACTCAGAGAAGTTCCAACCATGCTCTTCATTTTACAGAGGAAGAGCTGGATGGTCAGAGAGGGGCAGCGATATATCAAAGGCCCACAGAGACACAGTAACAAGGCTGGGGTTTGAGCCCAGGTCTGAATCGGCCCCTGATCTTTCTGCAGTGCGCATCTGCAGAGCCTTGATGGAGAGTGATCCAAGAGGGTCAGACAATGATGAGGAATCGAGGCTCTGCGGCACTCATGTATTTACTGGTGGAATCCCACGCCTGGCATTTGTTTTGAGATGCCCTAAAAGAAAAAAGAGTGGGAACGGGGATAGATGAAAGAACAGCAGAGTGCTGGTAATCATAGAAGCTGGGTAATGGGCCCATGGGAGTTCATTGAATTATTCTCTTTATGTTTGCGCATCTCTGAAAATCTCCATAGCAAAAACTTAAAAAGTAAGGCCAGAGAGATGCAAGCTTAAAAAAGAAAAAAGATTAAAAACATTGAGGGCTCTGAAATCAGAGAGCACAGGATTGGGATCTCAGCTTCGCCCTCCATTAGCTGTGAGATGTTGGACAAGCCACTTGGCCACACTGAGCCTTGGTTTCCTCTGCTCCATGGGCTCTCGCTAAGCAAAACCTCATGGGATGGTGGAGGAATCAAATGATGGAATTCAAGTGCTCAGCCCAGTGCCATGCACATGGGAGGCATTCTAGAAATATTTGCATTATTATGGTTACTGAGTGTGCACCTTACAGCAGTTCAAGAGTCAAGACTCCCTTCTTTTTTTGTGAAATAGGGATGAGAGTGAGGCTTAGAAGTGGAGGAACTTGTTTAAGATCCCAAAGCTAATAAATGACAGAGACAGGCCTGACCCAGAAATCTCTCCCTGAGCTAACTGCTTCCATTACCCCCAGAGCTACTCAGAGACCTGCTCTCATGCAGTGTTTAGGGCCTTTCCCACAAGGAGTCCAGCTTTTTTCCCCTTGGTTTAGGGATAGGGCCATGGATCGGGAAGGAAGATGAAGCCGCCCCTGGCTGACCCTGGTGAGCTCTGGTCACTCTGTGTTTGCTCAGCTGCAGGGTGCAGGTGGCAGGAGCGGATGCTGAGCACCAGCTGACGTGCTTTCGAAGGTGACAGGCCTGTGGTAATTGATGGTCAATGAGGGCCATGGCTCTATGCACATTGTTGGTTTAAGGATGACATTGATCTGACACACTGGCCACAGCAGAAACAGCAAAACAAAGGAAGGCCAAACTGGAAACAGGCCTGGCCTCCCTTGGCCCCAGCTGCCTTGGCTCTGAGTGTTCCCAGAATGCTGTGCCCTGAGGCCTGGCCAGTATCCTGGTGCCCTGGAGCTCCGGGATCAGCCAGGATGGAGGAAGTGCCCAAGGCCCCCACTCATCTAGGTGCAGGCCAGGGAAGGAGTGAGAAGGAGCAGAGTGGGAGCAACCTCAGAGGTTCCCAGAGCTGTGCCCACATACTGTTTCCAGCCTTCCCCTGCCCAAGTTTCCATGCCTTGGGAGCAAGGTGGAGGAGGGAGGGGCCTCCAGACTGTGTCCCACACAGCACGGTGGGTGTGGTGGATGTGCCTGCTGAGGAGAGAAGATGCAGGGGCCCTGGGAGGTAGGCAGGGATGGGCTGGGGGATAAGAGAGGCAAGGCCTGGCAGCAGAGGCCTGGGTGTGAATTCAGGGCTCTAGCAGGAAACAGAATTCACTCCAGATACTTCTAGTGAAGAGACAAGGTCATTCTGTGGGCAGCATCAGGGAAACTCGCAAGAGATGAGGATGATCTCAGTGGCTAGCAACAGTAGCACGTCATGACCCTTCCTAAGGCTGAAGCATCAGTGGGGGTGGGAGGGACGGTGCTAGCTGAACCCTGGGAGAACCAGACTCACAGAAGATGGTGCCAGCAGCCACTTCCTGGGAGGCGGCCTGAGCAGGAAGGAAGAGGGGAGGAAATGCACAGGCTCTCTCCTTGCTCCTTTCCAGATCCTTGCTAGCTGCTGGAGGGAGCCACTGATGTAGTCAGTAGGGGCCACCTCCCAGGCTGCAGCAGGGCGGGGAAGGGCAAGGAACAGAGGGGCAGCCTGGGAAGAATAGAGAATACCAGCACACCTCTTTTCTTTCCCTACAGTGACGACTGTCATACTCACAGCACAAACCCAAGGGGAGGATTATTGATAAGGCATGTGACAGTCCCAGCACAAGGCCCCGCATGTGCTAGCCTTGACAGACGGTAGCTTCAAGCTCTCCATCTCTCTTTTTCTCAAACGTACACACACACACACACTCCACATTTCCTCAAATCTCTGAATGGCTGTCATAAGGAAGAAGGAGCGAACATGTTCTGGGAGGGCCAAGGGGGAGCCCGAGGACAAACTGTGTAGCTGTCAGAATTCTGTGGCTCCTGGAATAGGCATGCCCCAGGGGCACTGCCTCCTGCCATGGGAAGCATGGTGCTCTTAACATGCGCCTGCTGTGTGTGAGTGCAGCTCATGTCATGTGCTTCCCATCCTCCAATCCACACCAGCTCTCAGGGCAGCTGATGGTCATGCCCTAGCTTTGCAGGTGAGGATGCTGGCCTCAGAGGGATGGGTGCTTGCCCAAGGTTGTCCTGAAGCCAGGCTATATCAATCAGGATAGGCCAGGTTTTGCTGCTGTAACACCCCCCAGAGTTCGGTGGGTTAAGACAATAAGGGCTTGGCACCTGCTCATGTTACCTGTCCATCATGGGGTCGGCTGGGGGCTCTGCATCTCACCATCCTTCCTCTGGGACCTAGGCTGTCAAAACTGTAGCCATCTGAGACATTGTTCTCATGCTGGAGATTTTATTTGGTCTGGAGGTCACGCAAGTCACTTCTGCTTACAATTCGTTGGTCAGACTGGTCACATGCCCCTATCCAAGCAAAGGGGCTAGGATGGTCAGTCCTACTACGTGTCCAGAAGGTGGAGAGCTGGAATTATTAGAAGAACAGCATTAGTGGCTGCTACATGAGCCATGGCTTCCTTTCAGGCCTAGGGAACTCCAGGTGCAGAGCTCTTCCTGCTGCTCCAAGGTTGACGCCACCCTGGCAGAGGCTGGTGGAGTTCTGTGGCACAGTGGGAAAGGCTAGAGCAGGGGCTGTCTCAGACTCTTGCAGGCTCCTTCTGTGGCCACCTAAGTAGGATGCTGAGGAAGTCTGCGGATCTCAAGAAAGATGGTCCTGGGCCGTCAGAGCAAGATCAGGACAGGCAGCATGTACTGCAGGGAGGAGAGGGCTTGGTACCTCCCAGGACCCTGAGCTTCCTGTCTCCACTCTCCTGGGCCACACGTGGAGAGCCCTTCACTGCTTATGGAGGCGGGATCCCTTTCCAAGGCTGTCTTTCCAGCTGCAAGTGCTCTGGGCAGGCTGGAAACGGTGTTCCGAAGAGCCGCATGAGGCCATTTCATCAGAGTGCTACTCAGGCTGTTGGAAAACTGGCCACAGAGCCTTTCTTCTTCCACGACCCCTGACTGCAACTAGGTGGAATTTCTGTACTTGTCATCCCCATTCGGTGGCCAGGCTGGGGAAGGAGAGGAGTGTGATTCTACACAGTGGACTCCACAGAGAGAGGAGGTGAGTGGAGTCAGTCTTTCTGGAAGCCCTGCCCTTTTCTTGGCCCTGGGAGGGCACCATGCTGCTGGTTGCTGCCACATGCGTTAGCTCCTGTCGCCCTCCCCTCCCCGGCCACCCTGCTTCACACACTTTCACCCTTCTTGAGGAAGCCGTGTTCCCTGCCTTGTGGACTCCATTTCTGCATCTCCCAAGCCACCAATGACCCCTCTTACATGATCTTGCAGAAGCACTCAACACTGCTGGCCATTTTCGATTTCATTCTGTTTTATTCTTCTGTGCCGTCACACTCTCTCGCTGCCCATCCATGGAATATTCTTTCTCTCTCTCCATCTGGCCCCTGGGTGCCTATGGTCTGCAGACCTCCATGCACAGTTCATATTTTCTCTTTTTGGCCATCTGATCCCTACCGTGAGCTTCTGCAGCCCATCATTAATAAATCCCAACCCAGACCTCTTTCTGGAATTCAAGGTATGTTCATCCATGTGCCTAGCTGACATGTCCACTTGGATATCCAACAAGCTCCTACAACTGAACACGGGCCTTTCCCCCAAATTGTCCTCGTGTCCGGTCATTCTTGTTTCAGTCAATGGCATACTTATCCATCAGCTGTGGAAGCCAGAAACTCGAGAGCCCTCCGAACTTCCTTCCTCTGCCTGTCTCCACAGTAGGTCCTGAAGCCTTACCTCCTCCATAGCCACCACCACCATCTCCAACCTGAAATAGGACAGCAGGCTCTTTGGTACCTTGTTCCCTCCAATCTGTCTCCCTGCTGCCACAGGGATTTACAAAAATCTGGTCCAAAAAATTCTCTAATTCTTAAAACCTTCAAGGGTCCCTTCACCCCAGTTTTAAATCCAAACTCCTAAACAGGGCACCTTTATGATCCAGGCTCCTGTCTCTTCTGCAGCCTCTTCTCTCCCCTACCCTGCACCCCACACTCAACTCTATCCCTTTGCACACTCTCTGTTTGTCCTGCAATGCCTTTCTCTGCCTCCTCTCTGTTTGGATGGCTAATTCCTTCTCAACTGCTCCAACTCAGTTAACGTATCATTTGTTTTAGGAAGCTTTTCTTAACAGTCACCAAAGTAAGTGTGCCTCCTCCATGTTCTTGTAGACTCCTGTATGTAAACACCCTATGGGAAGGCAGAGGGGGTGCTGCCCCTCCTCTACCCTGAGTGTTCTTGGAGGGCAAGCTTCAGTCCAGAGCCCAGCACAAGGCTTATCTGGCAGTCAATCAATTCTCGTGAATAAATAAGCAAGCTGGCCTGCCCCCAAAGTCCCTCAACTGTGGCCTCAAATCACAGAGGGACCTTGGAAATCATGTAGCCTAATGATTCATTCCACAGATGAGAACTGTGAGGTTCTTCGAGGAGGTGAAAGTTCTCAGTGAAGGAGTGAACATTGAGTCTAGATTGGTGAACTTCCAAACAAAGACCACGTTGTTTTTTTTTTTTTTTTTTTAACATTGTACTATGTCATGCAGAGTTTATTTCTTTTGTTGACTTTATACAGAAACACTGAAAGTTCATGTGAAATCATTCATCAAATACGGACAAGCAAAAAGAGAAAAGATGGAATTTGCTTAGTAATTGTACCACCCAACCAGAGATAACCATTGCTGATTACTTGGCATGTTACCTTTCCATTTTTTCCCTGGGCAGATAAATATATGTCCATTTTTAAAAACAATGCTATGATTGCACTATAAGTCTGTTTCACCCATGCTTTAAACATATTTATAAATCCCTATTCATATTTGTCAAAGACTGTATAGTTTTAATATTTTTAGTTGCGCTACAATATAATTCAGTAATCAGACATGATTTTTGGATCTTAAAGTTGGTTCTTTTTTTGTTATTATAAACAGAGCAATGAAGAACATCATTACAGTGAAAAATTTGGCCAATTGTAATTATGGCTTTAGCATACATTCTTAGAAGTTGAACTGAAGTAGAACTGGTGGGTTGAAGGATTTGTACTTTTGTGCATTTTGCCAAATTGCCCTCCAAAAAGGCTGACTAATCAGAGTTTACATTTACCAGTTTATTGTCTTGTCAACCTGAGAGGAAACTCTTTGCACCAGAGATTGAAGGACCTGCCTCTGGTAGCAACTTTCCCTCTAGTCACATGTCTCAGTCTGGAGGTTGTAAACTGGAAGCCATGGGCCATCTTCTTTGAATCCCTGATGTTTTAAAATATTTGAATTAAAGCCAGGCGTGGTGGCTCACACCTGCAACTCCAGCTACTCAGGAGGCTGAGGCAGGAGGATAGCTTGAGTCCTAGAGTTTGAGGCTTCAGTGAGCTATGATTGTACCATGGCATTCTAGCTTAGGTGACACAGTGAGACCCTGTTTTTAAAATACACACACACACACACACACACACACACACACACACACACACACACACACACATATAAAAGGCTGGACATGGTGGCTCACCTGTAATCCCAGCACTTTGGAAGGCCGAGATGGGCGGATCATGTGAGGTCAGGAGTTCAAGACCAGCCTGGTCAACATGGTGAAATCCTTTCTCTACTAAAGATACAAAAATTAGCCAGGTGCAGTAGCGTGCACCTGTAATCCCAGCTATTCTGGAGGCTGAGGCAGGAAAATCACTCGAACCTGGGAGGCAGAGGTTGCAGTGAGCTGAGATAGCACCGCTGTACTCCAGCCTGGGTGACACAGCAAGACTCTGTCTCAAAAAAAAAATATATGTATATATATATTCATACATATACATTTGAATTAACAGCCAACTTTTTTTTTCTTTTTTTTCTTATTATACTTTAAGTTCTAGGGTACATGTGCATAATGTGCAGGTTTGTTACATATGTATATATGCGCCATGTTGGTGTGAACAGCCAACTTTATGTATCAGTAAATTTCACCAAAAAAAAAAAAAAAAAGCCCTGAATTTCTGGCCTCTACTTCTGAAGGGCATGTGCTGTCACAATTTGCCATAGTCTCTACCTCTCCCTGTTACCACCCAGCCTGCTTCAGTCATTTATTCGCCAGGCCCTTCTAGGCGTTAGGATTTGTAACCCTATCTCAGTTCCTTTTCCCCATTTAAAATTGGCCCACCAGCATAGAACACCATGCTCTTCATTCTGATTAACTACAAAATTAATTTTTTAAAAAACAAATCCTATTTGTAATAATAATATTCAGGTTAATCATTTAGGAAGCTGCTTCAGAGAAACCCCGAACGTCTTTAACCAATATAAAATACCATGAATCACTTTGGACTCCACAGTGCATTATGTATTTAAAAACAGAAAATTAGACACAGGAGAATTCATCTTAACTTCATTAGATATGAAATATTAATTCTCTTCTGGCTTTCATATTATTTACATATTTAATAACATGTTAGCTACAGTCTTTGACTGAGAGCAATTAGAGGCCAGGGGCTGTCTCCTGCCTTAATCTTAAAGATGCCAAAATGTTTTGATATTGTGGGAAGAAGGGATTGCTAAGGAGAGTTGGATGCTGTCGCCTCCATTCCCTTCCTCATATGTCATAATTTGTTAACCATGTATTTCTCTTAAACAGGATATTGATGACTTTGCCTGACCCAGTGAGAATTCCATTTCTCCATTCCCATCCCTTTCTCTGCTCTAGCTGGGAAGAGGAGATTGTGGCCATTTTGTTTTACTAAAACACAAAGACAAATATTGATCCAATATTTTTGGATCCCTTTTTGCCTTTCTTAGGTCCTTTTAGAGGCTCAGTTTCCTCATAAGTAAAATTGGGGTAAAAGAACAAACGTGCTGGACTATTGTGAGGGTAAAGGGGCTGAACGTGGAGGAACACATAGACCCATGTCCCACAAGGGGCTGCTGCCTGGCTGGCAGTAGGTCCTTTCTCGCTGCATCAGTGAGCAGCGCCTTGGGCCTCTGCACTATCCTTGGTGCATCTCTGGACCTTAGCATGAGGCCCCTGTCATCACGTCACCAAGCGCCCACATGAATGCTATCAGAAGTTTGCAATGATGAATGTATCTCTGGGAGCCACATCTGCAGTCACTGCAGTGAGAATCAGGGAGGCTGATGGGACAAGTTCAGCCTTGACCTGGGCCTGGGAGGGAGGGAGGGAGGGCTTGGACGGAGGCCCTAGAGAGAAGGGATGTGTAAGATGAGTGCAGAGCATAGAGCTGGTTGGTGGTGAGCTTGGTGCAGAGGGTCATAGGGAACAAGTCAGCCTGGTGTTACGGGAGTGAGGGGGTGGGCAGAGTCAGGGCTGGGGAGGTTCAATAGATTGCTTTTAAGACCAGAGAGTATCAAAGTTATAAGGGACCTCAGGAAAAGCCTAGAGTCAGGGATCAACTGGTGGCCCTAGATCAGATAATGCCCTTTGCAGATCTCTCTTTGGCTCACCTAATGTTAACTATTATTATTACTTTTGTTAATTTTCAAAATCTTTTAGATACAGCCTTCATTTTCCAGTTACCCCCAGTCTCCTCTACTCCATCCATTTACGTGACTTACTAGTTCTAGCTTCCAACCATGCCCCTCTTTCGATTTGAAGAATGAGGGAACTGCAGTCTTACGAATAGAAGCTGCCTGCTTGGGCTGCACAGTGGGTGAGAGGTGCAGCGTGATTCCATGCCAGGCTGCTTGTCACCTGGTCCAGGGCCCTCGGAGGAGCTTGGATGGAGCCCTGTGGATAACAAGGAGCTCCTACGGAGGCCCAGAGCTGGGCATTGACGTCTGGGAATCCTGGGTATGCTACAGAGGAAATTGTGGGCTGTGGGGCGGGCACAGTGGTGGCTGGAGCCCAGACTGCTGTCTGGACCTCAGAACCCCATACAGAGGCTCCATTAAGCACAGGCTTCCCAGGCAGGGGCTGGCTCACTGCAGCCAGCGTTGTTACCTCCCACACTGCTGCTTCCCTCTCTCCCTCCCCAGCGGAGGGCCTTACGACTCTCTCCTCCTCTCCTTAGTGGGACACTGAGACACCAGTGTGTCTCCCAATCACATCTCCACTTCCTGATAAAGACAGTTATCTGCAGAATCCCAGGCGGACTTTTTAAGAAAAGGGTTTCCCAGTTATCCTGGAATGAGACTTGGGTGGTTCACGGAGAACTGGGTGTGCAGAGTGCTCTCACCTTATACCCCAATTGAGTCTATCAGGATTAATGTCACGCTAATGAACACAAGAAGAATTAGGCATGATTTGTCACTTGTTGTAAAGTGCTTCCAGGCATCACCAATCCATCATAGCCACTCTCCAGAAACAAGAACCCAGTGAGTCTGTGAGATGCTGTCTGGGGAATCAGGATCAGGAGAATCGCTTATTATAGTTAACCTGCCCTGGGTGATGATTCCAGAAAGCAGTGGAGCCCGAGGCTGAGGCTCAGGCACACGGGAGATAAGTATGACACCCCAAACCGTGCTTAGGAGCAATGCTCCTCCTTCCCTGAAATCCTGCACCTTTAAACACATCCTCTCTGTTTTCAGCACTAGAACCAGGCTTTGGGGGATAAAGGCTGAAGGGGAGTTTCCATCTTACAAATAGGGAAATTGAGTCAGAGGATCTATGCAGCCTCAAATCTGTGGCAGTTAGAGAGCGGTTCTAGTTCTGGCCCTGCTACCTACATGCTGTGTGACTTAGGTTTGGTTAAGACCCTTCTCTGGATCCCCCGTTTCCCAGTTCACAAAATGACAAGGTTAGAGTGGAAGATGTCTCTGCTAAAATTCTAACCCATCCCATGTGTTAGAGGGCATGTGGTTTTTTCTTTCTTTTCTTAAAAAATAAATTTTCTAAAACAGCTTTATTGAGACATAATTTACATACTGTACAATTTGCCCATTTAAAGGATACAATTCAATGGTTTGGGGTATGTTCACAGATATGTGTAACCATCACAATTTTAGAACATTATCATCATCTCAAAAAAACCCCTCTGTATCCTTTAACTATTACCTCCCTGTACCCCTATCCTGCATCCCTAGCCTTAAGAAACCACTAATCTATTTTCTTTTCTTTTCTGGAGATAGAGTCTCACTCTGTCACCCAGGGTGGTGTGCAGTGGCACGATCTCAGTTCACTGCAACCTCTGCCTCCCAGGTTCAAGTGATTCTCCTGCCTCAGGCTCCCCAGTAGCTGAGATTACATGCATGCACCACCATGCCCAGCTAATTTAAAAAATATTTTTAGTAGAGACAGGGTTTCACCATGTTGCCCAGGCTGGTTTTAAACTCCTGAGCTCAGGCAATCTGCTCTACTTGGCCTCCTAAAGCACTGGGATTACAGGCGTGAACCACTGTGCCTGGCCCCTATTTTTTATTTCTACAGATTTTTCATATGAACAGAATCATATAGTATTTTGTGACTGGTTTTTTTAACTTAGCATAATGTTTTAAAAGTTCATCCACACTGTAGCATGAATCAGTACTTCATCCCTTTTTATGGCTAAATAATATTCCATTATATAAATACACCACATTTTCTTTATCTTTTTGTCCTTTGACGCACATTTGGGTTGTTTCCACCTTTTGTCTATTATACATAATGCTGCTATAAACATTCATGTGTGAGTTTCTGTATGGACATATGTTTTCATTTCTCTTGAGTATCTATTTAGGAGTGAATTGCTGGGTCATATGGTAGCTTTACAGTTTAATCAGTTGAAGAGCTGCCAGACAGTTTTCCGAAGTGGCCACACCATTTTAAACTCCCGTAAGTAGTGTATGAGGGTTTTAATTTCTTCACATCCAACACTGTTATCTGATTTTTAAATTCCAGCTATGCTAGTGAGTATAAGTACTACCTTATCATGGTTTGAATTTGCACTTCCTTAATGACTAATGATATTGACTAGTAATATTGACCATCTTTTATGTGTTTGTTGGCTATTCGTGTATCTTTTTTTGAAGTACAGATCTATTCAGATCTTTTGCATCTTTATTAATTGGGTAATTAGTCCTTTATTATTGCATTGTAAGAATTCATTATATATTCTAGATTCAAATGTTTTATCAAATAATATATGATTTGCAAATATTTTCTCCCATTATGTGGGCTCTCTTTTCACTTTGTTGGTGGTGCCCTTTGAAGCACAGAAGCTTTCAATTTTGATGAAGTTCAATTTATCTATTTTTTATTGCTTGTTCTTTTAATGTCATATCTAACAATTATTTATCAAGTCCAAGATCACAAAGACTTACTCTTAGGTTTTCTTTAAGAATTTTATAGTTTTTGCTCTCACATTTAGGTCTTTGCTCCATTTTGAGTTAATTTTTGCATATAGTGTGAGGTAGGCATCTAACTTCATTCTTTTTTTTTTTTTTTTTTGAGACAGGGTCTCACTTTGTCACCCAGGCTGGAGTGCAGTGGCACGATCATGGCTGACTGCAGCCTTGACCTCCCTGGGCTCACATAATCCTTCAACTTCAGCCTACCACTTCAGCCTCCTGAGTAGCTGGGACCACAGGTGCATGCCACCAGCCCGGCTAATTTTTGTATTTTTTGTGGAGACAGGGGTTTTGCCATGTTGCCCAGGCTGGTCCCAAACTCCTGGACTCAAGCAATCTGCCCACCTCAGCCTCCCAAAGAGCTGGAATTATAGGCATGAGCCACTGTGCCTGGCCTCTGACTTCATTCCTGGGCATGTGCTTATCCAGTTCTCCCAGCTTCGTTTTGTTGAAAGGACTATTCATATTTTCCCATGGAACTGTCACATTGTAACCCTTGTCCAAAATCAGTTGATGATAGGTTTATGGGTTAATTTTTGGACTTTCAATTATATTTCATTGACATATACATTTATCCTTGTGCCAGGACCACACTGTCTCGATTACTGTTGCTTTGCAGTAAGTTCTGAAATCAGAAACTGTGAGTCTTCCTACTTTGTGCTTCTTTTTCCCAGATTGTTTTGGCTCTTCTTTATCCTGTCCAATTCCATATGAATTTTAGAATCAGTTTCTAAGTTTCTACAAAAAACCTAGCTGGGATTCTGATAGAGATTGGCTTAAATCTGTAGATTGGTTTGGGGAGTGTTATTATCTTAACAATATTGTCTTTCAAATCATGAACGTGAGATTTTTTTTTCTATTTATTTAGATCTTTAATTTCTTTCAACAATATTTTGTTGTTTTCAGAGTGCAATTTTACATTTCTCTTTTTAAGTTTATTCCTAAGTATTTTATTCTTTTTGATGATATTGCAAATGGAATTATTGTTTTCCTGATTTTATTTTTGGATTTTTCATTGACAGTATATAGAAAAATGATTGGTTTTTGTATATTGATTTTGTATCTTGCAACCTTGTTGAACTTGTTTACTAATTTTAATAGTTTCAGTGAATTCTTTAGGATTTTCTCTACATAAGGTGATGCCATCTTCATGTTTTGCTTCTTTCTTTCCAATCTGGATAACTTCTATTTCTTTTTCTTGCCTAATTGCCCTAGCTAGAATCACCAGTACAATGTTGAATAGGACTGGTAAAACTAGACATCCTTACCTTTTTCCTGATCTTAGGAGGAAAGCACCCTGTCTTTTACCATTAAATATGAAGTAAGGATGGGCATAGTGGATCACACCTATAATCTCAACACTTTGAAAGGCCGAGGCAGGTAGGTCTCCTGAGTTCAGGAGTTTGAGACCAGTGTGGGCAACTGAGCAACATGACAAAACCCTGTCTCTACAAAATAAATAAATAAATAAATACATAAATACATAAATAAATAAATAAATAAGCAAGCAAGCCAGCCAAGTATGGTGGCATGCACCTGTAGTCCCTGCTACTTGGGGAGCTGAGGTGGGAGGTTGAGGCTGCAGTGAGCCATGTTTGTGTCACTACATTTCAGCTTGGGTGACAAAGAGAGTGCCTGTCTCAAAAAATAAATGAAGATAGCTGTGGGTTTTTCATAGACACTCTTTGTCAGACTGAGGAAGTTCTTTTCTATTCCTAGTTCATTTCATGTTTTTGATCATGAAACTGTTGATGTTTTTTCAAATGATTTTTATGCATCTGTTGAGATGGCCATGTGATTTTTGTTTTGTTCTGTTGACACAATGTATTATATTAATTGACTTTTCAGATGTTAAACCAATTTTGTGTCTCTGGGATAAATCTCAATTAGTCCATGGTATATGATTCTTTTTATATGCTTTTATATGTTGCTGGATTTGGTTTGCTAGTATTTTGCTGAAGATCTGATTATTGCATCTATATTTATAAGTGATATTGCTCTGTGGTTTTCTTGTCATGTTTTTGGGTTTGATATCAGGGTAATACTGGCTTCATAAAATGAGTTGAGAGTGTTCCCTTCTCCTCTATGTTTTTGGAAGAGTTTATGAAAAATTGGTATTGGTTGTTTTCTGAATGACTGGTAGAAGACAGTGGTGAAGTGATCAGAGTTTGGGGTTTTCTTGTTGGATAGTTTAAAAATTACTGATTCGGTCTCTTTACTTCTTATATAGGTTGATTCAGGTTGTTTATAGAGGCACGTAATTTTGTGTGTGGGCCCTTGCGCAGTTAAAAGCCTTTTGTAGGGCCTGAACTCCGTGGATCATGGATTACTGCAGTTACTGGTAAGTCCATAGGGGTCTTCTGATTAGGTAAATAGATGGCTTAGACAGAAAGTGGGCTGTAATTTGGGCATCTCAGTCCTCCGGAGAGTGGAGAAAATCCTGCAGGTGGATCTGCATGCTGAGTGCAGCAGGCAGGGTTGGAGGAGAAGGGCTATTTTAGTGAGCTGAAGTGGGAGGGATGGGTATATATTGTGATTCTATCTAGAAGGATTGCTGTGGCAGGGCCCTCCAGCTAGTCCAGCTGGTGCCTCCCTGACGTGTACACCCCTTCCATCCACACTCCCTCCCAAGTAGTGGCTGTGTCCCTAGCACTCTGGGAGTTGTTCAGCACCACGGAGGAAGGGAACCTCTCTCTCTTATTATCATGTATCCCCAGCTCCCTGTAGAGGGTGGATGTACATGGCAGGGGGTCCAGGTCACCCAGAAGGTTCTCAGGATTATTTTTTGAATGGAAGAATGGTCAGAACTGCCTCTTGGTTCTTGTCTCCCAGCAATCAGCAGGTATACCTGGCCTGAAGCCAGAAAGCCAAAGGGGTCCAACTGTATCCAAAAGCCCACTTTTCTAAGTAAATGTGCATCAGGTGTCTTAACCATCAAGCACGGATCCAGAAACGCTTATCACTGTCTGTACCATATGCAAAGCACTGTGGGAGATAACATAATGTGAGGTGTCTGGTCCCTGCCCTTGAGATGCTGACAATGTAGTTGCTGGAAAAACACCAGTGGATTCAGTTGAATGAGTCCTTAGATGGCCTCTCAGTCTCAGCCCTGTAATGATCACCATTGTTGTTCCTGTATTCCTGGTTCCAGTAGGAGTGCCCGGCATGCTGATGCTGATTGGTGCAGGGACTGCATAGGAAGGCCCTTCAACCCTCTGGGATCTTCTCATTCTCCACTTTTCTCGATGGGTGGTCCAATTTCTGAAAATATGCCCAGCTTCTACTTTGTACTTCTGCAATTGTCTGCCTTAGACAAGTCATAACTGTCTCCTCACCACGCCCAACTCCTGGGACATTGTCCTGGCAGCCTTCAGCCTCTGGTCTCAGTCCCATACCCTCTCAGGAAAGGTAAATGGGATGCACACACACACACACACGCACACACACACACACACACTCACACACACACACATACACACACACACACACAAAATTTCTCTATTCTCCCACCAAGTGGAGAGCCTCCAAGTCCCATTCCTTACCATCCGCTGTGGCTTAGGGGCTGGAGAATTTGGTAGCCTCTTCTTGAGACAACAATTACACATTGATCTCAGAAGGAGGCATTTTGGAAAAATGCCAAAAGACTTGGCCTAGTTTAGCTGAGCTCACCTGAGAGCTGGGTATTACCTCAGGCACCGTTGGAGAAATAAGCTCAACAGAGGAGCCATGGGGGTGGTTATTCTCTGTTCAGGAATTGGAGTCAGTCTCCATGAGGTGTGCGAATGCTGAGTGATGGAGCAGGAAGTGCCATCCTTACCATCTCAGGCCCAGGCTGGAGTGTGTTAAAGGTGACTCCTGCCTGCCGGGGGAGGCTGGCAACTCTCTCAAAGCAGTGAGCCCAGATTCCACAATCTATCTTTGCGCAGCGCTGGCTTCTGATCTTGTGGATGGGGACTGAAAGTTCTGCCCTCACACTCCTCTGGCATTTCAATCCTGACCCAGGTGCCAAAGTCCTGGGTTGGCAGGCATTCTGGGCAAGCCAGAGATGGCCCCACTCTCTCAAAGGTCAGCCAGTTAGTCGACAATATTAGGTGGTGCTGACTCTGTGCCAAGTATACTCTCACCTGTGGTTCTCAACCAGGGGCTATTTTGTGCCCCCCCCCCAACCTTACCCACCAGGGGACATTTGGCAATGTCTGGAGACATTTTTGATTGTCACAGCTGGGAGACAGTGGCTACTACTGGCATCTAATGGGTAGAGGCTGGGGATGCTGCTACACATTCTACAAAGCACAGAATCCGTCTCCACAGCAAAGAACAATCTGCCCCAAGATGTGAACAGTGCTGGGGTTGGGAAAGCTTGCTCTATACAGTGGGCTCCCAGAGGTGTTGGATCTGGACCAAATCCCTACCCTCAGAAGAGCTAGGTGCTAGTGGCGGTGGACAGATCATCTCAGAGCAGGTCCCTGTCCTCCAAGTGGTGTCCTGAAGACAGTTCATTTGTTAGTTTCCCCTTAAGTTTTTTCATTCACTTGTTCAACCTTCACAGGTTGAGGTTTTTTCTTGGGATACAGAAATGGCATGGATCTGGTGCTTCCCCTCAAGCAGCCCATGTCCAGTGAGGAACCAAAGCACACACATTAACACGCACATACACAAATGCATATATGCATGCATGCACATGCACACACACGCATGTGTGCATGCAATTCCAACACTATGCAATAAGGGCTGAGGTGGATGAATATCTGGAGACTGTAGGTGAGGAGGGGTTTGTAGCTCAGCCTTGAGGGGTGTCAAGGAATGCTTCCTGGGGGAAGTGAGCTGAATTTTAAAGGACAGGGAGAATCAGTAGGGGGAAAAGCTATTCCCCTGAGAAAGAACTAACCCTCTGTAGAAACCCATGGGCAAGAGAGTTCAATTTCCTGCAGGCTCCGTGGAGCAGCCAGGCTCCGTGGAGTAGCCAGAGGCTGCTATAACCCTCTGCAGCAATCCACACTAATTGCTCCTTCCCCCGTGACAAGGCATCCCCTCTCCCCTCTGCCCCACAGCCCCTCCCCCATCGCACCTTAAACTCATCTGTGAAATTGCATTTCTCACCCTCTCTGCCTCCAGCCCCTCCATCACTGCCAGGAGAGGCCATCAGTTCCCTGACCCAGCCCCAGCCCTCGGATGGGAGTCAGATGGTGGCCTCAATTATTTTCCTAACAACCAGGAGGATTTGAGGGAGAAGTAGAGCAGGAAAGGGAAGAGAATGTGGCCTCCAGGGGCTTGAAATTGGGCAGAGTGCCCTTTTATACCTCCTGACTGCCTTTGGTATCTTCTCTCTCATATGTAAACAGCATTAAACATAATGAAAGGCCAAGCCCTGGAAGGCCTTGCTATAGAGTCCATTGGGGAGAGAATCAAAAGATGCTCACAGCTGACTGCCCTGGGAAGGGTCTAGTGGAAGATGCTAGGGGTCTGGGGTTAGCAAAAAAGGATCTTTGTCATGGCTGTTTCGTTGTCTTGCTAGGTGACCTCAGGTAAATTACTTCACCTTTCTAGGCCACAAGCACCTCTGCTGTGAAATTTGGAGGGAGCCCATCCCCAGGATATTGTATCACATAACAATAACATCTGGTGACATCACTGGCCTTTAATAGGAGGAAAGCATGGAATTTGAAAGGAAATATGCCTGCATTTCTTCCTTGAGATGAGCAAAGAGAAAAGCACAGTACCTGGTGTATTCTAAGCATGCCAACATTGTTGGCCAGTACTTAAGGCTTCAGCTAGAAAAGACAGTGTGTGGGATAGCAGGGAGGAGGTGTGGCCAAAGCAGTGGAGGGAGTAGGACTGATAATGCTGTACACATGCAACCTTCCAATGCCACATGGGGAGTGTCAACTTGATACAGTGGGAACACATGACTCACCTTGAGCCTGGATGACAGGATGAAGGTGCCGTTTGGGGGTTATAAAGGGTTTTTGAAGGCTAGAAGATCCTGGTCCACTCCAGAAGACTACTTGGTCAGTGAGTAGCAGTAGTGGTCCTCTCTCTCCCAAGGCCATGCCTTGGACATTGGTTGACTTTACACTAGTCCTCCCCAAAGCCACACGTGGTATCCATCTTTGGTTCATCTGCATAGCATGTGGCCATGTATGGCTCTGGTTAAGCAGATATGACTTACTATTAAATATATCTATATCTATGTATGTATACATATATAAAATTGTGTGTGTGTATATATATATGTATATATATATTATCTCCTTCTCTCTTGCATTATAAACTATAATCTAGAAAGTGGTGCTACAAAAAGTGATGCTGGGGGAAGTGAGCTGAATTTTAAAGGACAGCCCATGTTCCCCTACAGCCCGTGTTCTGCAGAGGTATTAGTGGCCACAGCTGATAGCTGATGAGTCCAGCTGAGGTCGATAGGATACATCAGCATTCTCCAGATAAGCTCAATGAGTTCATGCCCCCGTACCTTAACCTATGCCATTCTGTTGCCCGGAATGCCCTTCCTGCCCTCTCCCCACCCTTCCCAAGGGGGATATTCTATCAAGATCTAACTAAGAAGGCCTCCCCTTTGGGACGGCTCCTTGATCTTCCCTGGTTGCTGTCTCTTC
Organism: Hylobates moloch; assembly: GCF_009828535.3. Lineage (NCBI taxonomy): Eukaryota > Metazoa > Chordata > Mammalia > Primates > Hylobatidae > Hylobates > Hylobates moloch. The sequence continues at coordinate 72,906,944 of NW_026652278.1, forward strand.
TGGCCCCCAACAAACTTTGCTTGCTTCTCTCTTCCATCTTCAATGTTGTTTACTTTTGTGTCCCTGGCAGGTAACAAAAATCCAATAGCTCAGAGTGTGTTCCAGCATGGTGCGGCAACTCGCATTTCATCAGCAGGTGAGCTGTGACTGTCAATAAAGCATTGCAGCTAATGACTTTGGCATGGATCTGGGCATTTCTATGCTGTGACTTCCCCCTTTCACTTGTAGCCAGGACACAGAGATCACAAGAGAGGGCTGTGCATTGGAAAGTTATTACTCCTGTGTATCTTGGAGGAGGAAAGGATGGACCCTGTGAACTAGCAAAGACTGGTTAGAGACACAATCACAGACACCTTCAGTTGGGCTCGTTTAATTGCCACTGATAGAGACCTGCTCAGACACCTGGAGAATACAAGGCTATCATGGGGTTCCAGACACAGGACCTGCACCCTAGTGGGGCCTCACAGGATTGAGCCCAGTGAGGAATTACAGTGCTGTGTGGAGCAGCTTCTTTCTGTTCAGGTGTTACTGCTTCTCCCTGGACACTGGTTCTGCCCTCCTCCATCCTCAGATTGGCTTCCTCCTTCTGTTCATAACTTCTACTCCCTGGAAACTTGGGTTTGTCAAAGTCCAATTTGGCTAAGCTTCTCTATTACATGCCTGTGAACTTTGGGCTCCTGGCCCTTTTGCTACCTCTCACAGTTTCCTAGTTCTTTGGATCTCAATTTTTAAGAAAGGAATTTATAATCCAACTCAATACAACAAAGGTTGCTGGCCAACGAATGGATGCAGTACTCTTGGATCAGCACCAGGGCTTGGTGTCTGGGGGGACAGGGTCAGGTGGTACAGAAGATGATCTCTTAGATAATGGTGGTTGGGGTGAGGCAGATTATTTTTAAGGGGGTTAGGGAAAAGCAGGGAGTATTATAAAACACTGGTTTTTATACATGAGTAGCTACTGTGCGGCATGTGACAGCTAAAAGCATGTGAGGATGGATGGATGGATGGATGAAGCATGGATGATTGATAATGGATGATAGAATGAAATCTCTTTGACAGAAAGTTGAAATGGTTTTGTAGCACCACTTTCTAAATTATCGTTTATAATGCAAGAGAGAAGGAGATCATTATATATATATATATACATAATTTTATATATGTGTAGATACATAGATATAGATATATTTAATAGTAAGTCATATCTGCTTAACCAGAGCTATACATGGCCACATGCTGTGTGCAGTGGAACCAAAGATGGATACCACGTGTGGCTTTGGGGAGGACTAGTGTAAAGTCAACCAATGTCCAAGGCATGGCCTTGGGAGAGAGAGGACCACTACTGCTACTCACTGACCAAGTAGTCTTCTGGAGTGGACCAGGATCTTCTAGCCTTCAAAAACCCTTTATAACCCCCAAACAGCACCTTCATCCTGTCATCCAGGCTCAAGGTGAGTCATGTGTTCCCACTGTATCAAGTTGACACTCCCCATGTGGCACTGAAAGGTTGCATGTGTACAGCATTATCAGTCCTACTCCCTCCACTGCTTTGGCCACATCTCCTCCCTGCTATCCCACACACTGTCTTTTCTAGCTGAAGCCTTAAGTACTTGCCAACAATGTTGGCATGCTTAGAATACACCAGGTACTGTGCTTTTCTCTTTGCTCATATCATAGTATTTTAAGCTTTACAATAACCCTAAAGGGTAGTGGTTATTCTCCTCATTTTACAGATGAAGAAACTAAGGCCCAGGGACTTCAAGCAACCATAAGCAACAGCCAATAAGCAGAAGAGCCTCTTCTGCACTGACTTGTATGGACTTCCAGCCTTGCTCATTTTCCTTTTGCAGCCTCAACCTTATCTAGACTTTAAGAGACAGCCCTTTTTGTACTTCCTCCCACCCCACACCCTCACCTCTTACTCTTATTAAGTTTAAAGTGCAAAAATGATGCAGTTAAAACCTATATTGCCTCTCAACCTTTTACTTGTGCCCATGAAATATCTAAGACCCGACATTCAGAGGTGAATACACATCTCTTCTTCTCACCTCCAGAGCTGGGCAATATTCAAACTCAACACAGACCGGTGGATGGAGAGGCAATTGTGGTGGAGGAAAGAGCTATGGCTGGGTCTACATCCCTGGTTCTGCAATGACTGATGAGGGCTGTGAGTTCTGTATGGCACCTTGCCAGGCCTCTATTGGCCCTGCCATTGGATGGAGATGACCCTTGTGTCCTGCTGACCACACTGGATCACATCATCCCCCCATCTAGCTTCAAAAATAGTCTAATCAAGACATCTGTTAATTCTAAGCTCTTTCCTTCTCTGGACTCTGGGGGCCTCAGTTCCCTCATCTATAAAATGGAGAGGTCTCTTTCTACTGGCTGGCTCTGTGGACTTGTAGGAATTGGTGCCAGGCATGGGGCTCGGGTGCTTTCCTTCCACCGGCTGCTAAAGGGGATGCCCTTAGAAGGCAGTCATCTCAGCTACTGGTTTGTGCTGTCTTGGCCTGACCTCCAAACCTCTGGATGTGAAACCTTTAACCTCTTATCCAGATGTGCTGTTCTGGTGTCGAACAGCTACATGTTTGGGAATATCTGTATAAATTCTGGCCAAAACTGAGGCCATAACCACCCCACCCCCAAAGCAGAGATTTATGCTCACTGACCAAGATTTATGAAATTGCCGCCTTATGAATAGTTCACGGGCATTCAGGGTCAGCTGAAGGTTTTTAGAGGAACATTTGGGAGTAATTTTGGAAACATTTTGCTTCTTTCCCTTTTCTTTGCAAGTGGTAAGAGGAGAGGGAGAGAAGCCCAGGAACCATCCCTCCCACACGGCTAAGGAGGGAAAGCAGGACTCCACAGTCCTTGGCTCCTCCTGGCAGAATTTACAGTCTGCAGCCTGCAAATTACTGGAGGGAATATGGAAACCTGGGTAATGATGTGGGAGAGAACATTCCCCAGTGCTGACGTGGGTTTCCCTGTGCCAGAGAACCAGAGATGGGGTAATTGGAGCTCACGCTCCGAACGGTTATAGCGAAGGTAATCTCCATGGCGGCATTTGAAATATCCCCAGTGCACAGGGAGGAGGGTGGTGTGGCGGGGAAGCCAGACCTGATGAATGAGACAGAATCACGGATGCTCGGGCTTGGACCCGTACAAGGCCCCAGGATCTCCAGAAACTTAGAACTAAGTTGGGCCCTTACTCACAAAATGGGGTCCTCATTGGATAGTAGAAGTAGGATGAAGGTGAGCCTAAAGCGTAAACTCAGCAGAGGGAGGGACTCTGCCTTTTCAGCACGATATCCCTGGCTCCAAGCATGGCTCCTGCCACTTAGAAGATCTTTAATATTTTTTGTTCAATAGATGAATGAATGAATGATGGGTGAATAAATGGATGGCTCTAGAATAAGTGAATTGACAGTTCTGTTGTGTTTTACCCGTGTTCATCTCATGGCTTACACCTTGGCTTGCCCAGAAGATAGCGGTCAGAATAGTGAGGTGATGCTCAACTATGTCATTCAGGAGGCAATAGAAAGAATGAGGGGTATTTAATGGTTAGCATAACAGTTTCCTGTCTTCAAGTTTCTGAAGGCAGGAGACCCTAGTGGGTTAGAGCTAGGGCCAATGCTTAGAACTCAGAGGCAGATCTGGGGACCCCCAATATCACTGCTCACATTGACTGAGTGCTTCGTATGTGCGGGACATACTTTTGCCACTGCAGATGATAGACACTAAGGCTTAGGGAGTATATAGGTTTCCTGGGCTGCTGTCACAAATGACCACAAACTTGGTGACTTTAAACAACAGAAATTTACTGTCTTACAGTTCTGAAAGTCAGAAATCCAAAATCAAGACAGCAGGGCCAGGCACGGTGGCTCATGCCTGTAATCCCAGCACTTTGGGAGGCCAAGGTGGGTGGATCATCTGAGGTCAAGAGTTTGAGACCAGCCTGGCCAACATGGTGAAACCCCGTCTCTACTAAAAATACAAAAAATTTAGCTGGGCCTGGTGGCAGATGCTCGTAATCCCAGCTACTCGGGAGGCTGAGGCGGGAGAATCCCTTGAACCTGGGAGGAGAGGTTGTAGTGAGCCAAGATCAGGCCATTGCACTCCAGCCTGGGCAACAAGAGCAAAACTTCATTTCAGGAACAAAAAAAAAAAAAAAAAAAGATAGTGGGGTTGCATTCTGTCTGACAGCTCTAGGGAAGAATCCTTCCTTGCCTCTCTTAGCTCCTGGTGGCTGTTGGCAATGCTGGCACTGCTCTTGGCTGTGGACTCGTCACTCCAGTCTCTGCCTGTCTTCTCATGGCCTGCTCCTCTGTGTCTTGATTTGGATTGAGGGCCTACTCTGACAGTCCAGTGTGATATCATCCAAATCCTTCCTTTGAGTTACATCTGCAAAGACTCATCCCACATAAGGTCACATGCACATGCTCTGAGTATGGGGGTGTTATGGACTGGATATCTGCATCCTCCCAAAATTCATACATTGAAGTCCTAACCCCCAGTGTGACAGCACTTGGAAATGAGGCCTTTGCGAGGTGATGGGATTAGTGATTTTATTACAGGAGAAACCAGAGAGCTTGCAGGAAGAAGAGGCGAGCAGAGAGTGAGAACTCGGCTGCCTATGAGCCCATGCGAAGAAGCCTCAGGATGAAAGCTACCTGACCAACACCTTGATTTTGGACTCTTCTAGAACATGGGAAATAAATTTTTGTTGTTTTATAAGCTACCCAGTCTGTAGTATTTTTTTAACGGTAGCCTGAGCTGACTAATACAGGAACTACCATTCAACCCACTATGGAGTGGGCCAGTGGTGGTGGAGGTCAGGGGCAGCCAATGCTCCTCTTCTCTTCCCCATGGGAGCCTTTGAGAGCCTTTCTGACTTTCCAGCATGGATGCTGCTTCCCCAGGAGGCATTGAGTTCTTATGTGGGGGTTCAACGGGCTCCACAGATCTGGGACAATGTGGTGGAGTCCCCTTGAATTCTGTGATTGCATGGTAGCCCCTGGACCATGCCTCTTGCCTTTTGTCCACTGGCAGCAGGCTCAAACCACCAGGCAACATAACCACTGGCAGCCGAACTGAAGGCATGTGTCTAACATTTATGGAGGATGGCACCTTCTATGGGAGCCTGACTCGTGACCTCTGTGGGTATTTTTGGCCCGGAGAAAGGGCTGGTCTGAGCTGTGGCTATCAGTCTTCTAGTATTAGAGGGTCAGTACAGAGAAGGCGGTTATAAATCACCCAGAGTGGGCTGGGAAGTGAGTGGAACCTTTCTGCCTCTTTTGGAAGACTCAACCTGGGGAAAACATTTCATGTCAACGGTGGGAGGGGGAGGTTTCTTAGAGCCCTGGGCTCGGCCAAATGTGAAGTCAGCACTTCCCTCCCAACCTCCCCGCAATCCAGCCTTCCCCCTGTCCTCCCCTGGCTTCTATAATTCCGTTTGTTGTGCTCACAAACACCGTGTTGGAAGATTTCATGCTAATGAAAGGGTTTCTTGATTAGGTTACGCTGTTACTGTAAATGTTCCCTCATTATCTATGTTATGGTAGGAATTTGAAAAAGTATAAATTGAGCGTCTTGCATAATTTATAAAACCTGAATGTTTCCTAATTAGTTCGGTTAGGTTAATGATGGTGCAGCGTCACTTCTTCCTGGTCCCGTTAATGACCTTTCCACTCTTCATTTGGAACACTTTCTGTTATTTACAAGCCCCCTCCCAACCCAAATCCAACAACGAGCTTCCGGAGTGTGGCCCCATCTAGCCTCTGATGGGAGGATGAAATGCCTTGCAGAATGTGAATGGCTCCTTTTTTCTCTGCATGTCCCCTGCCTGGCTTTGAGGCCAAAAGGCAGCCTGTTTAAAGGTTGGCCAGCCCAAATTTGGCTCAGGCCAATCCCCTGAAGAATGCCAGTGAAGTACATTCTTTTGGCATTTGTATAGAGACTGGTGCTGTCCCCCATTAGCAGCCAGAGATGTGAAAATGCCGGAGGAGGTGGGGGAGGGAAAAACCCTCTCAAAAGGATTCTAAAATAACATTTTGCATCCTCAAGTAATTCCCAGTTCTCCCTGGCAACCATTCATTTCTTCCGAACAGCAGAAATTTGCAATATGAAAGTGGATTGGCTTCTCCCTCCCTTGAGGCCCCTGTATCTCTTCATCCAGCGCCTTGGGTAAAAAGCAATGCATACGTTTACAATATAAATGTGATTTAATCGACCTCTCTGTCAGGGAGAAATGGCAAGCATATCAAACAAGACCAAGATGTTAGAAAGAAAAATCATAAATTATTCCAGTGACGAGTTTCGGAGCCGCCTCCCGGACTACTAGATGATGCTATATAAGGCTGTTCCTTGAAACAATAATTAAGATAATTCTGTATGACAAGGAGAAAAATGTCCAGCTTTGTATGAAATGTGCTTCATGTTAGCAAGCTGAATGCTTGGTATTGATTACTTTCTCCCCACGATCTCCCCCACCCAGTCGCTGTGATTCAAGGCTGAAATTAATTGAATGATGCAACATTTCTTTTCTCGAATCCTTATTTACCGTACACGCCTCCTAGAAGCCATGCAAAGTGGGCTGGCCTCTAATTCTCTAAATTGATCTCTTCTTTCGGCAGTGTCTGGGAGAATGCTGACATGTACACACACACGCTCACACACATCCTCAGCTGGGTGTCCATTGTTCTCCTCTCTGGAAGGCATGATTCCCCCCTCAGGCAGATTTGAGGGACATATCAGTACAGTACAGCCCTCACTATTCTGTTATTAGGCCACCATGGGGCTCTCCTACAGAAATATGGCCAATGCCAGAGGTCCCTCAATGCAGAAAGCTGCAGACGGGACTGGCTCGCCCCACCCACCACCCTTTCCCTGCTTGCAGTCCATAGAACAGCATCTGGCCTCTGTCTAGCAGAACATCCATTTTTCCCCTCTCCCCCTTCCAACCTCCCAGGGTACGGTGTGGATCAAGGAGGGACCCCTTAACTCTCCCCTCTCCTATTCTAGCTGCCATATCCTGAGACAGTCATCCCCCCTCCTATGAGAGGCACTGGGCAATTCCTGGCAGAGAGAGATGGTTTATGGCCTCGCCTCTGCTGGTTTTTCTGAGGCTCTATTTCATCTTGACTGCAGTTGCTGCCGCAGTGGTGGCTGGGAGAGAGAGCGAGGCACGGCTTCAGGTAGTTAATCCACAGTACATCCCCCAGGCACCCGCAGCAAGGCTGATGCCTTCCCCTGCCTGGCGAAGCTAAGAGAGTAGTGGCAAAGGTAGCGACTGCAGGCAAGGTGCCCATGGGCAGGGGTCTGCCCCTGGAGCCAGGCTGGGGCTGGATTCCAGCATCTCTGGGCTTGTTGGGTTACTGAACAGTGCCCTTCCCACCCTGAACCCAGCTTCTTCTCTGCAGAAGGTGGTGGTGGGGATTCAAGGTGGAAGCCAGTGACAGGCTTGACGCGTTGTGCACAATCAATGATTTAAAAAAAATCAGAGACATTTAGGCAATTGTGCAATGAGTAAATGGCTCTTGGTTTGACAATCCTGTTTGTGACAACCCAGAGCCTTGTCCCCAGGGAGCCATCCTTTCCAGAATGATGACGGAGAAGGACTCTTGTTTTCTGCCCTGGAAGCGAGGGGGTGGTTGTGGTTCCACTAAGCCCTGAGGAACCATCCTTTGGGGACAGGCACCAAAGGTGCCCAAGGACCCCCTGGCCTAGTCTTCCCAGGAGACATGGCATCATCACTCAGCTGTAGCCACAGCTCATGAAGCCAGATGGTGATAAGCACATTGCACGGAGGCTGAAGTGGATGGGCTGGGAGAAAAGGCAGCGCTGGTGCCCAGAGCCGACTGCTATGGGAGAGGGGGCTGCCTACGTGGGCTCAGAGTTGGGGCTGAGGAGTCTAGAAGATAGGATAGGGAGAAAGCAGACAGCCAGTGGGAGCTGGACCCATGGAGCATTAGTAACCCATTAACCCATACCCTTAAATTAGCAGATCACTACAACACTAGAGGCTACACTCCAAGATAAGGGCCGTGTGAATCTTGTCCACTCTCCCAGAGCTGAGCACAGTGCCCAGCACATACTAGTGCTCAATAAAGGAGTGGGGTGATAGGTGAGGGCCCAGGAATCCCTGCTGAGGGGAGTGGGTGCCAAGGCATCAGTCTGGAGGACTCTGAGGCTGTTGCACCTTGAGAATGGGTTGTTGAAAGGCAACGTGGGGAGGCTGTTTGCAGCCAGTTTCTCTCCTCACCCTCCCTCTGGGCAGAGGGGGGCTAGTGCAGCATCTAGAAGGCTTGAGTCTCACTTTTGCTGGGATCCTCACATCTGGCACGAGTCCTGGGCCAAGCAGTGCCTGAACTGTCCTCCTCTGACCCCAGATGATCCATCAAATCCTCAGGCATCTCTGAATCCCTGCGCAGCCTGGTACCCCATAGGAGCTCAACAAGGACTCCTGAGTGGTTGGCTGCTTGACGAAGAAGCAGCCCTTCTCTGTTGATGAAAGAGCAATTAAGACTTTAGGAGTCTGCAGTCTAGACAGGGAGCTGTCAAGTCTCACATAAGTGGGTCTGGGAACTGGTAATAGGAGATTAGGGGGGGCTTCTGGAGAAGAGAAGCTGCTTTAGAGGTGAGCAGGAGGGAGCCTGGGGGCGGGTCCCGGGGGTTGGGTCCTGCGCGTTGCTCAGCGGGAGCCAGCGTGTAGAAAGTTCCAACCCCTCTGCCTGCCTGCTCTGTGTGTCTTACAGGCTTGTTTTTACACTGCTTTCTTTAATGACTTCTCACCATAGTCAAAACAACTCTCCTGTCAACTTATTACCTTAAAAATAGTTGAAAAGATGACACTTGGGTAGAAAGTGCTTTGAAAGAACAGCTACTTTCCCACGCGCTCCTCTAGCTCTGCCTCAGAGAAGAGTCTTGTGTTTGCAGACCTGGGTTTTAATCGCAGCTGTCTCTCCAGGTGACTGCGTGACCTTGGCCAAGTCATGGTACCTCTTGGAGCCTCAGATTCTTCCACTGTAAAACACAGTTAAAGCTCATTGGTGCATAGGAATAGAACATTCCCAATGTCTAGGTCCACACCTGTGTGTTCAGCCCATTTTCTCACGCAGCTGCCTGGGAAGGCTTCCTGGAGGAGGTGGCACAGAAGCTAGTTGTTGCATAAAAGCCAGGGCCAGCGAGTTTGACTGCTGCAAGCTGAGCTTTTGTAGGACTCCCAGCAGTAAGCCTGGGTGGCAGCCATTCCCTGCCTCAGTTCCTGGACCTTCTCATTGCCTACCTCCCCATCCAGGAGGCATCCGTCCCTGTACCCTTTCCTCTGCCTTGCTTCTCTGGTCCTCAGAACAGCTCCCTGCCACCTGCACCCTCCTGGCTGGGAGAAGGGTACAGCCTCAGCTCTCAGAATTTGGAAGACTTTTAATTGCTGTCTTTTGTCCATGGAGATTAGAGTGACTCCAGCTTGGAGACAATTAGTAAATTATTATGATTAGTTTCCATTTGTGTGGTGCTACCCTTTGAGAAGCCCAGCTGATTTAATCAGGGTTGGTTAATGGGAGCGCTAGCAGCTCCCCTCACTCCTGACGTGCCTTGGAAACCAAGAGTGAATCCATGGACCATGTTCACAGGAGCTCAGCATTTTGTGCTGGAGTAAGACCCTCTCCATTGCAGGATGCCTTGTGCTCGTGGCTTGCCCCACGGATCTTTGGGGAGCTGAATAACTGGAGAGAGGGGAACGTGGGGACGTGGGCCTGGATGGGATGTCAGGGACCTAGGGTGTTTGCCTGGAAAGGGCCTCACTGCCCCGTGCTCCCACAGTTCTCCTTACCCCACAGCCCACACCACCACTTCCTCCCTCCTCCCCTGCTTCACCTTCTCTCTTCAGATAGACTCTAGTCCAGTGGTTTGCAGACTTTGACTCATGTCAGAATCACCTGAAGCACTTGTCAAAACCAATTGCTGGGCCCCAATTTCAGGGTCTCTGATTCAGTGGAGGAGGGGCAGGGCCTGAGAATCTGAATTCCTATAAGTTCCTAGGTGCTGCTGCTGCTTCTGGTCCAAAGACCAACCTTTGAGAGTCATCTTTTCTTATGGTTTTCAATCCTGGGTGAACATTCGAATCCCTTGAGGAGTTTTTAAACTGATCATTTCCCAGCCCTCTGACCAAGCTGGGTTCTGTTGGTCTGAGCAGGGTCAGGGTAGATATTTTTTAAAGATTCTCCAGGTGACTCTGATGTGCAGCTTGGGTTGATTGGGGGCCCTTTCCTGGAATGCAGACCTATTTCCAGGGGTTCAGGGGAGCTCTTGCCCAGTTGCTGAGAGGCTCAGCTTAGATTAGCAATACCTAGCAGGATGTGGACACCTGGGTGCTGGCTTTAGTACCTGCTTCTGAGTGTTGACTTCCGATGTCCAAGTCTACCTTCCCTTCCCGCCCCATTCTTTCTTTCTTTTCGTTTCTTGCAACACCTCTTTCATCTGCCTCTCTTTCTTCCCCTGTAACTAGTTTAGTGAAGATCCCACGCAGTGGAATGGAGTTATTACAAGGTTTTGTTTTCTCATGTCCCCCTCACTCTGTTGACGCCTTCTGTCCCATAACTTCTGGCCACTTTCATGTATCAGGACCTTCTCTGGTCTGACAAGAAACAGCAGTCTCACCGCTGTGTCAAACCTGTCTCCTTGGAGTGGGGAAGGAGAAATGGCCTTTTCATCTTGAGGCCATTCTTCTTCCTCCTTTCTTGGGTTTTCCAGGATGGGAAGTGTGGAGACCATCTTGCTTCACTCGCCTTCTCTCAGTGAGATGGCCGGCTTTTGCTTGGGCTGGTTAAGGCTGCATCTGCCTGGTGTGCGTCTGCCCATCCCAGTGGTGGCTCGTCTCTAGTGGTAGTCTCCATGCAGAAGGTGAGTGTGGATTCTTCAGGGGCAGTGTCCACCTTCACTTCACCTCTCTCATTCCTGAGTGTGCCCCCAGGAAGGACCTCATCTGGGTGGCAGCCACCCGGGCAGCCCACACCTCCTGCACAGCTCTAACTTCTGCGCTTGTGTATGCGGAGCCTCGAGGTCCTCTCCGTGGGTCCTTTCTCCTGGAAAAGTCAGGAAAAATGGGGTCAGTGATCCCCCATCCTATTCCCAGCCCTCTAAGCTTTGGTCTGTTTTCATTTTGCAAGTGCAGGCCTCTACAGTAAGCTGCAGCCTCCTTCCTGCAGAGACTGCCAGACAAGAAGGCACGACTTCCTGTGTTCACATTCCAGGGGTGTATGCCATGCCTTCCCCTAGGCCACACTTGCCACTTCCGCATTCAGCTAGCGTCCAGCTGGGGTGGGGAGGTGCTAATCTCCTTTTCATGGAGGCATCCCTGTCTCTAGGCATGATTCTCCTGGAGGCCTTTCTCCTGCTTGGCTTAGGGGAGGAGCGCATTTTTCTCACCATGAATTCTGCCCTTGCGCAAGGCCATACGACTCAGCAGTTTTCCCTCTTGCCTCTCCTGAGTGCTTCTAGATGGGGACAGGGGTGAGATGAAGCAGAGGGCAGTTGGTGATCGTCCCATAGACAGCCAGCTGGGCCTGCTTGTCAACAGCTTTCTCAGTGTGGAGTTGGTGTTTCTTCATCACATTGCGGGCCCAAGTAGCCAACCCCAGACCCACAGGAGGGTCCCACTCAGCTTCCTGTTGTCTCCCCACCCAGTAGTCCTCCTCCCCATTATGTCTTCCCTACTTTCCTACCCTGGACATTCAGTGAGCCTGACTCTGTCCCAGGCCCTGCTCTCAACCCTGGGGGGCATAGACATGGGACAGCTCCCACTGCACTCACTGAGAAGTGGCAGAATTCTCCAACAGTTACCAGCCACCATCCCGCATCCGCCAAATGACCAGACTGTGATACTAGAGTGGTCGGACTGCAGTGGAGGCAAGCCCAGGGATGTGGAAACACAGGGCAGGGCCAAATCACCAACTTTGGGGGTTTAGGGGAAGCTTCCTGGCTTGGAAGAGGTGGTGTCTGAGTGGGACCTTGAAGGATGAGTAGGAGTTTGCCACTCAGACACAAGAAGAACATTTTACATTGAGGGAATGAAACATGAAAGTGGGGGCTGAATGCAAAGATGCTGAGTGTGACTGGAGCATAGAGGAGATGACATGATGGGAAGGGGTGAGGGACAGGCAGGGAGCAGGTCATGAACGGTCCTGGAGACCGTGCCACGGTAGGGAGCACTTCCCAGAAACATCTCAGAGTGAGCTGTTGGGCACTCCTCCCTCCACCCCGAGGCTTCTGTTTTGAAGGGTCTAGTTGGACACTTTCTTCACATGGTGGCAGCTCTGAAGCTGCAAGCACTTGAGTAGCCAGCATTTCTGAGAATGGAGGACTTCCCATATTGATTGCAGCAGAGCAGGTGGGGGTGATGGGTGGGCAGCAGAGATCCGAGCAGGATGGAGGACGAGGCAGCTGCTTTTGGGTCCTAACTCCAGTGGGCTTTCATAGGAGGGGCTTGAGCATCAGGGCAATTCCTGGCTTGGTTTGTCTGGGGGAGTCTTTGGCTAAAATACCAGGGGCACAAATCTTGGCTGGGGATGAGGAATTCACAGGACTCGAATGATTTACCTAAAAGAAAAAGCAGAACAGGGATTTTTTTTTTTTTTGGAGGTGGGACTCTGGCATGACATTTTAAAATTGCGTGTTTCCATTTCTCATGTTCTATGAGCATATGTTGCTTTTCAATAAGAAAAAAGCCCACGTTCGTTCCCCAGCTATTTCACCAGTGCCTATTTATCTTGTGCCAGCCTTCAGAGACCCTGCGGGTAGAGGGATACACTAGACAGGGCAGCCCTCACCTTCCCAGAGTGCGACCCTCTCTCACAGTTAGTGGGCCCCTGCCGTGGTGAGTCTAGGGCACTTCCTGCATCACCTCACTCGTCTTGACAATAACTCTTGAGG